>NC_084469.1:123950317-124589932 GCF_027409185.1 Cynocephalus volans | reverse complement strand
AAATAAATGGGAGAGAATCAAGAAAGTGTTTTTAAAAAGGTTACCTCTATGATAACCTACAGGGAGAGGGAAGAAACAGGGATAGACTTTTTTGAATATACCTTGTTTTTTAGATTTTATTACAAAGGAATATACACAATTCAATAATTGTATAAAAATTAAATATAATGAAAACAGCCATTTCTAACAATCAAAAGCTAAATGAAACAATTCAACCTATTAAGTTGAAAGCATAAGCACATAGAAAGAAATTATTTTAATAATTAAGTGACTTTAAACATGGTAATCTGTGTGTCCTCACTGTTTTAGATCCCATTGCAACTCCTTTCAATAGTCACATTTTGTTTGACAATGACAGCAGTTTTTAAAAAATATTGTATTGTGACTCTGAAACTTATTTTGATGAAGCAGTTATGTGATTATATTAATGTCATTAGAAATTATAATTTTTGGTAAGAGAAAAAGACACACTTAAAATAAGAAAGGTTAAATAAATATCCTGCAATCCTAAATTTGAATTAGATATATAAATATGAACTCTGAATATATTTTCTTTTAAGGAAAATAGAACTATTCCCTAGTTCTGCCTATCAAGAAACTATGACCAACCTAGGAAAAATGATTTCCCTTAGCACTTAAATTGAGGATTTCAAATACTACTTTCCTCTAAAAGAACGTAGAACTCCTTGGGGTAAATGGCTGAATCCAGACTGGTGCATGAAATATACAAAATGGATGTGGAATATTTATACCAGAAAACAAGTCTGCTGAGTCCTAAGCTATCAAAGACTACCAGAGTCATGTCAAAAGGCCTCAGCATTCAACTTGAAAAAATTTCAGTAGCAAAAATGAAACAATTTTAACATCAATAAGAATAACACCAAAAATGGATCGAAACATTAAGGAAATTAAACATTCATGAATGCTTCATAGTACAAAAAGTTCTTTATCCTCCATTACTGGAAGATACTAAGAAAGTGAGTCATTATTTTGAACACTGTTCATAAAAGGAAAAATCAAGTATTTATCCTATTTTTTCTTATTAAACTGCATCTCAGGGTAACCAAATATTTGATGAAATAAAGTTTCTGTTTTTATAAGTATTCCAGATTAGAAAAAGAAATGGAAGAAGAGATGGGAGAATCAAAATATCACCATTTTGTAAACTCTAATGAAATAATGTGCTTAGAGAAAATCACTGATAACTAACATCATAAAAACAGAGACAGCCAAGTACTATGTACTTCCTGATGGAAGTACACAATGTGTTCTTTGAAGGATTCTTGCTTAACAGCCAAACCTAAGTCCAATCAAGCCTAATCTAACTACCAATTTATAGAAACAGAAAAACATGTCATATGACACCATAGGGAAACCATCAACAAACTGTGGTAAACTTTACAGAACAAATGGCCAGCTTTTTTTCAAATTGAAAGAAGACAAAAGGAAGAATATGGATAAGTTAAAAGAGACTTAAGAACAACAGCCAAATACAATGTATGGAAGTTTTTGATATCCTAATTTGAACAGTACTGTCCACGTGCATGCGTACATGTACATACACTTTCAAGAGATAAGTGACCCATGTAGGTTGTTAATATTGCAGACCTATTTTAGGTGTGATAATCAAGTTGCACTTTCATTTACAAAGGAGTCCTTATCCTTTAAAGGTATATTTTGAGGTATTTATCCCTGAAATAATATGATGTCCGAGACTGAATTTAAAATAATCTAGTAGGAGAGGTAATAAAACTAAGAGGGAACACGGATGTAGGTAAAATGGAATTTGCCACTAGTTAACACTCTTTGAAGTTGGATGTGTGTGAGTTTTTAATTCTATTCTCTCTACTTGGTTATATGCTTGAAAATGTCCATAATAAAAATTTTAATGGCATATATATTTTCTCCTTTTTAAATCTTTTAGTAGCTAAAGTTTCCATCCTTACACAATCCAATTTTACTTGCAGTACATTAAGGCTGACAGTAATGAGCACCATGAGGGCCAAGTTGAATGAAATATCAAGATTAGTGTGAAATTGGTTGCCTCAACTAGTGATGAAAGGAGGCTGTCCAAACCCAAGTGAGAATTCAGCCACATCTGATAACGGAACATTCAGGTTGAGAGCGGGGAGGGGAGGAGGTGAAGTTTGTTGCTATCAAGAAATAGAGAAAAAGAAGGAAAAACAGATCTTACAGAAAAGAAAAAGGAGGGAACTGGGGGAAAGTAGAGAAATGGGTGGCCATTTTTTCTCCTCCTTCCCTATTGTCATTCCTCAGCCTAAGTGACACCCATGGGCCACGTGGCTATGGCTGTGGCTGACTTGCTTCTCACGTACCCACTCTTAGAGTGTGGGACAGAGATCGGCTGTTGAGTGGATTAATCTTTCTGGTACCCACCTTAACAATGGAGTGGATTTCCTCATTCCTCTGACAGGACACTTGTGGTAAGTGATTGGAAGTCGCCCTGTTAGCTGAGCTTCCTAATGACCTCTAAATCGTCTAATCTACATTTGTCCAGGCTTTAAAAAATAATTTCACAAACACATATGAGAACACATTTTCAAACAAGATTTTATTTTATTACAATTAATCAGTATCTATATTTAAAGCTCCGTTTTTTCCCCCCTAGAATAACTGATATAAGGTAAACTTAGAAAATGGGAACAAGGAAAACATATCTTTCAATACATGAGGTACACTTGAAGTGTGTATTTAAAATTTAAAAAAAATCGTTGATTTCATTTACAGTCACTATTCAACCAGCCACATTTTTAGGAAAAAATAGTCTAAAGCATAAATGTAGTGAGCATATACATATGAATTATTCTGACACCTGACAGGTGCAACTTATGAGGTATGAAATAGTTTACATGTTAGGAGCATAATTATAAATCTTTAAAGATCCTTTTTTATCATATTATAATGTATTTTGTTGATTTACCTTGATGCTAACTCTAGATTTTTTCAGATTTACTTTAAGCAGTAAGAGTTATATAAGTATAGCTGATTTTCATTACCCTTGACAGTTAGATTTTATAAAGTCTCCATGGACACCAAAATCATCAAATACTGAACCCTTGCTACACTATGCCATCTCATGGATTCATGATGCTGGGACTGCCTTAGGAGGGACTAGAGATTGTTTTTTATATATGATAAAGATTCCTTGATTTTTGGATTATACCAATTTTTACTTATACATATAAACTTAGAAAATATAAAAATGAAATGAAACAACCACAGTTTTCCTCCATGCAAAAACTACTGTGCATATGTAAGAATATTTCCTTTCAGTTCTTTCCCATATTTACACAAAAATTAAGACTATATTTAGAATTCTGTGTGTGTGTGTATATATTTATATATATAGAGAGAGTTGATTGCCGTTATTCATGACAGTTATGTTCTATAAAGTTCCTATGGATACTGAATAGGAAGTACTGTACCATTGCTCCTAGGGTAGATACAGGGTTAGGTTCCTGTGAGCCTCTGATGTCAATATTTTTGCCAACTGTAGTGGATTGAATTATATACCCTCCAAATCACCAAAGCTTGAGTTGTTTTCCCCAAATTTTACGTATTAGAAACTTGGCCCCCACTGTGACTGTTAAGAGGGCGGGAAATCCTGTTATAGTAAATGAAAGGTGGGGCCTTGAAGAGGCGATTAGTTTGTAGGACCATGCTGCAATAAGTGTATTAATAATGGAGGTCAGGGGCGTGGTTCTGGGGGCTTTAAAAGGACAGTGAATGAGGAGGTTGGTCTCTTGCCATCTTTCTCCACCATTTTCACAATGTGATACTCTGCTGTCACTGAAGTCACCAGCAAGGAGAGCCTTCACCAGATGTATTCTTTGGATTTTGGATTTTCTGGTGTTAGTTACAGGAAAGTTCCAGGTCTCACTGGCTAGATCCGGGTTCTTGGTGTCTCGAAAAAGAATTGGACACGACATGCCAGAAACGAAAAGTAAAAGCAGTTTTATTTAGCAAAGGAAAAGTATACTCTGGAGAAAATGGAGTGAGCTCGAGAAGGAGAGAAGTATGCTCAAGAGCCCTGCTGGTTACATTCCTGGGATTTTAAGTTCTTTTAGCTGGATTCGTGCCATTTTGTCATTGGTTGAGCCCTGAATGCAATCTCTGTCATATTGGTCAAAGAGATTGGCACCCTAGCTGGTGGGAACTGTTTGGTCTAACTGAACGGCGCCCAAGGTCTGGAATTGGCTTTGTCTCTGCTTCTGCGCCTGTGAGTGCCTGCTCAGGGAACCGGTTTGTCCCATTTGCGATTAACCAGTTTTTCCTTCTCTCACTCTTATTATCTCTATCTAGTTTCCTGCCTCACTAGCCTCAGAAACTATAAGCAATAAATTTTGTTTTCTTATAGATTAGTCAGCTCTTTGTATTTTGTTATAAGCAACAGAAATGGACTAATACATCAACCAATCAATACATAATCTTGTTTTATGTGTTTCTGCTTAAAGACAACTTATTTAGTATATATTGTTGATTTATTCACATTGGACTCGTGGCCAAAATCATGCCTGAATTCATGCCTGAGTGAAGTCTCTCTTACACACCTATTTTCCCCATAAGACACATCACAGCCTTCTTGTAGTTGGGAACACTAAACAGCACTTCATTAAATGTTTGGGGACCATTTTAACCAGTGAAATCATTGACAAAAGTACAAAAAATGCAAAGAACACTAAACAGACCATGGTAAAGGTATTTGTTTATGAAAGCTGAAACAAGGAGGCAGAGTGTTGCCTTGTTTGAACTCAGCTGGAAGCTTGTGCCTAGGGCAGCTCAAAGTTTTCACAGTTCTGTGCATGTCCACAAATGCCCACAAAAGCACCCTAGCATTGGTTTTGGACTTACAAATACATTTTTGCTAGTAGGCAAATTCACAAATATAGAGTCTGTGAATAATGAGAATTGACTGTAATTGACTAATTGCCTAAAAAAATACTGTATGAGTCACTAGCTCTGGTATATTCTTTTCACAGCTTTTGTAATCTGTTTACAGAACTAGCCTCAAGCAATATAGTAAAAGTGAGGAAATTTTTCCTCTTGCAAAGTGGCGTTTGCCTTCTCACTGGTACACATTTAAAAAAAAAATTCAATTTGTGTTTGCTTTCAGGAGTTAATAAGACTAAAATTTAAAATGCAAGCTCTCAAAGATAAGGGTCTTTTCTGTCTTGTTTACATTAATTTTTAAGTGCTGGAAACATAGTAAGTGCTCAGGAAATATTTAGACAAAGTAACTGAATCCATGTCATTAGTAATTGTTTTAGTCTGTTTTGTGTTGCTATAACAGAATTACCTGACACTGGGTAATTTATAAGGAAAAGAGGTTTATTTGGCTTAGATTCTGGGACAGCTGCATCTGGCGTGGGCCTCAGGCTGCTTCTACTCATGGCGGAAAGTGGCAGGCAGCCAGTGGGTACAAGCAGGTCACATGGCGACAGGAAGCAAGAGAGAGAGAAGGTGGCAGGGTCTTTTTAAGCAACGAGCTCTCATGGGAACTAATAAAGCGAGAACTCACTCATTAATCCCCCCTCCCCCATGGAGAGCATTAATCCATTCTTGAGGGATCTGCCCCCACAACCCAATCAGTTTCCAACACTGCCACATTGGAGATCAAATTTCCACATGAGTTTTGGAGGGGACAACACATCCAAACTCCATCAGTAATATACATCCCACTATGGTAAACTGAATGGCCCTACAAAGATGTTCACATCCTTAATCTTGGGACCTGTGAATATATTACTCTACATGTTAAAGGGAAATTAAGATTGCAGATGAAATTTAGGTTGCTCTTCAGCCGATTTTAGAACAGAAAGATGATCCTGGGTTATACAGATGGGCCCAATGTAACACATGGGGCCTTAAAAGTCAAAGAATGAGGCTGAAGAGGAGATTCAGAGGGAGATGCAGCTGGGGAAGGAGGTTAGAGTTATGTGATATGAGACTTGCTCAACCTGCTGTTGCTGGCTTTGAAGATAAAGGAGGGGGGGTTATAAGCCAAGGAATTTGTGCAGTCTCTACAAGATGGAAAAGGCAAAGCAATGGATTGTCTCCTAGAGTCTCTAAAAAAGGAATGTGCCCTGCTGATATCTTGATTTTAGTCCAGTGAGACCCATATCAGATTTTTGGCCTACAGAACTGCTGGTTTAAGCCACACATTTTTGATAATTTGGTAAACATGCATGCCACAGAAAATTAATACACCCATCAAGTGGCATTTACAGTCTAATAAGTGATATCATAAATTTGAAAATCCATTAAGATACACAGCGATGAATATTTATATGTCAATGTCAGATATTATGGTGAGGACTGGAATTGATATTTTGAGAGAAGCTCATTTTTGGTCTTCAAATCTCACTATGTAATTTGGCAGTTATTCATAAAATTGATTAATTGATTTTGTAAATCTTTTGGAAGCAATAGTCTATCTTGCTTTAGGGCTAAAATAAATGATTTTATCTCAATGGTTTGTCATTTTTAACTGTGAGATAAAATAGTGTTTTATATATTTATAAATCATATACTAAGTAATGCCCCCATATTTTAAAAAATCTTTATAATCAGGCTTTGTGATAAAATATGGTAAGGTCAATTTTACAGTACTAAAAAAAAATCACCCTCTGAAACTTCAGAATTAATGTTCATGAAATAATCTGGCAAAGAATTAATGATTAATGGTGTTTTAAAAACCATTGAACATGGACACAATCTTGATTGCATATTGTCAGTCAACATGATTTAATAGTGGTTTAGCAATGGATGATTATGTTGTCATAAGAATGAAATAAGATAATATTGAGTGCTCATTCCACTCCCTGGTATTTAGGCTGTGTTCAATAAATGTGAAGTGGTTGTTATTGGTGAGGATACATTGTTATTAGTAAACATAGTATGGATATATCTCCCTCTTCCCTTATTTTCTAGACTTGTGAAAATATTTTACTTAAAAAAGGATTAATTTTTCTGAAATTCAGTACTATACGAATATTTGTCATGAACTGGTGCTAGCCTGTTTCTTTTGCTCCAAAGTCAAGGGTTTTGTATTTCACTGTCAGTCACTGACTTGAAAGGATACATAAAAGTCGTCCTTAAGTGTAGGTGGGTAGCAATTACTCCACAAGTTCCCACTCAGTGGATTTAGCTAAATCAGCATTTTGTGGTGTCAGGAACATTACCGAGATGTCTACCCACAGAGTTCATTACAGCCTTGCTGTTCATTTTATCCATCTTTAGAAAGGAGCCACATTGTGTACGGCCAGGAATTCACTTTCCTAGAAAGTCAGCATTTTTCAAACATTGGTATAATAATCAAAACAAAACAAAAAAGCCCCCAAAACAAAAGCCAACTTTCCTTCACACAGCAAAATACCATTGTTTTGTATTTGGGGCAGAGATAAAACAGTTATGAGACCTTTGGAAATGTGTATTGAGGAGACTATTGTTTAAATGGATTTGAAACATATGAAGGAAACATTAATATGGATTTTTAGTGTTTTCACAAATATATCAGTCAATTCATGCTAGGTAAAATGAACACAAAATAAACAGGAAAAACTTATGATACCTAAAAGTTATCTCATGTGTAATGCTATGACTTGTAATCATATCTTATGTGTAATAATATCTTCTTTTTGTGATGTACAAATATATATTTATTGATTTATTGGCTGGCTGTGCTAGGGAATGTTTTAGACATTTTATATACATCTTCATATTTCTCATTTAAACCTAAAGTAACAGACATTTATTGACATTTTGCATACACGAAAATAGTAATCAGACATTTTTCCAAGTTATAAAACTTGGCCAGTATCTGACTCCAAAGTACAAGTCTGTCCCAAAATGCTCTGCTTCTTTATTCCTATATTCCTATAGAATCGCTTATTTTGTGCTTCAAATTATAATATATAGTAAGTAGTTCTGTGCCCTTATAGTAATTCTAGAAAAAAAAAGGAAAGTAATTCTAAAAAAGAGAAAAAAAAGCCTTACATGTCCATTTATAATTAACATTATATATGAGTATATAAGCCAAAACATGTGTGTTATTATAATATAACATAAAGAACTCTGTGTAATATGTAATAGATGTAAGTATGTACAAACATATTATCACTGAAGGGAAGAAAAAAATGAACATTGCTATATACTAGAGAAACTCAAATGTTAGGAAGTTAGTATAGTTGGCCCTCTGCATCCATGGATTCAGTCAACCACAGATCAACAATAAAGAAAGCATTGATAAAATATGAAGTGTAGCAACTATTTACACAGCATTTACATTGTATTAGGTATTACAAGGAATACAGAGATGATTTAAAGTATACAGGAGGATGTGCGTCTGTTATATGCAAATACTATGCCACTTTATATAAGGGATTTGAGCATCCTTGGATTTTGGAATCCACAGGGGTCCTGGAACCAATCTCCTGCAGATACTTAGGGGACTGTGCCCAGTCATAATGAGCAGAAAAAGCTTTCTGTGTGTGCAGTCAGGCAAGGCAAAGGGTATGTATCCACCATGTTCTGCCGGTCATTGGATGAGGGCTCATCCTTCCTCCCTGGGAGACAGATCATCAAGTAAACTTATGCAGGGCTAGAAGCTGGAATTCAGCAAGACATCTGGAAATGGCAAAGGTCTCTGGTACCTGGTGAGGAGCAAATGTCTCTTGCTAAGTTGTCCTAACTTATCCTTTGGAGCTAGTCTGTTGAAGCCATCAAGTTCCTTTTTTATTCTTGCACTTGAGGTCTGTGTGTGCCGAGGCACACTCTGAAGACTAGGGTCTGGACTGTATCCCTTTGTCAAGACTCTTGCCTCTTCCTTAAAACCCCAGCATGTGATTGCTTCCTTGCTCACTAAAATTCCACAGCCAGGGGCTCTGTTCATGAACTGCAACTCAACTCTCTAACTTTTGGCCCCGTAAATAATAGGTACAAAAAAACTCCACTTGTTTAAAGCAGGCATTATTCCTTCTCATCATCTCATTACCAAGGGCAGTCCGAACAGAAAGGTTGGAATGGGGCTCAACAGGTAACTTATCCACCAACGTTGTCCCTGTTCTTATTGTTATGAAACGACTAAGACTTTTGTTCCATCCTTGCTCCTCTTTGGCTCTCATAGTTAATTTGAATTCTTCCAAACACTTCTGGGATTGAACTATAAGGCCTTACCTTACTGAAGTTTGGAAAGTATGGGCTAGTATTTCTTTTAATTCCCCTTAACTGCTTTAGTCTATTGATGTGGACAGTAAATCACACTGATTTTTGTCCAAAGTGTAAAGATTACTACTAATCTCTTGCACTTGATAAAGAGTCAAACGTGGCAAGCATTTCCAATATAAATAACCTCAAATGTTGCTTTATTTAAAAAAAATTATTATTTATTATTTAACTATTATTACATTCTTTTTTAAGGTATTAATCTCTTTGTAAATTTCCTCCTTCATACGCTGGATAGTTTTTCTTTTTTTTTGTTGTGTTCTGTAATTGATTCTTTTCTTATCTCCTTGAGTTTTCTTAAGATCAGTGCTTGGAATTTCTTTTCAGACATCTCATGGGTTTCCTGCTCTATGGGGTCTGGTACTTGAGAATTATCATATTCCTTTGCTGGTGTCATATCTTCTTGTTTATTTGTAGTTCTGGTATTTTTACATTGGTGTTTGGTCATTTGGTAGGACACTTGTTTCTTCTATTACTCTGGAATGGGTTATGAAGGCAAAGACTTCCTCTTCTATTTGCAGGCTCTGCTGGAGACTCTTCTTGCATCAGTGCAGTCAAGTGAGCAGTGGGCTGCCTTGGCTCCTTCTTGGTCAGTGGGCTGGCCTCTCTGGGGCTGGGGTTGGGCATGGGCCAGAGGCTGTGGCAGAATCTGTGTGCAGGACCACTCATTATTTTCTGCTGCAGAAGTCAATTCACCTCCAATTTTCTTTCCCTCCAGTGGCAATCTTTCCAATAGTATCTGCTATGGATTGAATTGCATCCCCCAAAGTTCCATGTATTAGTTCTGTGTCCCCCACTGTGACAGTGTTAAGAGGGTGGGAAATCCTATTATGGTAATTGATAGGTGGAGCCTTGAAGAAGTGATTAGATTGTGAGGACCATGCTCTAGGGAATGGATCAATCCATTGATGATTAATGGTGGTCACGGGCATGGTTCTGATGGCTTTAGAAGGAGAGCTCTTGAGAAGCTTTCTTTCTCTTGCTTCTGCCATTCTCAAGATGTGATACCTTGTGTTACTATAGAGCCACCACCACCAATAAAGCCCTTACCAGGTGCGTTTTCTGGACTTTGGACTTACCAGCCTCTGAAACTATAAGGAATAAATTTTGTTTCTCTACAAATTACCCAGTTTCAAGTATTTCTGTTATAAGCAACAGAAATGGACTAATACAGTATTTGACATGTAGAAATTGCTATTTTTTTGGTAATGTTCTGAAGCACACTAACATTTATTTATCGAAAATGTCCTGTTATGCCAAAACTGTGTCTTGTCCTGCTAAAGATCAGGCTGACATTTTAGTCTGATCTACTAAATTGCATTATCAGCATCAGTGAGGAGCTTGTTAGAAGTGTAGAATGTAAGACCCCATCCCAGACCTACTCAATCAGAATCTAGGGATGGTGTCCAGGAATAGTGATTTTACAAGCGCTCCATATGATATTTGACGTTCACGTCAGGCCTGAGCGGCACAGTTCTACAGCTTTGCTACTCAAAGTGTGGTTCTGGGATCAGTAGCACCATCATTACTGGAGAGGGCGGCTTGTTGGAAATGCAGACTCTCAGTCACCACTTCAGACCTCTTGAGTCTGAATCTGCTTTTTTAACAAGATACCCAGGCAATTTGTGTGCACATTAAAGTTTGAATAGTACTGTTCCACAGAACTTAGCTTGTATTTTTTGTGTCAATAAATAACAAAATGTGTCAAATTATTCAATAAAGTTAGCATCAGGAAAGGATCTTCATATATTTTAAATGGAGAATTATGTTAAGAAAATGTTCCTGAATATAACTCATCCAAAAGGAGAACCGATATTCACTCTGAAATCAAAGTTCTCATTGGAAAGCCACGAACCAGGATATTAAGTATCTATGATATGAGTTCTAAAAAAGGTAGTTACTAAAGAAATAGGGTAGAGAAAGCCACACTGCAGACCTACTTTCTACTTCATTATTTTTTTAAAGAAAACACTGTAAGACTACTGAAGGTGATTGGAACATATCCTTGAGGAAACAGGGGAAAAAATCTTCTCACAATGCATAGTGCAGATATTTATTTTCTAGCAAACACTGACAGCTCTGCTCAAACATATATTTTTATTCAGGAAACGTGCCTCAATCAAACACAAAGAAAAAATATTTTTTTTAAATGTTAAGTCCTTAGGGAAGAACTGTTATTTGAATAACAAATGGACATGAAATTTGAATTTTTAAAGCTTGCACATGTACATGGATTCTTGGACATGATTCATTTCTTCTGGCCAGACATCCCTGGTTCTCACAGCTTTAAGATGACTGTCGCAGAACGGCAGGTTGCTGCATCTGCAGTGCTAAGAGGAAGGAATCCAACATGCTTGCACCGAAGTCTGTCCTTCATACCTTGCCATGTCATGATCACTTTTGCTTCTTGCCTCACCTGAGATATAGGTTCTCAGCATAGGAAATTTATCATTTTGAGTACAAAGATTTTAATCTTTAAAAGCCTGTGAAATGGCTTTAACAAACATGATTGTCTAAATCACATCCTGACATTGAGCTCTTCTTTTTTTTGCTCCTGATACATCGCACCCACAGATTCTCTACCAAATTCACTCTACCAACTACATTACAATTTTTTTTCTATTAGGAAAAAACAGCAGCAACAACAAAACAAAACAAACAAAACCACCTACAAATTGTTACCTTCCTGTTGTTATGTTGCTCTCAACAATTGAGAACAATATTAATACCCACTGAGAAGCTCCAGAATATGCTCTAGGTAGGAAATGTGATGAATTGATTAATAAAACTCAGAGGTAGTATTAATCATATCACTAAATGGGGAGGAGGGGAAGAGGCGAACACCAAATCACCCCTACTTTATATGATATCACTTTTTCACATTTCTATTTACCTTGGTGACAATGGTAGTAATGCCATTGCTTAGGACTATCATTCAGGAATTTATATATCCATTCAGTCAGTATGTACTGAACACTGGGCATCTGTTATATCCTGCTGGGTGTGTAAAGACGAATGAGACATATTCCTGGTCCCCAAAGTGCTCACAACCTCATGCAGCTTAGAGACCTGCAAAAGAATTGAGATCCTTTGTGATGCAGGGCAGAGCGCCCTAATTGCCCTGGGATCAGGCAAGGCTTCAGAAAGCACCTCATGGGTGAGAGGAAGAGATGAGGACATTCCTGGCAGAGGAGAAGCATATGCAAAGTCATCATCCCTGGGAAAAAAACTGGCTCATTCAGGCAGCAATGCGAAGCTCCATATGTGTCCCAGCCTCCCTAAGAAGAGACATCAGCTTGCTGTGCTGTGCAAATGTCCAGTAAAGTCTAGGAGCCCTTGATGCCCCCTCAGAGAACTCTTGGATTTATCAAGTGCTATAAAATAACTTTAGGGGCTTAAATGAGTTCACAGAAAAATGTAGTCAATACAAGTGCTTTATTTCATTTTTCCCAACAGAAACAAACTCTATTAGACTGCGAGCACTTTAGTGTGTCTAATATTTTCCTTGATTGTTTTTCCTCTGGAGATACTTCTTCATGGGGATGAAAAGGCATGCCAAAGAAAAAATCAAATGAAGCAGAGCTTGCCTATTTATTGTGGCAAGCTCTGGCTTCTACAACATCTGAAAATTCATGAGAAAACGTGTACGTTTTAAAATTAATCTTGTCATTTGACATTCATCGTGAGACACTCTGATCTTGGTGGTAGAATAGAGTTGCTCAGGAATGTTTAATTATTTTGCAAGTTGACCTTGAGCAAGTTATTTAAATAGTGTCTATTTAAATGGGGGTATATTCTGTAAATCATTGATGCTATGTCCTTTATTTTCATTGAAATTGGAAAGATTGGATTTGCAAGTACACACACATATACACACTTCATAGTGTTTAGAAAGTCTGAAACGAGCAAATATGGCCTCCAAATTCTAACTATAATAAAAATGGAAGATATTGCATTTATTCATATTAAATGACAATTATAAAATGATTTAATAGATGAGACTATAACTTTAAATTAATGGAAAGAAGAAATGACCCAACTTTTGGCTAATTTCTAGAGTGATGGTATTGTGAGTAGGCTTTATTCTTCCCTTCTGTTTCTCCCAAAATTCTATAACATATTTAAATGACTTTTATAGTGAAAGTTTTCACTTATTTAAACATAAATTATACTTTAAAAGAAAATAGTTTTATTGAAATTAAATTTAAACATTTTTGGTATCTACATAAGTGTTTATTTAATTCAATTTACATGTTTATTGTTACCAGTGAAACCCTAGGCAATATCAACCAACGAACATGTAAAACCTAGAAGGCATATATAAGGAATTCAACCTCTGTGATGGGTGATACATTACTTATGACTTTCTACCATGAAAAATTCCCAAAGTTGAAATAATCCTTTTATGTCTTCTCCCCCAATCAAAAGTAACAAGTTGTAGGCCCTGTTCACTTATGGCCACAGCTGAGCCAAAGTGCTGATTAGCTAACAGGATGAATACATTTCTGCTGATGGAGAATTAATAGGACCATTAGTCAACTCAGTGGGACCAGAGCCCTCAAACACTTCTCCTTTTCAAAGAAAGTTGTATGTTGGAAATGGTTTACTTCTCATGACAACACATGACTCTCCTGTAGGAGTGACAATGACAGCAAATGGAAGCCAATTGGAAGATTCTAAGATTAGGCTTTAGGGAGTTCATGATCTTTTGAAGTTGCTTGAATCAGATTTTTAGAGAGCATCAGGGGACTAGATATTTAAAAAAAATTTTTTTACTTTCATTTTTCTTTTTTCAGGCAAAAGTTTCTTAAAATAGGGTTTGATAAATAATCTCATTGGAAGATAAATTATATTTTAAAAATATTTTTAGTAAAAATCGATGCACAAGGAGAGCCTTTTGGCAGTTCTTTTCTGGTCACATGCAGCAGTTAGTAACAGACACCAGCATCACTGTGGCCCCGGAAAAGATCTCTGAATAGTTTTTAGTAACCTGAACAGGGGAGAAAAAGAAAATAATTTTCATCATAAATAAGGAAAGATCTCAACATCAACTAAAATTAAAACATATTTGTAAATGACTTTGTGATGTGGAATTCACTTACAAATTTTGCTTTGTTAAACTTTGACTACTAACTTCCCTTGAAACTCAGATGGTAGTTAGTCATTGGATTCAACAAATAGTAGCAAACATGCTGATTGCAATAATAGCTACTGATGCTGCCCACCAGCCAAACACCACCAAAAATACACCTGCAGTCACACGAAGTTGGTCATACTGCCTGGTACAACAGGGGAGAAGGTGCACCGTATTCGAGTATCCTAATTTTTATCTAGGAGGGGGAGGAATGGGATGGAACTAAAGCTGTAATTGGTAATGATAGAGCAGTCACCTGTGCTAGCTGAAGAGGTGAACATTTGGTCACTTTGGTGGATTAGACATTATTTTAGTTTTGATCTTCATTCATACACGATTATAGAGTGATCTTGTTTTTGTCTCGTTTCATCATAGCCACAGAATGACCTGTGTGATGTTGGTGTCCTGTGAAATTGTTTATGTTCAATAGTAAAATACCATTCTGGCTCCCAGCTGACAGCAGTCAGTGGCTGCTTTTATTTTTCTCACTGTCCTTCATCTCATGCATACTGTGTTTCAGCCAGTGCTACCAAACTCATGCACACATTACTGACTCTTCAAAACTATCCTACAAAGAGGAGGCATCCTTCCTCCCAATTTATACATAAAACAACCACATCTCTCAGAAGTCTGGTTGCTTGCCCATGGCTACCCAGCAAAGAACTGAAGCTATTTATTATAAGAATAATAATTAAATTAGTAAACAGACAAGAAACAATGAAATGTTTTAAAGGATGCTGAGATGCAAGTGGTTGTGGGGAACCAGAGAGACTTGTACACTGGGGCATTTGTGACATAACTTAAGTAGTGGATAGAAATTCAAAAAGAGATTTCATGGGTGGGTGGTGCCTGGGAGGCATTCCAGGACCACTCGATCAAAAGTAGAGAGGAGAGAAAGTGGGAGAGTATGTAGATCAGTGTAGCTGGAGTGACAGCAGACATAGAAAGAGTATATAAAAGTCAGGAGGGCAAGACTGGGGATGCAGGACCAGCATGGGACTTAAACAGCAGGTTGGAGGAGGGCGTGCTTAATTTGACACTGAACGTTTTTGACCCAGGACTAATGATTATTCCAAACTGAAAGTGGTATATGTAATAAGGATGAATGTTTTTGAGCTTTTAGCATCAAATATTCATTCATTTATTCAGCTAATACTTACTGAGTGTTGCGCCATAAGCAGTGAGATTCATGCAGGGGAATCAATCATGGATAAGGCCCTTTCCCTTTCTCAGAGGACATCATAACCTGACTTACAAACTGGGCTTTGTAATAATCCAGCTTATATTTATATTTTAGTAAACATGAAAACAGAGACCCAGGGCCTACAGGAGAAGGAACAACAAACCCTTGATGAGCATAAGGAAGAGCTTTATGAAATAGGTGAGCCAGGTGTCCAAAGGGTGGGGAGCTGTTTCCAAGCAGACAATCCATGGGTGATGTTGGGAGTTGGGGATTGGCAAACGAAGAAGAAATGAACGATGAAAGATGAGAAAATTTGTTGCGTATGACAGTCAAGAGAATTACTGGGAAGGGGGTTAAATCATAAAGGGTTACGTATGATTTAATTATGGGGAATGGGACAAGCAGAGGAAGTGACTTTTTGCCTCTGTTTCAAGAAGTGTAGGTGTACAATTGAGGGGAAAGGAGCTTTGGAATGTGGATACAGCACACATCAGATATAGAGGGGACTGGTGTGTTTTTATTATTATGCATTTCTAGGAATAGAATATAGAGCAACTGTTATATACCTAATGGTAGCAGCAAATAGCCAGCAATGATAAGACCTGAACCATAAAACACTAGTGTTACAGTCAATTCATAAATCTGTCATTTCATGAATAAAGTTTCATGGTTGTAATTGCAGCATTATAAGTATATGTATGTGTGTATCTATATGTGTGTGTATGTGTATTTTTGTATGTATATACATGCTGGTGGAAAACATGTAGTACAAGAGGTTCTCAAACTTTGTGTAGCATGCATCAGAATCATACAGATGGCTTGTTAAGTGTTGCATGGTCCTGCATTCTGTGCATCTACCTCCAGTTACCCACCCGCTTTCCCAGACATGCACACAGGTCGCTTTCACTTCATCATTCTGCAAAGAGCATTCGTGGGCAAGATCCTTATGGACCTGCGTGGGAATTACTTTGGGATATATAACTTGAGACAGATTCCCTAGATAGTAGGGTATGCACTTAAAAGTGATTGTACTAAATAATGCAAGGGTGCTCTCAAAAGTATACCAGTCTGTACTCCCACTAGCAATACATGAATCTTCTTATATCCCCACATTCATGCCAACATGTGGCATTATCCTGCTTCCTAACCTTTGCTAGCTTTTTAAGCATGAAGTGATATACTCATAGTATTCTTTTTAAATAATAATATTGAGCATGTATACACTTGTTTGTTTTTCCTATCTCACCCTGCTAACTGCACGATCTTGGATAAGTCACTTTACCTTTCTAATTCTCAGTTTCTTCATCTATAAAATGAGAAAAAATTAAATATCTCTCATAGAAAGATCATGAAATGAGTAATGCATGAAAAGTGATTCATAAAAGTCTGCAACGCAGTAACCTCTCAAAAGGAGTTATCTAGATTTGTTGTTATTTTTTGATTTGATAAAAACATGATTTCTCAACAGGCAAATTTAGATATTGTATTTAGATAATTGGATCATAAGAAACTTGTCAATAATCAAAATTCAGTTTCGGGATGTTCTTATGATGTCGCTGGAACCCACAGTGAGAGGTGATCAAGAGAACCTACAAAATTGATGATGGCCAGGGAATTGATAATGTTGAGGATTAGGGAATTTTCGTAAGGGAAAGAGACTAATTATGGATGAAAAAAAGAATATATTTTGTGTTTCCTTTTTTGTTTATAGTTTTTTGTATAAGTGTTATAATCACATCATTAAAAACAGCTAAATAGAGGAAGTGAAAAAACAGAAATCTATAATCTTATCATTTAATGAAACCACTATTAAAACTGTGATGCATCATCTTTCTTATTTTCTTATTATGCTTAACTTTAAATTATCATATAAGTATGCTAATCACACAATCATGGATCATACTTAAGTAATGAAGAGAGCATGCTAATTTTTCAATAGTCTGCAAAAATCACCATTTTAATTGCTTCATAATATTCCGTCAAGTGCATGTGCCAGGGTAATTATATTTTAGTGCTCTGGACTTGAAAGTAATTCAATATCTTTAAAAATGTATACTATTAATTACAAGTTATTTTAATCAAATGAATTTAGACATGCTAATCCATCTTAGTGGAAGCCAATGTGCTTAATAATATCTTGTATTTGTACAGTGCCATAGAAAGTAAACATTTTTAGTAACATTATCTTCAAGCAGCCTTGTGATCTGAACAATCTGGATATTATTGTTGCATTATAAATGAAGAAAACCACAAAGGCTGTGTATTTAAGAATTTGCCTCAGATCTGATCTCTGCAAAAGCCAATGCTAGGGGTATAATGTGATGTTTCCACACATGCATACCTTGTGGAATGATAAAGTCAGGCTAACTGACATATCTATCACCTCATGTACTTATCATTTCTTTGTGGTCAGAACATTTAAAATTCATTCTTTGAGAAATTTTAAAGTATACAATACATTGTACCCTGAAATATATACATTTATTATTAGTTGATTAAAAATAAAATTAAAAAATAAAAATAAAATGAAAGATATAATAATAACAAAAAAAGCATTTCAGAATTACCAAGAGTAGCTTCAACACACATTTTTCACTGATGATTTGTGCAATTCAATGGATATGAATTATGCAAATCAATGAATAAACTCACCCCCAATCTACTCTGCTGACCTCTTAAACTCAAAGAAACCAATAAAGAAATAAAGAAATACTATTTAAAAAGAAAAAAAAAGAGCCAGTATTGGGGCTGCATTCTCCATTGCACTTCCTGAATACAACATTCTCCTCAAGTGAGACAGCTTTAAAGTATGGCTAACTGAGGGGCTCAATTACAATCTCTCAGTACGTGTGTGTTTGGAAAGCTTTATTAATTGCTCTTAAATTGCTCAATATGTGGTGTCTTTATATAATATTATCAAAATTTTTGCGAGCATTAAATGAATGATATGTGAAATGGCTTACCCCAATGACAAGACATATTAGGAATTTAAGATTTAATACAAGGATCATAGGTAACTTTATATAAACACTCACATTTTGAGATCTTCAGAACTTATGACAATGACATTGTGCTAAAAAATTTAATGGTGACCACGGCTAATAATAATGTATTGTATATACATAAATTGCTAAAAGAATAGATTTTTAATGTTCTCACCACAAAAGAGTGATAATTGTTGAGATGATAAGTATGTTGATTAGCTTGATTGAATCTTTCTGCAGTGTATATATAGATGCGAACATCACATGGTACTGCAGAAGCATATACAATTATTATTTGTCAATTAAAAATAAATAAATAAATTTTAAAAAAGAATCCATGGTAAATGTATGATAAAATGCTTAGGATACAAAATGGAGTGACGGGGCAAAGGGGGTGGGGGAGAGAAGTTGGGGATAATTGGGTGGGGGACACGGGGTACAAACGCCATTTGTGATAATGGACTAGTATGAATCTGGCTCTCACATCTTGGGCATGAGTGGTGACAGTCAGCTCTGTATCTCATGAATATTCATAAACAATAAAAAAAGACTTAAAAACTATGGGAAAATTCAAATTTTCTCCAAATCTTGTTCTGACAACAACTATATAAGTAACTACGATATGCTTAATGGAATTTAAAATGCGTTTCTCAAATTTCAGTATCAAGTCTAAGGGAGTACAGATCATGTATGAATGTGAATATTTGTAACATTTTTATTCATATTTCCAAGTATGACTTTTATTGTTTGTTATGTATAAACTTTGAATACTCAAAAAAAAATTTAGTTTCTTGAACTTTGAATAAGAAATGACACAGAATTAAGACATTGCTCTGATGTTGTTAATGAGCTTCTCATTGACAGAATTGTTTTCACTATGACTCTCTATGAACACTTAACCCTCACTATCAAACACATTAGGCTACGTTATTCTAGAGACCATCTTAAAACCACACAAGTATTGTGATTGCTCTTTCCTTGTGGTTGTTTAGATCTGACCACTATAATTGCTAAGCAAAATAAAATGGGGAATTACAACTTTCCATATCATCAATTTCTAAATAAATTGTTTTGGAAACATATGGATAGCATGTAAATTGTCCTCAAATGAAACTTTTTTACATGGCGAAGGAATGTGACATATGAAAACTGATAATGCTATCAAACATAATCTGGATTACTAAATAAAACAGTTTTCTTGTGATGCATTGAGAGCTATTAAATTAACTGGATTATCAAAATAAATAAACTTCCTGCCTGTCAATAGGAAACTTTCAAAATATACACCTGTGATAAGTAAAGAAATGTTCTAGAGTAAAATAGTCACTTGAAAATATACTAGGCTCCTTACATATACCAACTCAATCTTCACAACCACCACCACCCACAGTCACTCCATACATACAAGTAAACAGAACAGCACGATGAACTCCCTTGTACCCATTCCCCAGCCCTGACGACCATCAACCCATGGCCAGTCCTGCCCCACTCATCTCCTCCACACAATGCTCATACCCTGTAATATTTTGAAGCAAATCTCAAACATTCTAGCCTTTCATCCTTAAATATTTCAGTACAAATCTCCAAAAGGTAAGAACTTCTCTTAAAACCTAAGAAAAATTAACAGTAATTCATTTAGATCTTAAATATCCAGTTGGTTTTTTAAATTTCCAATAGTTAAATGGAAAAGTGCATTTTAGTATTTTTAATACACAAATAAAGACTATAACTTTCCAGAGACCTCAGTATAATAAGAAATAGAGTTTCATAGTAAGGGCTGTTGATTCCAGAGCCTGTTCTCTGATCGTGGGCTCTGCACAATGTTACCTCATCTGCTATCTGCCACTCAATCAAGATTTGAGTCTCTGAGGAATTGCCAAGGATGTACTTGTTCAGAGAGGATGCTTATTGCTATTGTTACAGAGCCGTGATTTTCAGACCTGAGGGAACAAAGCCAGAACAGGTCATTGTGTCTGTTATTCCTTTATTCATTATGGTTACATTTGTGGCCTCAGAATTTGTGACTGTTCTTGAAGAATTCAAAGGAAAACTTGAAGGGATGGAACAATAGACTCTACACTCCATGTAGCATTAACATAAATGTTATTTAAGGGTAAAATAATAAGCCTTCATACTGTGTCATCAAATGGTAGTAGAGTTTGCCCTCAGGTTCATTCATGTCAATTTTTTTTTTATCTATAGAGAGCAACCAGGCATTTTATCTAGTTCCTTATGGGTATACTTATGGTTATTCTATATATTACAAATACTATAGTTTCTTAAAATTCAAATAAGCAGAGTTTATATTAAAATACTTATATGACATCATTAAAACCACATGCAATATGTTGTATAAACTGACTTCAGAAGATGCATACAAATATCTGTAAAAATAACCTGTTTAAATTGATTATGTACCTTTGAAATAGTGTTCTAATGTTGATCAACCAGTCTCGGTTGCATTGAAGCAGAAACAATATGAATATTTAGACATTGCAGGTTGCTGCATGGTGCAATAATTACACTGACAAGAATAATTTCCAAAATTTAAGTGCAAAGGCAAACTAGTTAAAAAAGAAATAAAACTGTTCATTAAAGAAATTAAGAGTATTTTTAAGTAACTTTCCTAGGAGGTATTTTCTTAATATCTTTTGTCTTGAGGTTAAAAATATTGACAGCTCCATCCAAAGAGGTATTTGGCTTTTTTTCCCAATTGGAGTTGTCACTTTGATCAAAATACATTTAAAGGAGTTGCGGTTCCTCTTTTGACTGTCTAGCTGGGCGACTCAGAGGTTAAACCCAAATAATGTGATTGAGAGTCAGACTAATAAGCTGTCTGTGGCAGTGTGCCATTTGTGAAGGCTTAATCACTACACATCACAACCACTACTGCACTCTATTGATGCTTATTATGAAGTAGGCAGATGCTAACCTCTTTATTTTACTTAATTCGTACTTCAAGCTTTGGAAGCTTTCCGATCCCTAATTTATAGATGAAGAAACTGAGATTTAGGAATCTACCTAATTCAAGTTTTTCCAGCTGTCAAGTGATAGATTTCCATCTTCTAAAAGCCAGGATTGTCTTGTTCTTTTGCAGGTTGCACTAAGGTCTCCAGTTCAAAGATTTGAATGGGCATCCTTAATTTCTCTTTATGGAGAAGGGATGAAGACAGTATTAATGTTTGCCTTGTTAGAATAATAATTTCTGGTGCTTGAAAGTTGTCTACAAAGATAAAAGAGATATTTGTTTAAACACGGAATAAATGAGTTTATGTCATAAATGTTGAGTAGAGGAAATATTTCCCTAATTTCAGACATCCTACCATTAAAAACAGAGCACATTCATTTAAACATTTAAGTTTTCTGTATTATTTGTTCCTTTTATTTATATCAAGACACCCATGGGTATGTGGGCCATTTACTGGTTTATTTTGTGTTTTTGTTACATCTGGCAGTATTTCAAAAGGCAATGAAGTAGGCAGATGTTATTAATTGGAATAAAAGTTTTGAACCAGTTTTTCTAACCCAGTGCCTGCTGTGTGCATTTATTTACCCTCTGCTCCCAGACGACAGAGTTTGTCTTTTTAGTGAAGAATAGTTTAAGAAAGCCTGCATGTTTTTGCTCCTTGATTACATGATTACTAAAGTAATCTCTCTTTTGACTTCCTATGTAATGAAACTTTAATTGTGTGATCAAGTTGTAGAGAATATGAAGGTCAAACAACCCCAAATAATACAATGTCATATTTTTGTCTGTGCATTCTGAAAATACTTAGTGAAATTTAAAGTTGGCAGCAACTTTCAAAAGAATATTATAGAGGCCATTAGTCTTTGCATCTGCTAAGTCTCAGGAGGTTACCTATCTACTCCCAGTGTCTAGATTCTATGAAAGTATAGGTTAGTATCGACACGAAGAGACAGTGGTCCTCAGCTAAATAATATACATAGTATTTGATGTACATCACAGTATACATTACTATATAGAATAGATCAATGTACGCATAATACACATTACTAGTATGATTAATATATATTAAACAATGTATAGCTTCAGAGGCCAAAATGAGAGCCATTGATTCTAAAACTATAAGCAACAGAAAGGGCTGATTGAACTCTATTCAAACTTTTAAAACATTTGAATGAAGTATAATAAGGTGGATATTTGGTTGATTGTGAGTCTCTTTCCAGGACACATTTAATTTTCCACTTGGGAAAATGATTAATGATTTATTTAATAAATAAGTAACATTTTGAAGCACTCTGAAGGCTAATCAATATATGAGAGTAACTGTATAAAAACATTTGTACATTTATAGAATAAGAGATGTGAGAAATAATTTACATTAAATTTTATAGTGTCCCTAATGGGAAACTCAGTAGTTTTCTTTCAGCCCTGAACAATAGTTATTTTAATGGTAATGGTCATAAGAATGTCATTATTCTTTGTAGTATTAATGGTAAAATGAAAGATGCTAATGGAGCTCTCTATGGTATAATGCGTGCTAAATTATATGATATCTAAAATCTGAAGTTGAAAGGTACTTTTCATGGTGTTCTTAATGATCTATAGAAAAGCACAAAAGTGAAAAATACAATTTTAATGAAGTATTCTTTGAAATTTTCTCTTTTTTCTTTTGGATAAAAACAAGCAAAATTTAAATCTTGATTGTCTTCACTGAACTATCTTTTAAAGTGTCAAGGAACTATTTGTTTTTAATTGTTAGGATGATTATTTTTGTTTAACTTTTTATATTAAAGTACAATACACACCCAGAAAATGATAAAAAGCATATATATATATACAGCTCACTGAATTATAAAAAAAGCAATATTTACCTATGTAAATGTTACCTAGGTCGAGAATACTCAGGATCACAGATACCTCCTTTGTGCTCTTCCTGTTCTGTCCTACCTCCCACTTCCCCCAAATAAACACTGTCATGACTTCTTATACTGTAGATTAGTTCTGCCTGTTTCAAATTGTATGCAAAGGAATCATACAATATGAACTTTTAAAAACCTGGCTTCTTGGGTTAACATTAAGCTTGTGAAATGCATTCATGTTGTTGTGTGTAGGTATAATTCATTTTTTCATCACTTTAGAACATTTTATTATAAGAATATATCCACGTTTGTTTATCTATTCTACATTTGGATATGTTAATTGCACCCCGGGACTATTATGAATAATACTTCAAGAACATTCACGTGCATGTCTTTTGGTACCTGGGAAACTGCCTGCTTTTTCTGTCGGGTACATTCTTCAGAGTGAAATTGCTGGCTCATAAAATGTGTGTATGTTTAACTTTAGTAGAAGATGCAAACGAATTTTTATGTAAATTGTACTAATTTACACTCTCAGCAGCAGTGTATTGAAATTCCATCTGCTCTACATTCGTGACAACACTTGGTATTATCAATTTTCTTTTGTTTTAGTTTTTTATTGTTTCCCTCAGTTTTAGCCTTTCTGGTCGGTGTGCAGAACTCTCACACCGTGGTTTTCATTTGCATTGCCCCATAACTAATGAGGTTAGAAACCATTTCATAGGTTTGTCAGTCATTTAGATATTTCTTGTGTCTCTCTTTTTCTCATTGTTTTGTATTTCTGTATATAATCTGGATAACTAATATACTGAAAAATAGATTCTTCCATTCTGTGACTTCTCCTTCTATTACAACACCTTTAGATAAACAGAAGTTCTTAATGTATTCTGATTTATCAATTTCCTTTTACAGTTAAGAAATCTTTGTGCGCCTCACAATCATGAAGATATTCAACCCTTATCTTATAGTAACTATATTGTTCTGCTTTTCACATTTTTATGTCTACAGTCTTCCTGGAATTCATTTCTGCATATTGTTTGAAGTACTGATCAACCTTTATTTAAAAAAATTTTTTTTTGATGTGGATATCCAATTGACTCAGCTCCATGTATTTAAAAGAATTATTTTTTCCCTCACTACTCTGCATTGCAAACCTTGTGAAAAAATCCACTGTCCATATATGTTGAATTTATTTTTGAATCCGCTATTCTGTTCTATGGCCTGTTTGAGAAACCCTTTGCCAATATGACATTCTCTTATTTTTTGTAACACTGTGAGACTTAATATACAGTAAAAAGAAATCCTCCAACTTTGTTTTTCTTCAAGAGTATTTTGGTGATTCCTGTCACTTTACATTTCCTCATGAAATTTATAACTAGTTTGTAATTTGCACACACACACATAAACCCTTCTTTGATTTTGATTGATTGAATCTATATATTAATTTGGGGAGTAAAGGTTTAGTGTATATACCTTTTAAAATTTCTCTCAATAATGTTTTGTAATTTTCTATGTAGAGGTGTTAAATATATTTTATTAGATTTTTTTCATGGGTGAATAATGTGGTTTAGTGTTAATGTAAATACAAGTTGTGTCATTTAAAATCTTCTGTTTCTGTTGCTGTGTTTAGGTGTTTAGTTCATTTTTATATATAGATTTTCTTTTTATTCCTTTCCTCTTTTTTTTTCAAAATGTTTTAACATTTACTTGTAGATATTTGTGGGGTTCAGGATGTTGTTTCAATATATGTATATACTGCACAATGATTCACTTAGGATAGATAGCATAGTTTTGACTTAATATAGACTTTTTTCCAGTGGTGTTGCTGAAGTAACTCTGTAAATTTTTCAAAAATTTTTACATATACAATCATGCAACCTATGAATAAAGGCAGTTTTATTTCTTTGCAGTCTTTATTACCTAATACTTTTTTTTCTGATTGCCCTAATTAGAATATTTACTATGTGTTTAATGAAAGTGTATCTATACAGAGCATACTGGTCTCATTCCCGAACTCAAAGCAGCTCTCAGCATTTCCTGTTATGTGTCATGTTTGCTGTAAGATTTTTGTAGATACTCTTTACAGATTTAGAAATTTAATTCCTTGTTTGGCCAAGAGTTTTAATCCTGTGTGGATATTTAATTTTATCAATTGCTCTCTGCATCTGTTGAGAAAACCATACATTCCTTAATGTGATTAATTACACTGAATGATTTTAAATATTAAGTGATCTTTGCATTCCTGGAATAAACTTGATTGAGGTATAGTTTATTACTTTTTTCTGTATTTCTATATTCTAGAATCATTTTACAACTATTTTTAAAGGATTATTGGATCTATGTTTATGAGTAAGATTGGCTTTTATTTTTCTTCTTGGAGGTTCCTTGTCAGATTTTGGTATCAAGTTTGTGTTGGCCTTACAAGTTGGTAAGCAATCTCTCTTTTTTTAGTTTTTGAAGATGCTTGTTTAAGATCAGTGTTATTTTGCCCTTAAATGTTTAGAATAATTCACTAGAAAAGATATCAGGGCCTGAGATTTTCTGTGTGAATGTGTTTTTAAATTATGGATTTAATTCCTTTAACAGGTATAGGCAATTCTGATTTTCCTATTCCCATCTGTTTTGGGAAATTGTGGTTTGTTTGGAATTTGTTCATTTTATTTAAATTTTCAAAATTATTATCATGAAGTCATTCAAAATATTCTCATTATCATTTTAATGTATGTAGGACTTGTGTCTCTTCTATTTTTCTTTCCTGAATCAGTTCTATCCAAGGTTTCATTCATTTAAATGTCCTTTAAAAAACCAACTTTTTTTGACTCTGCCTTGTTTTTATCATTTTCTTCATTCTTGTTTTTTTTATTTACTTTGTTTCTTGGTTTTAACTTACTGTATTTTTTTTCTAATGTCTTAACATCTATCCTCAGCTTATAACTTTTCTGCCTGTTTTTCCTGCCTTTCTCCTTTCTTTGGTGACTTGTCTTTCATTTGTGGTTTTGATAATTCAGATCTTCTCTCACTCTCTCTTTTTTTCTTGGATCACATAACTACAAGTTTATCAATTTTAGCAGACTTTTGAAAGAACCAGTTTTTTGTTTTGTTGATTTTCTCTAATGTTTTTATGTTTTCAATTTTATTAATTTGTGCTCTAGATTTTTATTTATTTTTTATTTTGCTTACTTTAGACTTAAATTGCTCTACTTTCTATAATAATCTAAGATGCAAATTTAGATTATTTATTTAGATCTTTGTTATTTTCTGATATATACATTTAGTGTTACAAATTTCCCTCAAATACTGCTTTTGCTATATCCCACACATTTTGATGTTATATTTTTATTTTAATTTAGCTCAAAAATTTTGTTTTATTATTTCACTTGAGACTTCGGCTTTAATTCTTGGGCTGTGTTCAAATATTTAGGGACTTCCATTATGGCCTAAGAACATACTATGTATAATTTCTATTTTTTTGTAATTGTGAAGGTTTGTTTTATGGCCTATAATGCAGTCTATCTTCGTGAATCTTCCATATGAGCTTAAGAAAAATGTTTCTGCTGTTTTTGGATGGACTATTCTAAAAATGTCAGTTAGATCCAGTTGATTAATAGTGATGTTCAGGTCTTCTATATTCTTGGTGTTTTTCTGTCTTCTTGATATATCAATTACTCCCACTGCAATAATGGACTTATCTATTTCTCCTTACAGTTTTATCTGTATTTGCCTCATGTATGTTGACTCCGTTAGGTGCATACACATTTACAATAATTTCACCATCTTGGAAAATTGACCACTTCATCATTAGGCAATGTTTTTCTTTATCCCTAATAATGTTTCTTGCTCTGCAGGCTTCCTTTTCTGAAATTAATACAGTTTCTCCAGTTTTTTTTTTTTTTTTAGAAAAGTGTCAGCATGGTATATCTTTCTTCATCCCTTTACTTTTAATGTATCTCAGTGGGTTAGAGTGGATTTCTTGTAGACAACATGTAGTTGTTGGGCCTGGTCTTTTTGTATACACTAAAAATCTTTGTATTTTAATTGGTATATTTAGATCATTCACTCTGAAAGTGACTATTGATATATTCGGACTAATATCTATCATGTTTGTAAATGTTTTCTATTTGTTGCATTTATTTTTTATTTCTTGCACCCCCTTTTTAAATGCCTTATCTGATTGCAATTGAACATTTTGCATGATTCTATTTTATTTCCTCTCTTACCATATACATTATACTTTAAAAAAGCATTTCAGTGACTTCCCTTATTTAATCAAAGTCCATCTTCAAATAACACTATGCTAAATATATAGTGCATGTACCTTGTATTTCCAATTTCTCTTTCCTATCCTTGCAGCATTTATTTGTAATTTAAATAAATACAATATACATTTTCAATTAAAGGAATCAATTAATTTAATTCATCCATATGCTATAATCACCCAGTACATTATTACTATTATTACTTTAAACATTTATCTTTTAACTAAGGATTAGATTAACTAAAATAACAAAAATAAAGAATTTTATCTTACCTTCTTTTATTTCTTATCAAGTGCTTGCTCTTTCTTAATGATCCATGTTTCTGACCTTAATAATTTTCCTTTTGCCTAAGAACTTCTTTTAACATTTTTTACAGAGTGAATGTGCTGGCAATGGGTTCTCTCAGTTTTTGTTCACCTGAGAAAGTCTTTTTCTTTCCTTCATTTTGGAGGGTAATTCTTCTGGATATAGTATTCTAGATATATTTTTACTCCTTTCAATACTTTAAATATTTCACTCCACTGTCTTCTTGCTTGCATGTTTTCTGATGTAAAGTCCAATGTAATTGTTGTCCTTGTTTCTCTATCAATAAGGTACTCCTTGTCCCCCCCACCCCTGGGCTTCTTTCAACATGTTGTCTTTGGTGTTCTGTAGTTTGAATATTATATGACTCATTATAGTTTTATTTTGGTCTTTAACCTGATTGTTATTCTCTCAGCTTCCTGGATCTATAGTCTGATGTCTGTCATTAATTCTGGATAGTTATTGGCCATTATTACTTCAAATACATTTCTACTCCATTCTCTCTTTTTTACCCCCTTCTGTTCTAATTATTATATTACAACTTTTGTAGTTGCTCCACATTTCTTGGATTTTTTTTCTGCTTTGTTTCTTTTTCTTTTTGCATTAGAGTTTGGGGAGTTTGTATTTTCTTATCTTCAGGCTCATTTTTCCTTTACTGTGTTGAATTTACTGATGTACCCATCAAAGTCATTCTTTATTTCTGTTTCAGTATTTTTAATTTCTAGGGTCTCCTTTTGATTCTTTATTAGAGTTTTCATCTGTCTGTTTACACCACCCATCTGTTCTTGCATGTTATCCCCTTTTTTCATTAGGGCCATTAGCATATTAACTAGGTTGTTTTAAATTCTTGGTCTGATAATTCCAACATGTGTGGCATATGTGAGTGTGGTTCTGATGATTGTTTTCTCTGTGCAGATGGTGTTTTTTCTTACCTTTTGGTATAACTGGTAATTTTTTGCTGAAAGCTGTGTGTGTTGTATCTGGTAATAAAAACTGGGGTAAATAGGTCATTCACATGAAGATTCACGTTAATCTGGCTGGGAATTGGGCTATGTTTAATGTTTGCTGCAGGTGCTATATGTTGCATACACTTGTTCTCCTAGTACCCTTGTTTTTGTCTCTTCTCTTGACTTTACTGTTAGTATTCTGGGGTCCTGCTGGTATGCTGTTATGATGTGAGTGGGGAAGCATTCTTTAATGCTTTAATTAAATTTTAGTGTTTTGGTGGGTCTTTGTCTCAGAACTATGACCTGCACAAGTGTTTCTCTAGTGTTCTAGCATGTTTTTCCCACAACCTGCCCCCTTCTTCCTTTCCTGGTTGCTGAGTTTCTAATTTATTCCCATGAATCCTTGACCCCTTTTGACTTTTTTTCCCTTAGGTGAGGCAGGAAGGCCCAAGACTGAAGTGGGAGGAGTATCCTTCCCCAGTTGGGATAGGGTCTTTTGAAGTCTTTCCTCCCTGGATAGTAGGCCTTTGTTGTGGAGAACACTCTGGGCATATTTCACAATTACTTGTCCCTTCTTCCTGCCAGAGCCAGGAAGGAATCTTTTTGTGATCCTTACAGAGATCATGGAAGGGTTCTTAGAGGTAAAGCTCGCAGAAAATTCAGGCCTTCTAAGATTGTGGTCAGGAATTTCTCACTGTGCTAGTCCACACTGAGCCTCCAGCATTTCATCAAAATTATTTTATGAGAATCCCTGTCAGTTTATGGTGCCAGTGGTTTCTGTTCCAGGTAGACTGATGGAATTTGGATGTGTTTTCCCCTCCAAAACTCATGTGGAAATTTGATCTCCAATGTGGCAGTGTTGGAAATTGATTGAGTCATGGGGGCAGATCCCTCATGAATGGATTAATGCTCTCCCTGGGGGAGGAGGGATAGTGAGTGAGTTCTTGCTCTATTAGTTCTGGCGAGAGATGATTGTTTAAAGGACCCTGGCACCTTTTCTCTCTCTCTCTCTCTTGCTTCCTCTCGCCATGTGATCTGCTTGTACCTGCTGGCTGCCTGCCATTTTCTGCCATGAGTAGAAGCAGCCTGAGGCCCATGCCAGATGCAGCTGTCCCAGAATCGTAAGCCAAATAAACCTCTTCTCTTTATAAATTACCCCAGTCTCAGGTATTTCTGTTACAGCAACACAAAATGGACTAAAATATAGACAGATTTCAGTTCAGAGTCTTTGGTGGTTCTAGATTTCAGGGGGGTAGTTTGCTATGGGTATTAGTCAGGTTGGATTGCTGTAACAAAATGTCATAGACTGGTGGCTTAAACAACAGACATTTATTTCTCATAGTTCTGTAGGTTGGGAAGTCCAGGATCAAGACGCTGGCCAATTCTTTTTCTGTTAGGGCCCTTGCTCTATTTCACAGACAGCCACTTTTTTGCTGTATCCTCACTTGGTGGGGAGAGGTAGAGATAGAGATAGAAATAGAGATAGAGATAGAGAGACATACATAGAGGGGTCTGGTCTCTTTCCTTTTCTTATTAGGACACCAATTCCCTCATGGGGGCCCTTCCTCATGACTTCGTCTAATTACCTCTCATTTCCACATATCATCATAGTGGGATTAGGGCTTCAATACATGAATTTTGAGGGATCACACTTCATCCTATAGGACCGCAAAGCTCAGTTCTCTGATGGGTCAAAGAAAAATCACTGATTTTTTGTTAGTCTAGTCTTTTCATGTTGTACAATGTAGAGTTATGATTCTGCCCGACTCTGAAATGAGGGCTGTGTTTGCTGCTGTTTTGTTATTTTCCATTATATATAGGACATCATATAATAAAAATTGAACAGATAACCTAGACTAGAAGGATATCTTTCTAGAGTGTAATTCATTTACTTTTACATGTAACAGACATTGCCCAAACCTCTCTGACCACCTTCCTGTAATTCCACAGATGGAGAAAATGAGAAACTGACTTTTAATCTCCGTAAAGGGTTGTCCAGGCTTCCCCTTTATCCTAAATTGTGGAACCTCTTAGTTCTGACACAAAACCTGTGAAAGCCTACAAGGTATCCTTGAAAGACCTACGCCTAAAATTTTATCCCTAATGCTGTGAAATCTGCTCAGCAACAAAACCTGATCAACTTCTGTTTCTTCTCTTCAGAAATCTTTTGGTCATCCCTGAAGAGAAAAAGCCTCAAATGTAGGGTTCACCTCTTTAGGTTTTTTTCTTCTCCTAGATCTTGGACATTTAATGTTTTACTATCTTTTTAGCTCTTCAATCCTTTTTTTCATTCCAGAAGGAGGGTTGTTCAGAATTTCCTTGTCAAGCATTACCATAACATGATTTTTTTATGGTTAAAAGTTATTTTCCATCTCCATAAATATTTAGTCTTCCACAAAATTGTATATGTAATATCCTAATATAAATGTAACCTTTATGACCTGTCCACGTATCTTCTGTATAACAATTTATTGCTGTGTTTCAATAATCGCTACGAACTACAGCCAAGGTTATAGCTTTCATGTGCTTTTTCTCTCCTTGCGTTTGATCTTTCTATCCTGAAAATTCAAACCCTTCTGTGCTAAAAGATCCTAAACTGTGTATTTTACAACTTCATGTGTCCATAAGCTCTAATATAATGACCAGAACATGGGGGCTCACTAAACATTTGCTAATAATTTGGTGTCCCTTTAAATAAATATTTTAAAGATATTAAATATTTTCTGGAGGGTGGTAGAAACTGATTTTATATTAGAAAAACTGTATTCTCTTTTATTTCAAAAATGGAGATTTATTATATAGGCAGATCAAAACAGTCCAGATTTAATTACTGGACTCTCATTGCTATTTCTCAATGACAAAAAATAAATTACACCCACATTCAAGATCGAATCAACTTTTGTAGATATAGTTACAATGTCTTGTTCAACATGTGTGTATTTATTTTATTTTATTTTTTAAAATATATTTTAATTTCTCAATTTCTAATTTTTTTTTTTTTTTTTTTTTTTTGTGGCTGGCTGGAACAGGGCTCTGAACCTGTGACCTTGGTGTTATAAGGCTGTGCTCTAACCAACTGAGTTAACCAGCCAGCCCAGCATGTGTTTAAAAGTTATTCTTATCTGGTTTATGTTAGCATATTTCCCAGTAGTTCTTATTTTTCTTTGATTTTCTTTTGTACTTTTTTAGATCAAACAACCTCTTCGGAGGTGCACTTAGTGAAGATTTACAACTGACATCATAAAATAGAGAGGTGATTTCTATTAGACAGGATGCTGTGATGACTTATTCAGTGTCTGCATGTCAGCTATGTCAAAATGAGTTGTATTTGGAAATAGGTCAGGTGTGGGTTGTGTGTAGGTCACTAGAATTCTCATAGTAGGAGAGGTCTGTAATGACAAGGGGCTTTTCATGTTTACCGATCTGTTTGTTGTTTTGAATTTCTGCTTCTGCCGCTGTTTATTTTGGCTGGAGTTGAACCAATTTATTTCTAATTACAAAGTCTGCTACGTAACAACGTGTAACTGTTCCCATGTTTCTGACTTATAACAGTGATGCTTTAGAGCTCCTTGCAAATTGCTATATGGGCATCTCCCTTTATACATCTTGGATTTTACGCATGAGTTGCTCAATTAATATTTGAAAAAGAAATTAATGCTATTATAACTCTTCATAAAGTTTAGAATCACTTCAGAAATACTTAAAATCCTGTGAGAAACCATAATTCATGAACTCCATAAATTATCTTGATTAGAATACATTTCTAAACCATCTATAAACACATCATTGAGTTTGAAAATCAAGCCTAAAAGAAAAGAAAAATACACTTAAGGCTTTTTGATTTTTATCACATAAGACACATTACCTTAATTTTACTTCTAGATATTTCATATATTTGATGATATAATGACATGTTTATTTACATTCTGTATCGATCAGATGATTACTATGTCATATACAATTATATGCAATTGATTATTGAACATTTGTCTTTTATTTTTCTACAACTTCAATAATTTTGAGAAAATGTAAAGTTTAATAGAATGAACTTTTTGTCTGTAAAAGTCAGCTGGTAGAGCTGAGTCCTAGTTCAGCAGTAATCTAAGTGGCATTATTCTCAAATGTATGAAAGATTTTAAATATAAATTTTGAGAAAAAGGAAAAAAGCTTCAGATAAAATATTGAATTTCCTCTAGGGCGAGTTGTTTGCTTTCATGTTCTGTTGAAGTGGGGCCTTTTGATGGCTTAGCTAAATTATGGGCTTTGGAGTCAGAAAAGCCTGGAATTAAATCCTTGCTTTGCCGCTTTCTAGCTGTGTGACTTTAGGCACGTAACCTCTATAATTTTCATTTTCCTCAGTTGTAAAGTGGGTACAAAAATAACTACTTCACAGAGTTGATGCAAATATTAAAGCTACATAATACATTTCTGCTGTGTCTGACACTGAGCCACAAACTTTCATGTTGAAGACATTTATATTGAGAACTTAGAACCTATTTGCTACTTGCTATGGTCTGAGGGTCTCTGTCCCCTGAAACTTCCGTATGTGAAACCTTAACCCCCAAGGTGATGGTATCAGGAGGTGGGACCTTTTGGAAGGTGATTAGGTCAAGAAGGTTGTCATGGCAATGGGATTAGTGCTCATAAAAAAGAGGCCCAAGGAGCTCATTCACCTTTCCACAATGTGAAGACACACAGCAAAGAGGCAGCATCTGTGAACCCAGAAATGGCTCTCACCAGAAACCAAAGCTGTTGGCACTTTGATCTTGGACTTCCCAGCATCCAGAACTGTGAGAAAAAAATTTCTGTTGTTTATAAGCTACAAAGTTTGTTGTATTTTGTAACAGCAGGCTGAATGAACTAAGACAGTACTTATTTCTCTTTTTGGAGGTTAGCACTAGTCAATCCTTCTCAAATCTTTTCCTTTTCTGAACAGTTTTGAGATAAAATAGGGAGGGAAAAATCCGAAAATCAAAGAATGATCAAAGACTGAGCCATAAACCAAAAGCACCAAATTAGCTTGGCATGTATTAGAAATGCATATTCCAGGGTTCCACTCACCAATTTAGTGTGTGAAGTACAGGACCCAGAAATCTGCATTTCTAAAAAGCACTTCAAATAATTCTGACACAAAGTTCAGAATCTTTAAAGGAAGACAGAAACATTCATGTAATAAAATTATGATTTTAAAAAGAAATAGAGATATTTAAATCCGTGCATTCCTTTATGAATTGTGATGGTATATAAAATCATCTTCATAGCAAATTGAGGGAAATCTCCTAGGTAAAGGAAATACATTCAAAACCTGACAGCATGCATCTGACTTTTCATTTATGAAGTAATGTAGCATCAATCCCATGCCTCATTCACTAACATTCTGAAAAAGTTCCCATTATATATTGAAATTCAAAACAGAATCTTGGTTATCTTATGTATTTAAAAAATTTCAATAAGTGAAGCAAAATAATGCAAATATTACTGATTGCTTTAATAGATTTAATAAATAGTAATGATGGATATTTTCTCAAGTGACATTGACATTAGAAACTTATTTAATGTACCCAGAGTGCTACTACATGATGCTTTTGCCTGCTTTATCACTGTACATACTATGTCTGTGTTTTACAAATTATTACAAAGTTAATACATGTTCATTAAAATATCTATATTTGCTGACATGTGCTAAAAGTCCCATGTCCCTGACTTCACAATTTCCTTTACTCTTTGTAAGACATAACTGCTAAAAATTTTCAGTGTCCCAGCAAAGTAGTTTTACTACTTTTACTATGTATTTTATAATTCTTTATGTTTTCAAAATTCAAGTAACTTATAAATCTATAAGATTAAAAGTGAAAGGTTGCTGTTTGCAGACCTCCCCTTCCGTTTACCTGTCTGCTGTCACTGTCACTATGCATCTTTTCTCCCAATCCCTTAAGATGCTGGAGTCATCCTAGAGACATCCATCTAAATCTGTGAACTTACTTTAATTTTGAAAAAAATGTAAGATCTTTTGGAGGGTTGTATTTAGTCTCTCAATGGCACCCAGGAAATAGAATCAAAAGTATAAGAAGATCTGATTAGATTAGATGTCTACAGACCAGTTTCTCAACCCTGTCTGTACAGTGCCCTGATTGGAGAGCTTGTAAAGACACGAGCAGACACATACAAAACCATGTGCACGCACACCAGTGACCGGGGTTTGAACACTGGGAGATTTAATGTGCAGTCCAAGTTTGGGAAACACTGCTCTACATCAACCATTCTAAAGGTAAAATTGGAATAAAAGGACATCACATTTTCAGGCAGATGGTCATGATTTCCAGAGATATGCAGACCTGAGAGTAGTGCTTTAGAGGTGGGGCAAAGATGAGGTTTGGGTAATAAAATGTAAAATACCATTGACTTTTTCGACCAAATTCTCAGTAAAAAATTTTGACTCATGGAACAGGATTGAACTTTCTAGAAGGATCTGGTTATTAGAGTACAAGTACCTGTGCGATTAAACAATGTTTTCCTATTTATGTTCATGCTCTGGGCAACATTAGTCTCAGAATGTGCTCTGAAAAACAACAACAACAACAACAACAAAATCAACAACAAAAATAGAGGCAGGGGTGTTCTTTGGCTTAATGTTTGAGACATGTGGGATGACTATCCCCCTCACGGGCCATACAATACACACTCCACCTTAGCATGTGACATGCTCTCAGAGGCCCTGTAACTGAGAGATCTGTTGAACTTTGTTCTGTTTTGTTTGTAAGTCCAGTTTTTTCCCAAATGTAAACATCTGACAAATGTTTTATAGAGAATTGCATCATTTCAAGCCAAGCAATGTTCTAGACATTTTAGATGGAAAGCAGTAAAGATCCCTGTTTTAGCGGAGTTTGTCTTCTAGCGAGATATAAGATAAACAAACAGACAAATAATAATCAGACAAGAGATCCCCCAAAGAGTGAAAAGTATGAAGAAAATAACATAGGAAGATATGATGTGGGGAGAGCCAGGTACACTACTTTAGAAACTGTGATCAGAAAGGGCCTGGCTTAGGTGGTGATATTTTAGCCAAGGCCTGAAATGACAAGAGGAGCTGGTTGGGTAGAGATCTGGGGGAGGAAAATGCAGAGCAGAATCAACAGCTGGTGCAAAGGCCCTAAGCAGAACTGATCTTGGTTTGTTCAGGGAAGTCCAGTGTGGTTAAAGCGTAATGGAGGGTGTTGTCAAAGACTGGACTTTTGGGTAAAGAGTTTGGATTTCGTCTAAGAGGTAAAGGAAGGAGTGGGGGTGACATAGTTTAATTTATCTTTAAAAATCTTATTGGCTGCTCAGAAGGGAAGAAATTTGGGATGTAGGTGGGGGTGGTGACAGGGAACAGAAGAATCAGAAAGACTAGAAAGATCTATGGAGGTGGTTTTGATGAGATGATGCTTTATTGAGCTGAGTGGTCATAGCTGAGATAAAGACAGATGCCCAGATTTTGAATTTAACTTTAATCACAGATGTGCCTGTAGGGTATAAGCCTAAAAACTGGGTATATGAGGTACTGCTGGGGTGGGGGCAGAAGACAGAATTGGTTGAAAGAGGAATCAAATTTGATTGTGAAATGCCTGTTTTTAAAAAATATAATAGAAGATATTTTGGTAATGCTATTTAAGGGATATTTGTGAAATAGAAGGAAAATCAGGAGGATGAACAGAATCCCTGAGCCTTGATGTTCCTAATGTATTTGTTTGCATTTGCCTTGTGCATTCTACATGAGGGTGACCTTATTTGTTGATCCAGTCATGGTAAAGGGACCTACCATGAGCTTGCATGTGTCATAGCATCATCCCTTATTTTATTCCTACATATTCTCATTATTACAGTTAAAAAAAAGAATAAGGGTTGGCGGAGGAAGAGGACGAGGTGGAGGAGAGGAGGAAGAGGACCAGGAGTGGGATGAAGAGGATGAGGGAGGGGAGAAAAATAAAATATAAATTAGTGAGAACAACTTCTGCTTCATGCTGACTTCTCCATATATGATGAAATCTTACAGTATGTCGTAAAATAAAAGTGGCGTTGTTGGGTGCTGTAGTATGTGGATTTTGCAGGTGAGCTGTGTGTCAGGTAGATGTATCCTCATCTTGTGGAAAGAACATAACTTCTGGTTTTATTTTATGATAGTTTTGCAAACAGCAGAGGTTTTTTTTTTTTTTTTTGGTTTTGTTTTGTTTTTCACCTTTCTGACCTTTCATTTCCTCATGTGGAATTTGACTGTGCTGGCTTAGCATCATTCCCAAGGTCTCTTCCGCTTTCAAATTGTAAAATCTGTAAGTCTAATTACAGCTCTTTCTAAATTATTAGTGTTTCCAAGTTCTCTTAATTTTGAATGTGTGTATCTGGCAGTGTGCTGATGAAGTTTAACAGTCTGTTGTCAGAGCGTATATCTGACTTGAATGTTGGGTGATACTTTTGTTTATGTTAGTAAGATGAGAAAGGGAAAAGGCTGAACTAAAATGGCTGAGCTATGTCATAACTTCACTCATTCATTAATGATGTGACAAGTTCTATGCTGAATCAGGTAGCAGTTTTTCAATACCAGAAGAATATTTTCTCAAAATTTTTTTTGTGCTATTCACAATGTAAATAGCCACAGACACGGCACACTTTTAAGTTTAATCTGTACTTTACAGTAGCAATCTTTATTGAGGGTATCATGGTCAAAACTGGTTTAGTAGTGACGGTGGAATTTAAACTACTCTTAATAAAAAGAAAAGTGTAGGCAACAGTAACTTGTGTGGATGAAGAGACATTATGACATAACCATCAGTATGATTTTTTTTTAAGAAGGCAGTACTTTTCACAGTAAAAAAGCAAATGTTGCTTTGCTCATAGATATTATAGGTGACAAAGTGAAACGGATATTCTCCAGGTACATTGATTTCCTCTTTTCTTTTTCCTTCTAGGGTTTTTCTGGAAACACAAATGCAGACAGTGTGGTGCACTATAGACTCCAGCCTTCTATTAAAGCCAGACATCTGCGCTTCATCCCTTTGGAATGGAACTCCAAGGGCAGAATTGGAATGCGAATTGAGGTGTTTGGATGCACATATAGTAAGTGTTTGTTTATGCAACAGGCTGAAATAGATATTGAAAGGAGATGTTTTAAAAGCCAAACTGCAAGCTAAAATAGATGATTTAGCTACGTAAAGAGATATAAAAATAGGAATGATTTTGAGGGAAAGCTTTTTTTTGTGCTCGTACACACCATTGTTGACTTCATTGTTCAACTTTAACATTTTAATTCAGAGATGGAAGTATTTTATAGATAGATAGAGATAGAAATAGATATATATGAGGGCACTTCTAAAAGTTCATAGAAAATAGAGTTAACAGACAATACCAATTTTTCCATGAACTTTTTGAAATACCCTCTTATTTGTAGATGTATATGAATGCATTTATCTAAATCTACTATTATTGACTAGATCCTACTTTCAGATATTAGAGCTTTCCCCATGGGCTACATTTGATGTCTTATTTAGGAACCCTGAATTTAATGAAATAGTGTGCCATTTAGTGTAACCACTCATCTGCTATGAAATCAAAGAATGTTTTTCTCTCTAGCCTAAAAATAATATGCCATGTAATTCACTTTAAAATATGCTGTACCTTCAGCAGAAATTAATAGAAAACGTAAAGGCCTCTGCCAGGATACAAAATGTGTTTGAAATACTTTCACATAAAAAGATAGAAACCACAGATTTTACTTAGTCTTCTCTTAATGAAGCATTTTATTATATCTTTTTGTGGGGAAAGGACCTAAGAGTTATTGATAGTTCACCTCAAGCCACACCATCCTGTTAGATGCTCTTTTATTATGGAACAAAGAGGTTTTCTTATTATTATTCTGAATATTCATGAGATACAAAGCTAATTGTCACCCTCACGCCCATGATGTGAGGGACAGATTCATACTGGCAGCATACCCATTACCACAAATTGCATTTGTACCCCTTGTCCCCCACCCAATTATCCCCAACTTCCCTCCCCCTCTCCCTTCCCCCCCCTCCACTTTGTAGCCCAAGGAATGTTCTCTCCCTCTGTAAGACCAATGCACTACTGTGGTCTTTCTTTCTTTACTTCTTTCTCTTTTAGCTGCCACATATGAGTGACGACATGTGGTATCTATCTCTCTGTGCTTTGCTTATTTCACTCAACATAAGTTTCTCCAGGCTCATCCATGTTTTTGCAGATGGGAATATTTCATTCTTTTTTATGGCAGAGTAGTATTCCATGGTGTATATATACCACAGTTTCCTTATCCAGTCATCCATCGATGGACATTTAGGTTGGTTCCATGTCTTGGCTATTGTAAACAGAGCTGCGATGAACGTGGGAGTGCGGGTATCCCATTGACATGATGATTTCCATTCCTCTGGGTATACACCCAGAAGTGGGATTGCTGGATCCTATGGAAGATCTGTTTGTAGTTGTTTGAGAAATCTCCAATCTGTTTTCCATAGTGATTGTATTAATTTACAGTCCCACCAAAAGTGCAGTAGTGTTCCCTTCTCTCCACACCCTCACCAGCATTTGTTACTCACCATCTTTTTGGTTATAGCCAGTCTAACTGGGGTGAGGTGGTTTCTCAATGTAGTTTTAATTTGCATTTCCCTGATGACTAGTGATGTTGAGCATTTTTCATGTATCTGTTGGCCATTTGTATATCTTCCTTTGAAAAATGTCTGTTCAGTTCCTTTACCCATTTTTAATTGGATTATTTGTTTTATTACTGTATAATTGCTTGAGTTCCTTGTATATTATGGATATTAATCCCTTGTTGGATGCATAGATACAAAAATTTTCTCCCACTCTGTGGTTGTCTTTTTGCTCTGCTGATTGTTTCCTTTGCTGTGCCGAAGCTTTTTAGTTTGATATAGTCCCATTTGTTTATTTTTTCTTTTGCTGCTTGTGCTTTCAGGCTCATGTTCATAACACCTGTGCCCAGACCTAGTTGCTGAGGCTTTTCACCTATATTTTCCCTTAGTAATTTTACAATTTCAGGTCTTATACTTAAGTCTTTAATCCATTTCAAGTTGATTTTAGTGTATGGTGAGAGATGCATATCCAGTTTCATTCTTCTGCATATGGATATCCAGTTTTCCCAGCACCACTTTTGGAAGAGGCAGTCTTTTCCCCAATGTAGATTTTTGTTGCTTCTGTCCAATATCAGATGGCTGTAAGCCTGAGCAGTGATTTCTGGGTTCTCAGTTCTACTCCACTGGTCTGAATGTCTATTTTTATACCAATACCATGCTGTTTTGGTTACAATAGCTTTGTAGTATAATTTGAAGTCAGGAAGTGTTATGCCTCTGGCTTTATTATTTTTTTTTGCTCAGGATTGCTTTGGCTATTCAAGGTCTTTTTTTTGTTCCATATGAAAGGTAATATTGTTTTTTCCATTTCTGTGAAGAATGTCTTTGGTATTTTGATGGAGATTGCATTGAATCTGTAGATTGCTTTGTGTAGTACAGACATTTTCACAAGGTTAATTCTTCCAATCCAAGAGCATGGAGTATCTTTCCATCTTTTTGTGTCTTCTTTAATTTTTTTCAGAAGTGGTTTGTAGTTCTCATTGTAGAGATCTTTCACCTCCTTGCTTAAATTAATCCCCAGGTATTTTATTTTTTTGTGTGACAATTGTAAATGGGCTTACTTTATTTCTCTTTCTGTTAATTCATTATTTGAGTATATAAATGCAACTGATTTGGGGCCATTTATTTTGTATCCTGCAACAAGTTGTTAATATGATCTACAATTATCAGATGAATAGTCTGACACTTGGGAGATTCAGTGAGATTTCAGTTGTGAGATTTGCCCAGCATCTCACAAGTAATACATGGAAGAATCTCGAAAAGAACCCAGGGCAGTTCAGTTTGACTACATCATTTTTCCCTTAGTAAACATGTATTTTTTAGCCACTAAAGCTTTTTTCACACATATTCTATCCCTTAATGATGTAAGCCAAGTTAGGTTCTGGTTCACTTTACTCACATAAAAGAAAGACATATCATAAAGAAGTTAAGTGATTTGTCTAGTTGTCTAGACTGTGTCAGACAGACCGTGATATATAGATTGCACAGGTCTCCTCATATATTTAGTGGTGTTTCTGGTACCCACATCCACCATCAAACATAACTGACAAACCTGTTCCCTCTGGGACCTACAGAATGATAGTATTATTAATACCAGTAGTAATAATAGCAACAGCACTAATATTAGTATTAATAAAATTAATTTTTATATTTTTAGAAATAGCAAATTTTCCTTGAGTGCTTTTTATATGCACTATACAAAGCAGTTTATGATTCCTCAAAATAGCCCAGATAAGTATTACTAGATCACTACTCCATTTCCCCACTTTGCAAACGAGGAAGCTAAGACTTGGAGAGATTGACTCGCTGCAGCCAAGTCTACCAGGCTCCAGAACTCAAGCTCATGGTCATGCCCCTTCTAGCTGTGTTGAATCACAGAGATGAGCCCATGGGCTCATCTGCCCACCTTAATTGCCCAACTCGACTGCTGGCTTTCTTGGCTTCAACAATCCAGCTTAGATGCTCTAATTATGTGCTAGCTCTTCACTTCACAATGATCACACTTGAATAAAATCATTCTTTTAAAAAAAAATCCCAACCGAATTAAGATTCTGGAACTTAGAACTTGGATAGTCAGTCTTATTGGTCTTTGGATCATAGAGTTTAACAAAGCTCATGACTCATGATGGATAATTAGTAAAACAAATTTCAAAATACTTCATTTTTATAGTTACATTCTCAACTTGTTCACAACATCAGCCTTGCAAAATATTTATTTATCACAGCATAATAATAGCTAACAGTTATTGTTCATGTACCATGTGTCAGATATGGTTCTTTACAGACACATTTTAATTTAATCCTCAAAACCACTTGTTTATTAGAGAGGAAACTGGGTCTTAGAAAAATTAAGCAATTTGCCCAGTGTCACACAGTGAATACACATTCAATCTAGAATGGAAATTCAGAATTAGTTTAATGAGACTGTGAAGCTGTTTTGCTGAAACTAAAGCAAAGGTACAGATTCCTTTGAGTGTCTGCTGCTATGTGACTGATAACTCAAACCCCCCACCCCAATTTCTTGACCTGCAACTCTGTGGAACATTTTTGGGGTGAGCACACTGTCCAAGTATTTAGTATCCTTTTCTCATTGACTTGTGGTTAAAGTAATGTTACTGGGAGCCAACGTGATTTTAAACTTAAACACATATAGTAAGATGGTGTGACAGAAGTGCATTTACAATGATGGCTGCCATACATTTAAATTATTATTAAAAGAGAAAAAGTAATCAACTTAATGGAAAAATATTTTTATAGATAACCAGAATGGATGACGAGAAAATAACCCAAGAGTAAGCTGGGTGTGAGTAACTTATGAGAATGCATCTGATCAAATTGACTTTAATCCCTCAATTACACCATGATCACACTCACATTCTCTTCCTATTCATAGCATCAGCCTTGCCAAATATTAATTTATTAAAACATGATCTTTTATTGAACAGTTAATATGCATCAGAGACTATTCTTCATAGGCATTTTCTGATTTAGTTCTAAGAACACAGAGAAGTAGGCATGTAAGTATCATCATTTTATGCAGGACTCAGAGCAGACACGGAGAATTGTCTACCAAATGAGTCACATGGCTTGCTTTGGGGTGCCTGGCACAGAAATAGCTGGAACACTGGCTTTCCCCACCCTCAGAAGGAAGGGCTGCAGGTGCTGTAAGTACGAACATCCAGCAGCAGGATTTTATCTACAACTCCCCTGAGTAGCATGGATCCAAGATCAGGTTGGATTTTCTACAGATACAAAAGGCCAGGGCTGGCTCAGTTGGTTAGAGCTCAGTTAGTTAGAGTGTGGTGTTATAACAGCAAGGTCAAAGGTTTGATCCCAGTACCAAAAAAAAAGAAGTAAAGGAAGGAAAAGAAAAGCCCATTCTCCTGTAATCTCTACAAAAAGGAAAAGTAATACTGATGGGGGGTGAGCAGGGTCTCTTTCCTAGATCACAGTCATGGGACACCCGTCCGTGCTAAATGAAATTGGCCTTTCCTGAGCTTGAGGAAATCCTGGAGAGTTGCATGTCACCCCCCCCCCAACCCCTCCTGCCTGTGCCTTCCCACTTGCACCAAATTAAGGTGACTCTTGGGTGGGCTTTGCCCCAGCCTTTCATGCAAAAGTGGCTCACATCAGAGTGCCTCACATCTTCTGTCATGAAGAAAGTGCACCTCAGAGAAATTAGGAACTTTGTCCAGGATTACATAACCTGTGTTAGATGTAGAATTTAAAAGCAGATCCATCACTTTCCAAAGCCATTGCTCTTGACAACTACATGAATCATGCATGTATTCACCTTTTAAGTATTTATTGGCACTTGCTAAAAGAGAGCTCTACAAGGTATTGGGTATAGAAAGAAATTTTGAAGTAATGTGTATTTTCTTAATAAAGCTGGGCATGTGCAATGTGGGAAAAATTGTATCAATGCAAAATATTATAACATGAGTGTAGGGTGTGAGGGATAAAGTGATTGATAAATGGAGGTTAGTATTGGAAAGTTTATAACAGAAGGTTTTGAAACTAAGCTGCATATATTTTCACAGGGCAGTCTGGGAGGATAGTCCAAATAGGAGAAGTGGTGTGCCCCAGTCAGGCACAGGAAAGAGAATTGCTGGGGTGATCAGTTTGTATTTGAGAATGGTCATTCAGACTGAAAGGAGGGACACAGGGTGGACGGTTAAATCTGGAGGCGGCAGCTCAAAAGGAGGCTTCTGCTTGTTTCCACTAATGACGGTGGAGCCCCACACTAGAGGAACAGCAATCGGTAAAGAGGGTGGTAGGTAGATTCAAAATATGCCAAGGATATTGAATCAAGAGAGCTCAGGCATTGTATGTGAGGGGACACTGAGCCATTGTATTTGTGCAACTGTCAAGAAGGTGGTATCATTTACTGGGAAGGGGCGCTGGAGAATAAATAGGTCCTGGAAGGGAACAGGAGAGATGATTAATATCACTGTTGACTCATTCACTTCAAGTGTCTATGAAATAGGACAAGTTAACTCTCTACACCCTCTAGTTTGAAGATATAGAATTGAAACCTATGTAAATATTATTATTGTTAGTAAGTCATAAAATGTTCCATTTACTGTATCACTGTTAATAATAAAGCTATGAAGTGCTATGTTTGAACAGCTACTCATGTCTTTCAAAATAGAAATGCATTTGTACCATACTTAAAGCAGGCCCTGTAGGCTGTTTTTCAGGTAGTATAGACATTTTTAGAAGAGGCCCCCTTTGTGCCTAACACATGTGTTTGCTGAAGTTGTAGATGCAAGCTGGTTCTGTGATTACTGCAGGGAAAGTGGCTGCTGGGAGACCCACACATAATTTTATTGCCTTCTACCCCAACAAGTTATAGTAATAACTTGTTATGAAGGAGCATCAAGTGAATGGAAAATCCATATCAAAGAGCATGTTCTACTTTTATGTCAGTAAACTTGAAGTTGTTTCCTGAGTAATGAAAGAAGTAGAAGCTAAATTTTATGAGATCAAAAGGAAAGTATAAATTTCAGATGTCTTGGCCGTAGCAGCAGTGAGCATGTTTATAGATCTAAAGATGAGATGTATGGAAGGTAATAACTGGTGGAAAAAAGAACAGAAGAGAAAAGAATGTTTTGATGATAAAGAAATACTACTGTATTAAATGTCCCAAAGAAAAGCAAACAATGGTAAACAAAGGCAGGCAAAGGAAAATAACTGGGTAAAAGTGAATGTATGTGAGACGTCCTTAGGAAGTGGTAGTTAAACCACAAGAGGTAATGTTCTTTAATTCTGGATGAATTGCTGAGGCAATTATCTTTAGTATAAATTCTAAATTCCTTTTCTCTAGTCCTTTGTAAACATCCTGATTTTGTAAGCCATGATCTCTTCCTCATCCCCAACAGAGTAAGAAGAACATTCAACTGTCCAGCCATACTGAACTGATTTCAGTTTCTCTGATGTGCTGTGATTTCATGATTTTTCTAGCCTTAGCATCTTTGCACGATGCTTAGGGCAATCACCAAATACCCGGTCCTCGTTCCTCTACCTAAGTAATTTTCTTATCTATTCTCTTTTCTCAACACAGAAATCACTGTTTCTGACAACTTCCCTGACACACCACGTGCAGATCAGGGGATGTTTCTGGCCATTCTAGAACAGCCTTTCTTCTCCAGGCCATAGCGTGCACACATTATGCTAGGTTTCAACCAGAGGTTCTTTTTCGGTTATTCGTCTTACGGATAGATGAATGAAGACATGGAGGCAGGCTTGGTGAGCCTCAGAAAGGCTTTCTCTGTCATCCAAGTGGTCTTCTCAACATTCTAAAGATCAGGAATAAGCATGGGGAGAACTGAGAGAGAAGATGAGATGAGAAAAAGTATAGAAGTGTTAAACTATTGTATTTAATTGCTTAAATGCAAACTGTTTAAGAGAAAATTTGGGGTTAAATTTAATAAATAGAACATAAGTCAGTAAGTGTAAAACTTATGTTAACTTTTAAAAAATAAGAACGTGCATCTTATAATGTAAAAAATAATGGAAGTTGGAATTATACTCTACCATCAATAGATTTCAGTTTAGAAAACATATAAATAGGAAATATAAGTAAGAAACATGAAAAGCACACATATTCACCTGGGTAAAAAAAAAAAAAAAAAAACACTGAAAGAGAACTAGGTGATGATCTTCTCTCTATTCAGGAAACTGATCTCTCATACCACGTTTGGTTAGTGGAAAAAAATGAAAAGCAGTAAATTTGTGAGATCTACTATAAAGAAGAGTTATATTTAATACCGATTTATTGAGCGACTCCTGCATGCTAACTGCTAAAACTTGACTAAGGTGAATTAGATAGTCCCTGCTCTCAGATTATTTATCAGCTAATACAGTAGTTAAGGGATCCTATTTTATATCAAAGTTAAAAAAAAAAAAAAAGATAGATTCTGGTTGGCCTAAAATCAAAGAGGATAAATTCTCTAATTATCTGCAAAGTTTATAGTCTTAACATTTTAATTCAGTGATAAGTGGAGTTCTATTAAGATAAAAATAAGGTTAGTTATTATAATACTAGAAAAGAAGGAAACTGTGAAAACCTATTTGGCTCATGCTGAAAGAATTCAGGGCAAATTGAAGAGGCTCTTACCAACCAAAAATGGAAATGTTTTAGCATCAATAAGGGTATTAACCATAAAGATTTGAAACATATTAAGTATGTTTAAGTGAATAATAATAATAATAACAAAAGCTCCATTGACCACCTATGAGAGGTCTAACTCCTTATTGTGAAAGCTAATAAGTAAAGGAGAAAGAAACATTAAGCATTTATCCTACTTTTTCTATATAGTCTGTACCTTAAGGTAACCAAATAGGAGAGAAGTTTCTGTTTAAAGAAATATGTCTGATATTGAATAGAAAGGAACAATAGAATTAGCATTTGTCCATTCTGCAACCCTAAATAAATGAAGGGATCAAGGTAACTGTAAAGTTCACAGACAGAGACGATTTGCTTTTTCTTACCATCCATGGTGGTATAGTTTTATTGGACTAACATGCTGCCCATAGCAATTATATATGCTGGATAAAATATATACTTTTAATAAACCTGCTTCTGAGCTCTGAATTTCAACTCAAAACAGGTAGAAACTTAAGAGGACTTTACTCTTGAAAGAAGGGAAGCAAATTTGGGAGATTAACATTTGACTGGCTTTTTCCTAAGGACAAGCAGAAAGTAGCCAGATGGTACTAGGCTAGGGAGACAAAGGTCAGAGTTCAAGGCTGCCAGAGTGGCTAGAAATTGAGGAGGGAATATTCAAAAGAAGGGGGTCATAGAGGAATAGCCCTAGCTCCTGCATTCAGAGTCCCCTCATATTCTTGGCTAATTCCTGAACTTCACATGCCCAAGATGAAACATCAAGGAGGCGAAGAGAAAGCAGGAGCTTGGAAGGTGAAAGTTCTGGAGATTTCAGCGTCTTCCTGGTGCTGAAAGTCCACCTTTAGAGTTCAGATCCTGCTAATTTAGAGAGATTTGTTAAATACCTTGAGCTTTCCACTGAAACTCCAAAGGGTAAAGACCACATCTGAGGAACAACTGTGATATCCTGTGGCTAAGGACCAAAACCAAAACAGACCTTCCCAGCAAACCTGGAACTTAGCCTTCGTAGGGTCAAGGTGATCTGCCAGTAATGGACCACTTCCATTTACTTCCTGCCATCACATCCATCCCTCCACAGTCTTTTCCACCCTCCCAACTGACCTCATCTCCTACCATCCCATTCCCTTCCCATTCCCACTTCCTCCTTCTCTCCTAACCCCTGTTTACACATGTGGTCAACCACTCAATTCAGACATGTTGTTCCCCTATCACCAACTTAATTTAAATCTCTCTGTTCAGGATTCTGCTATCAACCTGTCCCTTTCTTTCATACTTCACTTACAATTTGTACATATATCTGTACACATGGGATGGTTTGCCTGATGTCTTTTCCTGCAGATTGTAAGATCTATGAGAACAGGATCTGTTCACTGTTGCAACACTGGCTCCCAGTGCAACACTTGGCACAATCAATGCTCAGTAACTATTTGTTGAATGAATGAATTAAGAAAAAATCTGATTAGCCATGATATATACTGAATAACAAATAAATATGTAAAAATCACAAATTCATTACACTCACACAGCAGCAGTTGATTAAAGAAGAGATATTTCTGAGATGAACATATGAAATTTCAAATACTATTTTTAAAATGGTGATAATAGCATACAGAATAATAAATGTTCAGATATTTTTGATAATTCCATTTGATCCCCACAGCATCTTTGGGTAGTATAAGAGGCTGGAATTATTCTCTACATATTTCAAGTAAGAAAACCAAGAATCAACATTTAAGTGACTTCTGTGACATTACAAAAGTTACAAATAAATATTAGAGACAGAAGTACAGCTAACAGTCTCCAATGATTCATTCGAGTGTCCTTGACATGGTAGATGTTACTAGTTTCAAATCTATTTAAAAGGTTATTAAGATGGATATTTAAGTGGCAGTGATCATGTTTGTTTTCATAAACTCCTGGCATGTTGTTGCTGACCTTAGCTCAGTCTATTTAAAACCATGATGGTAAAGTCACCTTTTCCTTGTGGTTATATGCAGCACTTGATTCTGTGCCTTCTTCCTTTTTATTGTATTAATTTTAGTTGTTTTAAACTTGACTTCCTTAAATCATTCTGTATTATTTTATGCTACTATGCAAAAATAGTACAGCCTATTTCCCGTTGATTTCTCAAGTGCTTGCCTCTCCGTTCCATTGCTTTGAAAACCCAATTCAGTAATGCAGATCTCAAGTGCCTATACATCATGCTGTTGCTTTAATATTTCACAATATAATAGTTTAACAATGACTCAGTCTGATTTATGTTTCTTAGAAGTCAAAATTGGACCACTGTTTGTTTAGTAATTTGTGGGTAATAATTTTCAAATAAAGTAACAGCGTGATCAGTGTTTAAGGCTGACTTCATGTTTAACCAAGAAGAATTGGTCTATAGCTCTTTTCTCTAGCTTATAAAAAAATCTATATTATTTTTTTGTTTGATCTTTGAAGGTAGCACTCGCACTCTATTTATATTTTTGGGGTGATTCCCAAAGAATTAATAGAAGACCCTAGTGTCTTTTTCAAGAAGAACTCTTTTATGACCTTCAAATAAAGTTAATTTTCTATTGTTGAAGGATTGGCTTTTCCAGTTCATGCATTTTCTGTTCTGATTTTTTTCCTTTAAGTTTTTTAGTTATCTGACCTCATCAATAATGCCGTGATTCATAGTTTAACACATGGAAAAATTTATCCCTAAAACATCATTCAGGGACAAATCTCTACCACCTCCACAAGTACTTCTGCAAGTACTACCTACAGTATAAATAAATGAAACATATTTGTTTTTTATGGTGCAATTCAATATTCAATGAGGTTACTGATTTTCAGAGAATAGGTTTCTGTTACCTATTTGTTCTTCCTGCCAAATAACCCGCATACTGTTGTTTGCCTCAGAATCTCTCAGGGACCTGTATTCCAGGGTTCCCGGTTACAATTAGAGAGATTCTAATTAGGCGGACATTAGGCAGAGCTTAGGATGTTGAATGTTTATGGAGTCCCTAAGAAATTCTTCTCTGTTGATTCTAGTATGGCTGGATCATGAAGCTCAATTTAAGAAAAACATGCTCTTAGATATTTTTCTTACTCATCCACTTGGGGTATGGCGAGGATATTGCTTTTTTAAGTGACAACCCCTCAAAATTTGGGAAGCCTTGAACTTCAGGAGCAGGGGTTGAATGCAAGGGTGAGGGGAAGATACTAGGTAAAGTGGAATGAGAAGTGTGTTTGCATGTGAAATATGCAAAGGTAGAAAAACATTTGGCTGCTTGAGGAACTAAAGCATTTCTCCAGTTTCGTTGACGTCCTTCTCAGAGGCTAAGGCGGAGTGACTTCTGCACATCTCAGAAATCACTTGGGACCCAGCCTTGATACAGAAGCAAAGCTCTGAATGTAGGCGTGAATAATCACATCTCCAAGATGTGTGTCTTCCCCTAGTAGACTGTAAGTTTTTTAAAACAAAAGTATTTTTTGTTTTTTTATGCATTGCTGTGTTTTCCACTGTGTTCTCCACTGTGTTCACAGAAAACTTTCCACGAATATGTGCTGTAGGAGGGAGGGCAGAATATACATTTCAGCAATACCACTTCTGACAAAACTCCCTGAAAGATACTTGAGTATTTTCTATTGGAAGCTCTTAATTCCATGGCAGATCGTATTTCAGAATCATATAAATAAAACAGAATATCTTCGGGGTCACAGGGAGAATTGATATGATAATAGGGCCTACAACTTTTCTGGGTATCATCTTTCCTTGATTCTTGCTTTAAATGAGAAGTTTGAGATGCAGATATTCGCGGAGGAGGAATCAGGTCACTGATGATTGCTGTGATGAGTCAGCTCAGGCAGGAGCTGACAGACAGAGAAAAAGCCACAGAATCCACAGATGGCTTGAAATCATTTCTGCTGCATAAGCTGGCAATGACGTTGATAATTAAGGGTTTCTTGTGCACTTCAGAAATTTATTATTTTTAAAGTCACAAGTATACCAAATGTATTTATTAAACTATTTTTTGCTGTACCTCTTTTCCCGCTTAATATTCTTACAATAAATAATAACATTAGCATTCAGAGTCATTAACATTTATTGATTGCTAATTATGTGGCAGCTTCTAAACACTATGCAGATATGCATTCATACAAGGATTCTATGAAGAATATACTATTATTCTCATTTTACAGACAAGGAATCAGAGACAAAGAGGTTAAGTAACTCACTGTGATAAAATAATGCCTCGCTGAAGATCTTAGTCCCTGAAATCTATAAATATACTGTGTTATCTTACATGGCAAAGGCACTTTGCAGATGTGATTAAGGCTCTTGTGATGGGGAGATTATTCTGTCTTATTTAGGTGGACACAATGTAATCACAAGGTTTCTTATAAGAGGGAAGTGGGAAGATCAAAGTCAGAGAAGGGATATGACTATGAAAGCAGAAATGAAAGAGAGAGAGATTTGAAGATGTTATGTCACATCATACAGAAGAAGGAGCCATGAGCCAAGTGATCTCTAGAAGGTAGAAAAGGCAAAGAAAAGGATTATTTTCTAGAGACTTAAGAAGGAAAACAGCTCCTGCCAACATCTTGATTTTAGTACTTCTGAATTCTAGAATTGTAGGATAAGAAGTTTGTGATGTTTTAAGCAACTATGTTTGTGATTACCTGTTACAGCAAAAATAAAAAACTAATACACTTGCCCAAGGTAGAGTGGGGATTCAAACCCACACAGGCTAGTTGCCTTAACTTAGGCCTACAAATGGCTAAAAATGGGGCTAGACTAAAAAGAGGTGAATATATCAGAACAATTTGCAACTTGTTACTGGAAAATTAGTTTATGCCCTCCTCATGGTGAACCAGTGTATGGCAGATACATTATTAATACCAATAATAATCCAATCATTAAAAATATAACCTCTAAGCATACTAATGAACAAATTTACAATTAGAAAAATAATTATTTCTTTCAGTCAAGTAACACATCTCCTCTTTTGTCTTTGGACTGTAGGTCTTTTCCTATTATTTTATTAATAACTAGAGATTCCTCATTTTTCCTATAGTTAATTTTCTAATACCTCTACTTTTTCTATTTACATAACTCAACTGTGTGCAAGAGTCTTTTCCCAAAGGCGTTTGATAAAAGATAGAAATAAATGTGATATTGACTGTCAATTTACTTATTAATATTATTTTGAATGCTTAAAATTTAGTGTTTCTAAACAAATAGATATTGAGTTGGATTAATTTTATCAATTCTATTCATTCATATTAGATCTTTTATAAGTTAGTTTCAATATAAAAAGATTGTTATGAATCACCGTGGTATTTTTCTTTTGTGAGAATGTGTTTGCTTTGGCATTGCTCCTTTAAGAGTTTAAAAATCTGAAAATCTTTGTAGAATAGTGAAAATAAATTCACCCTGAACATTACCATTGATGGCCAAGACTTGAAATGTTGCTTTACTGGTCAATGATATGAAGTTCAAGTATATTTTTAAGTTAGTAATGGTAATGTAAAATTTTCAAAGACATAGAAACATAACTCTCATTCAAATAATAGAATAATCACCTACCGAAGATGTATTTGATTCACTAATGAAGGAATCAGAAGGATGGTAAAGCTAATTCAAAGAAAATTTAAGAGACTGAGTATATATAAATCCAAGAAAAAATGTTAGAATAATACAAGGGTACTTCAAAAAGTTCATGGGAAAATGGAATTAAAAGATAATACAAATCTTCCGTGAACTTTTTGAAGATCCCTCCCATTACTAGGTAAGTACCCAAGTGGTTAGTGTTCAACAGGTTATATAGTTTCAATAAAACCATAACCTTTGGGAAGATGTTTTCTACCATATAGAAGTCTTTTACATCTCTACTGGGCAAAAATCTACAAATTAACTTGGAACTTGACAGAATCTGGCCCTAATCCGTACTAAATAATAAAATCAGACACTTATTAATTCACCCATAATTAAATAATCTCCAGACAGGCCTGTTAGAAAATGTTCCAGTATGAGATTGGGAGGATGAGCAGTTATTCTTTTGCTTTACTTCCAGTTTTTCCAATTTTTCTTAACAGGGGTAAGATCATTCTCGAGAGAGACTGTATCCCTGTCTCTCCCACCAGCATTCTTGGAGACCTCGGTGCTGATAACACATAGAATATGAATGCTCTCTTTCTGTTTCAAAAGATTAATTTTTTTCATGTTTTTATGTCATTAACTTCATGCATCATAACTCAGTGCTCTGTGACTACTGTTTAAAATTGTATGTCTTTTATTAATCAGATGTGTTTGTGTAAGTAACTTTTACAAAAGTGACATAATAAAAGTGAGCTATTATGAGTGTTCTATATAAAGTAATACTGCTAAGAATCATCCTGAATTTTATTTTCTGAGAATCCATATTTATATATTATGTGTATGTTATTGAAGTTTCCCTGTACTGATAATGTACTCACTTTCTAAATTATATGTAGCTTTTTGCCCTGCAGGGTATGGTTTACATGCACGTGAAATCTGTAATGTGATTGTGGCCAATTTGTTGATTTCCCCGCTTCTGTACTTTCTTCCTTTCAGGCTCCCTTTTTCAAGGTGAATCCACCTCATTACTGCTTCTGAGCACTAAATCATTTCCTGTCACTCTAGTTTCTCAGACATCCTCGCAGCTTTCTTTTATGACAGTGAATGGGATGGTGTTGGGAGAATGTCTAGACCTCTTGAAATTAAATGTTCTAAGAGTAATCCTAGTTCATGGGGACAAGTTATAGGACTTGAAAACTGTAGAGAGTGGGACGATTACTGATTAGGATCTGCCTTAGCCTCGGAGTTTTAGACCTGAGACCTGAGAGAGACCTTTCTCAACTGCCCTAACTTAAGTGACCCCTGTCTTCTGCTACTTTTGATCAGAATGCCTCTTACAATCTAATGGGTTCCTGAACTTATTTGTTCACTTGCTAAATATTACCTGTCTTCACTGAACATAAGCACCATTAGGGCAGGGACCATGTTTGTGTTGAATATTCTTTTATCCCAGCATCTGGCACAGTGCCTCAAACATGATGGGCTAGATAAATTTTTATTGAATAAATTCACCAGATCACATAGTGGCATTAAGTATGCCTGTGAAGTAAGTAGACAGTAGGTAAGAAAGCAAAAATGGCAAGTGGCTTCAGTTTAAGAGATGAAACAGTTTACCATTGCTTTAGGCATCAAATGTCTGATATGTTTTTCAATACCCCATTTTGCTGATGGAAATATTCCAGGCACAAAATCTTTAGGTGCCATGGAAGATGAATATGACCATTATAATGTAATAATAACAATAGTGCAAAAGAGAGAAAAAAAGAAATAGTAGGCTAAAGTAACACAGACTAACCCTTTAATGGGAAAAAATTCTCTTGGTAGCTAATTCCAAAAATAGTCTTTTTCTAAAATAAAATCATTACAATGATGGTTGCCTTTAAGCAATACATTAACTCAGAGATAACTGCATTGCTCTAAATGTGTCAGCCTTTAAAGTCCATCTTATTGGAATTTTTTCTTAATTTATTGTAATCTAATAATCATAGAACACATTATTTGTATTTGACACAGAGTTATGTTTTTACCATGCACATTTATTCAACTATATAACAAGGAATAATTGTTCAGTTAACATTATTCTTTCTGCAGAATGCAATGTTTATTCATGTGCACTTGGTGAATGAATTCTTTATAAGCCCATTAGCAAGATGTGAAAAAATCAGATCTCTGAATCTTCAAAAGATAGCTACATAAAATAGTTGAAAAAAAATTGGGGGAGGTGGTGGTGGATGTAAATGTTTCATATGGAATATAATGGATAATCTGAATTAGATGTATCTTTGGGCATACAAGTAGCTGTAATAATTTTGTCAAATGAAACAAGATGAGTAAACTGTAATGTCATTTTGTTGACTGGAGGAAGTCAGCTTACCAGTTGAAAAATAGCTTCATCTTTTATTGAGTTTCCCTAACCTCTTCATTTATTACATAAATGCACTCTCAAGGGTAATTGCCTTAAAAAAAATCTTCGACTTGTGAAATGTAGAAAATACTGCTAGGATTTCCGAGTATTATCAGTTCCTTTTTGTGCCTCTTGTTCAGGGTGCAACTGATTTTGACAGATGTATTGTTGTGTTACTCGTATAACATGACACCTTTTTTCACATGAACTGAGTAAGAGTGATCTTGACAGCAAGTATATAAGACACTGTCAGAAAGCTGAAAAAACAGTGTCGCGATTACAACACAAATGCAGCAGAACAGACCTTACAATATCATTAAGTCAATGTCTTTCCAACAAAGCCCTTGAGAAGATAGAAAGTAGCATTGCCCTTAAATACTATCAGTTAGCCACAAACATAATAACATGAGACAAAACACAAGGTCAGGTTAATATTCGTATATATTTGAAGTGGCATTTGATGAGTCTGTAGTAAATGTGTATATTTGAGTGTTGATCTCTTTTATGTAGCACATGTATGAAAAATTTTGAGATACCAAAACTACTAATTCTGAAGCCAAAACCCACTTAACTTCAGCATTTCAAGAACACCATAAAAAATACTGATTGTGAAATATGTGAAGTGGTTTTATGTATATTAACTATAACCTTTTTTTCTGATTTTCTTTTTTATGAAATGAGAAAAAATAGCCTTTAATAATATAAGAGAAAGTTAGGAATACATTAAAAAATGTACTTCTAGATCATGAATTTTGTAAACAGGTTAATAAAAACTAAAATGGAATCAATCCCTGGTGTCAAGAGGGGATTAGACATTTGGTGGTCATATTTTTCCTTAGGATGACTGATCCGGAGCTGACCTATGTATGCAAGTATATAAGTCTATACAGTGCTCTCTTTATATGTGTTCATTTGAAATGCTTTAATGGAGAGCATATTTATCCTTAGAATGACTTTTAATATCTTTGTCTCTAGGATCAGAGGTGGTTGATCTTGATGGAAAAAGTTCTCTTCTCTACAGATTTGATCAAAAATCCCTGAGCCCAATAAAAGATATTATTTCTTTGAAATTTAAAACCATGGCGAGTGATGGGATTCTAATCCACAGGGCAGGGTCAAATGGAGATCACATCACACTGGAATTAAGAAGAGGAAAACTCTTTTTACTGATTAATTCAGGTAAAACTATTTGGTGAAATGCTTGAAAATCTGATCATTTGGATATCGCTTAGGTAACTTTATGCTTTTATAGCTTATCTTTGAACTGTGAAAGTGCCTTATTTTCAGGTTCAAGGGCTTGCATATATGCCCATATTGCTGTTCAATGTAAAACTGGTTCATACTTTGCAAATTGCACAAGACCCTCATTCGATGTTTTTTACTTAACCCTGGTAGAACCACCTAGGTATTTTCTAAGACCATAAAGAAAGGGTCATTGAAAAACATTGAGGTAGTAAAAATAATGAGGTTGTAGCCAAGATAAAATTTACATAGATAATTAACATGCAATGGATGATAAGGAAAAGAAGTAACCGTGGAAGAAATTACCGCCAGGTCGAGAGGCTCTTATATTCAAACATTAGGTAAATCCATGCTAGTGGTTGGGATGGAATGTGTGGAAGCAGATTGGAATTATGATGAAAGATGCTGGTCCACAAAAGGAAACCTTTTCTTTTTTCAAACTGGGAATAATGGTGCTGTTGTTTTTTCCTCGCCTAAGGTGAAGCTAAGCTGGCCTCCGCTCACGCCCTGATCAGTCTCACCCTGGGCAGTCTGCTGGATGATCAGCACTGGCATTCTGTGCTCATCCAGCGCTTGGGTAAACAAGTCAACTTTACAGTGGACGAGCACCAGCATCGTTTCCACGCACAGGGAGAATTCAATTACCTGGATCTTGATTATGAGGTGTGATGGTTATGTTTCCATTAGTACACATTTAATGACGTTTATGTGGCTTAACTTCTCCAAAGAAAACACACGAGAAGAAAACCCATCTTTTACAGTAAATCACAGAACTCAGGTTTGAGTGTATGGTACTTGGGGCTTCCTCTTTTTTCATATTTCTCCAAGTATGTTAATATATTATTATAGAGTGAGATCATCTTTTTTTTTTTTTTTACCTGAAATGTCTAGTCACAGAATGTCACGGGTAGAAAGTATTGTCCATGAAGAGATCTGATTACCACAATCAATTATAGGTTGTGTTGTATGATTTCTTTTTTATACTCATGAGCAGGGTAGATTTATTGGAAGAATGCCGCCTCAAATGGATTTATTAATTAATTCATCAAGGGTTGATTCAAATGCACAAAGATCAATGAGTGCCAAAAATGTATGTAAAATAAAATGTCATTATAATTGGTTGCATTATTGAACAGATCGAGTTTTATCATGGATATAAAGTTGCATTTTTTTTATCATTCAACAAATATCCATAAAAGGTGTGATTAGGTGTTTGTAAGAAAATCAAGCTCTAGTGTAAATGAAAACAATGCGTATAAATTTGCTTTGAAATCTGCATCTCGATTTTTTTCAGTATAGGGTGATGAAAAATTGATGTGTGTGTGATGATGACAGCCATAGTTGCTAGACATAATTGTTTAAGCAGATTATTAGAAAATCACTAAACAATATTATTGATGCCAATTTTCTTTCTAAGATCAGCTTTGGAGGGATTCCAGCACCTGCAAAATCAGTGTCAATACCACATAAAAATTTTCATGGATGTTTAGAAAATCTCTATTATAATGGAGTGGATATTACTGATTTGGCCAAGCAACAAAAACCACAGATTATCATTACGGTAAGAGTCTTCATGTGCATCTTTTTCACACAATAAAGTTGCCCCTTTTTTGTGATATGATGTTTTGGAGATTACTCATTTACATTTTTTTCTCTGATTGGCAATATGCATACAGGAGATTAATTCTTTTGGAAAGAATTATAATTCATAGGGCACAATTATTTTATTTTTATATGAAGTAAAACTGTTTTCTCTACCGTTGATACTTTAATTTTGTTGAGATATTACGCCTCCCAGGAGACTATTTTCTTTTGCTCTGTAATTTCCTTAATAAGATATTCCATGACAAACTCAGTAGATGAGTATACAAAGTTTCTGGAATCAAATAACAATTACGTATATTAGAGAGACATTTGAAAAAGTTGTCTTTTGCCATGGTCATTCACAACAAATAAAAGAAACTAACAGGCTGTTACAAGACTGCACCTGCCAATCTGCCTAAATAACAGTGTTGGTCAGGCTGCATTACATTCTAATTCTACAGAAATGTGGCAGAATTTAAGTATAATTGCATTGGTCAGGGTTCAGTCAGGGAAGCAGCATCAGTCTGAGTGTTATGAGCAAGGGATCTACTTTAGGACTTGGATCTTAAGAGGACCTGGAAGGTGAAGGCCTGGCAGGGGAAGTTGGAGGATCAGAGAAGTCACTATATTCTGTCTAAGGTAATAGGATGCATAGACATGTTAGAGTCTCTAGAGCATTTTCAGCCCGTGAAGGGTGCTCCTGAGAGATTTCTGAAAGTTGTTGCCTGTGGGTAGCCACTGCCTCTGTGGGTCTCCACACAGGGATCTTGGGATGGGCCTGGGCTTGCTGTTGGTCCATGGACCGGCCATCTGCCAGCAAGAAGACACCATGAGAGTGGAGGAGAGCAAGGACAAACTGCAACAGCCCAGCACCTCTGTGACATTTCTTTCTTGTGGGCGATCACAAAAAACCTTTGGAGCAAAATGGCTGGTGTTTTACTTTGGACCATCAAAACTCTCTCAAGCTCCCTCATTTGGCTAACTTTTACCCAGAAGCAGACAAGGAAGTGGATCCTGGGAAATACGATTTCTAGCTTTATCAGTTTGATAATAAAAAGCAGACACATACTGATATGAATGAATTTCTGTCTTTGCTTAACATACAAAATATGTAATTTAAGCTCATGTTGTACCAGCAAATCTCAAATCCCATCATGAGGATATTTATTATTTACCAAGTATTTTATTCCTAATACTCTGTGTGAATGGGTGATATTTATATGATCATAACATCCAGCAAGATTTAAAAATAGTTACTTTTAAAAGGGACAATAATTTAAAAGGAAAATAAAAATACATGTGTGTGCGTTTCATTCACAAAATAAATTTCTAGAAACTGCTCATGCAAGGACCACCCGCTCTTCATTAACAAGAAGATTTGTTCCTTGTAGGGTAGCAGTTAGCTGCCAAGTGAAGCCTAAGACCAAACTGCAGCTGGTAAAACGTTTCCATTTTCAGTGGCTTAGGTGGTCTTATAATAGCCTTTACATTATGTGTTAGCACAGTTTACTCTTCAGCTCTTGTTATTTCATTCATTGGAACAAGATATTTGCTTACAATAAAAGCTAATTCACTTTTAACAGAATCACAATATAGCAAGATGTTTTTGTTTGGTCAAGCCAAATTTTTTACTTCCAATGCATGTTCTTCTAAATAAAGTTGATTTCATTGACTTTTAAGATCTATATTAAAGTTGAGAAATGGTGAGAAGATCAGAGAAAAAGGCTGAAGAACCTTTAAGATAAATGTCAAAGATCTGAATTTTCATGTTCATAGCAATTTGTTGTTTTAAATCCAGGATAATGTGGGATTGATAAGAAGTCTTAGTGAGTATTTCAGATTAGTGAGTATTTCAGATTCTAATACTAATATGACGCGAATAACGTTCTGAAAGCTTTTATTTTATTTTATTCTCAGGGAAATGTGTCCTTTTCTTGTTCACAACCACAATCGGTGCCTGTGACTTTTCTGAGCTCCAGGAGTTACTTAGCACTGCCAAGCTTTTCTGGAGAGGATGAGATTTCTGCTACGTTTCAATTTCGAACCTGGAATGAGGCAGGGCTTCTGCTATTCAGTGAACTTCAACAGGTTTCAGGGGGTCTCCTCCTCTTTCTTAGTGATGGAAAACTTAAGCTGAATCTCTACCAGCCAGGAAAATTACCCAGTGACATCACTGCAGGTAATAAATGTATTCCCTCAGGTAAAGCATATGGATTTGAAAGATTTCATTATCTCTGGGTCCCTTCTCCACAAATTTTACACATAGCCAGAAATTAATATTTATTTAATAAATGAATACTTGAGTTAATAAGATTATCAGTACTGTTCCTTAGAGGAACTTGATTCCAATTTTCTTTTAAATATGGTTCCGACACTAGTGGTTCTTATTAACCAATAGTTATTAGTTATGGAGGAATAGAAATTTCCTTCCAATACCCTCTTCTCCACTCCAAATAAATCAACATATCCTGAGGAAATGTGTTTTGGGAAAAATGCGAAAGACTTTGAAATGGACCAAAAAGTTAATTGGGTGTCCTTCAATGGAAAACTAGATTTAACATATCTATTAGTCTTATCTGGTTTGTGGGAGAAGGGCAGAGGTTTTTCTAGAATTAGTATCTGTATCTCTGTATCAGTGTGCAATATAAAACTTAAATATTTAGTCTAACTTTACTTGCTGATGTATTTTGTAAACTGTCAGATACATTTTGGGAGGATGCAAAGATTTGTGCAAAGTTTCTCATTTGGGCACCTAATGGAATTCTTTTCATTTCTAGGCAATACGGTATTGTTTTAATGATTAAAAGTAATATAATTAAGGTGACTGTATGAGTGTCTGGAAAATTAATGTCCAATTTAGGTCAGTCCTTTGGGTGAGGGATATTTTTATCTCTTCATTAAAATTATATAGTTCTCAACAAGGGATCTCCATCACAGTTTTACATATAGAGAATAGCATCCAAGCCAAGCAACTGGAGGTCACATTGGGGTAAATTGCTACATTAATTTAATAAATGATCTTTAAAAACAATTTAAAGATGCCATTGCACTACTTCTCTGTATTAACTATGACCAAAATTTATAGAGTATGACTTGGAGAGGAAAAAAATAATTAAAATACAGTTGGAAAGCAAATATAAGAAAAACTAGTATACGAATGGATACACAAATGCCTATTCTTTGTGCATCTTTTTGTTGTTGTTCATATATCACTGTGGTTTAAATATGGGAACTGAAAATTAAATATTAATTATAATTTTTAAGAGGAACTATGTTGTGAGTTTTTATGTAATGCTCACAATGTACTGGATTTGTAGGTTCAACAAAAGGAAATTAATCAGTGTCATATTAATAATTAATAGGCCCGGAAAATGAGGGTCTAGAAACGTAAGCTTGGCATTAATATGTAGTTTATTGTGCTGTATTTGACATCCACTGAAGTGTTTAAATTCATAGCCTAATTTTCAACATCTTAAAGAAACTGTTTCAGTGCAATGTTACTGTTGTTAGCCCCATGAAACTAGTTCACTTCTAACCACTTTACAGGCATGTAGAGTTAATAAATTACTAGGTGTAAGTCTGTATAGAATATCCTGAGTGATTTTTAAAATCTCTCAATTAATGTTTAAATCCATATACAGTATAATCTACTGTGGCATCATATGACTTCTTGTTATTATTTCCATAGCTAATAGTAAGAATCCTGGACTAAATATAAGTGTTAATATAGCAAAATTGTCACACTTCATGTAACACTAGTTGGCCTTTACTTACCAAATCTCCCTACCCCTAATTTTCCAATTTCTTTCAAAATATTATTTTTTGCCAGTGTCAGTGAAGCAAATACATTTTGCATTTGAAAATAGACTACTTAAATGGTAGCTGAGAGAGGGTCAGTTTGTTCTCCTATAAAGGAAAACTTTCCACTTGTACTTAAATAAACTAGTTGTCAGAATGTATTATAACGACTCTTTCAAGAGAACCAAGTATACTGATGGGTTGGTATATTATACTAAATCTTTCCATTATATAAGGATAGATTTCCATTATTGGAGATATAAATTACTGATCTTAAAAGCTGGAAAAACTCAAAATTTTTGTATCTTTTACGATGGAAGAAAAATTAAATTGTATGGAGAAAGAACTGAATTGTACAACTGTTTAAATCATCAGACTAAATTTTTTTAATGGGATGTACAGGTTTGCAAATTGTCATTTGAAATTATTCAAAAATATTATGTCAGCCTTAATCAGTTTTGAAATAGTAAAGATATTATATTAGTCTAAATCATGGGACATTTAGCAATACTATAAAAATCCCTCACGACACAGAATATTTTCAATCCTTGTCACCTTTATAGATGTCAAAGCAAAAATCACTCAGAAGGATTAAGGACCCAATGAGCAATATAGTTTCCCTAAAACAACTTCTTTATTGTCAAATTTGAGATTTCTGCTATGATTTTAGCATTGCTGCTACTGCTTTTTCAGGCCTATAAACAAGCCTCTGGCTCCCATGGGCAGAGCCTGGCAGAGGCAGGCTTGCAGCTTTTGAGATGTTTCTGCATTTTTCACCTATAGGCACTCACCACTCGTGTGTCCCTGGCAGTGGAGCAGCCTTGTTGATTTGCCCTACCCAGGAGAAGCATTTTTTGATTCCCCCTTCCTCCCTTTCATTGTCGGAACATTTCTGCCTTTCAGATTGTAAACCTGTTACCCCTTAAACTCCTGCTCTACACTAAAGTCATAGGTACCAACAACCTCTATATTTTCACCTCGACAAGAGCTATCTAGTGATCTGGATCCTTAATTCCGGTTAGTGACTCTAGTTAGGGGATGTAGGAATATCTGACACTTTCCGAGTGCTGAAATACATTTGGAAACAGGCAATACCCTTCGGTTGCTCCTTGAGTAATGGCCTGTGTATATTTGCCTTTTGCACCTTTGCAGAGAACCTACCCTACATGACAGGCTTATTTTTTCTGTATACCTCTGACCCGATGGATGCCTATTATAGTCTTATGAGAGGCTGATGGCAGCCAAGCTTTCATCATGTTTCTGTAGCAATTTAGGACTGATACCAGCAGATTATATACTAGGGAGCAGATATAAACATTTTTCTTCCTGCTATATTTTGTGTGCTTATGTGGTTTGGGTCAGAGAGGAGAGAGAGAGAAGGGGATGATGGGTTGGGGAGGAAAAGTTCTGGGATACAATCCTGTCCTCTCTTATTTCCTGAAATTGCAAACACTTCCATTTATTTTTCCATCCTTTCATTATTCCATTTGGAATTGCCAATGTTTTCCAGCCAAAGACCACAGTGAACATATCTGAAGTTGAACAAGTTGGGTTAATTGCTTATTGCAACAAAGAGAGCACACACCCTGGGAACTGTGGGGATTGTCTCAGTACAATGGTGTTAAAATGACTTATTACAGGATTTTGGGTTCTTTGGCTGATTTGAGGGAGGTTTCAAGAAAGAGAAAAATTGCTGTAGATTTAATGCTTCCAGGAAATGAAGGGAATTCTATGACCAGGTATCTTCGTAAATCTTGTCTTGAAAGACAGAGGAATGAAATAAGATTCACATTGTAATTGATAAAAAGTAAATCAGTATTATCCAGGAGAGGGGGAAGTTTGGTATTTTTGTGGTTTGCATGGTTACCTTGCTTTTGTCTGTGCTTAGACAAGATTACAGAGTAGTCTTAATTTTTTCCCTCTGTTTCACTGGGGTCACAGAGTGACCTTGTCTAATGTGGGTGTTCTGTGAGATTGTTTACATTCAACAGGAAGATGCCAAGGCCTAGCTCTGTGTGCCAGCCAACTTCTCACAATGCCAAGGCTGCACTGATAATGCCAGGCCAGCTCCTAGCTGTTAAGGGTTGCTTTTTTCTTTCTCAAAGTTAATTGTTTAACATGAGCGAAAAAAATAAGGGACCACCTGTTTTGTATCCAGAGAAGAGCGTGGGTTTTGGAGTCAGACTTGGGTTTCTCTTTCGGTTTGGCTTCTCACAAGCTGGGTACTACTTTAGGTCACATGTTTATCCTCCTGGAGCCTCATTTGCTTTATGCTTAAAATGAGGACAAGTATAGTTGTGGTGAAGATTAGATGATACAATTCATAGAAAGCACAAAGCACCTGTTATGAATAATAGATCAATAAAATTATTATCATCATTATTATTTTTTTAACAACTTTCTCCCTCCGCAGACTCAAAGATTATGAGTGGTGGGAGTAGTGTATAGAATTAGCATTTAGCTACACAATATCATAAATAGTAAAAAGAAGACAAATTCTACTCTTTCGCTTTCTCCTTCCTCTCCTTCACAGTAGTGTGGACTTTGTCTTTTTTGTGACTGGCATTCAGCCAGTGAGTGCACTGGCCATTCCTTTATAGGATCCGAACCCGCGGCGGGAGCATCGCTGCGCTCACAGTGCCGCACTCTCTCGAGTGCGCCACGGGGTCGGCCCAGTAGTGTGGACTTTGAAAGGAACTCATCTCCCATCAGACCTAGAAGCGGAAAGAAGTTGTATATTTCCAAATAAATGGAATCTGACTTAAACTTATGTAGAGTTAGTTTGAATGAATGAATTAATTTGATGATGTAATTTGAATAATAAATCCATTGCCAGGTAATATTCCTCTTCTTAGATAAATCATGTCTGTCACAAATGAGGCTCAAGGACAGCTCAGCTTTCTGAAGGTTCCCCACAGACATGGCACGACTTTATAACCTGCTAGCTGGTTAGGTGGGTGCATTTAATGGTGTCACAGTACAGAGTGGGCTGTCCTGGCTGTCTTCTGTTCTTAATCTAACTTGGTTTCTGCATAGATAGTTTTATTACAAAGGCCTCCTCAAGCCTTTGACTTACTCCTGCTGTATGCCAAACCAACAGTTGCCCAGAGCACTGCTACTAAAAGTGTGGTCCCTGGACCAGCACTGGCTCATTGAAATATTTGTTATTGATCCATGAGAAGATAAGTATGAAAATGGAGATTAAGCTCTTAGAAACTGTTATAGCAAAAAGATATTACTGCAAAAATTAAGCGCACGGTTCGTAGGCTTGCGTTTTATATGTCTTTTTAATTTTTAGTAGTTCTCTTTTATCATATTTTATAAAAGTGTCAATCTACAATAGGTTGAAAAATAAAATGTTCAGGTCTGAGCACTGTCTGAGACTAATGGAAAGCCAAAGATGAATATCAGAACTAGAATTGTGTATATGGGGCTTTGAGAATAAGGTGGTAGGAGACACTCGGGTGATGGATGTGTAGAGTGGGAAGTCTCTGTACATGTGACACAAAGTATACACAAGGATTTTCACTCCAAATGTATCCTCTTAAAGGAAGTACTGGATGACAAATCCAGGACATTTGATTTATTTTTGTCCAATCTCATACTATCAAGGATTATATAATTCTATTCACTTGTCTATTTTAGAATCCACTCTTAGAAAATGTGTCTAAAAGTATCTAACCTACATTCTTCATATTTCAATTTTCAGTTCTTTCTTATTATCTCTTACAAACCAAACCAGAGCTGGGTCTTAGAGAATCTTTTTTGCTTCATGAATGTGATGTAAAAGTGAGCTTCTGTGCTCCAGCTAGAATTTGTGTTAGACTAAATATGTCTAAGGTAAAGAAATGCAATCACCTAAGGGAGCTTCATGCATTTTCAATCTGAAAGCATGTGGTAGGAAATAGCTCAGGGAATAAAAGAAATTGCATATAATATCAAAAAAGAGGCTCTTTGGGTTTAATAGAGTGCTTATATTTTTGTTTACTAATTTGGTCTGCAGAATCATACAGAGTTGAATATTCAGTGTATGTAAACCTGACTGGTAAATCCACAACAGAGATGCTTGGGTTCCATGTCTCTGCTCAGTATTCAACCACAGAACTCCTTATAGACTTAATTCCCTTTAACAGGGAAAGGCTATGCCATCCCATGGATTTATGATACTGAGATTGCCTTAGGAGGGACTAGAGATTGTGTTTTAGAGGTGATAAGAATACCTTGATTTTTGATTATAGCAACTTTTGATCATACATATATAGACTTGGAAAACACAGAATAAATATAAAAACGAATAGAAACAACAACAATTTTCCTTCATGCAAAATCAACAACAAACTTACAAAAAAGAAAAAAAAAAGGAAAAAAAAAAACGTTTACAGTAGAATAAGGCAAACATTGCCTTGTTTGAGCTCAGCAGGAGACATGCACAAAGGACAACTCAAATTCTTCGCTGCTCTGCGCATGTCCTTGAATAACCGAGAAAGCTCATGGAGCATCGATTTGGAGGTTACAAGTAAGTCTTAGTGATTAGGCAAATTCTCAAATATGAAATCTGAAAATTATTATGATCCACTGTGTATACATGGTTTTACCCACTACTTTATTTTTTAGCTTTACATTATATCTGTAAACTTTCTCTATTTATTAAGTCTCTTCAAATATTTTTGTGACGATTGGCTTGACATAGTTTGTTAAGTATTCTATTATATTACCATAAAAGGTGACTACACAAATGTGATAAATAGATAGGAAAACATTTTGTTGGGTATAACTTAGAATTTGGGGAAATACTTGTACTCTTCGTAAGCCCCTCTATATAAGAAGTAAATTTTGTGGATGAAAGCTGAAAATCAATCTATGCCAAGTAATTGAAAGATTTTAACCATTCATTATTGTCCAGGGTTGGAAATTTTTTCTCTATTGAGACCCTAAGGAAGGAAGATAATAAAGCATCATTTTCCACATAGAAGAGGCTGATCTCACACTTGTCTCCCTTTTCTCTCTTCCTTTCTGTTTTCTTTTAATACACGTATATGTTTGAATCAGTTGAGTGATGTGTATATTTGCTGTTTCTATCCAACTGCTTATAGTGTTCACAGCTGAGAGATCTCTCTTTTAATTGACTTCCTCTCCCCCAGGTGTTGGATTAAATGATGGGCAGTGGCATTCTGTCTCCTTATCTGCTAAAAGAAATCATGTGAGTTTGGCAGTGGACGGCCACGTGGCCTCTGCTGCTCCTTCACTGGGACCTGAGCAGATTTATTCGGGTGGCACCTATTATTTTGGAGGTAAGAAAAGGGGTCAGGTCATATGACCAATTAAACCATGTTTGCTTGACTCCCTCCTGTGTCTTTGGGTAGGTCATCATGTTTTAAACAACGTTAATAGATTAGGAATAATTTCTTACTTTCTTTGAGCATGGAAATGTTGAGTGGATCCAGATGACCAATTAGACCTGAAATGCATTTCTATAAGGTGAGCTCATTTATATTTACTGTTTCTGTAATGAGATTGATTTTAGTCGGCCACTCTTTTCAGTTCTTACCTTCAGACCTTGTGATATTTTCCTAATGGTAAATGGTCTTTTTACATCTTCTGACTTTATGGGTTGATTTAATTGCAGTGTTTTCATGATTATGCCTCTTATCTCCTCTAAAGCAGCCTATTGCTTTCCTGCTGCCAAATACAGAAGGGCAATATTATGCCAATGGACATATAATTTAACTTAATTAGCTGTAACAACCTCTTATCCTTGTAAGTAATAATGTGCTAATACATTTGGTAAGATCAGGGCATCAGCCCTCAACACCAGGCCATCTCCCTTAGAGAACAAAAAGAAAGTGTTTACCTGCCCTGTGCATGTTCGATTGAACTAAAAGGTAGGAAAAGTAAACGTGGGAAATGAATCTTTGTCATTGGAGAATTAAAAAAAAAAATGCTCTTTGCTATTAGAAATGCAAAGTTGTAAAGCTGTCAGTAGTAAGACTTATTTCTAATCACGAATTGAGATGTTTCCTATATTATCATTATTTTGGTGGTGTTACATGGTAGCAATGTAACACCTGCTTCTGTGTAGAATCATTTTTGAATTTGGAAGAAGCAGCCCTGTCTTTTATTATTCACCAATAAAATAGGATTTCTTTTCTAAGAATTGACAGTAAGCACACTGCCCATGAATCAATTCATAGTATCTTAAAAAATGAACAAACAAAAAATACTACATAATCCATTATTGTGAAAGGCTGCAAAAGGCCAACAATCTTGAAAGATATAATTGCTTCCTTTCCTGAGATTTGTTCATTTCTGAACCAGGCTATTTATAAAACCTTTTGGAATATATGATTGATTTTATGGCAATCCATAGAGACACATTCTTTTGATAAATAGTAAGGTATATAGAACAACTTAACAAAGAGTTTTCTCTTGAAAGGAAGAAATTTAGAAGCACCTAAAGAGATAAGAAAAAAGGAGGCATATTGTTAAATGATGAAAAATAAAAGACTGGATAAAGTGTTTGTAAATCAGGAAAACAGAATTATCATTTTAAAGTATTTTATATTGTTTATGTTCAGGTTTAACAATGTCTAGCTATTTTGTGTAAAATTTTTCTATGGTGATTGCTTTTATTTATACTGTAATATTATTTTATAGTAAAAGATGTTACATATATTCTCTGTGATTTTTGCTTGTTTTTATTATGAGACATATGATATACACTATATTTTTTAAAAAAATATTTTTGGATAGTTTTAGATTTACAGAAAAGTTTCAAAGATATACAGAGTTCCTGTATACCCCCATGCAGTTTCCTCTATTCTTTACATGTTATATCATGTATACATTTTTAAGAATGTTAGTAATTTTTCTTAAGTACATGTCTACACATGCATTCCTGCGTTAAAGAAAGAGAAGATTAGAAAAAATTATTCAATGTATGTTTGATCCTCTGATCTCCCCAGGTAAATACTCTTCTGAATTTGGGATTTATTTTTCCCTTAACATTCTCTATAGTGTTATACCTACATTATTAAGGTTTTCCTAAACAATATACAATGAAAGCTTCCACAATAAAATTCCAACTCAACAATTTTTTTAAATAAATAAACAAATCTCAAGCTTACACAGTTATTTCTGTTTATTCAATTATCTTCTCAATTGGTGTTCTCCAGTACCTTGACCTTGGCATGAGGTTCTGTTGGTCATTAAACACGTACTCTGCAAAATCCAGGCCACCCTACGATTTCCACAGCTGGCAGCGAGGGACCAAATGAAAGCAGGAGACATTCTGCTGCCCTGCTTCTCTCTGCTCTGCCCAGCCTGGTGGCTCCAGGGCCTGAATGACGAGGTCCATCATCCTGGGAGCCCACTTAGGACTTTTGGGATAGAAATTTTGGATTCTGGGAGTGGGCTGTAGGAGAGAGGGCTTCAAATGTGCACGTCATCTTCCCTTGCAAGGCCTAATGGGACGATGGGCAGAAGCATGGCTGGAGAAGGGCTAAAGCAAGGTCCCCTAAAATTCAGGACTGGCACAGGGACCCTGATCACCTGGGTGGTATTGGCAACAGGGTGACCGACTTTTCCCATTTTTAACTGAAAGTTCTGTGTCCTGGAAACAAATGCCTCCCACCCTCCTTCCTTCCCCATCCAGTCCTGGGCAAACTATGACAGCTGGTCATCCTCGAAAAGTTGGCCATTCATTCTGTGTAATGACAGTCCCATTAATCACTAGGATCTGTTTATCTAGGCGGAAGGCCTTTCTTAGGTACTTAATTCTTCAGCCAGTTTATCTCAAAGTAATAAAATATCCCACGTTATGAGACACTTCTCATTAGTTCTCCTGCAAGTTTCCAGTGATCTCCTCAGAATATAGTCAGTCTAGCTTGACTGCAAAGGAGTTCCCTGTTCCAACTGCCCAGGCGTTGTCTCCTCTCTTTGCCAGTCTTGAGAGTGCTGTCATATTGGGAGAGTGGGCTGCTCTGGAACTATATATGCCACGCCAAACCTCCACTGTCCGTCCATCACTTTTCACTTCTTACTTTATTCCCACCCTCAGATGAGTGCTTTTCAAAAAGTCTGACTGCATTGTGATGCATTATGCTCAGCTTTTATCATTTATAAATTAGATATTTTAAATCTGGGTTCTCCAGATTGAGGATGGCTGAGTGCCTAATTTCTCTAAATTCCCCTATGGAATCTTTGTGCTATGCACAACACAGCAATCAGCACAAGCTGTTGATACCGAACTGTGTGCAGAATTCCCCCACAATCCACGCCCCTTGCGTAAAGCAAATGTTTTCCATCCAATGAACTGACTACAACCACTGCAAAGCCTGATGCGACATCTCACTCCTGGTACAATGACATACAGTGATAAAAAATTGTCATCCTCTGAGGTGTTTAACATGCTAACTGCCTCTAGAAATGGATCCAGCCATTAATTCAGCATTAAGTATCCTCCAGAAATCTTCCCATTTTAGAACTTTTATCTCAAATGTCCAGTGATGAATTTCTCTCTGGTATTGCATTATATTAACCTGTGCCTGCCTCTTGTCATAGACTACTGACACTAGCCTGGGTTGAACTGTTCTTTGTTCTTAGAACCTCTTGCTTATTGAACATGGTAGCTAGGAATATGGAATGCCTTATGATATGATAGTGTGCTTTCTGTAAAGTTCCAAGACCTTTCCTTGTGACTCAGGATTTGCTTAGTTTTGTTCCCTACAGGCATATTGCATAATTTATTTCGTTCTGAAATAGTTTGAGATGTATCAGGAAATGTCACCTGGAGAAAAGGAGATTAGCAAAGCTGTTTATATTCCTGGCATATTATGGTTGTCCCAAAATATTACTGAACTATATCCTTTCAGTTTTTTATTCTAACATTCTTTATTGGTTTATAAGTCATTTAGAAAACATATCGAGATTATTATAACCATATTCTACACTATAGAAGAAATTTAAACACTGAAATGTGTGTAGCACCACATACAATAAATTAATACTCAAAAAGCTGTGATCACTTTCCTTGATATATTAAATCTGAAACTTCAAAGTGTCCATTAGGTTAAAATATAATATTTCGATGTGTCTGATAATAGTTTTAAATTTGAATGCTGGCCTTTACTTATTATATAAATGTATTTTACTAGGAAAACAAAGCACTAAGGAGAAATATCCTTAGTCAAACAATTTCATTGTAATGGAAATTCTCAGGTAGAAAACTAGCATAGATTGCAGAGGAATTAAAAAGCTGCTGATTCATTTCTTATGTTTGAAATTGTAATAGTGGTTGACAACCGTAATGGAAAATAAAGATTAAATATAGAAGTATAATATATGTGTTCGTATTCCATAAAATTATTTATTTCACTCAGGTAGAGAAACATTTAGAACATCATTAAACCCCAGATAATAATGGTTAATATTATATTTCTTTATTATTTAAATAATTAGAAGCAAGTCTTAAATAAATACTTGAAAAAGATCAGTATAAATGAAACACTCTTTTTTGATTTTATAATAAATAAAATCAAACTGTGAAATGTTTTTGACCTTAAGTCATTGGGATTTGTTAAAATGCATATATAACCACTATTCTGTTCTCTACTTCTATGAGATCAACTTTTTTAGATTCTACAAATGAGTGAGATCACGTGGTATTTGTCTTTCTGTGCCTGGCTTATTTCACTTTAATATAATGTCCTCCAGGCTCATCCATCTTGCTGCAAATGACAGGATTTAATTCTTTTTATGGCTGAGTAGTATTTCATTGTGTAAATATACCACATTTTCTTTATCCATTCATCTGTTGATAGATGCTTAGGTTGATTCCATATCTTGGTGATAGTGAATAGCACTGTTATCAACACAGATGTGCAGCTGTCTCTTCGACATACTGATTTCATTTCTTTTGGATGTATACCCAGTAGTGAAATTGCCGGATCATATGGTAGTTCTATTTTTAGTTTTTTTGAGGAACCTCGATACTGTTTTCTGTAGTGACTGTACTAATTTACATTCGCACCAGGAGTGTACCAGAGTTCTCCCTTTACCAGAGGCTGGAAAGGGTATGGAGGGAGCGGTGGGTTGAGAGAGGTTGGTCAGGGTGTACAAAGTTATGTTTAAGTAGGAGAAATAAATTCTAATGGTTCATTGAACAGTTGGGTGACTATAGTTAACAATACTATATTGTATATTTCAAAATAGCAAGAAGAGAAGATTTTGAGTGTTCTGACCAGTAAGAAATGATGTGTCTGAGGTGATGAATATGCCAATTATCCTAATTTGATTATTACACATTGTATATGTGTATTGAAATATCACATTGTCCCCCAGAAATATGTACAATTATATGTCAATTAGAAATAAATGAATAAATTAAAAATGCGTACATGTGTGGTTCCTTTATGTAAGAAAAATAAAGTATTTAAATATGAGGGTACTTCAAAAGTTCATTAAAAGATAATACAAATCTTTCTGTGAACTTTTTGAAGACGCCTGTAGGTGGTAATTTTATTCTAAGTCAGTATAACTCCTTTTGCAAATAGCCTTAAATATAAAGGCATTTCACTATTGATTTATCTTTTCTTATCTACAGTGCATATTTTCATCTTTTATGTTCTTAATTTTTCAGTCGAAAGGACTAAGTTCCCATGTTTAAGTTATATTATAATTTAATAGTGCTGGCTAGCATGTTTAGGCTTCTGGAGCTAATATGTATAATTTTAAAATTCAAATTAAGGTAGTATCCTTACACATAATTATTATAACATTAGTGACTTCCTGTGAATCCTGTGGGAATAAAAAAATATTTTGTATGAATTGCAACTTATAATTTAGATCAAACTAATAATCATGTTAGTGGATTTTTCTCCTTTAAACAGAAAATAATCAAATAACTATTTTTTTTAAATAAAGTATTTTATGATGCCGAATCCTGATTATTAAGATGTATCCTAGTTTTACTTTGTTCTTTTTTTTATCAGGTTGTCCTGATAAAAGCTTTGGATCCAAATGTAAAAGTCCACATGATGGATTTCAAGGATGTATGAGACTCATTTCTATCAGTAACAAAGTGGTAGATCTGATTTCAGTTCAGCAGGGGGCCCTTGGGAACTTCAGTGACCTTCAGATAGATTCCTGTGGCATCTCAGATAGGTAAGAACAATCTCACTTCTTTATTTTGACCTATTTTCAAGCTTTTTGGCAACATATTCAAATTTATATATAAAAGAAATATTTATCTCTGCTCTATCCCATTGTCATCTATTCCACAGGAAGTAGATTGTATTCACATTACAAATAAAAAAAATGCACCTTTCGTTTTATACGTCATATTTCAAATGATAAAATTTAGATAGAACGCAATTATGTGATTTATATGTACATGGGCTAATTCACAAAAGATAATGTTGATGCTGCTATAGATTTTGATGGGTATAAATGTATTAAAAATATGTCATTAAACTCAACAGATTAGGGCTGTAACAATAAAATTGATTAACAGGTGCCAGTAAACCAGAGAATTATGTGGTTGGTTATCAAACTGCCTTGTGCTAGCCTGCCAGTTGAATAATATTTTCAGAGGTAGGGAAACTTAACTGGTTTCTGTTCTCCTAACGTGCCTCTTTAACAATCCATTATTATCTTCTCTGCAGGGAAAATTAAAAGGAACCCTTCTCTAGAAAGGCTTGGGGCAGTAGTCTTGATCAATGTGTAAGAGTTATCTTGTAATTTTGATAGGAGCATCAGTACAGGACATGACAAGGCAAGATTTGGGACCTAATTGTAGAGGACAAGCAACTTTTAAAACAATAGTAGTTAATAATAATTAAAAACTGTTTAGACCTGGGTAACCATAGCTAAGTAATCTTGCCAGTCATTCGTTAATATCAGGACTGTTCATTTTAATTATTGAATTCATCGAATGTCATGGCCATTATAAATTTAAAACACTTTGTAAACCGTGTGACAGAATTAGCACCAGCCCTGTAGTAGTGTTTAATATATATTTTGAGTAAATACATAAATTCTAAACTTTAAAAGTAACTTTTTATTTGTATGAAACTGTTTGTCAGCATGAAAACTCACCTATTTATATCCCATAGACCACTTAGTAATGTCTGTTTATCCTCTTTTAAACATTAATAGATATTGTGTTAAGTCCATAATTATAATTATAATTATAATCATATTTAGCAAGAGATTAGAAGGACATAATTTCCTCTCTACAAATACTCATTTATTTACAACAACTGGTAGAGAAAGCAATTCTTTCTATAATGAAATGTGATATGTAAAGAGAGAATTTAGACAGTTAACCTCCGTTGGCTTGATTTTGTGATTAAATGACTTCTTGGTGCAGATATCACGATCTCGAACGTAGTTATAACCACACCAGTTCTGGAACCTAAAACCTGATTTGGGGAGGGCATGCAGCGAGTCTTCCTGGGCCTGGTGTCTCAAGGTGGGGCTGGTTCACAGAGGCAGGGACTCCCAAGCCCATGATAGGTAACAGCCATCAGGGGTCCAGTAGGGAGGCTCAGTTATCCACACTGTGAGTGATAGGGCAAATTGGTGATCTCAGATTGCAGAAATTCTTTTGGCACAATTAGTTCTACACTTCTCCTATGTGGATATGTTCTGGAGTTGCATTTTACACAAGGAATCTACATTGCCTACTTTTTTGGAGCTACACACTTGAAAATAGAGTAGGATACAGCTCAACGGGAGAATGTATCCTTTCAGTACTATACCTTAAAAAGGCTTTTCAGGTATATTTAGCAAATTATGGATAGATCTTAACTATAAATGTTTCTTTTTAGGAAAAACTTTAACCTGATGGTAACCCTAGCAATCTTAAAAAAATAGCAAAAATACTTTTACATTTATATATCTTTATTTATTTATTTATTACAAGTCACAGAGAGCATTTTTTAATGAGAAATGATGACAGGAATGATTACATAAAAATTTAAACTTTCTAGATGGCAAGAGACACATAAATGAAATTGAAAAGGGAAGTGTCAGTCTAGAAGAAAATATTTGCAAAGTGAACAAAAGATTAAATCCTTCATATATGAAGAATTCCTTACAAACCACCATTAAAAGATGCACAGTGCAATAGATAAATAAAGTTATAAATGGGCAATTCAGAGAAGAACAAATACAAATGGCTAAAATGCAAAAAAAGACATTTAACATCACTAATACCTAAAGAAATGCAAATTAATATATCTGTCCATGTAGCAAAGATTTTAAAGGTGACATTTACTCAGTGCCGCGCTGGTGTAAAGAAATGGACACCTTCATACAGTATTTTTTTTACTATACCAAGGGCATACACATTTATTTGTTCAAATGTATCTCTAAACTCTATTCTTTTATACCCAGAAGAAAATATACATTCATTTACTTTGGTCTTACTTGCTATACCTAATGATATAGATTCCAAAGCATCATTAAATAAAGTCTTACTTTTTTCCAAAAATCTGTATATCAGGCCCTGTGCTAAGTACTTAACATGAATTAGTGTTTAAATCAATCCTTGCAAAAATCCTTAGAATCTGTTCTTGAAAATGTTTGTTTCTTATAAATATGGAAATAGATGAACAGAGAGGTTAAGTTGGCTAAGGTGACATGTCTAAGAAAAGGCTTCAAACCCAAGCACTCTGGTCCAGGAAGGTCTCCCGAAATGTCTGCCTGCCCAGCCAGGCAGCCTCCCTGGGTGCAAGTTAACATTTATGGCAGTTAATATTTAATCCGTGCATAATAAACATATCATTTAATGGTTTAATAAATTATAATTAAAACAAGCAGTAACACTAAAAATATGTTAAAAATCTGACGGAACTTAAACAATGCAATACGTTTTTGTTTTTTTTTTTTTTTACTGTAACTGACTTTAAGTCGTATCAAACCTACACCTAAAGGTGTACATACAAACACATGTGCTCACACTCATGCTTGCACAGCTATTCACACACACGTACATTATTACGGGTAACAGTCATTGCACAAGTATCTCACATGTACACACTCAAGTGCTCACTCACATATGCAAAGCCTCATACATACTCACACACTATCCTTACACACATTCACACAATTCCTCACATGTTAACCCATACACATACACACATGCACATGCTGCCACACATCTATATCATTCAGACACACTCACATACTCAGGGTCATTTGCACACTTCTTGCACACTCCATCTTTCTCACAAAGTCACTCACACACACACATCTAGAAGACCTCCCCTTGTCCTCTGTGGGCAGGCAGGGGGCTGACCCTAAGCCAGGCACTCCACTAGGGGTGACTGAGGGCTGTGGTTGGAACTGCCCTGGCAGCTGCCGTCCACGTCCCCACAACTGGGGCAGAAGTGACAAGTGTTAAGTTAGGACATAAATACATACTAAGATGCTTGGACCTAATCACTTTTTAAATGAAACTGTTAAGTATATCTTTTGATATCAACATTTTAAGAATGTTGAGTGATTGAGGAAGGTCACCATCTCAGCCACCAATACCACCTACTCTTCTCTGAGCACAGTAAGGCAGAGGGTGTGGCGTGTGCCTGGTCTCAAATGACACCCGGGCTGCAGAGATCCCCGACAGGGACTAAGTGGCCGCTTTGGGACAGCATCCACCACTGTGACCTTAGCAGGCTCAGCACCCACCTCCCGGCTTTCTCAGTCCCTAGCCTTTAGACCTCCATCATTCTGTCCTCCCAATCCACTTTTCCCACCTGGTCCGCAGGCTCTGGCATCAAACCTTCGTCGTACCGTCCTCCCTCCAGGCTGGTGCATGTCCTCCCTCTGGGCTGGAGTCTCTGCCCGCAGTCCCCTACCTCCCCTCTCCTCTTCTCTGCACAGTCCCTTAAGCCTGCTTTTGTTCCTTCTCCTTTATGCTCATATGTGTGGTTTATTCCGGTTGATTTCAAGATCATGGTGTTATTCTGTCTCCTGTGATAATGAAGACATGGCTTTGGGGGGGGGGTGAGGGTAAGAAGGGAATGGAGCGTTGGTTCTTGTCGATTTCATTGTTTTGAGGTAGGATATGAGATTTGTATTCTGATGGTCACCGTTATCCTCGGACCCATAGGCACCTAATTTTATTTGATTTTTCAACATCATTAATTTCAGCCAAACTTTACATTGTAAGAAAGTCTTTTTGAAGCTTAAATTGGAATCAAGATAAATCAGAATCTTATATGTCACTCCAGGTTTAGGCGTGTGATGTATGAGTTTGTTCAAGTTCACTAGAGATGAAAATAATGAAGGAAGTGTCTAAGGAAAAGCTTTAGAAGCTAGGTAAAATGGGTTGATGCATTATCTTACTTTGCATTGGAGTGCAAGTGGGGAGAAGAGTGTAAAATACAATTATTTAGAATATTTGGTGCAAACGAGTACTTCACTGCAATGTAAATTGGCATAGGTTACTAGTAGTCAAAACATTATTTATATAATGCATTTTCATAAAATTCACAACACAATCTTTCATATTTTAATTAAAAATGTGAAAAGTCTAGTTAGACTAACAAGAATCAAGAAAAATGAATTTAGGCAGTCTTTCAGAAGCAGATTAAATATAAATAACAGATTTTTCACAATAATTGAAGATTTATTCTTTTGGATTTTAGGCAAAGACACTTATAAAAACATGGTTTGAGGTCTGCTAAAAAATAGCCTGTTCTGACCTTTTGAAAATCTGATTACCAACTAGGGTTTTTACTGTTTTCCTATTTTTAAATCTCCCTCTTCTAGATCGTCATTGATTTGAAATGCTTAAAAATTAAATAAATTATAATACATTCTTTACATGGATTCCTGTGAATCTATAGAAATGCTAAAATATATATATGTGCATATACACACACATGTACACACATACACACATATATGTATAAATGTAATGGGCATGAAAAGATGCCCGTGATTTATTTCTGAATCCTTAAAAAGCAGGTTGTAAAGTGGCATTCCTTCATGTAGTGGTAATTTCTATATAGTGGAATTGTAAATACATTTATTATTATTTTCTGGATGGTTGATTTCTATACAGTGGAAATCTATTTTTTTATAATCAGGAAAAAATCAATAACATTATTTTCAGTTAAAATAGGAAAAATCCTATACGCAAAACATGAAGTTTTCATCCCTGTTTTAATAAAGGAGGTGGCAGAAACCTCATTACGAATATATTCTTGACAGGTTCTGTAGCTTATTTTTTATTCCATTTAAAGCCTTGGTCTTAATGTATCTTTCATTCTAAATTCTAAAAGGCATCAATAATCTTATCAGGGCTATTTGAGTTGATACCAGAAGTTCCCAAACTTTTCCTTCCATGTTTCCCTATGAGTCTCAGTAATTTTGCACTGTGCCCCTAACCCAAAAGATATACCTAACACTCTCATTTAAAAAGTGATTTAGATCCAAACATCCTAATAAGTATTTACATCCTAACCACTTAGTACCCTTTGAAAAAGTGACACACATAATTTGAAAACTATATATATATTTACATTTTTAATTAAAAACAATTAGAAATTGGATGTGCTTTGGGCACTGAGCAATTTTTCAAAGCTTGGAATCAGATCAGACACAGCCACCCCGATTTTTTGTTCAATGCTGATTTCACATGGTACCTGCTTTTTTTTTAAAAAAAATCAACTACTAGAAGTCCAGCTTCTCAAAGATAGAATTTGGTTAAAATAAATGTAGTATGATCTAATGTTGAAACTGAACTACCTAGAGCTAGTAATTAGCAGTGTTTGACAGATGTTGAGTATGACAGTTACTTCTCTTGTAAATTTAAAATAACCTGGGAGCCCCTGTGAGTTTGATTCAGCACCCTAGAGCACCCCAATTCACTGATTGGAATTCATCCTTTCATATTTCTGGATATATGCGAATAAAGATGTCACTCCCTCTCACTTAATTTTTTTCTCTTTTTTCTTTATTCCTTCTTCCTTTAAGTATTCAAACAGTGTAGTAATTCAGTGTGATGAAATGTGAGGTAGTAATTCAGTGTTATTTCATGTAAGCTGTTGATATTCCTGACAACATATGAATTCGTGTATGTCATTTAGGAAAAATAAAGGACTCAGGTATAGTGAGACATATTAAAAATTAAGCAGTCCCAACAACCTGCGAATTGGCTGAAATGTGATGGATTTGTTGATCTAAGGTTTACTTCTGTGATTTATGACCGACTGAAGAACCACTAGCCATATTAAATTTACTCGTTATGTTATGGTTGACATCCCTCTTTCACATGACCACTTATAAATGATCAATACTTTATGATGTCTAAAAATGAAAAATGGTGATTGTATCTGCACCTTCTTTCAGGTGTTTGCCCAACTATTGTGAACATGGAGGTAGATGTTCTCAGTCCTGGAGTGCCTTTCACTGTAACTGTACCAACACTGGTTACAGGGGAGCTACTTGCCATAACTGTAAGCCAAACACACCTGCTTGTGATGATTTTCTCATTCCATGGCTCTTTTCACTGCTCTGTGTATATATGTCCGTGTATGTGCAACTCTGAATTTTGGCATCCAGTTGGTTTCTAGTTTATTTTGAATTCATACCTCATTTTGTAAATTAATCAAGGTAGCTCATAGAAATACATATTATAAAACAGGAGAGAAAAGAGTAGAATGGCTGGCAAAGGGAAAATATGTATAGAAAACAAGAGGTGGCTAAAGGTGAAAAGTAAAATAAGATGCAGAACACAAAATGAAACATTTTGTTGTTACTTGAATTGGACCAGCATTTTGACTGTAAACTTTCTAGAAGGCTCAGTATAAGTGGAAACATAATTAGTTACCAAATTATTAGTGTTTGTAACAATTAAACAGAGATTCTCAGAAACAGTGCTAGGTGGACTGGGGCAGGGATGGCTTATGGAGTGGGGGGTTCAGATGTCAAGTGCAGAGGAAGTGTTTTAGTCTGTTTGAGCTGCTATAACAGAATACCATAGTCTGGTTGATTTATAAACAACAAAAACTTATTTCTCACAGTTTTGGAGGCCGAAGTCCAAGATCAATGGGCTAGCAGATTTGGTGTCTGGTGAGGGCCCAATGCATCAATGGACATCTCCCTGTGTCCTCACGTGGTAGAAAGTGCTAGGGATCTTTCTGGGGCCTCTGTTATAAGGGCATGGAACTCAATCATGAGGGCTCCACCCTCGTGGTCTAATCACCTTCCACAGGCCCCATCTGCAAATATGATCACATTGAGGATTAAGTTTCAACATATGAATTTGTGGGAGGACACAGACATTCTGTCAATAACACTAAATAATCCTTAAATTCTACTGCGAACTGTTCAATGGGGATAATTAGGACAAAGAGGGTAGATAATAATTATATTAATAATAATAGTTAATTTTATTTCATACTTTCTAAATGCCAGGTACTGATGTAATATTTCATATGTCCTGGCTCATTTAATTTTTATGACCACCCTAACAGGTGAGTGCTGTTATCTCTAGTTAACTGGTGAGGTAATAGAGAAATATTAATCAAGTTGTCCAAGGCTAGTTATTAGTTGAGGTAGAGTGAGGGCGGGAACACTTGAAATCATACTCTAGGGCTTGGGATCATAACCAATACCCCTTTCCTGTGTTATAAACCATGCATTTTCTTTGGATGAAATGCTTGCATATGTTGTAAGGCTCTGGTCATTTGGTTGTCATCCACTTGTTCAGTACATATAATGGGGAGACCAAAATGCCCATTTTTTCTTTCCCATTTTTTTTTCCATATTATAACTGGCATTTCTGAGCAACTTAACCCCTAGTAGTAACTGCTGTAGCCTTTACCTAAGGCAAGAGCATTAGGTGCAAAGTCATCAGCCTCGCCACCCTTGGTCTGTGACACTGTACATTGCTTTGCACTCCTGCCAGAATTGAGACTGGATCCTGGGCTCCCAGCCCTGGGGGCTCCACAGAGGACCCTCAGAACCGTGGCTCAGGGCTGGAGAAGGAGTGATCAGGAGGATCTCCTGGTCCCACCACGGCAGCCAGAGTCAATCCAGGCATCTATTGTACATATTGAAGTGTCTCATAAGATTTCATGAAGAATGTTTGCTGGCGATAAAGCCACATCATACCTATAACCAGAGGCCAAGTTAATTGATCCAGGTCACTCAGCTAGTAGAGGAACAGTGTATTTTAATTCCTTATATCTTCCATCATTCCCACTATAGTAACTAACTCCAAACAGAAAGCTATTAAATGTGTTTTAATGGACTAATTATTCATTTTTAATTGTTAACAATGACTGAATCTAAATATAAACAAAAACAGCTCTGAGGGACAAATTAGATGTGTAAAAAAGGTGTTTTCATCTGTGGTTCACAATTTGATCCAATAATTAATTTATTAGGTTCTTGAGCAGGTGGTCCAAATGGAGCTGATGGTTTTTTGTCAGTAACCATTCTCAGAAATGGGGACATAATGACAAACCTGGTTGTAATGGAGGGGCAGAGATGTGGTCTTCTGAAAGGTTTTATTAGGAAATAATCCATTAAGCAGTCGTTATAAAAATTAAAGCAAGACACATAAAAGTGGAAGTTCTTCCAATTACCCTCACCTAATCCTGTGTCCTTTCCAGTACCAATCCCCACCTCAAAGTTATGTGTGTATTCTGCTGACCTCTTTCAAGGCATTTATGAACATACATATGTGCTTATAGAAATGCATAAACGAATCATTTTTACATGCCCACTTCAGTGTAAAAAAAATGCAAATGTGACTAGAAAACAATCCATGCTTATATTTTCATTTACGTAATATATAGCAGAAACAAAATAAAACCATCAGACTGTGGAGAAGTGGGGAAGTAAATTGGAGTGATTATTCAAAGTTTTTGTAACATTGAACAAATTAGCCACATTTTTTCATGTTGTCTAAACACTCATTAACATAATTTTTAAAGCTAAAAAAGATTCAGAGAAGGATATTCGGGATTGTTTATTTCTCATTTCACTGAATAAAAAGCTTAATGGAAGTTATCAGTACATGTGGCTAAGCATTCAATAAGAAATATGCATTATATGCAGGTGTTAATATCAAGCCTTGTACGTGGCAAATATATAACTGTATAATCAAAAACATCCAATTATTATTAACCAAAACACATTGAGACCACCTGGGGCATATTTCGTATAAATATTTCTTCTGCTTTGAATTGTAATTATCTTGAATTCTCTACAGAGCATTAGAGAAAGTTTTTTTTTTGTAAATTACTTTAAAAATTATTGATGTAGAGCTTTGTGAATTACATTTATTTTATGAAAAAATGTATTTTATTTATAGTTAATTTTATATGAGAAAGGAGCATAAGTACAGCATTTTAAAAAATGTTTCTGTTGCATAATTATTGTATAACAGCAGATATTTAGGAGGGTACACTATTGTGCTTCAGATGTTAGGTTATTACAGGTGATACTAGAATTAGAAATTACAAAATGAATGTCACAAGGCAAGATATCACATTATACTCATGAACGTCTTAACATTTAAATACTTAATTTCTCTTTCCTTGTTCTTCCTAATGTAAAAATAAAAACTAAATTTTTATTTTGATGGGGTAATCTCATTTTCCTTGAGTGATGAAAATGTCTAAAATGCAACCTCATTCTTCCTTGTTTTTTTAATCTAAATCTTTTTCATTCATATTAATTTTTAAAAAATAGTGAGTTTTGTTTTAAAGAAAATTTTACCTTTTCTCCCAGTCAGGAATTTACATCTAAATTTCAAGACTTGGAGTATTTTATGTATAAATTAAAATTTAAGAGATTCATTTCATACAGTTTAACTTATGATGATCCATTTTTTTTTTTTTTTTTACAGCTATCTATGAGCAATCATGTGAAGCCTACAAGTATAGAGGAAATACTTCAGGATTTTACTATATAGATTCAGATGGAAGTGGTCCCCTGGGGCCATTTCTTCAATACTGCAATATGACTGGTGAGTTAATCAACTTTCGTTTAATAGTTAAACTTGCATGAATGCTTTAAATATATGAAATTGAAATGATATAAGTAGAAAGATGACCTAATTTGCAACTTGATTAAAATGCATATTATTCAGTAGAAGAACTGAATATACATCTTAAAAAAATAAAGTGGCAATAATTTAAAATGTTGTCATTTTCTATGCATGTGGTGTCTGTGTAGAATATCTGATAATAAATGTTTCCTATTATGTTCCTAAACAAAAAGGATGGACTTTATTTCTCTGAAAAGAGTGACAAACTTAAAAGCTTTGACAAATGCGAGTATTTAATTTTTAAATGTTTGTAAACATGAAGTTTACTTATTCTTGAATTCTTTACTTACATAAATTTACATACGAATTAGTATTCATGGAAATATGTTTGATTAAATTTAACATCCTTAATGATAACATTAAAAAACTCAATACATTACAAATAGAAGGAAATTTTCTTAATTTGATAGAGTATTCACTAAAAAACCTATGGCATATATCACAGTCTTTGGTAAAATATCGAAAGTCCTGTTGTCAGCATTTATACTACTCTGTTCACCACTGCATTGGCAATATTAGCCAGTGCAATCAAGCATGAGAAATACATGAAATATGTAAGTATTGGAAAGGAACAACTAAGGTTTTTATTATTTATAGATGACCTGGTTATGTATTAAGAATATTCTAAGCAATCTACAGATAAACTATTAAGATTTAAGATTACCACTGGATATCAGATTCATATAAAAATTTTGTTTCTGTATACCAGCAATAAGCAATTAGAAAATGACCTTTTATATTTTCAATAGCATCAAAAATCTCTAACATATGTTAGTAAATCTAATGAAAAATGTGCAAGGCTTCTACACAGATACGTATAAAATGTTCTTTAGATAATTTAAAATTCTAAATAAATGGAGGAATATAAAATTTTCATTGATTAGAAGACTTAATATTGTAGGGCTGGCCCATGGCTCACTTGGGAGAGCGTGGTGCTGACAACACCAAGTCAAGGGTTAAGATCCCCTTACCGGTCATCTTCTAAAAAAAGAGAGAGAGAGAGGAAAAAAAAAAGGAAGACTCAATATTGTATAATGTCAATTATTCCTAACTAGATATTGAATCAGTGCAAACCTAAATTAATATTCCAGCAGGGTGTTTGTAGTTTGGTTGGTTGATTATTTTGGTAAAAACAGGCAAGTGGATTCTAAAATTTATGAGCAAATGTGCAGGAACATGAAAAACCAAATCAGTTTTGAAGGAAAAAGTTGAAAAACTCAACTCTACCGTATATAAAGACATTATGATAATAGGCTAAGTAAAATAGTATATGGTTGGCACAAAGATAAACAAATAGACTAATGAAACAAAAGAGAGAATCTATAAACAGACTCACTCATATATGGATTATGGATTTGTTGCAAAGGTGACATTGATGTGCGGTGATGGAAGAAAAGATAGTCTTTTCAACCAGTTGTGCTGGGGGACATTGTGCAAATATATCAAAAAAAGAATATTGATCTCTTCCTCATCAAAACTGAATTCTAGATGAACCGTGCTGTCCAGTAAGGTAGCCACTAGCAACAAGTCCCTATTTACATTCTAATTTAATTAAAATTAATTATAAAATTAAATAAATTTGAAAGCATTTTAAAAATTCAAATTTAAATTTGAACAATTCAATTTAAAAAGATTAAATTAAATATGGAGTATCTCAGTCTCCCTGGCCATATTTTAACTGCTCAGTAGTCTCCTGGCTAGTAGGAAATGTATTGATCATCACAGGCATAGAACCTTTCCCTCATTACAGAAAGTTATATTACACAGTGCTGTGTAGGAAAGTCAAAGTTTTATGGAGCAAAACAGAAGAAAAAAAGCAATATTAAGTTGAGGCAGGGTGTGTTGCAGAGAAGGATTTGCTACTTCAAAGTGGGCAATGAGTATCTGGAGAAAAAAACCTTTCTTTCCATGTGTGTTCCAAAACCATCAACAAATCCAGGGTAGCTGGAGTACAGCAACTAAGAAGGAAATAGTAATAGAGGAGAGAGTCAAGGGGGTGGGCAGAGAGGGAGGAGTCAAGGGTTTCTGCAAAAATGTTGTTAGGTCTTTGGTTTTTACTCCGAATGAGATGAAAAGACATTGGAGAGTTCTATGCAATGGTAGGTGCAATCTGACTTCCATTAGTAGGCTCACAATTGCTCCTGGGCTGGGAAATGCCTATATATATAAAATGGGTGTTAGAGACCTGTTAGCAAACCATTTCAAGTAATGCAAGAATACAGGAAAGAGTTCATAATGGAGGCTTCTTTCCCAGGGTAATAGCAATATCGATGGGCAAGGAGGTTAGAGTTGTTCATTGAATACTTAGAGGTGTGAAAAAGCAAAAGTAGCCAAAAATAGTACCAGCATTTTGGGCTTGGGCAACTGGAGTATTTGAATTGCTGTTATTTGAGATGTGATCAGAAAAGGTTTGAGGGGAAAGATCAGAAGCTCAGTTTTACACATTTTGAGTCTGACATGCCTGTTACACACTCAAATGAGATACTGGGGAGACAATTGAATATGGGAACAACAGTTGCTTTATACTAATGTGTAATTCTAAAAACTGTGGGTTGGTGGAAAAATCTGGACCACTGATTTTTTTGGGAAAAATTACTGTAGAATGTTCCTTTAGGGATTTTTCACATAATACAACTTGGTGGCTTCCATTTGGGTTTTTTTGTTTGTTTTTTATTTATAATTATAAAAGCAATATATATTTATTTTTATTATTTATTTATAAATTTTTTACTGTGGTATTTATTTATTTTTTTTGCAATGTACTGATTATACATATTTGTGGGGCACAGAGTTGAATTTCAATACATGTATACAATGTATGATGGTCAAGTCAGGGTAATTAGCATATTCATCATTATGAAAGGTAATCATTTCTTTGTGATGAGGACATTCCATTTGCTTTCACAACCATTGAGGACTCTATCCCATATATCAAAGCAACCTAAAACAAATGATGGTTCCCACATGATTGTCTCCTTAATGAAGCTCCCAGTTTGTCCATCGAGATTCCTAGACAGTGGTAGTAAATGGGTCCTGTGGGAATCTTCTGACCCGTGTGGGTCCGAGTGCTCACTGCTATAGGATTGCCAATCACACCCACCAGATAGAACTTAAAGGGAAGGCTTTTTATTTCATAAGACATCAACCGGGAGACAGAGGGTAAATTCCCAACCACCTCCCCAATTGACTGAGGGCTGTAATTTATAGAGGTAAATGTGTTGGGGAGACAGGATGTCTTCAAGTGTGATGGACAGCTGCTTCCTGCTTTGAGAGATGTATCAGGTGAGACAGGACACTTGCTTTCCATAGAGTCTTAATCGTTAAGAGCTAGTTATAAAGGGAAAACAAATTTAGTTCTATAGTGTATACACGAGTGTTGAGGGTTTTCTACATTTACAGCAGCATCCCAGAAGGTTCTGACTGAGTGACTGAGGTGGGGCAATGGAACTAATATCTTAAATGATCTTTCCAAATGACTATTATGTGTACCCAGGTTTGGGAATTGCTGTTTTAGACTTATGGTTCTCAATATATGGTTCTCTCTATATGCATAGACTGCTCTATTAGTGAGAACTAAACATAATAATTGTAAAAGAAAACTTCACAGAGAAAAAAAAGGAAAACTTTGCAAATGTAAAATATGAATTCAAGTGTCAAAATATATATTTTTTTATTTTTCAGTTTGTATCGGTTAGATTGTGAGATTTAACAATCCACCACTGCAAACCTGTGAATTTTGTGTTCCCAGAAATGGATCCTGAGCCATTAATATGCACGTTATATAAAGTGTTGATTCTGAAAATTAGATATCTCTAACTTGGTAAATATCTCTAGTGTTTGAAGATTTAAGAAACACACACACAAAGTCGATTCTCATCATTTTCAGTAGTCATGTTCTACAATGTAACCACAAACACTGGGTTAGAAAATACTGAACGACTGCTTCTGGGGCAAATACATTAGATTAGGTTCCTGTCAGCCTCTAGCCACAACATTCTTATCAACAGATCAATACATAATCTTGTTTGCTGTGTGTTTCAGATTAAAAACACCTTATTTAATACATATTGTTGATTCATTAACATTGAACTCATGCCTGAATGGAGCTTATATAACACATGTGTTTTCTCCATAAGGCACATGAAAGCCTTCTGGGCTTAGGTACACTAGACAACACTTTGGAACTATGCTAGGGGGCCATTTTAAACAGCAAAATGATCAACCAAAGGCACACAAATGTGAAAAATATGATACTAAATAGAGCACAAATTGGACACTTATCTACAGTATGGGAGCTAAAACAAGGAGACATCCCCACGTTCAACTTTAACTGGGTACATGTATGTCAGGCAACCCAAATTTCTGCTGTTTTGTGCATGTTCACAAATGACTGCAAAAGCATTGAGGTTACAAATAAATTTTAGCCAGTAGGCAAATTCACAAATAATGAGGATCTGCAAGTAATGAGGGTTGACTGTCTATCCATATATATCTTATTTTTATTAAGGATACTAATTCAATAATTTATAGGCCATATATTTTTTTTATTATCTAAATGATAATGAAATTATAGATTTCATTTTATTAAACCAAAATTTGTATCTTCATATTTACAAATTAGTGCTCCTTATTGTAGAAGATACATCTTTGATAAATACATTCTTTAGAAAAGAAGTTGTAGTCACCTAAGTCTCACAACTCTAAGAGACCGGAAGTGTCTGTGTGTGTGTATGAATATATGTATATATAGAGAGAGAGACAAAGAGAGACAGAGGAAGAGAGAGAGAGAGAGACAGAGAAAGGGGGGGAGAGGGAGAGAGAGAGAGAGAGAGAGAGAGAGAGAGAGAGAGAGAGAGAGAGAGACAGAGAAGGGGGGGAGAGGGAGAGAGAGAGAGAGAGAGAGAGAGAGAGAGAGAGAGAGAGAGAACGCACGTGAATTCCATGTTCTGTGAACTAGGATTATAAGATGAGGTCAAATGGGTTGTAGAACTCAAAGGAAGAAAAAAACCACAAAAACCAGACTGGAGTAACTGGAAGCGTGTAGAGGTTAAAGGCACTTTATCAAGATTATCAAAAAGTTCTGGGGAGGGGGAGGGGGGAATACCAAGAACTATGTTAAGGGAAACAGAATAGCCAGTTGGAAAAATTAGTTCTATTGATGTACAGTTGAGTTAGGCACCTATAATTAACAATAATTTACTGCATGTTATCAAATGACTAGAAGAAAGGGGATTCAGTGTCCTCAACACAAAGAATGAGTATGTTTTTAATGATGAATGTACTAATTATCCTGACTTGGCCAACATTGTACACAGGTATTGATATTCAATTCTGTGCCCCACAGATATATATAATCAATTGTATTCTAATAAAAAAAATGAATAAATACAAACCAGCTGCCATATCATCCCCCTAAAATAGATTATCAAAAAGTATTGATGAAAAAGAGAGCATTCAGAAAATTAAAGCCACGTGAAAAAAAAGATGTTGAGAGCAGAGACACAGACAACCAGAGACAGCTAAATGTCTCCAAAAGCCCCAGAATATTGAAACATTTTTTTTAAAAAGTGAAAACCCCAAAGTATAACAACCCAGGGAGAAATACTTGTTACAGCTTGAACTCTTATTGATCTGGTTTTGCAAATGAGGAAACCAAGACTCAGGGAGGTTAAGTGTAGCAGGCTGAAGAATATTGGTAGGGATAGGTCAGAACTAACACCTTGGTCTCTTTATTTCCACTAGACTTTCCACCAGAGAGGGCTACCTTCTATCAGTGTATCTTTGCTTAAAGCCAATAGCGTATCTTTTAGTTATATAAATCAGGTGTAATAATTGTGGAAACAAGAGAAAATGCTGAATCAGTAACTTGCAAATGTGTAACAAAAAAAAAAAAAAAAAAAATCCAGTTACTGTTTTGGTCTAGAATTAGTGTCAAACAAATGCATCCATATGTATTAAAATACCTCTGAGCCTTACAAGCTAAACTATACAAACAAACAAAAGTCCCTCTATTTTGAATGGAAAAGTTTCTAAACCATGGTAAAGACTGAAGTTTCTTTTAGAACATAGTATTCTAAATATAAAAATAGTTAGTCAGGATGAGATGAACCCCAGTGGCTGTCCCTATTGAGATGTATAAGGGCTGTTTTCTTCTACACTAAATGTATTGCTTTTTCTATAATGAAATAGTTTTATGTTTGAGAAGTTTCTCATTACCAAACATTGCATTGTAAGGACGATTATTTCAGAGGGGAGAAATTGAAGAGACCTAGAACAGTGGCTTTCCAACTTTTGTGAAAATGAAAATTCTGTGGACTAAACTCACGCCTTCTCACTGCACCATTACCTAGACTCCTGGGCTTAGTTTCCCTGACTTAGTAAGTTTACAAACCGAGACCTTGGTCTCTGCATTATTAACAAGCACCCCATGTGATTCTCAGGTAGGGGCTCCTGAGACCATTCAAAAAGAAGACTGGAGAGCACAATAGGAGTTATAATAGCTTCATTATTAATACTTTAGCGATTTTGGTCGTAAAGGCCTTCTTAATAGTGATGAGGGTTAATATTTGTCATTATTCCAGTGCAGCCTTGTTTACATTAAGTTTTGCTTCAGAGTGCTAGCTGTTCTCCACTTGCGTCTCCCCTGCTTTTCTTAACACGGCACCTTCTACCTGCTTGTACATCTTTATCATGTCTGTCACCCTCAGCTATTAAGCATGAAGCAGCACAAGCAGTGCAACTGTGTTGCTTAAACAGCATGTTTTTTCTTTACGCCGTTATCACACTAAAAAATAGCAGCCAGCCGAAGGTAAATCAAGTTCTTAATTACTCACTTTCTTTATTTACGATTCATATTATTAGAAATCTCGTCAGGGAGAGACACTGGTACACCCAAACTACCACTCAATTTTTAAACTTCATAGATTTTTCTGCATATTTCAGCCATCTCTTCTTACTCGTTTCCCTGTGTCTCTTTACCCTGTATCTCTCATTGCATTTAGTAAAGGATTATTTTCAAAAAAAATAAAGTTCATGACTCTCCTACAGATATAAAAGCTAAAAAACACACATTTTTAAAGATTTTGTTCAATACATCCTTAATGAGGAAATTGGTAAGATGTTACAACCAATTAAAAGTAGAATCCAAAAACAGACACACCTATTCTTCAGGAATATTGAAATGAATGTGCAAATGGAGGCAAGTCTGGTTTCTTTGGCAGTGGAAGAGGGAAGTCAGTAGAATCTCTACAGGTAGGAGTTGCATGTCTATAGATAAGAATTGCTTGTTGTAAGGAAGCAATGCCATTCTTTCTAAGCAAAAGAAAAAAAAAATCCTGGCAACCTAGGTTAAAGGATAATTAACAGTAAATTATGTCTTGATGTCTTGGAAGTTGGAGATCATGAATTGCTCTGGAAATATTTAATGGCTATCTTCCCCAGACACATTTGCCTGCTTTCTAAAAGTAACAAAAACCTAAGGAATTGTACCTTCTCTTCTCAGAGAAGGTTTGTTACATTCCAGAGCCCAAGTCCCTCTTTCCCTCTGTGGAGGGAGGAGGGAAAGATGTGCCAACCACCCTCTATAAACTCCAAGCCTCATAATTTTGGGGTTCCTCTCTTCTGGTGAAACTTCAGCATGCACAGGCACATCTGGCACTCACTGCATCAGCCCATGGGAAGTTGGGGTGTGAGGAATCCATGTTGCTAAGTTTCTCCCTGAGTAAATGGTCCCTGATCCAGAGGTTCCATGGGTCTGTTAGTATAGACAGACAGACAGACAGATAGATATAATCTGTACATGGGACAAGATAACTTGTTAACTTGCAAGTAGGGTAACATCTCAGATCCTTCATAGTTTAAGACTTAACATTATTTTGCAATCCTATCAGTTATCTGCAATTTACAAAATTATAAAACAGCTCAAAGGCAATGAAAGTTTCAGAGCCACTGCAGAACCAGAATCAGATAACCTGAAAGGTTGATCTCTAATCTAGACAATGCATTATTTTTATTTATTTGTTTATTTATTTATTCCCGCATTTTTTCAACAAATGTCTTCTTTTGCCTGTTGTGCCGAGCCCCTGTGCCATGCACCGGAGAGACTGTGGTTAGCATATCAGAAACCATCACTGCTCTGATAGTGGTAATGAACGAGTCCTGTAGGATTCCCTTTCACTGTCAGCCAAAATGTGAGAGGCTGACTTAGTCCGGGGAATCCCGTACCAGTGTGGGTCTGAGTGCTCACTGCTGTAGGATCGCCAATCACACCTGCAAGACAGAACTTAAAAGATTTATTTTGGAAGATGTCGACTGGGAGACAGAGGGTAAAGTCCCAACTGCCTCCCTGATCAACTGAGGGCTGGGGTTTGTGTAGGTAAATGTATCAGGCAAAACAGAATGCTCTGAGAGATGTATACAGGATGTAGGATGTCTTCAAGTGTGATGGACAGCTGCTTCCTGCTTTGAGAGATGTATGAAATGGGACAGGATGTCTGCTTTTGATATGATCTTAGTTAATCATTAAGAACTAGCTATAAAGGGAAAACAAATTTAGTTCTATAGTGTATACATAGTGTGTGGGGGGGGAGGTTCTACGTTTACAGTAGAACTTACAGACAAGTGAGAAAGACCAATAAAATAAATCACAAAATATTGAATTACACATTGTGATAAATTATATGTATTTTATGGTTGTTATTTCTAAACAGCTGTTTGTGGAAACCTCAGATAACACAATCATGTCTGAACAGTAAAGAGGCTCTAGGTTGAGATTAGTGAAGCCCGTGAGACTTGGAACCCAGCTGCTGGAGAACCCGTTTTCATTGCTCAAAATCTATTGTGATAATTTCATTGTATTTGCTTCTGGAAATCTAGATGGTCTGATAAACTTGGCATCTGTTTAATTTTATACCTTTAGCACTTTTTATTAGAAAATAAAATCACTTACAAGAACTATCATAATGCTGAAATATTTTAAACTTTCAAAAGGAAACATTTTACCTGCCCTTTAATGGTTGCTAAGCACAGTGGCCTTGAACCTCTTACATCACTTTAAAAATCCTTTAGAATCGTGTGTTAATTATGACCCAGTGGATGCTAAACTATGAAGTCCTTCTTGATGAGACCCAAAAGCGAAGAGACAAAGACCTCGTGCAGGTTTATTGTCCTGCTGTTTTGGCAGCTTTTCAACCAGAGTTAAGCTTCTTCATGCACGCCATTGATTTACTACAAGAAAAGGTGAATAATTTTGCTGAACAATAAAAGCAGAGTCCAACAGAGGCTAGGATGACAGATTTGCCTGGTTAATAATAACCTTAAACTTCCAATAACCAAGGTTAAGTTGGCTGAAACTATAAAATTCTAGACCTACTATATTGCCTAATTCTGCCAATTTATTTTCAAATAATTTGAAAATGGGAGCTCCGATTTTACTTGGCTTTCCTAAGGGCATAGATCTATGCCAGATCTTCAACTCAGATCTCCTGATGGCCTCTACACTGTAGGGCTGGCTACCTATAATTAATTTCATCAGCTTATAGAGCATGTCCTCTTTGAGAAAAGCATGCTACTGGTAAATCTCTATGGTGAGCTGAAATGCAAGGGGAGAATAAAAGTAACAGTTATTATTTCACAGAGAAATAATGATTCACATATGGAAGGCTGTCAAGTTTGTCTGTCTCCTTTAGCCTCTCTATTAAAAACTCTCATGACCGGTAGAGGGGTGGGAGTGAAATTTTTCCAGGTATACCTCCCTGTTTTGATTGGATCCATGTGAATATATTAACTAAAAAGAGGTGGGGGTGGTGGGGGTGGATTTACCAACTATTACTATTTTCCTCCAATTTGGAATATTCCTCTGAAATACAGAAGAGTTATGTGGCTTAACAGCACACATGTAGCAGAGTTTTGACAACTTCCAATCTGTTTCTTGCTTATTAAGTCAGAGGCCTTTTGATTAATCTGTTCTTGTGCCTGCATATATCACAGTAAACAGTATGACGTCTATTGCTGAGAAAGTTGAAGGATAGATACAATATGCCTATCTTCTGTTACAAACATCATGGGATTTTTATTTCTCAAAGTAATTTTGGTAATCAGTATGATGGAAATGTTTACAGATGTTCAGGTACCAGTAGTGATATCTCTAGTAAATATTCAAAGATATTTTATTTTCTGTGTTAGTTGAGTTGCTGGTGCTGTGTCAAATGTGTTCAGTTCAATAGTTACTTCTTAACATATTGCCTAACTATGCAGATCACATGATACCAAAGTGAATATTCGCAATTTTGATTTTAAAAGGAATAGATGTAGACTCATAATTAAATGTTGACTAAAGAGAGATATACACAGGCCATAAAAATTTGACTTTCTTTTTCCTGGTAACATGAATAATTTTTAAGAGTAGAATAGTCATTGCTTATATTATATAACGTAAAATCTTTCACTAATTCTAATATGCATACTTTTTTCACATCATAACATTACTGAATTCTGAGTGTGTCAACAATCAGTGTCTTACAATTATAACAGGTAGTGCTTTTTAATTTTGTGAAGGAAAATAAATTAATAATGCATCTTTGAAAAGATAGAATAACACATTAGATGAAATGAAAGATATCATAAAAATTTAATAATCAGATTTCCCAATATTTTTCATTATAAATATTGTCTGGCTAAACTGTATAAAACGGTAAAATAAAATCATTGCAAATGCTTGGCAATACTATACATTTCAGGGAAAAGAATCACTTTACTACCATTTGAAAGTTTTGAGAATCCATTTATGCTGATTCTACCTCTCAGAGAGGTTTAATGACTAGATACATTTGACTCAGATAAAAGGTGATTTTGATTTTCTTTATTTATTTTAACTTTTGCAGACTAGTGATGGTCTCCTCTCTTTCTTCCCCCATTTCTGCATACAAGAAACTGCATGGACCATCATACAGCACAATGGCTCTGAGTTAACAAGAGTCAGAAATACTAATCCAGAGAACCCATACGCTGGGTTTTTCGAGTATGTGGCCAGCATGGAGCAACTCCAGGCCACAATCAGTCTTGCGGAGCACTGTGAACAGGAGCTTACTTACTACTGCAAGAAGTCACGGCTTGTAAATAAGCAAGGTAAGTAAACCGAGGCATAAGGTGTACACATTGCATAGTGCACTTACCCTACCAGCTCCTGAGGATTTCAGCTCTGGCAAGCTGGTGGCACATAGCTGCTGGGGGTGTATGATCCCTGTATACTTAGCAAGCATGTCACAGTCTGGAAGTCACAGAGATGCTTTTGCCTGAAGAAAAGAACAAGGTCAATTTACACTGATCTTTGCTCAAAGCCTTGATTGCTTTCACACTATCTTCCGGAGTAAATGTACAGGAAAGGCTTTGTTCTGATACTCGATGAATGCACAGTGTTTATACCTTATAAAGGACAAGTAACACATAAAGTTTGTTTTATCATGGAAAAGAGCTAATAAAAATATGACTTAGTTTTCTGAAGGTGACTATTCCACATGACTCTCTTTCACGGACTGTTGACAGCCTCTGGGTATAACTGAAAATTAGAAAAGGCTACTTAGAAACACAGTTGTTGCAGTAGCTCAAGCAGGAATCAGAAAACCATCTTAACGCTTCCTTTGATTCTACTAACCAGTCTGCTCTTACATTCTGGTTTAGGTTTTCTGTATTCTCCCTTTAGAGTATCTCTTTATGTCTGAATATCTCAGGTCTCACCACCTGTGCTATAGAGAAGACCTTAATGACCCAATTCTTGAAGTTACAGCAAGAGCTCTCCAACTGGCCCGCCAGCTTACCATCTCTCCATATCTTCTAACCATCCAATAGATAATCAAAAATACTAATCTTTATGAATAAAATTGACCTTTAGGAAATACTGCTTCCATCAGGACTCTTCTATTTAAGAAGCTCTGCTGCCTTTCCCTTGCTCATGTGTCCAATACAGACTCTTCTTCATGGATCCCAGAACTCCATAGTCTGCATCTATCCTGCTTAAACAACCTCATGCCATTCCCCGACACACTTTTTTCTAGCAGTGGTATTGAGGTATATTTTTATTTACAAACTAGAAAAGATTTTAAGACACCTGCACAATACAGCCACTTTGTTAATGTTTACTACAGTTTGTTGTCCCAGGAGGGGCTGGAGTTTCAATTAGAATATGAGTTTAAAAAGAAATTACAGGTAGAAAAAATAAGTTCTATTGGTATACAGTCCACTAGGCAACTGTAATTAACAACAATTTACTGCATGTTATCAAATGGCTAGACGGGAGGAGATCAAATGTTCATATCACAAGAAATGATTAAGTTTTACAATGATGAATACACTAATTACCCTGATTTGATACATGTGTTGAAATATAACTGTACACCGTGAATTTGTATAATAATACAGTTAAATCAAAAAATGCATTTTATATATGAATATCATATGTCAAATGGATCATCCACAAAAATGTTGAGCTGTTCGTCTGACATTTGAGCCTTTCACTTCCAATTAAGCATCTGTCCTATTTACTCTCCATCCATTTAATACAACCAGTCTTCTGGTTATTTTCTCCCCCATGCCTGAGTTTTGTCTTCTCTCTCTCCGTCTCCTTTTCATTCTTCTCCCTTCTTTTCCTCTTTTTCAGAATGTTCTCATTCTGGCTTTTACCCCTCCAATCCCATCTTGCCGGTCCATCCCCGTCTGTGATCGAGGATCAGACAGTCGTAGGGCAAAAAGCGTAGGATTTACAGGTCTCTCACTTGCTAGGTACAGGACTTGGCTAGATCAGTCTTCGGTTCATGAAATGAATGAATGGATGCATGATAAATCTTGTCCTTTGTTTTCTCTTTTCTGAAATGGGGCCAATAACACCAGCTTCACGGGGATGCGGTGGGTATTGGGTGGCGTGACACATACAGAGTGCGTGGAAGTGATCCTCTCTCAGTTCTAGCTCTCCAGGGCACTGTGGTTATGATTCACACACTACATTTAGTATGTAACTGGTTATTCGTTGTCAGTGAATAGTGATCTTAAGATCTAATAGATAAGCAAATTTGGAAGTGTATTCTAGGAAGAATAAAATCAGTAATTACAGACGGGTAAATGAACGCCGTGAAACAAAATGAACTGAGTTGTTTACCTAGAAAATAAAGACAAAAGGGAATCGTGCGGTGTTTATCTTTCTGTGTTTGGCTGATTTCACTTAGAATAATGTCCTCATGTTCATTCATTGTGTTGCTTACAGCAGGAGTTTCTTCTTTTTTTAAAGGCTGACTAATATTACATTGGGTATATATATCACATTTTCTTTATCCATTCATCTGCCGATGGACACTTGAATTGTTTGCATACCCTGGCTATTGTGAATAATGCTGCAATGAACATAAGGAACAGACATCTCTTCAAGGTAGTGCAGGACATTATGCTGAGTGAAATAAGCCAGACGTGCAAAATCTTAGATCTCACTGACGTGGAGAATCTAAAGAAGTTGAACTCACAGAAACAGAGACTAGAAGAGTGGTTACTGGGGGCTGAGGCTGGGGGAGTGTGAGATGTTGGTGAAAGTGTACAAACTTGCACTTAAACGATGAATAAGTTTTGGAGACTTTATCAGTCCGTTTTGTGTTGCTGTAATAGAAATACCTGAGACTGGATAATTTATAAAGAACAGAGGTTTATTTGGCTTACGATTCTGGGACAGCTGCATCTGGCACGGGCCTCAGGCTGCTTCTACTCATGGCGGAAAGCGGCAGGCAGCCGGAGGGTACAAGCAGATCACATGGCGAGAGGAAGCAAGAGAGAGAGAGGGGAGGTGCCAGGGTCTTTTATACAGACAGCTCTCACAGGAATTAATAGAGTGAGGTCTCACTCAGGACCCCCACTCCCCCAAAGAGAGCATTAATCCATTCATGAGGGATCTGCCCCCATGACTCAAACAGCTCCCAGCATTGCCACATTGGGGATCAGATTTTCACATGAGTTTTGGTGGGGACAACACATCTGAACTCTATCAGAGACCTAATGTATAGCATGGTGATTATAGTTAATAATGTATTATGTACTTGAAATGTGCTGTGAGATCTTGTGTATTCCCATCACACAAAAAAGGGTAGCTGTGTGAAGTGATGGATATGTTAATTAGCTTGAATGTAGTAATCACTTCACAATGTACACATGTATCAAAACCTCATGTTGTACACTTTGAATATGAGTACAAAAGTTTTATTTGTCAATTTTACTTCAGTACAGCTGAAAAATAAAAGAGTCGGAGAGACAAAAGAAAAGACAATCATCAAAGTTACAAATGAGTCGAACTCTAATAGAACCAGAAAGCAAAGTCTCCAAGGTGTTAGCGAGCAAGCACCACACAAAGTAAAGGGGGTGACCTAGAATACGAAGAAATCCCCACCCTCATGGCCAGTGGCACCTGTGCTTTAATTAATTAACTTAAAGGCTCCCCTGGTGTTTCAACCAGGCTTGGGAACCACTAGTAAAGAAAGTAGTAAATTCCAGAAGGCTGTGGAACAGGGAATGATGATTATTGTTAAGTACATGAATTTTCTCAGGGCGATGGCCCTAGAATTCATGTAGATTTGAAGTAGACAGATGAAAACGGAGAGAACAATTTAGATTCTGAGGTCACAATAGGAAATCTAATTGGGAGCAACAGGAAGGTGGTGTTAGACCAGTTTAGAGTTTCAGATCTTGGTGATTTAGTTTCAAGTGATTATGCCATATGTGGATGAAGTGGAGTGGATATAAAAATATGTTTTCAGCAGCTGAGGATCTGTGACTTAGCACACTGTAAGGATAATCAGTGGGAATACTCACGTCATTTAGGGTTTTAACTATGGAAGGTGGAATGTTCTACCATGATCACTGATATTTTTTAATTTTAATTTTTAATTCTGATTTCTCATGATTTTTTGAATTCAATCTTACACTTATTTAAATTCTTTAGTACATTTTAAAACTTCTTGGATAGAACCAGAGGTATTTGGTACCTTTAAAACATTCAGTGATTTCTATTTTATAGGGAAGATGGGGAATTTAGATGTGAAAATATGATTCAGTATATAGGAATAAAGATTTATTTTCTCTTCAATATTAACATGTAATATTTTAAGCAGTATATTGAAATATATCTATTAGACATTTCAAGTAGGTTTTACATTCTGGTGATGAGTTAATCATGCAATTAAAAAACGAAGATGAAGATTCTTCCATATTAAGGACTTTATGCATGACATAAGCTTCTAATAACTCTGCGTGTTTTTCTGACACTATTGGACTGGCATATAAAACCCTAGGAGAGAGGGTGTCAGCATTAGCAGAGGGCCTATCTGATAATAAGTTAAAATGAGCATTGGCATTTGTAAGTAAGGCAGAAATTAGTAAAAATCCCAGATTCTCAGTGGGGCTGATGGTGACAACTTAAATGTTTGAAAGTCAACTGAAACATGATCAAGCCCCTCTGAGGAGCTGACTGATTTGATGTCACTTACAGTCTCCTTATGCCCTGATTCTCAAATCACCATAAATTTTCCTCTCTACCTGTTTTCCTTAAGATAGGTTGCCTGTGTTCCTCATGTCCTTTTCTAAAAATCCTCACCTAAATGTCCTGTCTGTTCTTTGCTCTATCTGCTCGGCATCATGTTTTGTCTTAATTCTGAGAAGGAGCTGGTAGCTGAACATTTATTGTAGAAAGAGATGTGTTTGGCTGAGCGAAACTTTTTTATTTTTGAGTGTAATATTTGCTTCAGGCATGAAGATCTCTCAGTGTTATTTCTGTAGTCTTTAAATAAATAGCCAAGCCATTAAATGGAGGAGAAAATACGTACTTCCAAATAAATCCTAAATCATGATAAAGGGTGTCATACCATGCCTAATGTTTAATAAACAGCTAGTATATTTTTAGCCAATAAACATATCAAGATAAATCAGTGACTTTACATAACATGCCATAATGTTTTAATGGGCATTTTATAATTTCAAATCAATTTTACTTTGGTATGTTAATTACTGTGGTTTATGTTTTGATGCCAACTCATTTCAAAAATTATTTTTAAAGAAATTGCATGTGTAAACTGCTCTCAATACATTTTTAACTATCATGCCTAAATTAAATACAAACTGCTGGTTTCTTTTCTACTCAAAGAAAAATGTATCAATCATTTAAGCCTAAATGATAAAATATTTTTAAAAGAAAGCCGTCTCAAGGAAATGCCACCAATTATAGTGGTTAGAATAGGAAATGCCACCAATTATAGTGGTTAGAATATTATTACATCAAATCATTCTTTCTTTCCTTTTTTTCTTTCTAATGATTTAATGATTTAGGAAGAAAGGGAATTGTATTGGGATGGAAGTCAGTGGGTACAAAGCAGAGGTCACATTTCTCACTTTTGTCTTTCAGATGGAACCCCTCTGAGCTGGTGGATTGGAAGAACCAATGAAGCACAAACTTACTGGGGAGGTTCTTTGCCTGATCCTCAAAAATGTACTTGTGGATTAGAGGGAAACTGCATTAATTCTCAATATTACTGCAATTGTGATGCTGACCGGAATGAATGGTGATTTCCATATAATTTCTTTATGCAAGATAAAGTTTTTTTTAAAAAAAATAATCATTCAAAGAATGTATAGTTAGGCAGATACTGAATAAACTAGTGCAATAAAGAAATTAAAGGTATGTTGGTTATAGAGTATACATCAATTCCAGTGATCAGTCTGCTGTTAATTGAGCTCACAATTTGAATTATATGATATTCCATTTATTTACTTGATAAACATCGAGATTATGTTACATTCTAGAAAAGACTTTTTTAGAACACCTTAAAAAGAGAAATCTATGTGGAGTCAGATTAAACTTTTAGTGTTAACATGCTTGCTGTGAAGAATATTCTCTCTTACTCAAACTGATTTTCCAAAATTTCTACTCCCTTTGGAAGATACTCTTTTTTTCTCATCAACTTCACGAAAATTGCCTACACAGTAATATTGTATTTTAAAATGTGAATGAAATGTTAATAGTAATGCTTAACAACAAATAATTAACTTGATCACCAGTAACTCTTCCAATGCATCCATAACATGTTATTAATTAAAAATAACTTTTAAAAATAAGATTTTGAAAACTTCTCATAATAAATTCTTATTATGGTGAAGTAGTTTGCGTAGAACTAACCCTTCTTGGATAAGTTTTATAAACTCAGGAAAAATATTGTAAAAACAACTACTTTTTGTAGTACCTCAGAGGAGCAACCAAATATAGGCAGAAATTGCCAGGGTTGGGTATCTCTGACCCTTGAAAGAAGGGAACCCAAGTGGGTGAGATATACATTTATATGCCTTTTCCTTTCAGGGAACTCACCAAATTACATGCCATGGGAAACCTAGAAGTCAAAGAGAATACTAGATTTATTTTTTTATTTACTTTTGTCTTCAGGTATCAGGTGACAGAGTTTGGGGATGCCAAAATGACTGGAAATTGAGGGATAAAGGGGAATTCCCAGAAAGGAGAAAGATACCTAGCAGGAGTTCACCATATAAGCTCTCTTCAGATCCTCAGCTGACCCTTGCACTGCACAGGCTGATAGGATCGAAAGTTAGGAGCAAAACTGACACAGGCCTGTCCTAATGAAGTTCAGTCACACATTGCATAATGACATTTTGGTCAGTGACAGACTGAATATACAACAGTGGAACCATAAGATTATAATAGAGCTGAAAAATTCCTATTACCTAGTGACACCGTAGTCATCCTAACCTCGTAGCACAGCACATTATCCATGTAGGAGCAGTAGGCCATACTGTATAGCCTAGGTGTGTGGTAGGTTATACCATATAGGTTTATGTAAATGCACTGTGTGACGTATTTGCACAATGATGAAATTACCTAACAACACATTTCTCATAATATATCCCTATCAAGTGGTACATGACTGTATAAAACCAAGCATCCACAATTTATTATGATAAGGTTGTGATTTGTCTGTGGAAACAAAATTAAAAGCTTGAGGGAACAATAACGAAATGCAGAACCTTTACAATGTATCGTTCATAACATCCAGAATATTATAACAATTACTGAATATTTCAAAAAAAGGGTAAACTTTGATCTAAAATCAAATTAAAATCAGTTATTAAAATAAACTCTGGGACACTGATGTTTGAATTAGCAGGCAAAAACTTTGAAGCAATCTGTAAACATGTTTGAAGACTTAAGAGTAAAAATAATCACAGTGAGTGAACAGAAGGTATTTTAAGCAGATAAATGAGAACTATGTTTAAAAAACAGATGTAAATTTTGCAAGAGCAAGTTACAAAATCTGAAAAAAAAATCTAACAGAAATTCTTCAGGCTAAAGAGAAACAACACCAGGTGAAAACTTAATCTTCAGTAAGAAATTAATAACACTGGAAATTGTAAATACGTTGGTAAATATGAAAGCCAGGGCTTAAACTCTTCTCTCAATTAAAAAAATAAATTCACTGTTTGATTATAAAGTTTGTAACACATGGATTTAAAATATTTTATGACAATGGCACAAAGAACAAGTATGTGTGTGTGCATAGGTGGGGAGGTTGTATTAAATTATCCCATAGCAAGCTTCTGACATTTTATTTTGTTATACAACGTAAACTCTAAGTAGACTGTAATAAATTAAGAATGCATTTTGTGATCTGTAAAGCAAACATTAAAATACAATAAACGGAGGGATAGCTAAAAAGTGAATAGAGAAAATAAGATTAAATACAAAAAATATGAAGTAAACTGAGAGGAAGCAGCCAAGGGAGAGCAGAAGGGTAAGAAATCATTTGAGGAAAATATGAGAAAAAATATCAAAATGGTAGAGCCAAAAACACAATATCGCTCATTATACTAAATGTTAATGCATTAACCATTCCAGTCAAAAAGTAGAAAATGGTCCATTAAATTTAAAAATCCCCAACCATGTTCTGATTTTAACATATGCTATATTTTATAGTCTGTATTTTAATGTCTACAGGAGACATTAAAATGTTACCATATTTTTGGGTGCTCGGATGAGCAATTAGATCCTTATTATTTTGTGTGTGTAAATTTAGTTCAGAACGTCTTGGTTCTGAAATGCAGTAATGACTGTTGTTTATTTTGTAATTATGTTAAAGAGATTAATTTAAACATTTTTGCTATTGCTACTGTTTTTTAGGACCAATGACACTGGATTTCTTTCTTACAAAGAGCATCTGCCGGTAACTAAGATAGTGATTACAGACACAGGCCGACCACATTCAGAAGCTGCTTATAAACTTGGGCCTCTGCTGTGCCGGGGAGACAGTAAGTGGTCACAATGTGTTTTATCACTTAAACATCTTGTCTCTATCACATAATAATTAATCAGACTTCTATTGTGAAAACTCATCAGCAAGGTCTGAAATATTATTTTAGTTAGTCAACAAATAAGTACCCCTATGAAGTGCAAAGCCTATGATAAATGCTGTGATGACAAACTCTGTTAAGATGCATAGAGAGGGCCGGCCCCGTGGCTCACTCGGGAGAGTGTGGCGCTGGTAGCACTGAGGCCGTGGGTTCGGATCCTCTATAGGGATGGCCAGTGTGCTCACTGGCTGAGCGTGGTGCAGACAACACCGTGCTGAGGGTTGTGATCCCCTTACCAGTCCAAAAAAAAAAAAAAAAAAATGATGCGTAGAGAAAGAAACCACTGGGCATCTCAATTTGATTCGTTCTAGCACTCCTAAATTTTTACATGCCATCATCCATGTAGGGGAGTCTCAATGCTGTACAAAATTGTTAAGAATTCGTGTGAATTTCCTACCGTTCAGGCTGGGGTAAAATTAGAACATCAATGGAATCAAATGTCAGCTTAATTAAACAATTTCAGCTTTTAAACTCAATTTTTTTTGTTTGTGTGTGTGTAAGTGTATGTTTACTTTAAACCAATAGGACATCTTGTTTTATGTATTCAATGTATTAACACTCTAAACCATAATTTTAAAATGTAAATATAGCTCCACAAATATATATATACATGTTTATATATATGTACATATATATGTATAGAAAACATATATATACACACACACATATTGAAATATATATGTCTGTTTTCAGCAGACAATAAAATGAGCATATGTATCCATTCACAGATTGTTAACCTCTCTGAAATCAGTTAGGTTAGAAACAGACGCATTAATTGTGTATGCTTTTAGTGTTTCTAGAACTTAAAATGAAAATAGAAGAAATATTTGTTTCCATTAAAAGCATACCCTGAAATAAAATTTTATTCTAGAGGCTCAACAGAAGAAGAGATCTGAGAATTCAGTGAATTTATGGAGATCCATGGCAGAAGTTGCTTAGTTAAAAAGCAAAGATAATACTGTCCTATAAAAAATTATGTTTACATTGTAATGAACTGTCTGCCATTATACCCACCATCTCTGATGTGTATCATCTCTTATTTCTGTTCTGCCAGCAAGCTCTCCCAGTAACATGAAGATGACACAGGTTATGGAGAGAAAAATTACATGCAAAGAGATGAGGTTGTAAACTCAGGGTGAACCAGGGAGTGTAACCATTTTTCATGGCTGTAGAGAAAATGTTCTATACATCACATGCACTCTTCAGTGCTTGCTCTGATCTTAACACTGCAGGGACCCAGGTTGACTTCCTCTGTTTTCCCTATTCCATTTATTACAATCCTTGGAAATTGGTCTGCTCTGCTTTGATGGAGTCACTGCCAACTCTATCCCTCAGAACCTCTTTCTCCCAGACTTCATGCCATCATTTTAACACATAACATTCTTTTACTTAGAGCAGTGATTCTCCATCCAAGGTGATCTTGTGAACATTTGGCAATGTCTGGAGACAGTTTTGGTGGTTACAACTCTGGCGGGAGGGATGCTACTGGTATCTAGCAGGAGAGGCCAGGGATACTGCTAAATATTTTATAATGCGTGAGATAGCTCTGCACAGCAAAGAATTATCTGGTCCAAACTGTCAAGAGCGCTGCTGAGGTTGAGAAACTAGAGCACTGAACTGTTGTGACCATGAATGTCCAGAGGAGAGCAGCAACATTAGCAATAAGAAAAATAGTTTCACTTATTTAGAGACCTGCTAATTAATATCTGACTTGTTAATGAGACAGTAATTGAGTAATTGGCCTTCTTTCCTCCTACATCTGTTTTTGGGGTAGAGGCTTGATGGAGTTTGGATGTATTGTTCTTCCAGGACTCATGGAAATCTGATCCCCAGTGTGGCAGTTTGAGTCACTGGGGCAGATCCCTCATGAATGGATTAGGGCTCTCCCTAGGTGGAGGGATTAATGAGTGAGTTCTCACTCTATTAGTTCTCCTGAGAGCTGGTTGTTTAAAAGACCCTGGCACCTCCTCTCTCTCTCTCTTGCTTCCTCTCGCCATGTGATCTGCTTGTACCTGCTGGCTGCCTGCCACTTTCCGCCATGAGTAGAAGCAGCCTGAGGCCTGTGCCAGATGCAGCTGTCCCAGAATCGTAAGCCAAATAAACCTCTGTTCTTTATAAATTACCCAGTTTCAGGTATTCTGTTATAGCAGCACAAACAGACTAATACAAGGCTCATCCTCACGAGAAGTCATAGGACTATTTTCTGCATGAAGGGCTCTTGTTCACTTTCTCAGTCACAAGAGCAATGGCTGCAAAACAACAAATACCCCTTTTATCTCTAGGGAAATCTGCACTCCTTAAGGTGCAATGCCCTAGGCACTTTTTCTTTTCTTTTCAAGTGAGATACACTGGGAAGATATGTGGCTTAAGACATAGGATCGTGCATAGTGGGTCTTATAAACAGAGGAAAGGTGTGTAGACATTATACTAAAGGCATCAGGACTGGGCATTGAATAATTCCAGGCTGAGAAATAGTTTAATTCTCATGATCCAAGTGAAAGCCTGAAGATTAGTTAGAAACCTAAAGACTAGTGAAGCAATCTTTAATGTAAGACAAGGAACAATAATGAGGGCTAGGAAATGGTTGTCATGGTGCTTAAAGAAGGGGATTAACTGGAGAGGTAATTCAGTATGATTTAGATGGAAAGCTGAGAGTTAAAGGTCTGAAGATGATCTCCAGCTTTCTGATTTGAACAAAACTGCTAGTGCCATCCACTGAGACAAGAGATTTTAAAATTTTCTTTGAACAGAAAAAATGGAAAGATGAGAATACAAAGAAATAGTACTTTGGTTTTCTCACACAAACTAAAGGTGTTAGAAATTTTTTATCTAGCCATGTTTTCCTAGGGGAGAAGACAGAAACTTTGAGAAAGCGGGATGGACAAAAATGAGTAAGGGACCTACTAATTAATTGATACCGTCTTTTTCCAAATCCTTCTTTTCATTTTGTTTTTAACATAGGTGGGTCTTAAATTCTGTGTTACTGCAGTTACTATTGTTGATTTCAGAAGTCATAGATAACATCAGTAGGTATTTTACCCAAAGTACAAAGGATATGAATGATAAATCTGCCTTGTAAAGTTGTTCTTCAGACACAAAACTTAGTAAATATTATTATCCTTAATTAATTTATATAAAAATATGGAAAAAATCTTTTGAATAGATAAATAAAAAGTAACAGAATTCAACATCCTATTTATGATTAAAAGCCTAGCAAACTAGGAACTAAAGAGAACTTCCTCAATGTAATATAAAGGGCATCTATGAAAATCTGGTAGTTAATATCATGTTGCATAGCCAACAACTTAAATACTTTCCCTCTGAGATCAGGATCAAGGCAAGAATGTTTGCTCTCACCAATCCTATTCAACATAACAGATGGTCCTAGCACATGTAATAAGTCAAGAAAAGGAATTCAAGGCATAAAGATCAGAAAGGAAGAAATGAAATGTCTCTATTTACAGATGACATGATTTTCTAGGTAGAAAATCCTAAAGAATTTATAAAAACAAAATAAGTGAATTTAGCAAGGTTACAGAATACAAGGTCAATATACAAAAGTAGATATTATTACTATATGCTAATAGTGAAAAATTATAAATCAAAATGTTAAAAGTGCCTTTTACAGTAGCACCAACAATATGAAATACTTCAGTGTAAATATAACAGAATTACAAAACACTAATGTGAAACAATTAAAGAACTAAATAAAAGAATATACTCATGGATTGGAAGACTTGATATTAAGATATTAATTTTCCTAAAATTGATATGTAGATTGAAGATAACACTGATCAAAACACAGCAGGTATTTTTTTTTTTTTGGTGGAAATTGGCAAGCTTATTCTAAAATATATATAGAAAAGCAAAGAAACTAGACTAGCTAACATATCTTGAAAAATAAAGTTTGAGATGTATACTACCTGATTTTAAGACTACAATATTCAAAGCTTTGTGGTATTGACATCAAAATAAACAAATAGATTAATGGAATTTAATGAAAAGCCCAGAAATACACCTACATATACATGGCTGATGAATTTTTGACAAAACTGTCAAGTCAACTCAATTGTGGAAGGATAGTCCTTTTCAAGAAACGGTGCTGGAACAATTAGAATCCATTTGAAAAAAAGAGAAGGGAAAAAATCTCAACTCATACTTCAAAGTAGATATAGATACAAAAATTAACTTAAGATTGATCATAGAGAAATGTAAAACCACAAACTGTAAAATTCCTCTAAGAAAATCTTAGTGACCTTGAATTGGGCCTAGATTTCTTAGATATAACACTAAAGGTACACTCCATAAAATAATAATAATAAAAAAGATAAATCGGGTTTTACCAAAATCAAAATGTCTGTATTTAAAATGATGCTGTCAAGAAAATGAAAAGAAAAGCCACACACTGGGAGAAAATATTAGCAAAATACATATTTTATAAAAGCTAGTATCTAGAATATATAAAGAACTCTTTTACCGTGCAATAATAAAAACAATTAAATAAACAAACAGGCAAGAGATTTGCACATACACTTCATCAGAGAAAATATATGGATTTCAAAGTAGCATTTAAAAAGATCCTCAACATCATTGGTCATTAGGGGAATGTAAAATAATACCACAATGACATGCCAGTGTACAACCATTAGAATGGCTTTATAATAATAACAAAAGAACTGACTATATTAAGTGATGGTGAAGATGCAGAGCAGCTGAAACCCTCATACATTGCTGCTGCAAATGCGAAATTGTGCACCACTTTGGAAAATAGTTGGGCAGTTTCTTGCGATGTTAAATACATGTTTACCACATGACCCAGCAATCCTTCTTAGGATTTTATCCAAGAGAAATAAAAAATCTGAATGCAATGATTTAGATTGGCTTTATTCAGTCTTCGAAAACTGGAAACCACCCAAATGTCCATCAACTAGATGGATACACATTCCACGTTACTGTGATGTACCCACAACATACAGTGGAATACTACTAAGCAGTAAAAAGGAATGGACTGTTGATACATGCAACAACATGGATGAATCTCAATTACAATACGCTAAGTGAAAAGGCAGACTCGAAAAGCTACAGGCTTTGAATGATTCCATTTTTAAGATATTCTGGAAAAGTCAAAACCATAGGAACAGAAAAAGGATCTCTGTTGCAAGAGCCTCAAGGTAAGAGGAATTTTACAAAGGGACACAAGCGAAGTTCTGTCAGGTGAAGGAAATGTTCTGTATCTTGAGTGTGGTCGTGGTTTTGTGGCTTTATGAATTTGTCAAAATTTTCTAGAACTGTTAACAAAAAAGGCTCAATTTTATTGCATGCAAATTATCCTTCAGTTCATCTGACAAAAAACCAAAAAACAAAATGATAGTGTGGTTGCATAATTTATTTATCTATCTATCTATCTATTTATTTATTTATATGTACATATTTTCTTTTTCTTTCCTCCAGGATAATTAGTATATTCAGCATTACCAAAGTAATCATTTTTTGTGGGCCTTTACCAATTTCTTGCTAAAATTCCTCCCCCTGCCCCTTTCTCACCTCTGGTGACCTCAGTACTGTTCTTTCCTTTTGAAGGTTCAATGTATTATTGTGATCATTGTATCTTTCCTTCTTTCTTTCTTTTTTATTTATTTATTTATTTATTTATTTATTTTTAAGCTTCCGATTATGAGTGAGAACATGCAGTATTTCTATTTCTGTGCCTGGTTTATTTCACTTAACATAATTTTCTCTAAGTTCTTCCATGATACTGTGAATGGTAGAATTTCTTTCTTTCATAGCATAGTATTCCACTGAGTATATACACCACATTTTCCTTATCTAGTCATCCATTGATGAACATTTAGGTTGGTATCAACTCTTGGCTATTGTAAATAGAGCTGTGATAAACATGGGAGTGCAGGTATTCCTTCGATCATGATGATTTCTATCCCTCTGGGTATATACCCTATGGTGGGATTGCTGGATCATATGGCAGGTCTATCTGTTTGTTTGAGGAACCTCTACACTGTTTTCCATAACTGCTGCACTAATTTACAGCCCCACCAACAGTGTAGGAGGGTTCCCTTTTCTCTGCATCCTTGCAAACATTTGTTATTCTCTGTCTTTTTGATAATAGCCAGTCTGAGGTAAGATGATATCCCAATGTGGTTTTGATTTGCATTTCCCTATGATTAATGATATTGAGTATTTTTTCACGTGTCTGTTGGCCATTTGTATTCCATCCTTTGAGAAATACCTATTCAGCTCCTTTGCTCATTTTTTAATCAGGTTTTTTTGTTGTTGTTGTTTGTTTTTTAACTATTATTTGGGTTCCTTGTATATTTTGGATATTAATCCCTTGTCAAATGCATAGTTTGCGAATATTTTCTACCATTCTGTTGGTTGTCTTTTCGCTTTGCTAATTGTTTCTTTTACTGTGCAGAAGATTTTTAGTTTGATATAATCCCATTTGTGTATTTTTTTCTCTCGTTGTCTGTGCTTTTGGGATCATATTCGTAAATTCTTTGCCCATTCCTACCTCCTGAAGTGTTTTCCCTATGTTTTCTTTTAGGAGTTTTATAGTTTCAGGTCTTATATCTATGTCTTTAATCCATTTTGAGCTGATTTTGGTATATGGCGAGAGGTATAGGTCTAGTTTCATCTTTCTGCATATGGATGTCCAGTTTTCCAAGCACCATTTATTGAAGAAGCAGTGTTTTCTCCAATGCATGTTCTTAGTGTCTTTGTCAAAGATAAGTTGGCTGTAATTATACAGGTTGATTTCTGGATTCTCTGTTCTGTTCCAATGGTCCAAGTGTCTGTTTTTATGCCAGTACCATGCTGTTTTGGTTACTGTAGCTCTTTGTAATATAATTTGAAGTCAGATAGTGTAATGTCTCTGGCTTTAATTTTTTTGCCCACTTGATCATGGTGTATAATTTTTTTGATGTGTTGCTGTATTCTGTTTGCTAATATTTTCTTGAGGATTTTTGCATCTATGTTCATCAAAGGTATTGGTCTATAATTTTCTTTTTTTTTGTTGTGTCTTTGTCTGGTTTTGCTGTAAGGTTAATTCTGGCCTCATAGAATGAGTTTGGGAGAATGGCCTCCATTTCAATTTTCTGGAATAGTTTGAAGAGAATTGATATTAATTCCACTGTAAAGGTTTGGTAAAATTCAACAGTAAAGCCATCCAGTCTTGGGCTGTTCTTTGTTCGGAGACTGCTGATTACTGCTTCAATCTCATTGCTTGTTATTGGTCTGTTCAGATTTTCTATGTCTTCTTGGTTCAGTATTGGTAGTTTGTATGTTCTAGAAAGTTATTCATTTCCTCCAAGTTTTCATATTTGTTGGCATATAGTTGTTTATAATAGTTTCTAATGATTCTTTGTATTTTTGTGGTATTGGTTGTAATGTCTCCTTTTCATTTCTAATTTTTGTTATTTGAGTCTTCTCTCTTCTTTTTTTTAGTTAGCCTGGTTAATGGTTTGTCTGTTTTATTTATCTTCTTAAAAAATCAACCTTTCGTTTCATTCTTTTGTGTCATTTTTTGGGTTTCTGTTTCATTTAGTTCTGCTCTGATCTTTATTATTTCTTTTTTATTTTTTGTGTGTGACCGGTAAGGGGATTGCAACCCTTGGCTTGGCGTCGTCTGCACCGCACTCAGCCAGTGAGCGCACCGGCCATCCCTATATAGGATCCAAACCCTGCGGCGAGAGCGCTGCTGCGCTCCCAAGCGCTGCACTCTCCCGAGTGCGCCACAGGGCCGGCCCTTTATTATTTCTTTATATGTGCTAATTTGGGGGTTGGACTTTTTGGATTTGGGGATTGGATTTTTGTTTTTTTAGTTCTTTGAGGTATAGTGTTAGGTTCTTTATTTGAAGTCTTTCTGTTCTTTTGATGGAACTGTTTATTGCAGTAAAATTCCCTTTTAGTATTGCTGTTGCTGTATACCATAGGTTTTGCTGTGATGTGTCTTTATTCTCATTAGGTTCAAGAAATTTTTTTATTTCCTGTTTAATTTCTTCTTGGACCCATATGTCATTCAGGAGCATGTTGTTTAATTTCCATGTGTTTCTGTAGATTCCAGTGTTTTGCTTGTTATTGATTTCTAGTTTTAATCTGTTGTCATCTAAAAAGATACTTGAAATGATTTTAGGGTTTTTTTTCTTTAATTTGTTGACATTTGATTTGTAACCTAACATGTGATCTATATTCTGGAGAATGTTCCATGTGTGGATGAGAATGTATGTGTTCAAATATGAACACATTTTGCTTGAAAGCAGTTCTGTGTTTGTTGGATGAAATGTTCTATAGATATCTGCCAAGTATGACTGGTCTAAAGCATGGTTTAAATCCTGTGTTTCTCTATTTATTTGTTAACTAAATGATCTTTCCAATGTTGAGAGAGGGGTTTTCAGGTCCCTAACTATTATCGTGCTGGGGTCTATCTCTTTCTTTATGTCTAATAGTGTTTGCTTTATATATCTGGGTGATCCCTTGTTGGGTACATATGTATTTGTGATTGTTATGACTTCCTGCTTGATAGATCCCTTTATCATTATATAATGGCCTTTGTCTCTTTTTATCATTTTTTATTTAAATCTATTTCATCTGATATAAGAATAGCTACTCTTGCCCATGTTTGATTTCCATTTGTGTGGTATATGTTTTTGCATCCCTTCACTACCAGTCTGTGTGTGTCTTTACAGGTGAGGTGAGTCTCTTGTAGACAGCATATAGTTGGATCTAGCTTTTTAACCCAATCAGTCAGTCTGTGTCTTTTGAGTGGGGAATTTAATCCATTTACATTTAGTGCTGTTATTGAAAAGTACTGTCTTACTACTGACATTTAATTGTTTTTCCTATGGTTGATTTATATATATTTTGTTCTTTTCTTTCTCTTTAATTGTGTATCTTCAGTATTCATTGGTGTTTTGAGGTGGTATAGTATAGTTTCTTTCTATTTCTAGTTTGCATATCTTCTTTACCAGTGATGTTTGTTTCTTCTTGTGTATTCATGGTTGTGATTATTTTTTTTGGGGTCTCAGGTGCAGGCCTCTCTTAAAGATTTCTAGTAGAGCTGGTTGTTTGGTAGTGAAATCCTGCAGCTTTTGTTTATTTGGGAAATATACTATTTCCTTTCATTTCTGAAGTATAGCCTTGCTGAGTATAGTGTTCTTGGCTACAGTTTTATTTTTTTCTTTTAGTACTTTGAATATATCAACCCATTCTCTTCTGGCTTGCAGGGTTTCTGCTGAGAAGTGTGCTATTAGTCTGATGAGGACTCCCTCATAGGTGACTTGATGTTTTTCTCTTGCTGTTTTTAGGATTATCTCTTTGTCTTTGACTTTTTACAGTTTGACTGCAGTGTATTTCAGAGAGGACCTTTATGGACTGAATGTGTTTGGGGATCTTTGAGTGTCTTGGATCTGGAAGTCTGTATCTCTAGCAATACCTGGGAAGTTTTCTCCTATTACTTCATTCAATATGTTTTCAATGCCTATTCCTTTCTTCTCCCCTCCTTAACACCCATGGTTCAAATGTTTGTGTGCCTAAGGTAGTCTGCTAGCTCTTAGATTTTCTTCATTTTTTAAAACTACTATTATTATTTTGTCTGCTTGGGTTATTTTGAAGAGACAGTCTTCAAGATCAGAAATTCCTTCTTCTGCTTGCTCTAGCCTGCTGCTAATGCTCTCAGTTGCAGTTTTTATTTCATTGAATGAGTCTTTATGTTCCAGGAGTTTTGCTACATTCTTTTTATGGCATTTATCTCTTTGTAAATTTTCTCCTTCATGTCCTGGATTTTTAAAAATTTCATTTGGTTTTCTAACTGAATTTTCTTGTATCTCACTGAGTTTCTATAAGATTGTTACTTGGGATTCCTTTTCAGACTTTTCATGGGTTTCCTGTTGTTTTGGGACTGGTATTTAAGAATTATAGTATTCTGGGCCGACCCTGTGGCTCACTTGGGAGAGTGTGGTGCTGGGAGTGCAGCAGCGCTCCCGCCGCGGATTTGGATCCTATATAGGGATGGCCAGTTCGCTCACTGGCTGAGCGCGGTCACAAAAAAGGACAAAAAAAAAAAAAAAAAGAATTATAGTATTCTTTTGGCAGAGTCATACTTTCTTGTTTTTTCATGTTTCTAGCATCCCTACATTGTTTTCTCATCTGATGGAGCAGTTGCTCCTTCTATTAGTCTGGAGTGGCTTTTGAGGAGAGAGACTCCTTCCTGTAGATTTGTTATATATTGCACATTGTGTGTGGTCTTTTAGTTTTGGTTCATGGTAGGCTCAGTAGTTTCAGTAGTTCTGGGTAGACTCAGTAGTTCCAGGGGGCACTGGCAGCTATGTCTGTGGCTGGCACCATGTGCACAGCTGGACCCACAAGGGCAGATGAGGGCTGTGCAGGCAGTCAGGAAAGCTAGGACCCTGTGGGTGGCTAGACAGCTGGGCCTGCAGGGGCAGGTGGGGCCCTGCAGGCAGGTATGGCCATGTGGACAGCTGGGGCTGTATGGGTGGCCAGACAGCAGGGCCCACATGGGTGGGTGGGGCCACATGGGCAGCTGGGTGGGTGGGGCCCTGTGGGCAGCTAGACTGCTGGGCCTGTGTAGGTGGGGCTGGCTGTACAGATAGATGCCTGTGCCCACACAGGTGGGTGAGACTATGCAGGCAGCTGGAAGGCTGGGCCCAGGTAGGTGGGTGGGGCTTCATTGGTGGTCAGGTGGTTGGGGTCATTTGGGGCTGCATGGGCAGCTGGAATGCTGGAGCCTTGCAAGTGGCTGACAGCACACAGTTGACTGGGCTGGGCCGTGTGGGTGGTGTCTGCCATGTGGTGGGGTGCACTGTGCGGGATGAACTCCTATGTGGGAAGAAGGGCTATGGCTCTGGGACTAGACAGTGGCGTAGGCAATCAAGGTGGTGGTGGGGGTGGGCTGGGAAAGGAGCAAGAGGAGGCTTACCACTGGGAAGTGCTCACAGTGGAACAGATTCTTTCCACGGCAGGGGAGAATTCCTCCTGGCTGATCTTTGTGCCAGAGACATGGCGGTGGCTGAAGCCAAGTGCCTCTTTCTCGTCTACCCCACTCCGCTCGGTTTTCCTCCTTACCAGGCTCCTGCTGCCTTCCCATGCTCTCCCTGCATTGCTCTCCCCTGTACTTAGCTGTTCGTTCCTTGCTCTTGTTCCTTTCTGGGGGAAGACTGCACATTGGGCACATCTAGTCTGCCACTTGACCCATCCCTCCTTCATGTTGCTTAATTTACAAAATTGGGTCATTAAAAAATACTAGAAATAAACTCATAGAACAGTAAAGGTTCTAGTAACATGGGTATTGTCCAGTTCTCCAGGACACGTCCAGAGTCCTGCTGAATATATTTCTAACTTATATTAACTTTAGAAATAAAAGGGTCAAAGGAAAGAATCCAAGGGAAAACATCTGAGTTTATCAGTTAGCAGAACTAACTGATGTACTTTTCTATCTTCTCAGTCTCCTATGGGCTGTGGGAATATCTTTATTTTTGAGGTACCAATGAAAAGTCTTCTACACTAATAATTTCTCGACTTAAGCATGCATAAGAATCACCTGTAGATCTTGTTATAACACAGGTTTCTGCACCTCATCCTGATTCAGGAGGTGTGGGTAGGAGCATTTCTAACAAGCTTCCACATGTGATGCTGTCGGTGTGTGGACAACTCTGTGTAGTGCTGCCCTAGGCCAGTGTGGTTCACAGGCTGGTGACAGGCTAGACATTTTTTGGTACCAGTTAATGATGAGGTTAGTACATAAATTCAGAGTAAGTTTTTAGAATGATTTATGTCAACCCAAGAGAGTAATTTATGTCTGTTGAACACAGTAATAATAAAAAATGGACTAGGAATGAAATTTTGTATGCCTTTGTTTTTCTCATTCAATTTTTCTAGCAATTTGTTTTTATCTTGTTTTTACAAAAGCATCAATTCATGATGGATTAGGGAGAGAACTAAAGCATGTTCTTCTCTACTGATTGTTTGAGAATCACAGCTCAAGGTCAGCTGTTGATTTGGATCTGAAGTGAACCAATAGTGCTGAGGTAGGGCCTGAAAGTGTCCTAACTGTACTTGTGGTATCTTCAGATGCCTCCCCCAATGCTAAGGAGAAAGAGTAGAAGTCCAGTATTGACACATAGGATTATTATTGTTAATTTTTTTTTTTTGACATGCATTTATGGGAACCTTTTGCTACTTGGGTTTTGGCGCACAAAGAAAATTCCTGGACCACGATGGCTTTGGGCTCCACTTCCTCACTTACTCTCATCTGTAACATCTCCCCAGTTCTTTTACTGAATCCTTCCACATTCGATTAAAACCTTTCCTCTATAAAGCCTTCCACAGATCTCTAAAGGATATAGTCCTTCTGCACGCTAAAACATGTTGAACATATTACAAAGATATATTTCTCATACTGGCTTTGAATTATTCCTGAGCACCTCAAGAGCAGGGTTCATTGATCATTTATTCCTGTTTTCCTGATACCTAGTACATTACCTGTTACATAAAATATAATAAATAGCAGTTTTATGAAAGAATGAGAATGATACATGAAACATCTAAAGAGACCTGTAACTTGTGAGTTATTAGTAAGAGACAGGAATAAGTTTTTGATTGTATAAGCAATTAAGTGATAAGCAGATATATACTTTTAATGTAAGGAGTTTGTATTTTTTTTCTTGAGATTGATGGTGATTTCAAAAAACACATAGTGCAAAGAATATCTAGTTCCATCTGAATTATTTCTCATCAATGTACCTGGCCTTGTGGCAGTGAAAGTGCTTTCAAATAAGAACATGATTTTACTTAATATTAATGCTTTCACTTTTACTCTTTTAATAATATCGTGCCTTTATAAAATTGAAATGCTTTTTACTTCCTGGAGAAAATATTATTTTATGGTCCATTTTACTTTGTTTTGTTTTTTGTTCATTTGATAAAACATTCATTACTATCCAGTAGTTGATAGTCAAGAAACCTCATAAATATGAGAGAACAAAATTCTTTCCACAATTTTCAAAATATTTCCATTTTGGGACTGAAAATCCTGATATTCTCGGGGACTTACTATCCTTTTGTGACAGTTCTATGTATCTTTAATTTATTGTTTTAAATATTAAATATTAACAATTTATACAGAATAGTAAACTTTTTAAACTACACAGAAATGTCAAAGATAAAAGTACAAAAATCATCAGGGATCACAGAACTCAGAAATACTGATTAACATCAGGTGAGTACCATTCCAGACATTGCTTAGATATCTCTCGTGCAGGGTTCCCAGCTTTGGCGCTCTTGACATTTGGGCTGGATAATTCCTTGTTATGGTTGGGAGCTGTCCTGTGCATTGTCAGAGTTTAATAGCATCCCTGGTTTCTCCACACTAGATGCCGGTATCACCCTTCCTCCCACTGTGACAAACAAAACTGTCTCCACACAAGGCCAGTGTCCCCTGGGTGCAGAATTGCCTCAGGTGGAGAACCACAGCTCTAGAAAGAAGAATAGAAAAAGAGGTGGAGAAATAAATTTGTAAAACTTTTTAAGTGAAATTGAGAACGAGAAACCAAACTGAAGCCAAAGGAATTGCTTTATATTATTTAGCATGTTACTATCATTATTATATTATTAATATACTATTTATGCATCTAATAAATATACATTCAACTTTAGTGATCCCACTGAGCTTAAAAAATGAAAATTTTAAAAGATTAAAGTCACTACATTTTATATTAAATTCATTTAAAAATTTTAGACAATATTTATCTACACTGAAAAATGGGAGTACTTGTTTGTTCTCTCCTCTTCTTTTTCTCCTCACCCCAATTTGCTAGCTATGCTTATATTTGTATAATTGTTTATTTTTAAATGCTAATCACTAGTCCTATTATTGTAGCCTCTCTATTCTTGAATGTTTTTTATTTTGATTTATTTTTTATTGGGTTTTATTGTCAGGTGGTGGTTGTTTTGGGAGTGTTGCATTTCCTGAGTTTGCACATGCTAGAGAATATTTGTTGCCTTGGATTTCTAAAACCAATTCAGCTGGTTTAATTTTGTTTTTGTTTTTTAGTTACAGCTTTATCGAGATATAATTTCTATGCCTTGGAATTCACCCTTTTCAAGTGTACAATTTCATAACATTTTAATATATTTAGACATTTTAGTATATGACACAGCATTGAGCAACCATCACCACAGTTAGTTTGAGAACATTTTTGTCATCCCCAAAAGAAACCTGTTTTCATTTAGCAGGCATTCCCTATTTTACCCCAATCCCCACCCCAGCCCTAGGCAACCAGTTAATCTATTTTTTTTTTTTTAATGTCTACAGATTTGTTTATTCTGGGTATTTCATATAGATGAAAACACAAAATATGTGGTCTTTTGTGACTGGCTTTTTTCATTTAGTGTTATATTGCCAATGTTCATCCATGTTGTGGTATGTATCAGTACTTCATTCTTTTTTATGACCAAATAGTATTTCATTGCTTGAATATACCACATTTTGTTTATCCATTTATCCATTGATGGACATTAGGGCTGGTTCTACTTTTTGAATACTGTAAATAAGGCTGCTATGAACATCCATGTATAAGTTTTTTTGTAGACATCAATTTTCATTTCTCTTGAGTATATACCTAAGTATGGAATTTCTGGGTTATATGGTAATTCCATGTTTACCTGTTTAGGAACAGGTGTAACATTTTTGGGTCATGCTTTGCGACCTTCACCAGTTGTATGTATAATCCCAGTCTTCTCTTCACTGAGGAATGCCATCTTGTCTTCCACAGCTTTGCTATATATCTTTTTTGGTAATTACATTTCATTATGAAGTAGATATTGTTTTTGAAATTTTCTCCCCAAAAGGGCTCTTATGTGCTTTATTCTTAGAGTTCTTTCAAACTTGAGAATATCTGCCAGTTGCCTTAACACTTAAAAAAGCTATTTACATTATCTTTCCTTCAGAAGTTTCTGGACTTGCTTTTTTGTCTTCTGGTGTTGAAATCTAAGGCCAAACTGATTTCTCCACCTTGTAGGTGACTTGCTTTTTCTGCCTAAATACTTGAAGGAATAATTATCCTTAAAGATCAGTAATTCAACAAGGATGTTTCTGAGTGTGGTACATTTGGTATTAATTTTTCCTAAAATATATGTGATGTGCTAAAAGGTATATATACAGTTTATAAATTGTTAAAAGAGTTGCTGCAAATGTGGTCTAGATTTCTGCTCTCAGTTTATTAATCTGAACAAGATAGTATTTTTAATTCTTTGGCATTTGATCTTTTCAACCAATTTATTAAATGTGTTTCTTCTCGGTTAATTCATTGTATTAAAATTTTGTGTTTAATCAAAGCACCCCTAAAACCTACATAGTTAGAAAAGATTGTTTTAAGTTTCTTGTTCTAAGAAATTCTTCAGTCACTGAAATTAGTTTCTTTATTTTGTCTGCATCAGCTAATGCAGCTGTCGGAGAAATCACAGCTGCCAAGAATGCATTAAATAATCAAAGGAGCATGTGGGCAATAAATAACTTTTCAGGAGTTAGCCTCTTAAATGGGAAAAAGATATTGACTAGTGATTTGGTTAATTTCTCTTCCGTTTGACAGAGTTCTCTTCCATTTGGCAGACTACACATAAACCATTAAAAAAAGTGAGGATCAATTCCATTTTAACAGACAATAAGATAGTGTAATTTTGTTAGCTCCACTATGCTTGATAATCTTCCACCATTAGAATAAAAGTCTTTCTATTTTAATTTTTATATTGTATTTTATTTGGTTTCCTTTCTTTAATTTTCCTAAAATTTCTCCACCTTTTATCCCATCCTTTTCTTCCTCCTTTTCCTCTTCTTCCTCCTTTCTCTTCTCTGTTTTTCCTCTTTCCTTCCCTCTTTCTACTCGTTTAACAAGGATCTTGAGTGAATTTATTAGGATACATATAATATAACCAAGATGGGGTTACTTTAAGCTTTCTGATAGCTACAATGACAAAGGAAAACTTATTATTTTATTCAACATATATTTATTGATCCCCTGTATTGTGTCTTTCCCACACCCCCAGAGAGACACACACACACACAGACACACAGAGAAAGAGAAATGAACAACATAGTCAAAAATATCTGTATTCTTGGAGCTTACATTCTCTTGGAGATAGACAATAAACAAATAAATAAAATATATGGTCTAGTAGATGCAGGTAAGAGGGTGAAGGAAATAAAACTGAGGCAGGAATGGAGCAATTTTAAATAGGATGGTCATTTAAAGGCTTACTAAGAAGGTGGCATTTGAATAACAATCTCAAGGAAGTGAGGGAGCAAAGCATGTATATCTTTGAAAGAGAACTCCAGACAGGAAAGCACCAGAAGAACAGCACAGAGATAAGAGTATAGCCAGTGTGTTCATGGAACATCCAAATGGTCAAAGGGGAGAATGGTAGAAGTCGGAGAGGAACTAGTGGTCAGCTCGTGCAGGATTTTGAGACTTTTTTATTTTTTAACCTGAATGATATTGGAGAACGTTACAGAATTTTCAGCAGAGGAGTGGTATGATCTAACTTGTGTTTTAGTGAGGTTAAACAAGGTAAGACCAAAGCAAGGAGGGCATTTATGAGGCCATATCACCAACCCAGCTGAGAGGTGATGGTAGTTTGGACCATGGGTGCAATGGTGAGAGTTGCGATCTGGTAGAGATTAAAAGAAAAGCCAATAATATTTGCTGAGGAATTGATGTAGGTTGCAGAAGGAAGAGTCAAAACGACACCAAGATGTCTGATCTAAAAATCAGTTAGAGGGATATAATTGACATTAACTGAGAGGGGGAAGATTGCTGCTGGGGTCAAGGAGTTGCAGAGAAATATAAGGAGCTCAGTTTTTGGATGTATTAAGGTTGAGACGTCATTAGATATTCAGATAAAGAGGTGGCATTGTCAGTTTGAGAGTTCCAGGTGTCAGATATCTATTTAAAGTCATCAGCACATTTAAAACTACAAGACAGACCAGCTGGAATTATTGTGGATGGAGAGGTGTTATTGTGGATGCAGAAGGGTCTTGGGACATCCCAACGCTGATAGGTTGAGGAGATGAAGAGGAGGAAAGAAGAAAGCCTGGTAATTATACCACCAACGAAATGGGCAGAAGAGTGTGAGTATCCTGGACTCCAACTGAAGAAAATGTTTTAAGGAGAAGAGAACAATGAAATATGTTAAATGTTGACAGCTGAAGCAAGATAGGACGTAGAACTGATCATTGAATTTAGCAATGTGGAGGTCACTACTGACCTCGGTGATGGCTTGTTTTGGCAAGTGATTGGGGATAACAATCTGGAATAGATTTAAAAAATAGTAGGAGAAGGACAAAGTGGAGACATTTAGTGGTGAATGGAGGAGAAAGTAGGATCGCAAGATTGGGATTTCTAAGATGAGAGATTATTAGCATGTTTGTGTTGACTGGAGACATCCAGCAGATAAGTTCGTGGATTGGGGACAGTTGATCCACTGTAACAGGAGAGAACACAGAGTAGGTGATGGTGCAGGAAGGGGAGTAGGTGTGGTGGTTGGACTTTACAGAAAGTCTCTTCTGCCTTGTTCTCTTTTCTTAGCGAAGGTCCCTAGAGAAGTTTAAGAATGAGCAGTGAGATGTTTTATGTTGAGGGAGAGGAAGGGTGTGAAATACCTCTAAGAGCGTGGGACAGTGAAGGCATTAGGGAAAATGTGATAGCAGGTTAGTATTTAGTGCTCACATCTGGCATTATATTATATCTAATATGTATTTACGTATGGTGTTCTTTAAAAGATATGTACATTTATATACAACCATATATAAGGATTTGTAATTAAGTCCTATATGCAGGAATCATTAGGCAGTATGTATATTATGAATAATGTACTAGTTTTTATTTTCAATTATTATGGCCCAGAAGATTAACTAATTAATTAATATGTAAAGTTATTCTCTGTGCTTGGAAAAAATTCAATGTGACAAATTACAATGGGCTATATATAATGGACCAATGTGTGGATGTGCCTACTTAAAAACAGTCATGTCTAGTGCATGAAAAAATGCTCAACATCACTAATCATTAGGGAAATGCAAATCAAAACCACATTGAGATATCATCTCACCTCAGTTAAACTGGGCATTATTAAAAAGACTGAGAATAACAAATTCTGGTAAGGATGTGGATGGAGAAAGGGGAACTCTTCTACACTGTTGGTCTAACTATAAGAATAGTACAGCCATTATGGAAAACAGTATGGAGATTTCTCAGATTACTACAGATAGAATTACCATATGATCCAGCAATCCCACTCCTGGGTTTATACACAAAGGAATGGAAATCATCATGTTGAAGGGATACCTGCATGCTGACATTCATTGCAGCTGTATTTGCAATAGCCAAGATATGGAACCAACCTAAGTGCCCATCAATGGATGACTGGATAAGGAAAATGTGGTATATATACACCATGAAGATGGTATATATACATCTTTTTCAGCCATGAAAAAGAATGAAATTCTGCCATTTGCAGCAACATGGATGAACTTAGAGAAAATTATGTTAAGTGAAATAAGCCATACACAGAAAGAGAAATATTGCATGTCCTCATTCATAAGTGGGTGCTAAGAAGGAAGGAAGAAAGGAAGGAAGGAAGGAAGGAAGGAAGGAAGGAAGGAAGGAAAGAAGGAAGGAAGGAAGGAAAGACCATAATGATACATTGAACTTTCAGAAGGAGAGAACAAATGTATGGTTAACAGAGGTGGGAAAGGGGGAGGTAGGAGGGGTTAGGAAGAATTTAGGTAATGGGCACAAACAAAGAATAATTATGATTTATAATAATGAATTTGCTAATAATAATGATTTTATCATCACATATTGTACACAAGTAATAATAGTCAACACTGTACCCCCAAAATATGTATAATCAATTATGCTTTAATAAAATATTTAAAAATAAATAAAAAATTAAATATTAAATCAGTCATTTCTGTATTATAAAGTGCACAAAGACAGAAAGATATTAAGAGCTCTTCTACTTACAGTCAATTGCAGTGTTAAAATATTTGTTGAGAGACAATAATCTGAACTTCAAGTTATTTACAACTTTAACCATGTAAATAAAGGAGTCACACTTTTGTTAGCACACTTAGTTAATGAAGACCACACACTAATTAATTCTGATTGGGCACTTACTTGTTTTGTTTTGCTCAGACCAGAATGACTCTACTTTATGTCCATTGAATAACTAAATTTGGTCAAAACTGATCTATTGTTGGTTACTTTTCTTTTCAGATGAATAACTGGACTCAAATTTTATTGTGAGATATGTGTGTTAATGGAGAGAATCAATCTTGGGTAGACCAGATTTGTCTTGAATTTATAATATATTCCTCTTTATATATCAAAACGTTGTCATTCGTTAGTTCAAAATAGGTTGCTTCAAATAAAATGGGGATGTCACACTTGGAAGGATCTTTCTTCTGGTGCTTGACTCAACTCTGCACCCCTTTCTGCTTCACTCTGACCTTCATAGGAATGGTTGAGGGATAATGCAATGGCAAACTCAAATAAGCTTCACTCATCTCATTTATTGTTTTACATATCCTTTTACACCTAGACTAAAAGTAATTGGACGCTTGCTTCATGTATAAGTCCGTTTCTGTTGCTTATAACAGAATACCTGAAACTGGATAATGTATTAAAAAGATGAAATTTATTTCTTCTAGTTTTGGAGGCTGGGAAGTACAAGGTCATGGTCCATGTGGTGCATCTGGGTGAGGGTCTTCTTCTGGGTGGGAACTCTCTCCAGTGTCCTGTAGCAATGCAGGGTATCACATGGCAAGAAAATTGTACGAGCTCTCTTGTGTGCTCCTTATGAAGTACCAGTACACACCCATGATAACTCACTACTCCATGAATGGACTAATCCACTCATAAGGGCACAGTCCTCACAATCCAGTCACCTCTCAAAGGCCTTGCCTTTCAAATATGATATGATAATGGGATTTTCTGCCCTCTTAACACTGTTACAGTGGAAATCAAGTTTTCAACACATGAAGTTTCGAGGGACACATTTAACCTATAGCACTCCTTAATTCTATTCTTCCATTTTCTTCTAAAATAAAGTTGTGTGTCTTTGAATAAAGCCATACACATGCTGTGACTTTGCTATAGATATCAGAACAGTTTTGCACAAAACGAATACAAGAATAATGAAAAAAAAATCTTCTTTAGAGACTTTAAAATCCTTTGAATATAAAATAACTTTTGTTCTGCTTCATAAGAGGAATTTTCACTTTTTATTTGCCAATCTTATTGAATGTGTCTGTAGGGGGTGGGGGGGGAGTTGTGTACTTTATGAAAACATTTATAAACAGCTTTGTTCTTTTTTACACTGATCTGCAAACCACAAACTGTAATTATCCTCAGGAAGATTTAATTTTCTTCATTTTTATTTTGCTTATATTGATTCCTATTGAGGTTCATAAATAGTGGAAAACAATAATGGAAGCACTAAAAAGAGCAACCAGTGAATTATAAAACCAATACACAGGTTTTTGTGTTTTGATAGAACACCACACCATGTAATTAATATTAGAATTTTATTTCTGTTAAAAAAATTTATATTTTACAGCTTATTTTTAATGATTCATAAATGTTTAGAAGATGCATTTTGACTACTAAAATATTGCTTACATCAGTATTTCAGTATTTTTAATAATTTATACTTTTAAGAAAGGGCTCATTGGAATTTCATATTCATTTGGATATATCACTTGGCAAAGAGTTCTTTGCTTTGGCATCAAAAGCATGATTCACATAAGACAAAATTGATAAACTCTACTGTATTAGTCCATTTCTGTTGCTTATAACAAAATTCTTGAAACTGGGTAATTTATAAGAGAACAAAATTTATTGCTTACAGTTTTAGAGGCCAGGAAGTCCAAAGTCCAGAGAACACTTCTGGTGAAGGATTTCTTTGGTGGTGACTTCAGTGACAGCAGGGTATCACATTGGGAAAATGGTGGAGCAGAGAGAGCAGAGAGCAAGATAGACTCTCCTCTCTTTTCTTTTAAAGCCCTCAGAACCACGCCCCTGACCACCATTTTTCATGCATTCACTACTGCAAGGTCCTGCAATACAATCACCTCCCCAAGGCACCACCTTTCACTTACAATAATAGGATTTCCCACCCTCTTAACAGTCACAACGGGGGCCAAGTCTCTAACCCATAAAACTTGGGGGACACAATTCAAGCTTCAGTGAGTTTTGGGGGAACATAATTCTCTGCATCCTCTCCAGCATTTGTTGTTCTTAGTCTTTTTGATATTAGTCATCCTAACTGGAGTGAAATGATATCTCAATGTGGTTTTGATTTGCATTTCCTGGATGCTGAGTGATGCTGAGCATTTTTTCATGTGTCTGTTGGCCATTTGTATATCTTCCTTTGAGAAATGCCTATTCAACTTCTTTGCCCATTTTTTAATTGGGTTAATTGTTTTTTTACTGTTAAGTTGTTTGAGCACCTTGTGTATTCTGGTTGTTAATTGTTCGTCAGATACATATTTTGCATATATCTTCTCCTACTCTGTTGGTTGTCTTTTTGCTCTGTTAATTGTTTCTTTTTCTGTGCAGAAGCTTTTTAGTTTGATATAATCCTGTTTATTTTTCCTTTTGTTGCCTGTGCTTTTGGGGTCATATTCATAAAGTCTATGCCCAGTCCTATGTCCTGAAGTGTTTCCCCTATGTTTTCTTTTAAGAGTTTTATAGTTTCAGGATGAAACGACCCAATTAAAATATGTTTGTTACAAACTAATTGTTTTCCCCAAAATTCGTATGTTGAAGCCTTAACTCCAATGTGACTGTATTTGAAAATAAGTCCTTTAAGGAGATAATTAAAGTTAAAGGAGGTCCTGAAGGTGGGGCCTGATAGGACAAGTGTCCTTATAAGAAGAGGAGGAGACACCAGAGAAAGACCTTGCACAGAAGAAAGACCATGTAAGGCCACAGCAAGAAGGGAGCCATCTGCAAGCCAGGAAGAAAGGTCACACAAGAAACCAGCCCTGCCAGGACTCTGATCTTGTACTTTGAGCATCCAGAACTGTGAGAATATAAATGTCTGTTTTTTTTTTTTTTTCTTTTTTGTGACCGGTAAGGGGATCGCAACACTTGGCTTGGTGTCGTCCGCACTGCGCTCAGCCAGTGAGCGCATCGGCCATCCCTATATAGGATACGAACCCGCGGCAGGAGCGCTGCTGCACTCCCAGCGCTGCACTCTCCCGAGTGAGCCACGGGGTCAGTCCTAAATGTCTGTTTTTTAAGCTGCCCAGCATATGGTATTTTTCTGTGGCAACCCAAGATGACTAACACAATGGGCAAAAGCCACGAAGAGAGGCTTCACTAAAGTAAGTGTATGGATGGCAGATAATCACATGAAAAGGTACTCAACGTCATTAACTACTAAGTAAATGCATATCTAAACCACAATGGTAATGGCGTATGGATCTGGCCATCACATCTTAGGCATGAGTGGTGACAATTTGCTTTGTACTCCATGAATATTCGTAACCAATAAAAACAAAACAAAACATTTAAAATAAATAAATAAATAAATTGTGTGTATGTGGGGTGAACCACAATGAGATATCACTACATAACTTTTTGAATAGCCAAAGTTAAAAAAAGAAAAGAAAATAGTTTTTCCAGGATGTGGAGAAACTGGATAACTCATACATTGCTAGTGGGAATGTACAATGATACAGCCACTCTGAAAAACAGTTTAGCAGTTTCTAAAAATAACAAAGCATGCAACTCTTATGTGACCCAGTGAGTATACTCCTGGGCATTTATCCCAGGAAACTGAAAACATGTTCACACAAAAACTTGTATATAAATGTTCATAGAAACATAGAAGCTTTATTTGTAATAACCGAAAACTGAAAACAACCTAAACATCTTTCAGCAGGTGAATGGTTAAATAATTTGTGGTACATCTACATCGTGGACTATTACTCAGCAATAAAAAGGAATGAACTATTGATACACAAGACAATGTAGGTGAATCTTCAAAGGGTAATTCCGGGTGAAAAAAAAAAAGAGCCAAACTCAAAAGTCCTACATACTGTATCCCTTTATTTGTAGAACATTCCCAAAGTGACAAAATTATAAAAATGGAGAACTGATTAGATCTTGTGAAAGGTCTAAAGAGGAGGTGGGGAGGGAGGGTAGAGGGCATAGTAAACAAGAGAAGCAAGAAGAATACTGTGGTGATCGAAATGTTCTGCATCATGGCATCAACGTCAGTTGCCTGGTTTTGACCTTGTACTGTAGTTTTGCAGGACATTTACCATGGAGAGAAGCTTGGTAAAGGCTACACAGATCTTTTGCTATTATTTCTTACAACTGCATGAGAAAAATCTACCATATATCAAAATAAAAAAAATTAATTAAACAAATCCATATTTCCAGCTTAATTTTTTATGATTCTTAAGCATTCAGAAAGATTTATTTGACTAGTAATTTATTTCTTGTCTTGGCATTTCTGTATCTTATTTTAAGAAAGATGGTGTTAGTGCGTTAGTATACATTCTGATTTTAAAAGTAAAACATATTGCCTTAAAAAATAATGTATTTTTCAAACAATTTTTTTAACAATTTTATTAAGATATAATCCACATACCATACAATTCACCAATATAAAGTGAACTATTCAATAGCTTTTAGTGTATTTATGGCATTGTATAACCATTACTACAATCAACTTTAAAACATTTTCATTACCTCCAAAAGAAACCCCACCGTGTCCTTCCATTGCCTCATCTGCCCAGCCCTGGAAAACCACTAATCTACTTTCCATCTCTATAAGTCTGTAATTTTAAAGAGGATATTCTTTTAATGACTTAAATCCAAGGTTAGCAAAGCAATTATTTTAAAAAGTACTCGTGATTTTAACATAATACTAAGTTTATTTTCCTAAATGACTTTTATTTTTTGTTTTTACATTACATATAGAATTAAATGCTTATACATCTTTCTCTTTCTATGTATATAACTATAGGGATCTAGTTCTCTCTATATTTTTTATTCTGGAAAGATAAAAGTTTGTGTTTCTGAAGGAATTTTTCCAAATCTCTAGTACCATCTATTGAATTTAATTGAAAAATTATGAATTAATTATTTTATTGTTATTAATTATTAATTAGAATAATACATCATGATTTGTTTTTGTTGGGATGAGGAAAGGGGATCTTACTCTCCTGACTAGAATTCCTACGGCACGTGATGATTGTATTCACATCTGCTACTGGTGCAGCTTCGGGAATTTTAAGTCACCTTATCCATGGACTCCTGTCTTCTCGGCCAGGATGCCTGCTGAGCTCTGCTCTGCCCCCTCCTGCTGGCGCCTCCTTTCTCTGAGGCAGCCAGATTCTCCTGGGTGCTTCTTAGCACAGTCTGTAAAGAGCTGAGATAGTACATGCTAGTAACATTATTCAATCATGAAAAAATTGGCCTTTGCTTTCCTTATAATTGTTTTGAATTGGCAGCAATTTCTCAATCCAATAAAATGTCCTCACTTCATTTTCTACCTATTGTGAATCTGTTAAATAAGATTTGCTAACTAAGTAAAATAGAGATTATTATGTATGTGAGAGTGTTTAAGCTACCTAAATAAATTGTTTTTATCTCTATAAAAGCATTCATTGTACAGATAGAAGCAATTCAAAAAATTGTCTCTGTTTCAACCAGTACTTGAAGCCTTTTTTTATGATGCTTTATTGAGTTAGTTGTGATATAATATGAAATATATGAAATGTTGTCTTATAATAATATTATATGTTTTAAACCTTGAAGTAATTCTGAATGTTTCTCCTTCTAAGCAGACAAGGGTAAGATTAAATAATATTCCATAATTTAAAGTTACAGCTTTATTTTAATTTTTATATATAAAATTTCAACAAAAAGGCAGCTAATTTCTTCTAAAAATAGATTTGGTAAGAACTTTTAAAAACACAAATGTGTATTTACCCCTGACTTGATATTTTGCATTTTCTTGCATTTTTCCTAGAGATCAAAATGTCTAAGTGTAGAAATAGCTATAAAAAGGACATAAGGCATAGGCTTGATATGACTCAGATAATGTATCATTTCATTTGATACTGGGGGTGGGAGGTGGAATCCTCAAAGCAGATTCTCTACTGAATAAATTCAACTCTAAAATTGTCTGTATACGAGCTAAGAATTGACTTTTGAATCAGATCTGTAAGAAAAACAAAAATAAAATATGTAATGCACCGTTTCATCCAAAATTTATAGAAAATAAATTAAAATCTAAGGAATGTGTAGATGTAGTGTCAAGTTTGTGATTTTGAACTAGCTAGGTACCTGTTCTCTGCTAACATAATGAACTGTTGTTTTGAAATTATTGTTTTCCAACTTTGGAGGATCAATATATCTCTCTTCCAGGAAGGTAATTTAGATAGGAGAATTTTATCCAGTGTATAGAGGCAGTTGCTTAAACTAAAGATGTATATTTATATTCGATGTGCCGAAAACTTGCTGGAGGCAGCAACAATGCGTAGTTCATTTCTCTGATTATGCTTCTCATCAACCTCACATATCCCGTTGGATTTCACTGCTGTCAGCTCATGCTGTTACATTTATATTTTATTTCCTACACTTTCTGCTGTGTAAGACTCACCATATTTTTTCAAAAGGAAAGTTATAAAAAAAAAAGAGAATGGGAAAGTGAAGATAAGTTGTATTTGAACAGCAAATATAATTAACTTTACAGTCCACATAATTTTTTTTTTAGTTCTCTTCATTATATCCCAACTTTTTAAACATTTTGTCTATTCTAAGCAACTGTAAACTTTCTGAGAAGACTTTTCACCCATGGTTCCTATACTCCACTTTTCTCAGCAAAGAGATACTTTTGAATGAAAAGAGCATTTTCATGAGAGTATCAGTGTAGTACAGAGTAAGTTGTGTCTTACTTTTTAATGCCAATCCCAGTTCAGAAAATCACAAGGCCCATCAAGGGAAACAGTTAGCTAAGAGTGCAACTCTGAAGTGTGTGTATTAGAAGTGTTAGAGCAAAAATCAATGTGACCTTCTTTAGGGTTTTTGTTATTCAAAACAATGTAGGTGTTTACATTTTCAAATTATAAAAAGATAAGTTTATTAATCAATGTTTGGCAGATCCTTATAATATTACATCAGCAGAGGATAGTGTGTAGGCTGAGGATATTTCTCTTACTTAAAATATAACATTCACGCCATTTCTGTAGTGATCATTCCTCTCCTATATTGGAAGGAATCCAAAATTTCAGTCCTTGTAAAATCTCACATCATATGCTTATGTCTTTTATACTATATAGTTAATTTTTAAAAAGTAGGTTTGTATAAATGAGGAACATTTTAATAGTAAAAATGCTAAAATAGAAAATGTATTTGTCATTAATTTTATTTCATAAATTTGTTTTCTTTTTGAATTTTTTTTCTTTTTTTTTTAAACAGGAGCATTTTGGAATTCGGCTTTCTTCAACACTGAGGCTTCCTATCTACATTTCCCTACTTTCCATGGAGAACTTAGTGCTGATGTGTCTTTCTTTTTTAAGACAACAGCTTCATCTGGGGTGTTTTTAGAGAACCTGGGGATTACTGATTTTATTCGGATAGAATTGCGCTGTAAGTCTCCTTTTCCAGAGAAGTCTATGGGATTCTATCATTTAGTAGTAAATCCTTTAAGTAATTTTTAAAATACTCATGTTCCTACTTTACCAGTTGAATCTTTTCACTATGTCCCTTTGAAAAAGTTCTACAGGGCCGAGCCCGTGGCGCACTTGGGAGAGTGCGGCGCTGGGAGTGCAGCGACGCTACCGCCGTGGGTTCGGATCCTATATAGGAATGGCCGGTGCACTCACTGGCTGAGTGCTGGTCACGAAAAAGACAAAAAAAAAAAAAAAAGAAAAAAGAAAAGAAAAAGTTCTACAATATTATCCTTTCTGCAGGAAGAGAATTTAACATTTAACCTTTGATAATTTGGGAAAATGATTGGTATTCTCTAGAACCAATTTAAGAAGAGTTTTAAATTCTAATAATTAAAAAAAGTTTTTTAGTTAGTTACAAAAGAATTTAATTAAGTCAACCAGTCATTTTAATATACTCATAGACTGATATTATATAGACTTTATATTATATAAACTTTGAATCGCTTTAACAATTTTTTTACATAAAATGGCAGATGCTATTTACTTTCCTTACTCTTTATCAACATGAGAAATGAACTCAGAGGATGAATTTCTTTGAATTTTTTTTTCCAAAAAATACAAGTTTATTTTACTGTCTCATCCCCCATTGGAAGACCTGTTTCTGTACCGATGTTTTTGTATCTTTCCATAAAATTCAAACCATTATCATTATATTGAGGAATTGTTATGCTGTGGGGCTATTCCTAAGTATATTGAAGACTCAGTTCTCCACCAGGTGAACTCACTTGAACAATCTTTATGTCTAATATTTCTAGCTCCGATAGTAGTGACTTTTTCATTTGACGTGGGGAATGGGCCTTTTGAAATCTCGGTGCAGTCACCTACCCACTTCAATGACAACCAGTGGCACCATGTTTGGGTTGAAAGGAACATGAAAGAGGCATCCATTCAAGTGGATCAGCTCTCACCAAAGACACAACCTGCTCCCACAGATGGACATGTCCTTTTACAGCTCAACAGTCAACTCTTTGTGGGTAAGCTCTCTTTTAAGTAATTGGTCATTTAATTGCATGATGTAAATGCACAGATGGGCCAAAATAAAATAGTGCCGACTATAAAAATGAGAAGAGTAACAACAAACAGCAGTAACAAACCAGCATTTATTGAGAAGCTGTGTTCCAGGCTGTGCCAGGTGTTTCATTTCTTCCTCAGAACCAACCTATGAAATGGGTATTATCCCTGTTTTACAGATGGGATAACAGGTTCTGGGGGTTGACTTGCCTTCAGAAATCCACCTAATAAATGAGATTCAAATTTGTGTTTGACTCACTTCTATACCTGTATAATTAATATTACAGATTACGTGATTTGTTCCAGATTGTTTGTTTGTTTGTTAATTTATTTCATTAGTGCTTTTAATATGAGGTTGGAAATATTTATCTCTGTTCCCAGGATTGTGGAGAAACCCTCCTAATTCCAGCTGGTGCCAACCAGTGATTCCCTCCAACACACACTGCATCAAAAACAGGCCAAGAGCAAAAAACTAAAAGAAAAAAGAAAAAGCAGAGTATGATGTGTAGAATCAATGGCTTGGCCACTGTCACCAGTTCCTCTGCTATTTTCCGTTATTTTGTCCATTCTTCTGATATCTTCTGATCACTTACTTAATATTTATATCCAAGTGTTATTCCTTTATCTCCTGAATTCATTCACTTGGCATTTGTAGACTTGCCAGTGGAATCCTTCTGGATGTGTTTGTTTTATTTTGCATTTTTGCTAATTACCTTACAGAACTTACGGACCATGAAGTTCAAGGAATTCTCTCTCACTTGATCATGTCTCATATATTTTAATGTAAACAAGGGCATAGCAACAGTATAAAGCAGGATAAATGATGAACTATCAGAAATTGTATTTCAAGCATTTTCAGGAATTATATTTTAGCGCAGAATTCATCAGATTCCCATTATATCTTCCATTGCCGAACGATCTCATCTTATTAGCCGTCTTCCTGCAAAGGATGAAGCTTATTTAAGACATGTCTGACTAAGACATATTTATGATTTCTAATGAATTTATGTACTCATCATTTCTATCATTTATTCTTTCACTCCATAAATATTTAATAAATAGCTTCTGTGAGTAAGGCACAATCTAATCATCATCTTGCTAGCACTAGACTGACTTATTTAAGGGTACGAAAATAATAAAGAATATATGGGAAGAAATGTATAACTTTTCTTTTAGTAACATGCTAGAAGCTCAGTCAGAAAATTGGCATAGATATTTCTTGAATTACAAAAAATGAGAGACGACCACAACAAAAGGTAAGGGCAATTTAAAATCTGTCAGTAGCTTGGAAATAGCCTTACTATTCTTGGAAATTGAGAGGGCTGAAATAGTCCTTGGCTTTTTCAGGCAATATGCTGCAGTTTGCCTGTAGGTTATCTTTCATCCATGGAATGAATTTCAACTTCATGGAGATGAAGTCACTATGTATTTTGTCTGATATGAATCCTGGCCTTAATTTGATTTCAGGTAGTCATAATGGAGTACTAGCATGGTATCAGAAAACTGCTCCGGAAGAGACTTGAGACTTTTGCCAGCAATCATGTGTTATAATATTAATAAGAATCTAAGGGATTTAATATTTACTGAGGCAATTGGTTAGGCCTTTGATATCCCCAGATTTAAGGATGGCCATGTTACTAGAAAGTTTTGAATATGGAAATCCTGATGATGTTTAAGTCAAAGCCATTGAAGATTAAAAAGAAAAGTCAGAAAGATAGATCTCTGAAAAAAAAAATGACATATACTACAAATAGCCTCTGTTTATATGATTTCATCCTTATTGATAGGTGACTGTGAGTAAATTGGCCTAATTTAGTGTGGTGATACTAAGAGGCAGAATCATAAAAAAAAAAAAAAAGACTTGCAGTTTTAAGTGGAACAGATTATTGGCTATGGAAAGGCCCCATACAGGACTTTTTTCTTTATCTCTACCACAGAGTGGACTAAACTCTCAGGAAAGGGCCCCAACCAAGTTAATAAAACAGTGCTTACAAGAAAAAAAATTTATCAAGTTGCAACATTACTATAAAACAAATCAGAATTTTAAAAAATTTGTAGTTGAAGATATTTTCTCCCTGCAGGCAGACTCAGTAAAAGACAAATTGTGATTAAAAAGTTTACACTGAATTAGAGCACAGTGGGTGAAAAACTAGTAAAACATTGGTAGTAATTAGAACTAATTTAATGAAGCACTTACTGAGACCAAAAAGTTCTCTGCCTTTACTCTCAAGTAAACTTTAGTGGAAGTGACAAGAGACAGCCAGTAAAAAAGTAAAAAGTAAAACAATAAGACCATATATATGTTTGGGTGTATCTATGTATATAGATACACACGTACATACATACATATGTACACACACACATGCATACATATACATTTTCGTGTATACATTTCGAAGTGACAAGAGACAGCCAGTAAAAAAGTAAAAAGTAAAACAATAAGACCATATATATGTTTGGGTGTATTTATGTATATAGATACACACGTACATACATACATATGCACACACACACATGCATACATATACATTTTCGGATGGTGATAAATGCTATAAATTAAAAAGCAGAGCAAGGAGTTGGACAGTGATTTGGGTTGGGGGTTTCTATTTCTAGTAGGATGTCCTCTCTGAGAACCTTAACATTTGAGCAGAGGCCAGATGAAGCAGAGAGAACCCTGTGACCACCTGCAAGAAGAGAATTCCAGGCTGAGGGATCATGCTCAAAGTTGGGGGAACAAGCTTTAGGTATTCAAAGAACAAGGAAAAAACCATTGTGGCAGAAGAGAATCAGTGTTAGGGAAAGCATGGTGGGATACCAGGTCAGACTTATGTACTGGAGCTTGTAAGGCCATGTTGAGGGATTTGGATTTGATTCTAAGGAAGCAGGGGAGTGGCATAATTGAATTGACGTTTTCCAAGTTCTCTTTTACTGCTGTGAGGAATATGGATAGAGGGAAGCAGACTGTTGGAGTGGTCCATATGAGAGTGAACGGTGGTGTGGGCTGAAGTAGAGATGTTGAAATATAAAGTGGGGACATATTTTACACGCAGATGCACACGACTTGCTGATGGATTGGTTATTGCTGTTAGTGTTTCACTCCTTACCCGTGATAACATGCTGGAGGGCAAGATGCTTCTTTGTAGGTCTCTGGGTTCCTCACATCATTTTCCAGTTTTTAATTTCACTGGAAGTTAGCTTTTCATGTTTTCTTCCTTTATCCTAATTTGCAGCAGTGAGTAAAGCTGTTCCTTGGCCCCACAGTTCAGATTATGTTCTACAAGCCTTGTTCTTGCCAGGCCGCAGAAAGCCTCTGGCTTCTGCACAGCCCAGGGGAAACATCTCGCCTCCTTTCCGTCCTTCAGTGAGACCCCACCTGCCCCATGATTGCATTCTCACCAGGAAATCCAGCTTCTTTGTTCATAGGTTCTGTTCCAGCACATGTCATATCTAGAAGGACCCTTCTTTTGGGAACCATTTCCTCCCATACTGATACTGCAAAATATGTTAGAGTGAAATATTGTTCTCTTGAAGCCAGTGTCTCCATGGGTGACTGGATATCTCTGCTTTAATCCAATATAATTGATTTTCTGGTTAAAATTTTAAAGGGTAATTTAACTCCCCTTACTTACAAGTTCAAGAGTTTAATTTGTAGTTCATCCGTCCATCTTAAAAATAATTATGGCTAATCAGTATTTTCAAGTGTGCATAATGACTACCACTTGTTTTGGGCGTCAAGACAAATGAATGAAGTAAATGTGGTTGTGGAAAGTGAGTCTGTAGTTTCCAGCATGAACTTATTCTTTGAATAACAATGTTTTAAATCCAGAAACTGATAATAATAATAATAATATTTTTAATTCCGTGGAAACACAACCTTTATAAACTTAAGACAAAACTGAATGACTGAGTTAGTCCGAGTCCAAAATAGATTATGTTACTTACTATCCCATCATTTAGTAGCTTTTACCAAAAATGCACCTTCTTGGTTGTAAACAACTTTAGCAGAAAACTATTGTAGAGTATTTCAAATAATAAAGATATTTTATAATACTACAAATAAAAAAAACTTTGGAAATTTCAATGACATGAACATATGTTTATTTGAGATACTATCTTTAACACATCTACCTACAAATAAAATGTAGATATTTCAATATATGTTAATTTAAATTTAAATTATATTCTACATATCACTGACCAGGTCTATGTTGATAATATTTATTAACATCCCATATTTATTCACCTTAGATTTTTTTGAGATTAATATTTTCGGCAATCTCTTAGAAGTGGCTATTGCAATGGGAGCATGAATGAATCCAATATATTTATTCCATTGCTTTCCACTAAAAACCAGTCATAAAGCATGTTCACATCTCAGAGTAAAACACTGAAGCAAAATTAATGCTTTAATTTCTGAGCAAAATCAGTAAAAATAAAAAGAAAACACTTTAAAAAATGTGATCTAGCGGGGCACCAGTTATGTATGACAAATTGAAATGACACTTGGAATTTCAGAGATGTAACTAGTGTTAGCCTGTATCCAAGAAAGAGGAAACAGAAGGCTTTTAACAATCCTTACAGTTCCAAATATCAGAATTATCTTCAACTAATCGAAACTGTAGGACACCATGTAGAGTGAAGGCGGAATGAAATAATGAACAAAAACCCCCGTGTGAATAAGCAAGAAGTGTCAAAATGAATGTAATGTGACAGATTAGAAACAATGAACATCTCCTCACCCAAATAACCCCAACCTTCACATCACACTGCTTTTCAGAGTAAAAATGATGATTCACCTTTTGTTTGTAGCCTGTCTTTCTTCATTTTGTTCTTCATTGTGGCACGATCATTTTCACATTCTTTCACTTTGTTCTTTGTGTGTATGTGACTTATGACGTACATTAAATAGTCCTATTCAGAGCTGCTCCTCATTACCTTGAAAAACAATAAATTTAGTGACATGATGCTAATCGGTGAACTGAACATATGCCCTTGACCTTGTTAACACTGGGAACTCAGCATCCAGAGTCACGGCTGTTATCAGAGGCCCACAAACATTCTCCAGCCACGGAAATGATGGAGAGAAAAGAATCATTTTTTAAGCTGAGATGTGACAGTGGTCATTTTCTATTTTGGTTTGTAAACTCAGCATTTTTCCTAGAAGCTTCTTAAATTAGCCTTGAATTGATTTTCACTCAACCAGCTCTGCAATTTTTGTTTCCAGTCTAAATTCTTTTACTGACAGCTTTTTAAATAGGCCAAACTTCATTTCAATACTTTGTGACTAGAATCTGAAGGTGAAGTAACAACCCCTGACATAGTCAGAAGTCATTTGTGTTGCTTCTGAATTGCATCCAATCTACAAATATGTATCATGTATCTAGAATGAACCATTTCTCAAAACCATACACAAAGGTTAAACTAAAGCTTAGTGAAGGCCTGAGGCCATCGTTACCAATCTAAGCTGCACGTTGGTGTCACCTGGGACGGTTTGGGAAACTGGCAGTATAAGTACAAAGGTGTATTTATTTCCTGTGAATGGGCATTTGGGTAGTTTCAAGGATTGGGTTTTACAAATATATCCTTGTACTGGTTTTTTGGTGAATATATGCTTGTGTTTCTGTCTGGTGTATACTCAGGAGTAGAATTGCTGGGTCACAGGATGTGCATACGCTATGTCCTGGGAAATACTGTCATTATCTCTATTGACGGGATATCTACTGGATATCCTCCTTTATGAAGTGGCTTTTCCAGTGTTGCCCATTTTCTACAAGGTTATCTTCTTTTTTAAAAAAATACGTTTGTAAGAATTCTTTATGTATTTTGGATGATTCCTAGTTGTATAAATTTATTACAGATATCTTCTACCCCTGTGTGAATTGATTGTGTTTTCATATTGTTAATGGTGTCTTTTGATGAACAGAAGTTCTTAAATGTATTCCAAATTTTTCTTCATTTATTTATTTTCATTTTTTTGATATGCTACAATATAGTTGTAGGAAGAGAATGTCAAATAGCCTTATGTTTGAATAATTTTTCTTTCAGTCTAATTTTATTTTGTAGTAAATGTGTTCTCCCATCACCAAATTAGTGGAATAAAGGCCACATTTCTCTTTAAGGCAATAATATCATTTATTTTAATTATGTTCTTCTCCTCTCCTTGAGGTGTCTTTTTCATGATTGACCTCAGAAACCCCCAGTGTACTTTTCCGTGTCCAGTGGGATAAATCGTAGTGACCATTGACTGGAGTCTGAATTCAGATGGTATCTCTAGACTAGAGAATATAGGTAATACTGCCAGCAGTTCATTTCTTTAAAATAGAACTAGAATGTTCAAGCCAGAGAGCTGCTTTGGCCTCAACATGTGAGAAGTCGGAACAGATGCATCTTCTCTGCTGCTGCTACCACTAAGGCATGTTTTTGCCACCAAGTTTGGTTTAAGGGAAAGTGACTGAATTTTCCGCCTATGACAGTGTTGCCTCTTTCAACCGTAATAGTTCTTTGAACACAGGGGAGAACAGTCCTTCTCTTCCCCCGGTTCCAGGACTTTGTTTAGTGAAGAACAGGGTATGGCAAAATTTTAGCCAGGCTTTCAGTCTCACAGCCTTCTGCATTAACTAACACTGCCATTTCTGCAAGGCTAAGTCTTCTTCCAGGAGGCCTGAGTAGGGACAGGACTCAGGATTTAACTCGGGATGTACAGACCACTTTTTCCCTTCAGTCTCCTGACTTGGTCCTAGGGTCAGCCCGCATGCCCTGTCACTTTCCCGTCCCAAGTTGGTTTGTGCTTGGGGCCTTACCCATCTGTCTTTGCCACAATGCCAAGGTCAGGGAGAGGCCCTGTACTCTGCCTGACAAATTTCCATAACTTTGAATTTGAAAGAGGAGTGTGTGGATCTTGATTTCCTTTTTTCTCCAAGGCCCCTGGGCAGATTATGCCGCTGTTCCCAATTAATCCTCAATAATATTCAAGCACAGCACATGAATAATTTGCCACTGAAAAATTAAAGTTGAATCTCAAAGGTCTTCCTGCCACAGAAGGAGTGGAACATTGGTGCAGGAAAGAGCCAGCTCCTACTCTGACAATAACATCTGTCACTTCGAGTAACTTCTGAGAGTGATGAACGTGATGAAAGAACTGGGCCAACAAAGGCTGAGTGTCCATTCAGCACCTACCTGGTTATGCAGGTGCAGGACCTTAATACTGTTGCGTGAGTGGACAGATTTAGGTGTATTCAATCACATAGAACGTTTAGGCACTTGTTTCACAAGACACTCAGTGTTTGGGAAGTTTCGGAATTCATTATATCTGATAGAGCCCAGCAGGTAGATTGACAGAAGATTAATGAGAAGACAGTTCCAAACATAATAGCTCAGTAAAACATCCAGAATCAATTAATCGAACTGCAACTCATTTTAACTGGGTATACTCTAACCCTGAAAAGGCATTGAAATCTTTAATTATGCTTTCGAGCCCGATCTTGTTTATATTTGCCATAGTTTTCAGAATAGTTGCATCCGACAATAAAAAGTTATTAACTTGAAACCTAATGGTTAAGTAAAAATCTTCAATATGTGTATGGCACAACTGTTTATGTCTAATTGGACATTATGTTTTCTGATATTTTAAGTATGTAGTTCAAAACTATTTGTTAGATAAACAACTCTAAAAGGACAGAATAAGAAGCCCTATATACAAAATGGGATGTTAGCTTTCTTCTCTCTATTACAAATACTATTTAAGCATATATTTCACACATATATACAAATTTATTTTTTCTTGCCAATAACCCCACCCTCTGACCTTCCTCTGTCTACCTTATATCTATTTCTACCATTGACACCCTGTGGAAATTTCGTGTTTCCCTGTCTAAATCTATTACTAGACTATGAGCTTATATTAGTCTGTTTTCTGTTGCTTATAACAGGATACCTAAAACTGTATAATTTATAAAGAAATGAAATTTATTTCTTACAGTTTTGAAGGCTGGAGAATCCATGGTCCAGGGAACACACCTGGTGCGGGCCTTCCTCTTGGTGGGAACTCTCTATAGGGTCCGGTGGCAACACAGGGTATCCCATGGTCAGAAACTGGCAAGAGCTCCCTCATGTGCTCCTTATAAAGCCACCAGTCCGTACCCATGATTATGTATTACTTCATTAATGGATTAATCTATTTACTAGGGTACAGTACTTGCGATCCAATCACCGCTTGAAGGTCCCACCTTCTACCACCATATTGGTGGTTAAGTTCCAACATGAGCTTGGGGGGGACATTCAAACCACAGCAGAGCTCTCTGACAGTGAGATCAATTGCATATAATTTTGTACTTCAGTGTCAGACACAGCGCCTGGCAAAGAGCTACTAAATAAAGCTTGGAGAACTGAAATGCTATTGAAACCAAGGATAATCTGAGGTATAGAAGATAATGGAAGTTTTCTTCTCTGAACATACTGTTGTGTGGCGAAAATAAGAGGCTCCCTTGGAATGAAAGGCTACTTGTGGGTTCTGATCTACCTCTGCCTCTAAATAAATGTGTTCATTCAAATATTTTCTTAGCTGCACACATGGGCCAATCCCTGAATTTCTCTGTGCCTCTAGTTCCTCATCATTCAAAATAAACTAAATGGACTATATTCAGTTGTTGGACCCCAAGTTATTTAGCTATTATGTTACTGACAGATAAACCCCTGAATTAGAGAAACTGTAGATATTTCAAAGCAGAAAATGCATAACAAAGTGATTTAATGTTATTGTATGCTATAGACTATTTACCATGAGTTGAGGTAATACGACATGAAGTAAATGAAATACAGCAGGAGTAAACCTCTAATCCAGACTTCATAGCACCTGGCCCCCTGCAGAAAGTTTCTGTGCCAAAACTAAAACCAAGACTGCAGGCTGCCTTATCTAGAGAAAGCAACAGAAAGGATGCCAAAGGCACTCACTGAGTTGAGTTAGCAGATGGGAGAAGAGGGGGGTGTGAAGCTAAGGTGAGTGGAAGCTCTGATGTAGAAAAGAAAAAGAGAGGAGTCCTGAGAGTGAGAATGAGAGACTTCAAGAATGGCAGGAGACTGAGTAACTGCAGGAGGAATTAAAGAAGAAAATTGCCAGCTGTTCTGAAACTCAGGGATGAAGTCAACTCCTTCCCTGCCATGCCCACAAACGCTGAAATTGGAATATGCCTGACTCTACACCAAAGTACCTCTGCATTTATAAATAGAAAATATGATGCACACCCTGAATATCTCTGTCTTCTTCATTGAAGAGTCACAAATTATGTGAACAGAGTGATCTGAATACAAAAATTTAAATATAGCAATTTGGACAGAGACCATTATGTCTGTGAATCTGAATTCTAAATAGTGTGCATGAGTACAAAATTCTCTAGAATTCTTTCCTCTTCATGGTATTTCATTATTCACAAATATGTAATCAATTTATTCAGAAATTTTCATTGAGTTTGATCATTGTTCTCAGCTTCATGGACCCAAACATCCCTGTGGGGCAGGTGTTCCCTTCTTCAACCCTTGAAGCGCTCAGCCCCTATCTTCCACTTCTAGGCTATAATGTGGTTTAATGAATGAATGAAATAGTTGTTGCACAGCTGTTATGTGTCTGGCACTGTTCTATGTGCTGGAGATACATAGCAGTGATTTAAGTAGCCTTTGTTGAATGTGTATTTTAATGACACTGATACAAAGTAAATTAGTAAAATGCAAAGCCTGGTAGATGATGACCCTGCTTATTTAGGGTCTTTATGGCACATTTTTGGCTCTGGGAAAATAAAAAGCTGTTTAATCTCTGAAGATGAGAAGATCCTAAGTAATTAAGGCTAGATTAGGAGCTAGCTAAATGAGTTGGAAGAGAAAGATATGAATGTGTTCTAGAAATGGCTAATGTACAAGCTTCTCATGGTGAGACAGCATCATCTGTTTAAAATGGAATTTTTTTTTAGAGGCCCAGTGACTCTCTCTTTTTAGAGAGTCACTAAATAATTCTGTCCAGATTATTTAGACTAGAATATTATTTTCGACCTTCAAATTCTGAGCACTAATTTATGGTATTCCTGGCCACAAATTGATGTGTAAGTCCACCTGGGGCTGACATTCCTATCAGGATAGTGCTTATAAAATGATGGTTAGATGATCTTCTGAATAAGGATCACCTGCGAGGCTTATTGACTGTTTAGATTCACATGCCTATTTTTGGATCACAAAATCAGTATTTCTTGGAGTGAGCCACTGAGTCTCTATTTTTAAGAAGCCCACCATGTGATACCTGTATCCCTTAAAGTTGGAGAACCTGTGCCTTAGGTTCAAATATTGTAGACCTCTGCAAGAGTGACTTTATAAATACATATGGTCATATATTCAATAAACGTTCCATCACTTGTTTCTTCATCAATCTCCCTTTCCAATTTTGTTGAAGATCTTTCCAAGCATAAAGAAATTACTACTGGACCAATCTTTATAAGAAAAATCCCTGGGATATATGCCAGACAAAAATAAATAACCTGATACTCAATTATCTTTTTGATGAATGGATAAGAACTGAAAGACCCTGTCAGTGCATGCTCGAGTTAGAAGAACACAAGAACCTCTTCATAATTCTTGTGAAGTTAGAACTGTACCAGCATCAGAATCAGGTTTTAATATGATGGACAAACTGCACTTCCTCACCAATACATGCTTATTTAAAACGGGGAAAAAAATAGTTTCTACATAACAATAGCAGTATATATCACTGTTATTTGGAATGAAAGTAAGATATGGCCTTTATTTTCTTTCTTGAAATAAAGACAGGGGGGAAAAAAGCCTCTCCAATTTAAAGCTGAATTAATCTTTTTCAGAAAACAAATATGTAACAAATTCAACTTTAAAAAAATTGAATTACTGTTTTATCTTTTTGTAGTCTATATTTGGTCACAAATTGTGTTTTCCAAATTATATTTATTCATCCAGTTTTTGCTATTCTCTGTAAGGCCTCTCAGTTTTGTTTGGTCTTTAAATCCTGAATAAAACACCTAGGAACATGTTTCCATTTGCAGTATTTCCCTTTTAGGTGGAACGGCCACCAGACAGAGAGGCTTTCTGGGCTGCATTCGGTCTCTGCAATTGAATGGGATGGCCCTGGATTTGGAAGAAAGAGCCCAGGTGACTCCAGGAGTGGAGCCAGGTTGTAGGGGACATTGCAGAAGCTATGGAAAGTTATGTCTCAATGGAGGGAAATGCAGAGAAAAGCCCAGTGGGATCTCTTGTGACTGCACTTTCTCTGCATACACAGGGCCATTCTGCTCGCATGGTAAGTATGGCATGGAATACATGTGAGTAACAGGAAAACTCACATAAAACTTCTGGCAGTTCTTTTCTGTGTAGCTATTTGAAACAAAAGTATTTCCATTGCTGAATTTATTTTGCAAAATATTTAATCTTTAGTTGATTCAATTCTTGAAAAAGTAGTGTCTTTTCCTAATAATCTACTAATAGTTGCCTCTAGGTGTCGTAAAGTGTTAGCTGCTCAATCTCCTTTCTTCTCTCTAATGTTGAGGATGTTAAATAATATGGCTGTCAACAACCTGTCCACGGGGCAGTTCTCTATGTTAAAATCATTAAAAGCATTGTTGTTATTTTTGATAAAGAGGTTCAGCAATTCAAGGGGGTTTATAAAGCATTATTTTTGTTTGGTTGTTTGGTTTTTTTGCCAAACAAATATTTTGGCCAGCAGTATAAATAACTTTTCCAGTAAATATTGATGCATAACAAAAAAAGAAACACTCAGATGCTTTACAGTATAGTATGCTCAATTTCTGCTAGTGAAATAAAATAGCAGAATATTTTTTAGCTTTTCTTATTCACTGGTCTATGTCATGGAAAACGGAAAGTGTTGTATTTAGTGTTCTGAAAAGACTCCTCTGATATACAAACATGTATTATACTTTGATAGTTTCTCATAAAAAACTGGCATCCGCTATAAATCCAATTACTTTATTTAAGTGTCTCTGGGTTACTGAACCTTTAACTGAAGGAGGCTAACAAAAATTGGCTCCAAATTAAATCAATTCCTGATTTTCAAAGGAAGTATTGGGATCAGTTAATGAAGAGTTGGCAAAAATGTACTTTTCAAGTTATCTGCTTTTGTCAGGAATAAGCTATAATTTAAAAACCAACTTGTGATAATAATCACACACTGCTGGTACCGTTCTGGGAGGCTTTTTATATTTAAAGCTAGAAATAACACCACTTCTTCATAAGAAAATGTAAGTTATATTAGTGAATTAATTATCTGTTATTCTAACACAAAGTCATTTCAAGGGTCATTATGAAAGCTCTACTAATTTACTCTGTTATTCAGTTCTAGGTTAAGGCTGCTGCTTATATCTGTGCAATTCATTATTTATAAAGAAGATATCAGTTAATACAACGGAAACAAGATCCTTATACTTAAATTCTTTAATATAAATTGTGCGTGTCATTTCAGAGATTTCTGCATATTTTGGATCTGGTTCATCCGTGATTTACAATTTTCAAGAAAATTATTCCTTAAGTAAAAACTCCAGCTCCCAGGCTGCTTCATTTCATGGTGATAAGAAGATGAGCAGAGAAATGATCAAATTTAGCTTCAGAACAACACGAACACCAAGCTTACTGCTTTATACAAGCTCCTTTTATAAAGAATACCTTTCAGTTATCATTGCCAAAAATGGTGAGTGCTTTTCAGACGAGAGAGAGAAAATTGAATTAGAACATTAGGGCAGTAATAATGTGAATCATTCTTATGTTCTTGCTTCTCAAGCTACAAGCAAGAGAGAAAAAAAACCTGCCTGATTTTTGTATTATCTTGTTTTTTTAGTACTATCCTATGAATTTAGTCTAAAAGAATTATTTAAAACAATGAAGATGCCTTTATCTCTTTGTAATTTTGATAATTTCATATATGCAATGTGAAATTTTAATTTATGCAAAATATTTATTGCATTTTATTATTGCTAGAGGCTCTTTGCTATTTCGTATGAATATCAATATCAGTTTTGAGGTTCATTTTGAAAAAAGATGCCTCACTGCATAAAGAAAAGAAATATTTTCTTTAAATCAAAGTAAAGAAGTATTGAGAGAGTGTTAATAAACCAGCATTATGTATAACAAAATTTCACAGGATGACTTGTCAGTTCTGATTTCAAGCAATAAAATAATCATGGGGAATACTGGTATATCCATTCAGATTAGACAATGTGTTTGCTACAGAAACCTGGTCACAGAAAACCACTTACTGCTGTCTTTCTCCTCCCTATATCTGGATTAAAGATAAAGAAATTTAGAAATAAATTCTCTGGGTGAGAAAAACAAACAAACATACAAATGTGAATGCATTATTTCAACTAAATCAAATATGGGCCTAGGTCACTGACCATCAAAATAAAAGTAGTTTGTTTAATAAATATATTTACCCTCTCTGTACATTTTGAGCTTGAAACTTATCTATAAATTAGAACATTGTTTTGTTAAATTGGAAGTATCCTGTGAAACAAATGAATTGACATCTCTGCAGGCAATTAAGGGAGTAGCAGTAATTCTAACTGTAAGTTTGTATTAAAACCATTCATTTCACTCTAATTCTATTCCAATGTCTATGACCATGACCACTTAAAAATATTTCTCATCTTTAGTAAAACTCCATTAGCTTACAATAATTCCATTGAAGAATTGTATTTCAAGAGTTTGAGATATATTTTTTAGAAAGAAATGATCATAGAAACAACATTATTTCAATATTTCACAATAGTTTGGCACTTCAGATATTCTTAGTCTTAGTTCTCCTTTTTGTGTTAGAGGCTAGTGCAGAGATTTTTGCATATTCTTAATCTCAGAGTTGACTTTTAGGAAAGAAAATTAAGGATTTGAAGGAAAGAGACTAGTTATGGGCAATATGCTTGGTTTTGATTTTGAAAATATGACAACTTCACTTAGAAACTGACTTCCAGGAATTACAATTAGAGGCTACATCCAAATGAACTATTGTGAATTTCCCCCCAGAAATGAATTAATCACAACAAAAAGACTGAGTTTTTATAAATCATTCTTAAAATACAATTTTTACTGAAAATATAACTTTTTCCCCTACTTTAGGAAGTTTGCAGATCAGGTACAAGCTAAATAGATATCGAGAACCTGATGTTGTTAACGTTGATTTTAAAAATATGGCTGATGGGCACCTTCACCACATAAAGATTGACAGAGAAGATGGAGTGGTCTTTGTTGAGGTAACACAGTAAATTCAACAGTAGCAATGGTTGCCATGATGCCTCCCCAGCACAAAGGACCTGTTGCAGAAATATAATAATAAATAGAATAAACTCCTTTCAGTGGTCTTCTACAGCTCATCAACAGGTCATCAGATATGGTTAGGTTTTTTAAAGCAATAAGATTCTGTCCAATATGTTATTAATATCTAAGAGTTAACAATGCTAGTTTTTCCTCATTTGTTTTACTCTGCTTGGTAGGAAAACAATGTCCAGTTTATCACAGTGTGCTACTGGTAGGACCATTGCTATTCCAATAAAACCAGTTTATTTCAGATGGGTATGAATGTAGCAATAATAAACACAGAAAATAATGATTGCAATACCAGAATAAATTTTTTAAAATGATGTGAATCACAGCAGAGAAAATGGAATTATTCATTCTACCAGCTTTTGAAGGAAAGCACTATTTCAGTGCTCTACCTAAAAGAAAATTTCTTAGCTGCTTGACTTAAGTACAAATATCAAGCTAAGTAAAAGTGTTGAGGTGAAAAATAACTCATTTCTTTTTGTTGGCTTTACCAATTTTGGATTCCTTATACAGAGCAGAAAAATAAAGCAATATAAGGGAATGGAAGGTGAGGTGAAGTTATTATATCTGAGGGTAGTAAAGAAATAGTTTAGAAAATAGTATGTAACTTTTTAAGTGGCTAAGTCTTAAAACATTTTTTTTTTCTAAACCTTTGGGGCCATATTAACAATTGCTTATTTTATCACTTTCTTTTGTCTTTTTTTTGCTCCCTGTCTTCTCAACCAAATGGCATCCATTTGGATGTTTGTATCTCATATAACAACTTTGTAGATTGATGAGAATACAAGGAGACAAGTCTACCTGTCATCAGGCACAGAATTCAGTGCAGTCAAATCTTTGGTACTGGGAAGGATTTCAGGTAAGTAAGAGAAACAACCTTTCCCCTAATCGCAAGATATAAACATAGATCAGAAGAGTCATATTAAAAATACACACACACACACATACAATTCATCACACCAAAAGAAATCTCTTGCCTTATTTTAATTATGAAATGAGTGATAGTCAATGTGGAGGCACATGTAATCATGAGTAGGGGCTTATAGTTTAGGCTGTAACTTGGATTCTATTTGCTTTATTGTGATGCTATAGTTGCCAGCCACACGTGTTCAAACTCAGTCTAAATGCCTTATAATCTTATTCATTTCCATCAATTACTCAGTCTAAATGCCTTATAATTCTTATGCATTTCCATCAATTACTTCTGATAATAACACTGAAGTAGAAACATACTATTGCTATTTTAACATCAAACTATGTCTGCATTTTCTTATACTTGCCGACAAGGACTAAATGAAAACAGGAGAGTAAATTTTAAAAGAGATTTTCTTTTTGCTTATAAATAAGTTATAAAGTGGATTGATATTTCACATTATTTGGTGGTGGCGGTGGGGCTTCTTGTAGTTTGGTTTTTATTCCTGGTATGATATTTGACACTAACCTGAAATATTTTGTCCAAGATAGTAAATGGAATCTTTCATTTTTTGACCTTTTCAGTTATTTGTATCTCGATTAATCATTTCTTATATTTCCTGTACATAATCTCAGAATTTTGAGAATGTTTGATTAAACCCATGGACAAGTGATCAAAATATTGGCCCTTGAGAAGGTTAATAGTTAAGTTTATAAATATTTATAGACTTTCAGATATTATGAGCACCGAGATTATGTGTTCTTATTCTCTAAACTGGGAAATATTGTGAATTGCAATGTTCTTCCAGTATTCTATAGTGGACATAAAAAATACGTGTAAAGTACTACTTAAGTATGTGGAAGCTTAACTGAAAAATTCCAAGTCTCACAGTGTTAATTATATAAATTCAGCTATTTAAGACTGACATTTGTATCATTTTCTCTAAAGATGCATATATGATCAATAACACATTTGGCATGAAATGGTGATTTTACTTTAGTTTATAGCTTTAAAGTTCATTCAGATCCCGGCCCCTGATGTTTCATTAACAAGTAAGACAATACACACTCTAAGTCTGTGCAGTTGATTATTAGTTTTAGGTTAAACTTCAAATGTGTAGAAACATTGGCTAGACTCTCAGTTAAAGACAGAAGAGAAACTATGTATATTTAGTTATTTCATATTTGGTATTGGGAAATATTTATAGTTATTTCAGGCCACTGCAGAGGTAAGGACACTGATTTCTATGAATTGGCTATTTACCTTTGGATATGAAACTAAGGTGTTTCTGGACATCATTTTTGTCTGTAATTCTAGAGAGTTTTATTCCATTTATAACTATGGAATAGCATAGGAAGCCAAAGAGAATGTAAAAAATCTAAAGAGACAAACAAGCAGCAGCAACAAAACCCCAACTGTCTTAACTACAGGGCCCAGCCACTCCCCTGTGGCTCCCAGCCTTGGGGGAGGTCAGGGTGTAGGTGGCTCTGGACGGGATGAAAGCCTCAGAGAGCCCCAGCCTGTGGCAGAGATGAAGGGACCAGAGGGTGGAGCTTGGTCCTCTGCAGTCAGACAGTCTGCCTGGAAATCTCTGCTGGACATCAGGCTCACAGAAGACTCTGCCCCCTATTCTTTCATTCCGTAAGCCTACCTTTGCACGTAACTATTGTTATTCACACAGTTAAAAGTACGTGCAGCTGATAGTATCAGAGGAGTCCAGTGGCAAACTCTACATTAGTATAGTACACGCCAGGGACTGATATTGCATTCACAGATATCAAGAAGACATGTTAATTAAGCAGGTTTTCTGTGCAAGGTATTATACCACAAACCATGGCAGATATTAACTAAAAAAAAAAAAAATAGAATAAATCCTGTTCTCAAGGTCTCCTTAGTCTAGCAGGGTGTGAGATAAGGTATATGCCTAAAAATGTATAATATGAGATAAATAATTCTAACAATTATGGATAATATTGATAAAATCATATTTTTATCTTCAAATTTAATGCCAGAGTTACTGATGAAAATATTTTTCGTGAGTAGAAATATGTCATGCATATTGGAAAATAATTGGAAAACTGATTTGTATCCTATGAGGAAGATTGTATTAAACAAACAATAGAATAACTTTCAATATGTAAATATTTGTTTCTCTTTTTGTAAATAAATATGGGAGATTGGTTTGGAATTAAAGATGTTATGTTTTTATTCAAGAGTTTCACATTATCAAATGCCTATCACTCATGCTACTGAGCAATAAACTTTATAGTCTGAATCCACTTATTCTCCTAAAAGTATAAGTGATAATTTGTTTAGTGTGTGCGTAAGGTCTGGATCTTGAATGAGGATTAACCATTTGTAATTCAAAAGACACCAATAATTTTTGGTCAAATTTTGTGTGGTATATGAATTTATAGCAAAATATTATATAGTATATTATTATATTTTAACATAGCATACTAATTTATACTAAAATAGATCAATAAGGTGGTTGAAAAGTGAAGCTATTAATTTTCTGAAAAGATTGCTCAGGTCTTGAAGTTGCTTATTGTGTTAGTCCTCCGAGAAACAGCTGCCAGGGCAGGATCAAACATGTGACAATGTTATTAAGGGAATACCTGTGTAAGAGAAAACAGGGAAGGAGCTGGGTAAGGCTGGCAGAGCCATCAGATGGCCGTGCAACTCTGTCTACGAGTGAAGAAAAGAGGAAAGAAAGTCAGAGATAAATATCCTAGACCACTGTGCAGTCTAAGAAAGATTTAGAAAAATCATTGGGGAGCTGTTGGAAGAGTCCCGTATTTTCTGGGAATGAGCCAGCCTTAGGATGCCTACTGTGATCAGCCACTGACTGGGAACAGCCCATGGGAAACACGGCCTTGGTGAAAGCACGAGGATGGATTTCAGAGCCAGGCAGTTGAGACCCTCAGTCAGTTAATCTCCCTCTAGTTGGAAGTCTTTAAAGCACATTCTCATGGCCCCAGGCTTATCAAATATGTTTCACATTTTTAAAGCCCATTTGCCTTAGTGAGTCATCTATTAATTTAGCACATTCCTTGTGATCACCAACCAGGTATACAAAGAATTCCACTCAGCAAGGTAGATATTACATCTGCCCTTACAGAACTTGTTATATGGGGCACTCAGATAATCATTATAACAAAACATTCCATGCATCTAATTGAGTATAATGTACTCCAATACTGATTTAGATAAAACAGTTCCAAATTACCCTCTAAATTAAGATATATTAAAATGCATTTATCATTTTATAATTTCTGGATGTTTTTTATAAGGGAGTAGAATATAAACACTGACTTTTTTTTTTGTTTTTTGAGTTGTCATTTGCCTACATGTTCAACAAAAGACCTGAGGATATGACCATCCTCTGCTTTTTTGGATAGAAACTCAGAAATAAAGGATATGCTTTCTCTCTCGACTTTCTCTAGTACTCATTTCTTTAACTTAGGAAGAATTGTGAGGATGATTTTGGACTACCAACACTGTTAACATATATTACTAGCAGATATTGGACAAGGTGGGTGAATTTTCAGAAACAGTATCAAACTGTACTCTGATGACATGGTAAGCATTTCTAACTCCCTATTACACTTAAAATATGGAAGGACTCAATAACTTTAGATAATAATATATTGATAGTTCAGAGCTATGGGGTGAAGATCAAAGTTTTAGTCAAGCATCTAGGTTCAGATCTCCCCATAATCAGTAGACTACATTACATTTGTTTTTTACTTTAGTAATTCACTGTAAAATTAAGCTCCGAGTTCTATGCCTGGATTCTTTTATACATTAGAATAGTTTTCTGGTGAGAGGTATGGCTCTCACCATATACCAAAATCAACTCAAAATGGACTAAAGAATTAAATATGTATCCTGAAACAATAAAACTCTTTAAAGAAAACATAGGGGAAACACTCCAGGAAGTAGGAGTGGGGTACAGACTTCATGAATAGGACCCCCAAAGCATAGGCAACTAAAGGTAAAATAAACAAATGGGATTATTTCAAACTAAAAAGCTTCTGTACAGCAAAAGAAACAATCAACAGAGTGAAAAGATAACCAGCAGAGTGGGAGAAAATATTTGCAAAACATGCATCAGACAAAGGATTAATATCTAGAATATACAAGGAACTCAAACAACTTTACAGCAAAAAACCCAAATAACCCAATTAAAAAATGGCAAAGGAGCTGAATAGACATTTCTCAAAGGAAGATATATGAATGGCCAACAGACACATGAAAAAATGCTCATCATCACTTAGCATCTGGGAAATGCAAATCAAGACCACTTTGAGATACCATCTCACTCCAGTTAGGATGGCTGATATCCAAAAGACTGAGAATGATAAGTGCTGGAGAGGTTGTGGAGAAAAAGGAACTCTCATACACTGTTGGTGGGGCTGCAAAATGGTGCCGCCTTTATGGAAAATCGTATGGAGATTCCTCAAACAATTACAGATCTACCACATGACCCAGCTATCCCACTGCTGGGAACATACCCAGAGGAATGGAAATCATCATGCTGAAGGGATACCTGTACTCCAGTGTTTCTTGCAGCACTCTTTACAATAGCCAAGAGTTGGAACCAGCCCAAATGTCCATCATCAGATGAGTGGATAAGGAAACTGCAGTGTATCTATACAATGGAATACTACTCTGCTGTAAAGAAGAATGAAACAGTACCATTTGGAACAACATGGATGGACTTAGAGAAATTAGATTATATGAAACAAGTCAGGTACAGAAAGAGAAATACCACATGTTCTCACTTATTTGTGGCAGCTAAAAATAAATAAATAAACACACAAACAAACATAGGGTGGTGGGGAAGAAGACACAACAATCACAACAATTCCTTGAACTTTTTAAGACAAGTGAACAGATATGATGTAGTGGGGAGTGGAGGAAGGAGAAGAGGAACTGGTAAAGGGTCATGAAAATTGACTACCATGTATATTGAGAAGTTAAAATTTAAAAAAAGAATAGTTTTCTGATTTATTTAAGTAAAAATTGGACAATTGTTTTCACTTATTCTCAGCAGCAGCTTTTGTGTTAGATATGATGACCCACAATGGTCATTTCTCTCTTCTGAGGCTGCAGAGCCAAGAAATACTCTCAATCACCGCAGTGGAGATTTAGGCCAGATGTAAATAAAGTGTGAAGTCGGCAAGGAAGGGAAGTCTATTCAGTCTCCTCTGAAGAGCTTCAAGAGCAATCTTCAATGAGTCAGAAATTCTTTATGTAAAACCTGCTTCAATGCCCAGAGATAAGGAAAACAGGTGGCCTAGGTAACCTAAGGGCACTGTCATTTTGTAAACATATTATGAAATGACTTTCAAGATAATGGATCAATTATTTTCAAAGGAAGTTTTAAAAGAGAAGTACAAGTGAGAGTAAGAAAAGTGAGAAATTGATCTTAAAAATATTTTTTTATTCAGTAGGTCCATTGATTTATGAATTTTCAAATAATTTAAACATTATAGAATCTCTCCAGTGCATAGCATGGCTTCATCCTTGTGAAGGTTTTAGTTGGTTTCAGAGCACCGGCTATATTGTTTTGAACTGGCCATACCCAGAAAGTTAAAACCACCTTTTCTCTTAATCACAATAAACAAGAACATAGAAGTGGCATGTCCTAAACCCAAATAACATTCATGATGCTGAAAGAAACATATTACTTGATTTTAACTATAGAGCAAATGATAAGGTAGATATAGGGATTTTTGTCAGAGGCACACATAATCATGAGCATGTGGTCCCTGCAGGGTGGGCAAGTGTATTCCTCCGACAATGATGACATGCTTATTGCTTTCATTTAGCTATCAAGCATAATAAAGCACAGAACTCACTTACACTTCAATAATACCGAACACTGATAAAAGCAAAATTCACCAATCCAAGATCATATATTTTCAGGACCAAATCTAGAACTCTGTGTGAAATGATAAAACAAGAATAATTTCTAAAATAAAAAGGAGAAAGGGATTGTTTATTTCTTTGATTACGAATTTGTTTTAAAATGTGCCTACAACGAGAATAAGTGAAAAATAAAGCCATGACCAGACACTCATGCTAATGTGTGAGTGCATTTATTAAAGAACAGGTATTGATAGAAGAGAAAGACAGGAAGGGATTGGCTGTGGTGTGGATACAGAACCTTTGGGATGGGGAAAGGGCACAGCCACAGCAGGGAGAGGCTGGATGGGTCAGTCTGGTGATAATCCATAGGACCAGTCCGAGTCAGAGCAGTGACATTTGTGTTCTGCTAGTGTTGTCTGTTAGGCGTAATGCAGCTTTAGAGATGGTTTCCATGTCGTCCTAGTATGATTTGATCTTATTACCTGAAAATTATCCCCCTTGCTTAATATCTGCTAGTAATGCTTGTGAATGGTGATTGGGGTAAAGGATTGTTACTGCAGTTTATCCTCATTTGCAGAGCGGATTATCACCGGAGGGTGAAGGGAAAGCAGTTCCTGTCTTTCTGGTCTTCCTGTGAAAGGGCAGATAGTCTGATGTCATTTCTTTATTAAGTATGTTGTTCACAGTGTGCTTAAGTTTCAATGTCAAAGTGAATGATTTGTCAATTAGCTTCTTTATAATAAATACTTGCTGGAAAATTATAGTAAAAAGAGTTTTCTGTAAGATGTAATTAATCAAAGGAAATATGAAGGTATAAAGTTGTTTTGCTAATTCATTACGCTTTTATTGCATCACAATTCCAACACATAAAAAAAAAATATAATTACATAATCTTAAAGTGACATAAAACCTCTCATGGGAAAATGTGCCCGTATTTTGAATAATGATATAATTTAACCCATTGTACAAATGACTGAAAAAGCACTGTTCAAAGATTGAGTGAAGTTTATAATTACTCTTTGTTACTTTTCATGTCAAATACACAAGATATGACACATGGCACAAGAATGCTGATGACACCAATTTGTTGATACTGTATGGTGATAGTGGGAATAACCAAATAAACTCAGTTGATATTCCTCCATAATTAATAGGCTGTTACATTAGCTTTTCATATCCAAACTTATCAAAAAATTAAGCTCTGAGTTCTATTCAAGGATTGTTTTTTATGTTCGAAGAGTTTTCTAAAAGCCCGAAGATTGTTTTCACTTGTTCTGAGCAGTAGCTTTGGTATATTTAGAGGCGATGACCCTTAGAGATCATCTATCTCCTCTGAGTCTGCAGAGCCAGGAAATACACACAGATTTCTGCAGTGGCGATTTAGGCCAGATGTAAATAAAGTATGTGGTCTGAGGAAAGAGGATGTCTACTCAATCTCCTCAGAAGAGCTTCAGAAACAATCTTTAATCTCAGGGATATTTTAAGTAAGACCTGCTTAAAGCCACGGAGGTACATAAGAAAGTTTAATTAGATTACTTAAGGGCACTGTGATGTTGCAAATATCCTGTCAAATGAGACTGAGACATGCTATGCTGAAAACAAGAGCAGTAGAGATCACCATGAGATAGCTACGTATAAATACTTTGGTATTAATCAGGTTTTCAAATGTCTATTTCAGAGCAGTAGGTTTGGTTGGCAAATGAATACCTTTTATGAACAGCTGCTCCTTTATCCTCATAGTATTTGTTGTCTGCTTGTCCATTTTCCTTGCCCACTAACTCTTTTTTTGTCACATCCTGCATGTAATTGCATAAAATGGTAAAAGTCCACTGCTTGGTTCTCACCTTGGCCCCTCCCTAGATTCATTGCACTATTTTCTGGCAAGTCTTCTTTATCTTTATCTTTATGGGTTAAAGATAATGAAATCCTTTTATAAGATGACCCTTTTCACGGGGATGGCATTACAAACTACTTACGTTTGTTTTCTGAATTTTTATTTTATTTTTATTTCTTATTGTGAGAGCCACAGGATATTTCATAAAGCACTCCTTGTAATCGTTCTTACATTTACTGTCCTATTTTTCCAGACACAGTCCTCCCTTTCTTTCTAATAGGCTCTCCACTAAATTTTAATTTCTTAGTGCTCTATTTTTTTTTTTCTGTAGATCTTTGTTTTTAAAGGTTTTTTCTTTATTAAAGCAGAAGTCATTCCCTTTGTTGGAAAAAACAGTTGAGGCTAATTTTTTAATAGGCAAGACCACCCCAAAATCTGAGTCAGTTAAGGATTTTTACGACCCAAAACGGGATTGTCTCATTAGGATTTTTGTGAAACGGGAGACATTTGTCTTCAATTCCCCCCTCCACCCTCCCTTTTCTAGCCCTTTATATTGTGTTGATATTTCAGGAGTCAGATAACAGGAAATATATATATATATATATATTATATATTTGCTCATTGGCTATATATATATTTGCTCATTGGCTTTCGGAGCCCAATTGTCAAAGCTGATATCTGATGCTGTGTGTTTCTAAGACTGCTTAGTTCATGAGCAACTTCATATAGCTCTTAATTTTGTTTAGACTCAATTCTGGGAAGGTGGCTGCTAAGTCCCTTTAGTTACATTCCACTCTCAATTCTAATCCCAACCCGTTGATGCTTCTGAAACGAGGAGTTGTTGGTCCAGACCAGCAGGCAGGGGGACCCTGGAGGGTGGCAGGGGGACCCTGGAGGGGGCCAGAGAGGATGCTGTTGTGGGGTTCCCTACTTTCTCGGTTGGAAGAGAGTCTGGGAGCCAGCCTTGAGACTCTCAGTGGGAGAATTCGACTGTGCAGATGCTGGGGAATGTTTGCCTGACAGAGATCCATGGACCCCCACTGGGAAAGTCAGCATTGAAACACATCAATGTGCCCATTTTCCCTGTTTCACGAGGAGCTGAGGATGACCTGAAATTTGGGCCAAGTTCTCTCTATCTCAAGGTTGGATGAGGAGGGGGTTTGCTCTCAGTGCTGAGCCTGGTCCACAGGGACACAGACCATTACACTGTCTACATTCTCTGGGTGTCAACCACCTACCACAGCCAGTGACTGAGCACCAGCAAGCAGATTAAACACACACACACACACGCACGCACGCACGCACGCGCACACACACACACACACACACACACACACACACACACACACAATTTATACTTACGAGGATTCAACATCAATAAAAGGGGAGAAAAAACCAAAACAACCAGAACAATTCCCTATCAAAATAAAGCTCTTCAAGGAGACAGATAACAATGTGAATGAAACTTAGTAAGAGTATTTTAAGGAAATTCTAGTAAAGCCACAAAAAGATCTTGAAGAACTAAAAAATGTGACTTTTTACTAATTAAAACTTCAACAGGAAAGAATGATTTTGTTGATATTTAAATTTGTATCAAGATCTGGAAGATCAAAGGATTGAAGCATTTGACCCACACAAAAATAAGTCCTAAGTAATAGAAATGGGGAGGAAAAATAAAATAGATTTAGAACATATGTAGAGGAGACCTATTGTGAATATTGGCATTCCAGAAGGATAAAAAGGACAAAAGTGAAACAATTGTTGCATGCACAATATATCAAATTTTCCAAGCTTAAATAAAAAACTTTGTGTCTGCATATTGAAAGGGCTCATCATGTTTTATGCACAATATTGAGAAAAGACACACAGCTAGGGACAATGATAAAAATTCCAAAATCACAGGAAATCTTACAAAAGTTCAGAAAGAGGTATTTGAGCCAGAAGATGCCAGAGTAATATCTGTAAAGTGCTAAGAGAATAGGGCTGTGAAAACAGCCATCTTTAAAATAAACATAAAAAATAACCTAATTCATCAAGGTAATTTTCTGTTCCGAATACATTCATTACATCATCTAGTTTATTTTCTTCAAAGCATTATCACTTTTCAAAATTCTCATTTAGTTTCTATTTCTGTGTTTATTCTCTCTCTCCCCTTCTCCACTACAATGTAAGATACTTGACCTGCAGGGAATTTACTTCCTTTATCCTTAGCTCTTAAACAATAAACATTCATTGACTATCCACTTTAAGTTTTAGAGGTTAAACTTTTTTGTACAGTATTTTCTAAGCAGGTAAAATGTTTTTAATTTGTACGGGTAAGGTTTTAAAAATAGGCCTTATATCAGGTTATTACCAGAAGAAGTGAATAGTTTATTTACATTTTTTTTGCTCAAAAGGTAAGATTTTTTAAAGGCCTGTAGAAATTTTATTTAACATTTTAACCATGTAGAAGATATGTGAAAAGCACTGTCCTGATTATGCTCCTATTAAAGTATATTTTCTTTTTATTTCCCATTAAAGTAAAAACAACCCCCCCAAGCCCCCACAAAACTCCAGAGCAAGAATGCTGAACCTGAGGTCCCATCTGTATGACTAGAATAAGATAGTCATGTGGCTACTATAAAGTCTCAACAATAACATGCAAATCCTTCAGAACAGTACCCAGCATATAATATTCAATCAATAAATACGTAATATCTATTATCAGTTTTTAAAAAGACAAACGCAAATTTTGTCTGTGCCCACATATATGGAGTGCAAGAGAGAATAGTCATGCTATTTTACGATCATATTGCATTTTGTAGTTTGATTACTTTTGAGCCTTAAAATTCTACAATAAATTCCCTTTGTTTAGATGTTGTGGTCAGCAAGCAACTGGTATATATGATATATTCTTAACTGTAAAATTATGAATTAATATTCTGGTATTCAAACCAATCTCTGTTCTACACCAGTCCCATACTAACTAGACTGTCATTAATATGGGAGGAGGGATTATCTCTCTTTGGAGGGCACAAACAAATTTCTCTCTGAGTGACAGGTGGTCATTGAAACAGGAAGAAAAGGCAATGTGGTATGGCCTCTACTGCATAATAGTATTGTTCTCCTGGCACATTTGGGTAGGATTCTAGAGTATCTGAAAGCTTTCAGCCAGACCAAATTGTCAGGATGGGCAACTGATAAAGGAACTTTAGAGATTCAATTTTCCCTCCAGCTTCTGTTATTTTCATGGCTTAAATCTCAAAAGCTGAGCTGTGCTTGTTTCCAAATCCAGGACACACTTCACTATAACCTCTTGATATTGACTACAAGCCCTATCGTAAGTGCATCTTAATGATCTATTTTTAAATTTAAAATATCATGATCCTTCATCAGTTCATAACCTGGCCTGTTCTTATGATGCCTTTAATCATTTCCAGTGAGTTTGCCAGATCATTTTTAATTAGCCATAGTTGAAAGTTTGCCATTGTTAATGTGAGAAATCTCACTAATAGTTGTGGACAGACTTTACGGATATGTCTTTTTTAGTAAAGACAAAGCAAAAAAACGTTTAGTAGCTTTCTACTTATTGCTACTTCATTAAGAGACTCAGGATACTTGATTTCTGTGTAATAATGCCTGTTTGCATTTCTCACTGTTTTTAATATTGTGATGTTCTTTGGATTTACAGAACACAGTGATGTAGATCAGGAGACGGCACTGGCTGGCGCACAGGGCTTCGTGGGCTGCCTCTCTGCTGTACAGTTCAGCCATGTGGCCCCTCTGAAGGCTGCTCTGTACCCCAGCCACCCAGCCCCCATCACTGTCACAGGGCACGTGACTGAGTCTAGCTGTGTGACGCAGGCTGGCACTGATGCCACATCAAGGGAAAGGACACACTCATTTGCAGGTGACTTACGACTCTTCCTCTGCCCAGTCACAAACACAGCTTGTCCTTTGGGTATTGAAAACTTCTGATGTTGCTGTTACGCTACATTCTTGAGATGATTTCTAAAAACTGGTTCTGTTTGTTTCAAGTTCAGTTTTCTTTTCCATTTCTTTTCTAAATTCTTAGTTTCTTATTTATGTGGGCCATTGTAGTTGATATTCTTTAAATGGAAAATTACGGAGATCCCACATTCACCTCCATCATTCCATTCTGGTTTATGAATTTTTCAAAATTTCTTCTTCTTTACTTGTCTCCCTTCCCCCTTTTGTGCTTTAACTGCAGATCATTCTGGAACAATAGATGACAGAGAACCTCTAACTAATGCAATCAAAAGTGACTCTGCAATAATTGGAGGTAACAGGAAGCATGAATGAGCTCTTTGGTTCTTATTATCATTACTAATAATGGTGAATACTTAGCATTATAGAAACAATCTCTGAAGAATCTATGCATATTCCAAGTGCCAGGCACTGAATCATGAGGACAATAGGGTGGTTTACTCTTTGCACTGGATTGTCTTCTAAAATCCTGAGTTTCCTGCTTCCTTGGAAATTTTTAATATAAATAATTGACAATTTCACTAAAGCACCACACTCAGAATAATTGCTGAACTGTGTAATAATGAATATAACTTAGCTTGAAAATGACCACCTGCAATCCCTAGGGGAGTCTGAATATTTGAGGGCAACTGGCATTTTTCTTGGTTTCTTGGACATATCACTGCTTCTGCAAAGATTTGCATAAAAATTAGGAAAAACCTGAAATTAACATTAGAAACATATATTTTGTGTTGTCTTAATGCTTAATAAACTACATACTTTTATAGTTTAGATGCTCCTATCAGTGAATATTATACTTTCAGTTGGATTTTCATCAAATATTAGGTGAATGGACTAAAAGTGGTTAGTAGTCATTTAAATTGCAGATTTAACCCCCAAACTTTTCAAGTATATCTCCCCAGCAATATGACAGCATATTCTCTGAGACATAATTTATTCAAAACCAATTCCAAAAATAGTTTTTTCTTCCTGATTAATGCTCTTAAGAATGTTGTTAATCAGATTATTGAAATGTTAAGTGGTTCACCTTTTCTTTCTTCACACTCTGAATATAATATGAACATACAAAAGTAAACAGTTATTCTATTACATTGCCAGATAATGTGATTATTCATATACTTGGGCAACTTATGTGGGCTTTATGCATAATCCATTTGGTTCTATTTTTTATACCCTTACTCATCTAAACTTAAACTTCCTTCAAGTAGTTAGGATTTTATTTAGACAGCAAATAGTTCTGGTCAAATCTTTGTGAAGATACCAACATCCCCATTGCTATTTCAGTTTCTTTCTTTTTCTCGAATTAATAACATGTAAATTAAAGATACATAAAATAGGATCCCCATTTAATTACCTAACAAGCAAAATAAAATAAAACCGAAAAACAAAAAACTCTGAAGAATAATTAATAAATGTATGTCTAAAGAAATTCATTATATGGTAAAAACTCATTTAAAGCTATAGTATTTTCAATGTGCCCAGCATTTTAAACTAGGATTCTTAGTCAAACAAGCTGTCTTTATCTCATAATAATGCTCTTTCCATACATTCAACTAGTATGGATATAGAGAAATATAGATACAGAGATCAATATAAGTGTACAGTGTTATATAGTCAAGCCAGCATTAGAACAGCATATTTAATGTTTAGACTACTGTTGCTTTGGGCAAAGATCATTGGCAAGCTTTACAGAGTTATTAAGAAGAGGTGTGTTGATAAGCCGTTTTAGTGTTCTTCTAGAATGGAAACAAGTTATAGTTCACCTGTGAAATTCTCACTTAGCTCAAATGCACAGGGTAGAGAAGGACAATATGGAAGTTTTGCAGCTCAGGGGCTTGCCAGGGTCCATGAAACCAGTTGTGCCTGGTTTTGATCATTGCAGGGACTGAGCTTCAGAAGCAGATCATCTGGTAATGGCCATCTAACCTCAGAAGGCCTTGTCTAGGCCGCATGCAATTTATCTGCTAAATCAAAGTGTACGGACCTCCAGTGTGTTACTCCATCTGGCAGCATGTGGTAGAGTTCTTTGCTCATTGTCTAGCTACTCACAAATTGTACCTGCTATGTAACTACAATTAATCCATTTAGGGATTTTTCAAATTGGCTAATCCCCCTGTTTTCTACATTTTATATTATCTTTTTCTTCACTTACAAACAATGTAAATAGTATAAGATGAAAGAATGGATTTGATAAGATATTTAAAAGTGGTGACCCAGATTTTGTAGAAAGTTTCTGGCCAGGCTACCCAAATATGGATAGACAGATTTAGACAGAGAGAAAACTACATAATTTCCTCATGAAAACACATTCAAACAATGCTTTAGATGCAGCATCTTAGACTACAGTGGCTGGCCATATTTTATTCCTAATGTCTTATTTATTTTTTGTTTCTGTTTTTGGCGTAACAGGTGAGATCAAGTTTTTTCTTGGGAACAACAAATCCTGACATAACATCTTCCCCAGATTAAAAGAAATGAATCACATACCTGGAGTAAATGAGTTCCAGAGACTATCCCTGATTTTTACTGTCTGAGTGTCCTATCTGGGCCAATGTAATGGTGATATTCATTATATAATCACAGTGGCCCACTCTCTATATCATAGTTTGTCAGTTTTTCACATTGAAATTGTTGAGAATCTCTCTCTATAAGCAAGAGGCCTATAACAAAACAATAGAAATATTTATAGCAACTCAACTGATTGTTTTTCTAAGATGAGAGGCAAAGTACATAAATGACAAATGAATATCCTGATTAAAATTATTTTTACTAACAAAAGTAGCCATATTCATTAGTAAATTCTTCAGGTTTTATGTACAGAATTGAGTTACCACATTTATATTGATCAGCAAGGAATTGCTAGTTTTCTCGGGTAGGGACAACCTAGTGAAAAATTAGCTTGGCGTTGGCAATATTATGGTTGGCCACGGTGAATCTGCCTAGCAAATCATATGCTCAGGAATCTCCTGTAAGTGATAAGAACCTTCAAATTTTTGACTTGGTTGGACTCCATTACAGTTGAATACACCTACTTTAAACTAGAATGAAGTCTTGGTTTTACAATATAAAATTTGATCCACATTGCTGTTTTCATAGTACCTATTTCTGTCTAAAAAAACTACATTAGTTAATACCTCCACTGATGTCACCAGAAAAGTTTTTAGGAACCGTATATTAGGAAAATCACCTCGTGGTGACAGACAATAGTTTTCTAAATTCTAATTTTTTGTTTTAAAGCTTGAATTTTATCATTGGCAACACATGCTCTTTGTTGTTTTTCTTGAAGCAACAGATTTACCTCACTCATTTTAGGGAAAATATCCACCAAATACCCAAATCTGACCAACCATAGTTTGTCTGCTAGTCATTCTTTCAAATAAAAATGGCGTTACGTGAAGCAAAAGCAACTAGCTCAGTTCACAACTCAAATGTTCAGACAAGGGCTTTTCCTGGAGACAACCATCCTATTTCAGAGTATGCCAGCAGTACTTTACGTGTATTTCCCATTTTGACACACACACAAAGACTTGTAGTCAAGAGTCAAGATTTAATAGCATGCATAATTTTTACTGCTTCTTCAAGGACATTCTTAAATGAATCTGGCTTTTTTCTTTTTTCTGCGATTGGCTGACAGTGCAATGTCTTCTATTTCATGAATTCAATGACTGCTATTTACAGTTTGGTATCCTTGCCTTATTTTGTGTTAAGTACCAGGAATTTTACCTAACCTTGTCTTATACCACCAATGGAAATGTCAACGGCATGAAAAAGGCGTCTTAGAATTATTATGAAAATAGTTTTGATTCTGTGGACCCCCTGAAAGTGTCTTGGGGATAGCCAGGAGTTCTTACACTTTGATTACTTCTGACCTGGCTGAGAATTGTAGTACTCGAAATTTTTATTTACAAACAGAAGCTTCAAGAAATTAATAATCCTTATATAGAAATAATTTAAATATCTATATCTATGATTTATTAGTCAGGATTGCTCATATACATAACCTGTTCCTACTATTCAACAGTATAATGAATTACTGAAAATCAACTTTATTAAAATTTTTACATACAAGTATTTAATCATAAAAACACATTTAATTCTTTTACGATGTTACTACTCTATAATTTCAAAATAATTAATTTTTATTTATGTCTTAAAATGAAGTGGTCACATGGTCTTAAAGACATGTAGGTAATACCTTGTGTTAAATATAAATGCTCTAAGTAAATCCAATATAATATGCATTCAGAATAAACAGAGGTGAACCCACCAGGTTGATAGAACTCAGAAGTAAACTCAATATATTATGATACTGCTTGAGCCAGAAATACCTGGAGTTTTAAATTTCCAATGTATATGTGTTAGATGCTTGATTTAAGCAGAAAATAATTTTATTATGACTTATTAAGCAATGAAGTCAACACAATTTCTCTTTGGACAAAGATTCTGACTTTGTATTTCTTTTCTCTCACTAGGTTTGATAGCCGTTGTGATCTTTATCTTGCTTTGCATCACTGCGATAGCTGTCCGCATTTATCAGCAGAAAAGGTTATACAAAAGAAATGAGGCAAAAAGGTCAGAGAATGCAGACAGTGCTGCGGCTGTTTTGAAAAGTGATCTTAATATACAAAATGCAGTCAGTGAAAACCAGAAAGAGTACTACTTCTGATTGACAGCTATGATTTAACTTATAATTATGACAGTTTGTTTTAATAGCCAGGGGCTCTCAATGGACGAAAAAAAAAAAAAGTTTTTACACTGCGAATACAGGCAATGGACTTGCAGCACTGCCATCTTGCCATATCCAGGCTTGGAATGGTTCCAGGAGGCCTCATCCAGTGACATATTTCTCATAGTAGTCATTCTGTGTAACAAGGGATTAGATATTGCTGTTAATTTCCAATTGTCCTGAGATGATCTGAAACAAGTTTAACTGGCTTAAATGACTACAGTTTTTAAATGTGAAAACTGTAGTCCTGGTCTCTTAACCATGTGATGCGTAACTTTTGTTAGAGGTAAAAATCAAAATTGGACTATAATGACCTTGCTTTATTTGAGAACATATGCTGTGTTTGCTTTAGTCTTCCCATGGTGATATTCATAGACCTGGAAATGCTTCTAAGATCCTGTTTGGCTGGTGTTTGCATCTTCAGTGGCCAGAAGTATTTAAAGCTCCTTTGCCTTCTCTGTATAACATTGAATATAATACATCAATAGTCTCGAAAAATGTTTTGTTGTTGTTCGTTTGTTTGTATTGCTCTTTTTTCTACTTGCCTCTTCTTGATGATTTTGAATACATTTTGCTTTGTGTGTCAGACTTCAACTCTTAACACACAATTTATATGTAACAAAACTCAGAAAGTACAGCAGTTGTCAGTATGTGATGTCTTCCACTTAGTCTGTTATCATTGTTTGATGGTGAAAATTGTTAAGGCCCTGAGTAATGCCAAATTCCCAAATACTGTAAAATCTTTTCAACTAAATTTGTTGATATAACAAAATTCTTATCACAGCAAAAAATGATCTTTTAATTGCAACTGTAATACCTCAAGTGAAGTATACATCTGAGAATATTTTCCCCAAACTGTATGCCAGTTTTTTATAGTTTTTTATTTCTGTTTTTCTAAGGTTTATCACTAACTTTTCTTTGCTCTCTCATGGCTATATTCCATCGAGCAACTTCTTATGTATTAGAAAAAAGAGACAAATTGTAATGTAGTGCTTAATTCCCTATTCTAAAATATATACCTCTTCACATATACATTTTGCTGTGTATTGATCTCCAGTATATATATTTTTGAAATATAAGCTGCAACCATGCCTCTTTTCTGTACAACTAGTAATTAAAGAATGCTCACTCTAGTGTATTATATGATCTATACTAAATCTGTCATTCTAGTCATTTCTTGTCTAGGATGATGATGTTAATTTCTTAGGAAGTATCAAGAATCAATATAACCCACTAACTAGTAAATTCTAATTGGGTGTGTGTGTGTGTGTGTGTGTGTGTGTGTGTGTGTGTGTGTGTGTGTGTGTGTGTGTGTATATATGTATATATATATCTCCTAGGAGATCAAAGAATTATCACTAACCTTATGGAACTATTACAGTAATTAATTTTAAGGCCATACAAAAAAAGATGCTTGCATGAAACTATCTTTGAATTCCATAAGCCAATTATGTAATAAAGGCACTTTATTATCCATACCTACACCTTCAAGTGCCTCCCAAGTAAAAATTGGATTTCTGACTTTGTCCACAGCAGAACAATTTGGAGATATTAAATTCAGCATTACTATCATATTATTTTCTATGTTTTCCTTATTAACTCCTATAGAACCTGCCAGTCTTTTTTTCATAGCACTGTACCCAGATTGATGTTTCTATAAATTCCTTACTAAATCTTAAGGACCTGAATTAACATAGTTGCTTATGAAGGACCTGAGTTGGTATATGGCATACATTTTTTTTTTCCGATTGGACAACCTATGGTGGCTTGGGAAGGATTTCACATAGAAAAGTAGTATTTATTTGATGCAAAGCTGAATGCAAACATCATCAAAGCTCTGAATCTTTTACAGATGTTCATTTTATTTAGCAGCAGTATTAGCCTCGTTGGTAGGTGGAGTGTAGACAGATTTGTAGGTGGTGAAGCCTCACGTGGTCTGCCCAGCTAGAGTGCAACATTATGTCATCCTGATGCATTCAGACATCATATGGCATGACTTTGATTTCCTAATTTGTAATCTGTTACTTTTTTCTTAATAAAATGCACTTTTGAAAATGCATTTTTAAAATAAAATGCAGAATATATTTTAAAAGACGTGTAAAAATTTAAAATTAGGGAATGATTCCGGATTTTTTTTCCTTAAAACTGTAAAAAGATGTGTAGATGTATGCCTTCTTTACTGGTGTGTGCGTGTTTAAACCTTTTGCTAGATCCTGTGATTATTATGAACTGTTAACAAACACTGCAGCTACCATGTGTTTTTGCTTTTAAATGGACCAAAAAATGAAAACAAATTGAAAAAAGTTTGTTGATTTAACAAGCGAAGTCAAATTACACTAGATTTAAAGCGTTGCTAGAGAACAATAATTTGGCTGTCAGCAATTGTTTGTGGAAAGGTTACTATGTATTTAAATTGAGTTAATGTCTTTTTTTCTTCTTGAGAGAGAGCTTGGCCAATGAACACTCTAAATGCACATATATCATATGGAAAAATATAGTGTAGCCTTCTCTGATTTAAAACTAGAAAAAAAAATGCTTTTTTTGTGATTTCGAATTTAAAAAATGAAAACAATATATAATTGACACTTGCATTTTGAGAAGACTAAGCTTCCCAAATTTCATTAAATTTAAATGTATAATATGCAAATAGAGTGGAGTTGGTATGGGATTGAAGGCTTGTCTATATGACATTGACATGGGACTCATCAGTGAGAAATGCCATCTTAATTTTATAGAAACCATGCTGCCTAAATGGCCTTTATCAACCCTAGAAAGTAACTCCATTTTAAAAAAATCCTTTCCCAAGTGTTGCTCTTTCAAACACATTTAATACATTCTTTAGATGTTAAGTTAAAAACAACAAAAAACACCTACAAGCAACTATACAACCAAACAAACCAAAGTCAGTCATTTAAAATTATCTTTCAGTAGATGGTATTTTCCTTCAGAATAACATAATAACAGGGTCCCTCGTGGAACTGGAGAGCAATTTTATATTGTTTAATGAGAACAGCTCAGTTTTACAGATGAAAAGTCCAAGATGCAGATATATGAGTTGATGTTATCAAGGGGACAGTAACAGTGTGTAAGTGGTGAAGCTGTGACTACAATGTCCTTTTCACTCCACACAGTGTTGGTCTTTGTGCTTCCAAGACCCTGGGGTTTTGACAAATACTTAGCTGTGTAGAAAAATCTGAAAGATCTTGATATCCTCTTTGTCCAGAATGATCTATAATTCTTGATCTTATCTGTTATTCTTTTTAAGAGAACGTCAACCTTCGTTTGATAGGTCATTGCAATTGATAGATTTGGCTTCCTTTTAAAAATATCTACTGTTTACTGTCCTTGACTCCTGGATAGACAATTGTAACTAGAGCACTTGTATATAGGCTTTGCAAAATTCACAGTACGAGTTAGATCCGACTGATTGAGTCATCAAATATTTTCCTCTGGTGGAAGGATGAATTAGATGCATCCTCAATCAAAACATGTTCAGATGATTGACTGACTTTTCAAATCCATATGTCAAGTAAATGATGAAACTACCAGATGCCTTCAATGTGTCCTGGTTGTCATCCACTTTTCTAAAGTCTGGGAGATAAAGAGAGGTATAACATGGAAAAGTTCAGAAGTTGAATGTCTGTGTGTTAAGGATGTGTAGGGGTGAGCACATTCATGTGTGCAAGAAAGAATACAAAATGAGGATAGAGGGAATATGATCGAGTCTCCATAAAATGTGGTAAGAAAGTTGGATTTTTGGTGTATCAATAGCTTCCCTGGAGCTTGGTTTAGAAGATTTGAAAATAAAAATAAAATGAGATGGAAAACAAATCTGACCCACAATTCTAATGGTTTCTCCATCACAATCTTTTTTTAATCCTTTTCCAATTTTAACCTTATGTTTAAATAAAAAATATACGCATATACTTAAAAAAATCTAATAGTTCAGCAGAACTTACCAGGAAAAATAGCTCTCCATTGCCACATTCCCTCCTCACCACCGCCAGCGTTTTACGTCTCTCATTTTAGCTGTCTCCATGTTTCTAAATAATACACTGTCGCAGGTAGGGTTCCCTGGGAAGCAAACTTTGAGGCAGAGGTAACCATGAAGAAGTTTATTAGGGAGGAAGGATGAGGCAGGATGGGGCAGATGGAAAAGTCAGGCTGCGGTGCCGTCACAATAAGGTGTCAGACGACCCTGCTGACATGGCCCTGTGGAGATGTCCTGAGTTAGGGTGAAGGCGCTGGACACTTACCCTCCTGTATCGACCAAACCCTGGATGTTGACTGCCTGATGAAGTGGGCATTAACCTGGACAAACTGCTCTTCTCAGCTTAGGCGTTTTCCTGAAGAGGGAGAATAAAGCTCTTCAACAGCTGGGAAGAATAAATTAAGTCTTAAAACGGGGATCTGGGGGGCACAGGACAGCCTCCTGAGAGTCCCACATGTGCTGCTCAGACCCTGCTTCTTCATGTGAGTTCTGGGAGCAGCTCCGTCAGGACTCTGGGGAGCCTCATTTCCTGGGGGGAACTTACTCAAAGGAAGAGGATAGAATAAACCACAGACCCTGCCACTGCGGGTATCTCTTGGCTGAAACTTGTATTCATCCTCTTCCTCCGCTACCATCCTGACCAGATTCCTGTATCTCCAGCTGACAGCACTATGAGATGTTTGAACCCATGTCTACTGTGGCCTTCTCAGACTATAACTGCTGCACTTTTGCCTCTACCAATAAAATTGATCAAGGGAGCATCTGCTTGCCCCACATATTCTTCCCTGCCCCCATAGCGTAGTAGTGGCTCTTTCACTTATTGTTGATTAAAAATAATTACCCTGATATAGTCTCCCACAAAACATTGCATCAGCCAAAGATGCACGTTACAGCACAGTATGTATGGGAGTGGGCATATTACCATGAGATATGCTGGGCCTGTGACATCCCACACCGCCAGAGGTCTCTGTACACCTTCAACAGATGGTGCTGGCTGATGGCTTGCAGGCAGTGCTGGTGGAATAGTCGTGGGTGACATGGGGAGCTGGCTTGTGCAGCTTGCTTGTGCCTGCTCGTGCTTGATCCCAGATGCACTCTTTCCAACTTATGGAGGCTTTCTGCTAGACCCAACTGATTATGACTTGATAGGTCTGGTAGAACCCAGCTCATTATGGGAAATCCTACCCACATTTAGTGTACCAATGTTAGACACTTCGTGTCTACCAGGGCTCCATAGCATGTCAGGAGCCTGTTTAGAAAGTTTCAGGTTTCTCTGCTGCAGATGACATGACATTGTTAAGGAACCCTGAGTTTCTGAAATGTGATGTTCCCATTGGTGACTGCCAGTGAAGTCATCACAGCATCTTTTTCCACCAATGAGTCACCACTATGAACATAGACTCTTCAGGGTTGTATGGTCCAAGGGACAGAACTACTTGCCTGCTGACTAGACCTACTTTAGAACCCTTTCCCACTCCGGGCCCCATTCAAAGCTGGAAGCCTTACGTGTTACCCAATAAATGGTCACAGCTCTATTCCTAATTGTGAGGAAGGCTGCCTACAGAACCCAAAGAAGCCTACTGAGCACAGTGCTATCTGCTTCATGATGGAAAGTGTGGGAAGCACTACTTTGTTATATTTTGGAGAGATGTCCTGGCATGCCCTAGATGAGGCATCATCAATCTTTATATAAAGGCCCAGTTAGTAAATATTTTAAGCTTTGTGATCCATATGGTCTTTGACATAACTACCTAATTCTGCCATTGTAGCATGAGAATATCAGTAGACACTATGTAAACAAAATGAGCATTTCTCTGTTCCAATAAAACTTTACTTACAAAACAGGTGGTGGGTCAGATTTGACCCAAGAGCCATAGTTTTTTTTTTTTGTTTGTTTGTTTGTTTGTTTTTTTACCTCTGTCCTAAACCTGTCCCCTAACAATTGTACTGATTGGGCAACCGATATAGTCAACCAGCGTGCTGTTCTACAGGATTTTACAGATGACACAGATCTCCCAGAGAGAGGGATTGTTAACATAGGATTGAGGCACACTGGCGCTCCTTCCAGGTAAATAAAAACTCTTTCTAAATTTCCTTTCTTGCAGGTTTGAAAAAAGGCACATTTTTAAGATCAATAGTCACATACTGTATACCTGAGCCCATATTAATATGCTCTAGCAAAAGTACCACATCTGGCACAGCAGCTGCTATTGAGACTCCTGTTTGAGTGTGTGGCAGTCCACTGTCATTCTCGGTGTCCTCTGGTTCCTTCAGGGGTCAGATCAGTGGCTTAACTGAAGATACTGTGGGGATCACCAACTGTGCATGCTTTAGACCCTTAGGGATAGCATGATTCTTTGCCCTCCTCCCCCAACATAGATTTGCCATTTTTGCCAGAGGAGCTGGGAGGGGATAGTTTCAGAGACTTCCACTCGGACTGTCTTACTATGACAGCTCTTACTTCTTACCTCACCTCTTACCTCACCTCATTGGCTTAGGAACCAAAATGGGGGTGTATCAGTACTAGGCATATTCATTCTAATTGTACATTTGGGGACCAGGGAAATGACTACTGCAAGGTCCATTGGTTCAACCTGGGCCAGGAGGGCTCTATTTATTTCCTGGCCCTAATATGCCTCTTATGGGAGGAGGGAGGGTGGATCATGATAAAGCTACAGTTATCAACATCAACTCAGGTCCTTTGTCCAATTGTCCTTGAAATGTTTGGCTGTTCCCCTTTCTACACCCAGTGCACAGTTATTATAGGAAATGGTTGTAGCTCCCTTTGGAAAGGCTGGGAAATCGCTAATATATACACTCACAATGATGTTGCAGGGTCATTCTTCCTGCAGACCCAGGATTTCCATTAGTCGTGGATTCTAGGTTTGAAAACTGGCTCATGTCCAGAAATAAGGGATTGTGATTTTAACAGAAATTTTAAATAATCAAAACGTTACAGGAAATTTGGAAGTATGATACATTATTGCCATCTAATCCCTAGACCATATAGATTTACCAGCTGTCTCAGTGATGTCTTTTATAGCAAAAGGATCCAGTTCAGAATCATGTGCTGAATTCAGTTGTTACATATTTTTAGTTTCCTTTAGTCTGAAAGAGTTTCTCAGATTCTTCTTGACTTACGTGAATGAACGTGACACACTTATGTTTAATTGGTAGAATTTTTACACCTATAAACTAAAATCTATTAATCTATTTTTGTGATTTCTTCCATTGTTTTTATTTATTATTTAACATTTTTAGCAATATAGGGAGACTACAGTCAACAGCAAATTACTATATGAGTAGTTAACTGAGGGGATTTTGAATGTTTCCAATGCAAAGAGGTGACAAATGTTTGAGGTGATGAATATGCTAAATACCCCAATATGATCATTCCACACTGTATAACTGTACCCAGATATTCCATGGCATTCCATAAATACATATAATCATCACAGGTCAATTAAGAAAAAATAAGTTAAAAAGAAAAAAAATTTTAATTTTATTTCATTTTAATACTGTAATATTAACTCCTTGTGGTGTACGTCTGTCAGTTTTTGCATATTCATAGAATTGTGTGTATACCCATAAAATCATAATGCAGAACTGTTTCATCATCCCCTAATATTCCTCACGTTGCTTCTTTGTCGTCAGCCCCCCCCTACTACTTCCACTCCCTGGTAACCACTCATATGTTCTCTGTACCTATATTTTTGCATTTTCTAGAATTCCCTAAGAATGGGATCATACAGTATGCAGACTTTTGAGTTTGGCCTTTTTACTTAAGGAAGTACATTTGAGATTAATTTACACTGATATGTGCATCAATAGTCTATTTCATTTTATTGCTGAATAATACTCATTCTATGAAAGTTTATATCATATTTTGTTTTTTCTTTCATCTGTTGATAAAAACAGGGTTGTTTTCAGTTTTTGCAATTATGAATAAAGCTGCTATAAACATTCCCGTATGTGTTTTTGTGTGAACATGAGTTTTTATTTTTCTTGGGTACTTAGAATTGGAATTCTTATATCACGTGGTAAGGATATATATGACTTTATAAGAAATTGCCAAAATGATTTCCAAAACTGCTGTTTCACTTTGTATTTCCACAAACAATAAATGAGAGTTCTTGTTTCTCCACATTCTGAACACTTCATATTGTCAGGTTTTATGTTTTTGGATTTTCTTAAGTCACTCTCATAGGTATACAGTTGAAGAGTTGGAGAGTTCCCAAGACCACCCTCAATTCTGACACCATTTGCAAGTTTGAAGATCCCTAAGACCACCCTAAGCTTTGATAAGTTGTTAGAATGATTCAAAGAACTCATGGAAAGGTATCATACACATGATATGGTTTATTGCAGCAACAAGGCACAGACTGAAATCAGCATAGGGAGGAGACACAGCATCCAGAAGAGTTCTAAGCATGAACTTCCAGTTGTCCTCTCCCATTGGAATTGTTGACAGGGCTAAATTCTCCCAGCGACAATGTGTACAATATGCATGGAATGCTGCCAACCAGGGACACTCACTCAAGCCTTAGTGTCCAGAGTTTTTTGTTGGGGCTTGATCACATAGACATGGTTGATTACCCATGTGGCCGAATTCAGTCTCCAAAAGCCTCCCCACCATACATCACATTGATAGCATAATAGACTGTTTGAAGTGGCCAGAGTCCCCACCATAAGTCTCATTATTAGTGCAGATGTGGCCCAAGGCCCCAAGGTAAACTAAGACACTATTATCAAGCAGGATGTTTGAAGACTTTAGAGATTACTTCCCAGACATTGAGGGCAAAGGACAGACCTCTCTTTGGGCAAAGTTAATCCTTTAACACACACAATTTTATTTCTTCATTTTTTCTAGAAGTTTTATTTTATTTCCTGAGTTTATACTCTTCAGTTTCTCATCTGCCTTCATCTATTTTCCATTTTTCTTCAACTTTGGGGGAGATTATTTTAACTTTATCTTCTAATACCTCTGTCAACACTTTTTAAATTTTAGCTGTCATATTTTATATTTCCAAGTTATGTGAATGTACTTATTCCAGAGTTATCTGATTTATTTAATCCATATACCAACTTCTATTATGTCTTTGGTCATATTATTTATTATTTGAAAATTTTTCTCTCTCCACATTATATCTGTTTCTCCAATCTCCTTTTTGGTAGAGGGGTTTACTATTGACTTGTTTCTGGGTATTTCTTTTATGGCAAAGACTCCTCAAATATCAGGTGATCTTTGTCCACCATTCATATGTGGAAATGGGAAAGTAAACACCTGATCAGGAAGCTGTGTTGTAGATGATGCATTTTGAAACTGACTGCTTTAGAAGGAGGTTCTAAGTCTTTGTACAAAGGGGACAAGGAAAGTCTCATAATTCTGTTTATAGACTTTTACTCAGTTCTCCCTTTATTATTTTTCTATTGCTGCTGTAACAAATTACAACAATGTAGTGGTTTAACACTGCAAAAATTTGTGATTGTATAGTTCTCTAGAATCAGAATATGTGTAATTACTGAGCTAAAATCAAGATGTTGGGAGTGTTGTGTTCCTTTCTGGGAGCTCAAAAAGAGAATCTATTTTCTTGTCATATCAGCTTTGATTCATTGCTCAAATTCCTTGGCTCATGGTCCCTTCATTTTCAGTCTGCAGTGGAAGGTCAAGTTCTCAAATTGCATCTCTCTGACCTCCTCTTCTGCTTCCCTTTTCTACTTTTAAGGACACTTTGGATCCCCTCTGATAATCCAGGGTAATGGCCCTATCTTCATGTCAGTTGGGTGGCATCATTTATTCCATCTGCAACCAAACTGGCCTTTTCCATGTCAGGTAATAGATTCACAGGTTGCAGAAAGTAGAATGTGGACAGCTTCAGTGGGGGGCACTATTCTGCCCACCACACCCACATTTCCTGTAATTTGCTTTATTCAGCTGGGCCTGATATCCTTCACACCAGACAGTTTTTGTTTAAACTTCTCCAGAGAGAAATCTGCATTCAGGTGTCTTTTTATAATTTTATGTGTAAATGCTTGGGAAGTGACTGCCTGACACCATATTTACTGAGTCAGGTGTATAATGTGTAGTCCATTTCTTTACATAAATCTTTCTCACTTTCCTTATATGGAGGACATGCAAATAGTCAGTGAATCTAGCCAGAGTGGAATCCTGGCTCCTCCATGGCACTGACTTCCTGCCAACCCTTTCCTCCTTCTCCTGGGAAAGGACTAGCCACCCTCACAACTTTACCTGCTCAGTGCCTTCATATTGCCTCTCTGAAGATTAGGAGCTCTAACTATTATTTTTTGAGAAGTCATTAAATTATTAATACTGATATCTATTCTATCAAGCCATGAACAAACAAGACTAGTTCTTATAATTCTTTGTGTCATGCAATACTAATTTGTGTTTTCTCTTAATAAAATTATTTTCGTATTTCATGTGATGCTACTAGATGTAACTTTATGCCCACTGAACCAACACCTTTGTTTCCCAGTTGTTCATGTGATAAACTTTCTGGTAAATTAGTTTCTGTTGGATGAGTTCATGTTTTCATTCAAAGTAAGCTGTTATAAGTGACTCATGTTTCTCTATATTTTCAACAGGAACAGGTTAATTTTTTAATTGAGCAGTGAAATGACCTGTTCTTCCCAAATACATATTAAAAGAAGATGATTAAACATAAGTGTGAGGATTGAGAGACTCTGCAATAATTTTTTCATTTGCTGAAGCTATTTGACAAAATTTTCTTAGTAGAAGTTTATAGCACTAAATCAATTATTGGAGAATAACATCTTCTGGAATGAGATTATGGTTATAGGAAAGAAAATAATTCAAATATAACAAAAGCACCATATTTTATCTTACCAAAATATTCAGAAAACAAAACCCTGACCGAACTAATTTCAAATTAGGCAGAATCTTTATATTAAAAACTATTGGTGATAATGCTGATGATAATTTTTGAATGGTATTACATTTTCTGTCCACATGTGCTTTTACTACCTATGATTTATATCAGAGAAAGAAAATCTCTCATCTATCACAGTGACTTTCTTAGTAGAAATTTAATACACTTTGGCCTTACCATAGTTAAAATTTCATGATATATGAAATTGATATGATGCTGAAAAGCCTCTAAAAATGTCTTTGTAGCCTTTCCTACTTTTCTCTTGGCTTAAAATTGAAGCTTAGGCACAGACATTATGAAGCATAATATAAACATAGAGTTAGTCTTATCCTTGAAATCCATAATTTGAAGAAAACTATTTTTGAGATATTAATAATATTGTACAAGCAAAATTGCCATTAAACTGCCAAAGTAAATTATAGTTACAGCCGTGCATCTATTTTTTACCACGTGAATGTTTTCCATTGAAGGAGTGGGTTTGGGGAGAGGCATAGAAACCCCCACTGACTCCAAGGAAGTTCAGGGAAACCAAGGCAGACCTTAATCTAACTTATATAGCTTTCTCATAAGATCCATTTCTTTGATACCCAGATACGAACAGTTTGAGCTCCTATCCTGGGACTATAAGAAGTTAGACCTTTTAAGTGGGCGCCTCCTCTCCTCAAGCTCTTCTGGAGACACTGAAGGAATGGTTTTAAATTCTACAAACCTGTCTTGGTCCTTGTAAGTTATTTCAGCCAGCTGGCACACATTAGATGATTACTTAGTGACCAAACTAAGGTCTAGTTTAAGCGACATAGGTTAAGTCTGTTTTTTCATGACTGGCTTCTTCTTACTGAAGCTCAGGCTTTCCCCTTAATTCACCAATTACAGCAAACACTAGACTAAAATTAAGAAAAAAATTATGGAGGTCTTGGAAATGACAGAAAATAATTATAATGTAGAAAATTGAATTCAATTGAATACCCATTATCAGAGTTCCAAGAGTCTACCAGTTATGCCATTCCAATGGGTTCTCCTCCTTAGTCTTCTGTACTGCTGTCCTTACACCCAAGGTGGTACAATTGCTGCCCTCCCCAAGCAAAAAGACCACAGCCCAAGGGGAAGGGCAGTTCCTTGTCATCACCTGATTTTTTTCTCCCAAGGTGAGTGCCATTTGTATTCTTTAGTGGAAACCTAGACACAGGATAGGGTCTAGCTCCCAAGTCACTGCCAGGACAATTAAAATGTTTGACAGTGCATTTCCTAGAGTAGAGAATATCCATCCTTACAGATTACCAGGTAGATGATTTTGACATACACTTTCTGGTACATTCTATGGACCCACCACTGGCTCAACATGAAAATTAACCTCATTTTTCATGCTGTAAACCTTGCATGCTCATTTTTAATGCATCTTGCTGCAATTCTCTGCTGCTGGCCTCTTCCACTATTTCCTGTTTTATGGAATAGCAGCACCATCCACCTAGATGAAATGAAGCCAGAAGTCCCTTTCCATTACACTCCCTATCTGATTCGTCTCCAAGATCTGTCTGTTCATCCCTTAAATATATCATAAGTTTATCCTTTCTCTCTTTCTCAACAAAACAAAACAAAACAAAACCATTTAAACTATTATCTCTTAAATAGACCACTGAAGTGGCCTCCTAATCATCATATCAGGACTACAAACCCCTCAACCTCCTAGCCATTGTCCCCTCTGCTAATCTTTCTACATGTCATCTCCCACTCACTGTCCCTTTTAGTAGCTTCTCCTTGCTCTTAGGATCAAGGCATAATTTTGCAACATGGGCCTGGTGAACATATGTTCCATATGGGTTATCCTTATTGTCCCAGATTAATTAGAAACATCATATTTTACTATCATCAAGAACTTCCATTTTTATTGATAAATTATGTGATTAACCTAAATATAATCATGATCTGACCCCAACCTGATATCAGACAGATATTCCCCTATTTTTTACACATTAATATTATTTTAGTTCAGTCCCATTTATTTTCCATTTGTTACTGAACCCCGAAGGTCTGTTTGCTGGCAGCTCAATAGCCAATAGTTGAGAGACAAGTGTCAGTGTAAGGAAAGGTAGCCTTTAATCAGGATTTTGGCAGTGTGGAGAAATGGTGGACTCGTGTCTCAAAGGCCATCTCTGCATCTCACAGGTTTGTCAAAGGGTTTTATAGGGGTCTGTGGTGGAAAGTTGATTCATGGTGACCAAGCAGTGATGTGCAGACAGGCTTCAGTGTTTCAGAGAATCATCAAGGAGCTTTCTGGGTGGGAGGTGACCAGCATCATCCTTCATTCTCCATGGGTCCATTCTGTTATTCTCAGGTAAGATCAGGTTAGGAAGCTAGTAAAGAATGGCCATCTGGGTTAATTTTTCTCTAATTATTTGTGTACGATGTGAGAGCAAGAGTCATTGTGTTCTGGCAGTTAGCTGCGGGCTATGTGGCTTTGGTTACAGGAGGGACAAGTTTTTAAATTCAAAGGTTTAACATAAGGGAGTCACTTCTGTTCAGGCTGTTATACACTCACACCCTCTATTCACGTGGACTTTGTGTTTGCTGCTCCTCTGTGGTAAATTCTTTTTTTCTTAAATGAATTAGTTACTCGTTCCCATTATTTGAGCGTCATGATCTCAGCAAAGCTTTTTCTGATCTCCCTGTGTGGGTCGCATTCTCCTGGTGAAAGCCCTTGTCTCACAACACTCGCCTGCCCTCAGGAGAGGGAACCCACAAAGCAGGGACAGCCTGTACACATATAATTGAAGGGGCAATTTCTGGTGACACACCTCATAATAAAGGGAGGCTGCCGCCAAGATGAATGATTATCTTTATCTCCAGAACTTGAAGAAACTTAGTGATGTTCAAATGTAACTTCTGTTATTAGCAAAACAGAGATTAACCCCTCCCCCACACCCCCGGGTTTATCAACAAATATATTAATAAACGTTCTTTAATTAAAGTGTCTTGCATAATACTATAGCATAACTAAAATCAGCGTTCTTTTACCTCTCTTACAAACAAGCAAACAAAAAAGGTGAATGTGTGCACAGAAAACTTTGTTCTCCGTTTACAACTCTTAAATTTCCCACATTGTATCGCTTACTTGCTCTTAATGAAATATGTTAGACTCCACCCCACTTTTCCATACATTATGAAAGAGTGCTGCCATAATCATTTACTTTTTTTCTGTTCCATATTATTTATGGCATTATTTAAAATGAAAAGCTAGCTGCTCAACAGTTATCTGATGTAAAACTTTTTTTTTGAGTTCATGTAAGATATACACACAATGTGGTCACAAGTGCAAACACTGTGACAAGCATTTGGATTAATTTAAAAGAAAAAGGGTGCAGTTTGAACATGATAGATTAGACAGTGTATCTGAGTTGCAAAAAAAAATTGGGGGTTTCCAATATTGCAATGCCCTTAAATAATTTGTTGGGTGTATTATATTTTATAAGATAGTTCTGTTTGGTTTGAAAATTGTTTTATTTGAAATCCACTTGGATTGATGCGAGAAAGAGAGAGAGAAAGAAAAAGGTGGGGAGAGAAAAAGAGGGGATGCTCTTATTGGATTGTGTGCTGCGAGTTGCTTCAATGCATTGGCTCTGAGGACCAGGAATGCAGCTGCCCTAGTGTGGCTTACAAAGGAGTCAGCACGGTTCCATTTGAAAGTGACTTTGGCATGTAGGATGATGGAGGATGATTGCTTTTACTTACTTGATTAAAACTGGTAGAAACATAGACAGTCCTCCAGTTATTTTTTTATGTGGCTTGCTGACTATTGTTTTTCTTTTTAAATGGACACTTACTACCTACTTAGAACAATAAAATACCTCAAAGCAAGCATTCAGCAAAATGTAGCCTATCTATTACATGCCAGCTCCTCTTGACAGTAATAACCATGAATAGAGTGGCCATTACATGTTAAATTCTGCATCTTTACAAGTTGCTTTATAGGTTCATTTTGTGATCACTAATAAACCTATTTAGCAAGTATCTAATTAAGGGAACCTTAATGAAAGCCAATTCCTCAATGCCCTAAATTTACTAAATTTTATTTTTGGGGTACTGAAATGTGTTTTAAATGAGTCGTATTACACACATTAGTGCTAAAAATGTTGCCCTTCTGCAATACCAATTTACCCACAATAACACTTATGGGCAATTAACAGTTCATTTTGTGTGCTATACTCATGAGTAATTTTCTTTTACTTATTGTAATGTCTAAAGCGTGTAACTACATATATAGTAAGTGCATTTTATTAGTAATTGAGCTGGACTTTTACACATCAATGGACCAGGCAGTTTACATGGGAGGATGTGCCCATTTATACACCCGTAGCAACTTTCAGAAGAATAAACTCAAGTGTGTACTAGGAGGGAAATAAAACATCTCAGCAGCATTTTAGGTTTAATCTGCAAATAGCACAAGTAAAGATGGGTCCACATGAAAATGCTATGTATCTTTTTAAAAACTGTTTTATTTGAAATAACTTCAGATTTACAGAAAAATTACAAAACTGTTACATAGAGTCAACGTTTACCTTGCACCCGACTTTCCTCTTGTTAACAACTTACACAATCATACTTCAGTTATGAAAACCAGGAAATGAACATCAGTTACTAACCTACAAATCTTATGCAGATTTCTCTGCTTCTCCTCCAATGTCTTTTTTTGTTGTTGTTCCAGGATTCAGTTCAGTATTCCTGATTGCATTTAGTTGCTGTGTTTCTTTAATATTCTTCAATTTGTGACAACCCTTAAGTCTTTCCTCATCTTTCACAACCTTGACACTTCTGATTTTTTAAAATAACTGATCAGTTATTTTATAGAATGTCATGCAATTTTGGTTTGCCTGATTTTTCTCTCATGAAATCACACTTTTACATTTCTTGGCAAGAATACCGTGGAAGTGATATTGCGTCCTTCTCAGTATATTGCCATGGGGTACCTGTGTCAATATGTCCTATTACTCGTGATGTGGACCTTAAACTCTTGGTTAATGTGTCTGTTGGACTTCTCCTTTGTAGAGATACTTTGAATCTATGCTGATAGCCTGTTCCTTCTCAAATTTTCATTCACTGATTTTAACATCCTTCAGTGGATCTTACCAACAACAATTATTACTGTGGTATATCTCTAATGGTGATTTTTTTATCTCCCTCTTTCCTTCCACATTTATTAATTTGAGTTTTTCTAGAAGGAAGAGCTGTCCCTTTCCATCATTTAATTATTTATTCAATTATTTATTCATGATAGTATGGACACATGCCTATTTATTTTGATGAATTATAATGCAGTACTGTTACTATTTGTTGCTCAGATTGTTAGACTTTTGGCCTCCTTGATGATGACCCCAGGTGTGGCCTTTGGATGTACACAGAGTAATGTATCGAGTCAGGTGGGTTTTTGCTAAGTAAGTTAAAGTGTGAATGCTGATGTTTAATGACAAAAACTTAACCTCAGTACATTTTTAGAAGAAAAATACCTAATGGAGCAAAAATAAGTAACTGTATTTCTCCATATGAGACATGTTTCTGTCTTCACTTCAAGAGTTTTAAGCACAGCTCAGTTCAATTTAACTCAGATCTCCCTTCTGGTCCTCCCTATTTTAAGAGGGATCCTGTGGCTTCTCCTTTGACTTGGCTGTTGAGTCTATATCGCTGTATCCTTCTGACCCTTTAGCCTTTTGTTGGTGCTGTTACCGAGCAAAGGCTTGCTGCCACCGAGCATAGGCTTGCTGCCAGATGTGCACAGAGAGGCTAATACTGTGGCACTGGCTTTTGAGAAAAGACTTATTGCAAGGTCAACCGGCAAGAAGACAGGAGGCAAGGCTCAAATCTGTTTCTCGGATCTCGGGGGTGGGCATGTTTTAAGGGGTACTAGGCAAAATTGACTGGCTAGCTCCAATCAGGCCATATGCCTGGGCAAAAGTTGATTGGCTAGCTCTAAATCAGTCCACATACGGCAATGAAACCGCTGGATGCTGGATCTGGTTTGCTGAAGGACCTCTCCATAAAAAGCTCCAGTGGTTACATTTCTGGCTCTTTAGTACAAGAGGAGAGATTTTTTTGTTCCTGTGGTACTCAAGGTCATATGGAGGGCAGGGTTCTTCTCTTTGTGCATGCTCAGCTTACATCCTATCCTGCAAGACAACTTGTAAAACACCTTGAGATAGGGAAATAGAACCAGTTGCAAGTAGTTTTAGGAGGTTTCAGTGCCAATTGTTTTGCTTTGACTGACACAGAATTGGAATTTTATTCTGCAGACACTAGAGCCTAGAGTTTCTGAATCTTTTTTTTTTTTGACCTTCCATTTTGCTACTTATTTAGAACAAGAACAATCTCTGAGTCACCCTGTGTATTTAAGAAGTTTGAGAATAAGAAACCTGTTAATTATTATCTGCACTGGTGTGTTAAATATACATAATAGCTCTTTTTCTGAAAAGATGAGTTTACACAATTCTAAATGATGGTGATAATGGCACTGATGATGGCGGCGGTGGTGGTGGAAATGAAAAGTACAGTGACATTTTTTCAGGGTGTACTATGTGCCAGTCACTCTATGAACCATTTCCCATGCATTATCTCATTGATTTTTCTCAAAAATCCCCATTTTACAGATAAAAAACAAGGTTTAGAGAGGTTAAGTTACAAAAGATTTCTGAGATAAAATCCTGCTGAGAGCAGTATTCTAAGTGTGTCTAACTGTGGAATTTAAAATCACTCTAATTTTAAACTAGCTTTATATCACTAGCTGTATTGGATCCCGTGAAAGGGAACATGATCATTATCAGAGAATGCTTTTAGATGACAAAATCTTCCTTGTGATGAAAATATCCATAATCAATTTGTATGTGTGCAGGCTGGAGCTTATATGTGAGGATAATTTTGTTTGTTTATTTTTTGAATTGAAACAATCAATTATACATATTTATGGAGTACAGAGTTGACTATCAGTGTTTGTGTACAATGTGTGATGATCAAATCAATATTATCAGCATGTTCATCATTATAAATTGTAATTATTCTTTTTGACCCTTACCCAATTACTCTCTAACCGCCCCCATCTCCCCCTTTCCCACCTCTAGCTACTTTCTAAGTCTGTTCTCTCCTTCTGAAAGTTCAATGTTTTATTATCTTTCTTTTTCTTTTCTTTTTCCTTTCTTCTTTCATTCTTTCTTTCTTTTCTTTTCTTTCTTATCTTCATTTCTTTCTTAGCTCCACTGACTCTGTTTTTAAGAACATATTTTTTGACACACATTTTCTTGCCTCTTCCTAACACAGTCTGGCTGTGTCCTGTGAGCACGTGCCCAACACAAGGAGAGCTCTCTGGTCATGCCTCCTGGCTACTTTCCTTGGCTGCAACTGCACTTACCCACAGAACACTTATATTTGCAGAGGGTACAATGTATTTTTTGAACCTGAATTTTCTTAAAGACACTAATACCATAATGCAGGGGACCTGAACATCCCACTGTCAATATTGGACAGATCATCTAGGCAAAGAATCAGCAGAGAAACCTCTGGATATTTTTAAGCACATTTGTATAAAACACCATATATATATAATTCTGTGTGCATTTTATGTACTGTATGTCTGTCTGTATGTATATATGAGCATATATATATATGCTTATGTGTGTTTTATGTACTCTGTGTGTATGGTTTTCTTTTATAGTCACTTGTCTGAATCATAAAAGACATTTTAAAATTATGCTTTGCTGGACATTTATAAAGACCGTTAGATTATTTTGCAAGTGAGACTGTTAAAGGAAATGTCAGTAGCCTTGTAGACTCATTTGGCCTATTAGGTTTTCAAAGTGCCTCTCTCTTCCGAAGTAACTTTATCTATTTAACAACACATACTCCAAAGCCTTCTCAGTACAGCCTCCTGGTATGTACAGCCTATAAATTGTAACATTGCAAGTAACTTTTAATGTTACTTGTATAAATGCACTCAGGTGTGCCTGGCCACCTTGGGAGTGTCAGTGTATATGGAAACTTGGCATATACTAAATGCTATATAGTGTTAATGTCTACTATTACACATTCCAGTTCAATTCAAACAATTAGCTCACCAGTAACATATAGATAATAATAACTTCTCTGCAATGAATATTAGTTGTTTTACTGTAATTATAACAACTAATATAAGTATCTTTTCCAAAGCACTTTCCAAATCAATCACTTCACAAGACATAGGTAAATTCTACAGGTGTCAATAATTTTGGTCAACATTCTGTATGTATCAGATGAAGTAGTTCTCAAAATTTAGTAAAAATAAAAGTCATCTCAGGTGTGTATTCTCAGGTCCCAAGTCAAGAGAATCTGATTATTGTCAGCAACAGGTATTTCCATTTATGAACAAACATTGTGGTGGTAGAAGACAAAATTAGAGTTGCTGGCTTGAGAGCTGTTCTTAGGATTTGCTTCCTTTTGTAGAGGAAAGCAAGTAGGGAAGGCTACAGGAGATGGAACTGGACGTATTTATAAGAAGCAGCAGCCTGTGGGGGGAGCAGACCTAGGGGATCTGGTGACTTCCAGGAGGTACTGAGGCATAATCACCATGGAGAGGCTTGGTGAGAGTCTGGCTTCCCATTGTCAGTAAGCCAGAAACCACTCAGCCTTCACATTTGACCTCCTCTGATACAGTGTTGCATTTATTGACAAGGAAGTCATATCAGTATTGATCTCAGGAAAAGGAATAAATTTTAACTGTGTTTTCAAAATCTGCACTCACTGCACAACAGTATTATACTGTCTTTAAAAAACTAAAACATGAACATCTAAAATTTTTTAAAAATCAAATAGCAATTTTCAATTTCATTTTTCTAAATATAACTGAATGAACTTTTTCATTACTGGCTTGTGATGTGGACAGGCAACATGGGTTTAAATAATTTTTATATGATTATAATTTTTTTACACACCACTTTTTCAATCTCCTGTTTGTATTTATTTTCAAACTTGAATAAAAAAGATAATGTAGCATTCAACTTTCACTTCAAGCATCATGTAACTACTCTGAAGTACATGGATGAATGCTTACTGAGCAAAGTAGGCTGATGTTCAATCCAGTTGAATATCTTCTGAGCTGTAAAATGTATCAGATTTCCCTCATCTCTGGGAATTAAACACAAGTAGCAATAATATGAATGCAAACAAAGCTTTTCACCTAGGGACATGAACATGCTCTCCAAGTTGTGTAGTAGCAAAATATTTATTTTCGGCTGTAATTAAGAAGTTAAGGCCCAAGTTTCAATTATTTCTTCCAAAGTAATTTGGAAAACTGGAATTTCCAATAATATACATTAGAATTTACAGGCCTTCTGGTAAATCTATATACTTGTTATACTGCCAATACAAGGTAGCTGCCTCTCCCCTAAAAATAAGCCCAAAAGTTAGAATTTAAGATGCAATTGCAAAGAAATATGTTGTGATGTAATATAAATACACATTGGGGTTAATGATATCTTATTTTAAAAAGGTGGATGCCTCTTTCAAAGAGCAAAGTGATGTTTTGATATGCTCTTAGATCTGAATTTATCAAACCAGTCTGATCATCAAAATTACCTGGGAATCCCTTTTGTTTTTGTAATAATAATTATTATTTGTCATTTATAATAATAAAACCAAGCATCTTGAAGAGAGAAGATAATTACGTTTTAGACCATTTATTTTTTAATTGCTATAGGTCTATCATAATGGAAGTATCCAATAAGCATGTTTTAAAACTGAAGCTGAATATTGAGAGAGGTGAGAGTAAGATGTAAAAAATAGAAATAATTTGCATAACAATTTTAATTAAAACTGTAAGAGAGTATGACATAACCAGAAGATAATACATAGAAATAGGACAGCTGAGAAATCATTTATTTCTTGGCTTGTTTGCCTTGCCTACTGTATTTTTCTTTTCCCAAAAATCATCATTAGTGAAATTAAGAAAGTGAGTACAAAAACTTTAAATATATGAAATGCAAATGGCAAATATCCAGAGAAATCTGAGTGGTAAGTTATTGAGAGCCATAACTGTTAATTTTAACCTACACACAAATCACTAGGGATCTTGTTAAAGCTGGTTCTGATTCAGTCCCTCTAGGCTGGCCCTGAGATTTTGCATCTCTAACAAACTTTCTGAGATGCTGATGTTGCTGGTCCCAGGACTGTACTGAGTAGTGAGATTTTTAAGCTGAGTATATCCATGAGCAATGTTATTTTGAACAACCAGTTGGGGAGGAAACACAAAGAAAAATTAGAGAATTATGTCAACACTTCTCAAATACAGAGGGAGTTTTATTGAAATAAACCCTTTGCCAGTGTTAAATTAAAGTTGGTCTAAAGCTCCCTTCATGTGCAGCAAACTGCAACCTAACTTAGCATGTAAACAAACTGCAACCTAACTAAGAGTATATTCTTGTAACAAGTAGCCGAGTCTCAGCCAATCACAGGCTGCCCACTCATCAGACCATGTCCATATAAGGTAAATGCCAATTAAGTTGTTTTTTATGTCATTTCCTTTTTCTGCATTTAAATACTGCCTGCCCACATTGCTGGGTGGAGCTCTTTGAACCTCTCCTGGTTCAGGATGCTGCCCCATTCATGAATTGTTCTCAGCTCAAATAAATTCTGCCAAATTTAATTTGTCTCAAGTTTTTCTTTCAACATGAAACTCCATACTCTTTCTCCCATGAAAGTTTGCATGAGGGAGAAAAGATGTTATTAGCATCTAATTCTTGGAATCATGCAGTCCTGAAATCCAGCTGATGCTGCTCAGTGGCAAAGCAGATGTTTACAACTGAAGTTGATTAGGTATAACAAAGAAAACAGCATCAGTCTGCTTAAGGCACTTAAAATGGAGCTGAGAGGTCACCTTAGCTTGAGCATCAGGCACATTTTAACTGGAACACTCTGAAACAAGTTTGGTCTAAAGCTGCCTTCAAACACATTTTGAGTTTGTCATAAAGGTTTCTTCATACATTACATAGTAAAATGTAACCTAACTTGATGTATAAACAGACTGTAACCTAAGAGTATTCATGTGTGACCAAGCAAATTGTCTCAGCCAATCATAGCAACCAAATCTCCAGCCAGTTAGAGGCTGAATGGTACCAAAACATAACCATAATAAGGCCAATGCCAGCTGCAGCCAATCAGGTTGCTTCTGTATGTCACTTCCTTTCCTCTGGCTATAAATATGACCTGCACATGAGGTGAAGTGGAGTATTCTGAACCATTTTGGTCTGCAGTGTTGCCCAATTCTAGAATCATTTACTGATTTCTCAAAAACAACTTTGTTTATTCTCAACCAGGTGGTTATTTTACTTTGGTTGATAGGTAGAATCTGAGGGAAAAGAAGATATAAATTAAACATGTTAAAAATATATGAAGAAATAAAAAAATAAAATCCTTGGGCATTTTAGATCTTGGAAATTCCTAGGTATAATAATTTTGGGAGTGAGCACATATTATTTTACATAATGGGAAGTTTTTAGTATAGTTTTATTTGTCTGCTCTTGCCATACAGTCTCTCTGCTTCAGAGACAGACTCTATGAGTTTCCTTGGCAAACTGAATATTATGGTTTAAGCAGGTTTAAAAGTCTTGTCATTTTGTGACACTTAAACACTTATTTTTTAAGAAAAAAATGTTTAAATATTTCCTGCCAAAACTAAACCCTAGTCTCAATTATAGTGCTCCAACCTCCCTCAGGTATAGGTACACGTTCATGTTAATTATTACTGAACATCTTTATAAAAATCCATTCTCTTTTGAAATATGAGGAAACTTAATAGGTATAAATGCAGATTTTTAAGAAAACAGTTATTTTTCTAGGGTGAAACTGATAAAACAGTGCCTTAACCTAAAGTGACTTTTGTCTCTGTGGTCCAAAACCGTGGTAAAGTCCTTCCATTTGTGTAATAATTCCCCTTTGAGTATGACTGATACCAAAGGAGATGGACTGGGGAAGTCGGATAGCTGACCTCAACCCATCCCATTCCCTACCAGGTTCTTGACTCCACCACAGGAAAGAATTCAAGAGCAGAGTGGGAGTAGAAAGTGAGAACAGGTTTAATGTACAGAATAAGAAATACAAACTTTGCAGGAAAGTGTGGCCTAGCTCCAGTAACTGAGTGGCAGCTACACCAAGTTTAATACAAAAGGAAGAAAAACACACTGGCTAAAGGCAAGTTTAACACAAAAAGTAAAGTATGTGCACCTCACAGGCAAAGTGCAGGCTGGCTTCAGAGAGAGTAAGCAGCAACCCCACCTTCTTCCTGGATTCAGTGTTTATAACTTGGCTATTTATACATATTCATGACATCTAATGAACTGGGGGGTGGTTCTTGGTTACGTAACAGGTTATATAATAGGTTTGCACATGCACAGTTGGTCTCCTTTAGAGCAAGTTCATTGGCCCAATTCCGACACATGCACCAAATACACTTAAAATATTCTAGTTGCTCTTTAGTGCCTCCAGTGGGAGGTCATTAGAGGGATAAACTCCTTTCTACTGAGCATGCTCAGCCACTGAGTTTACGTACATTTTCCTCCTGTGCTCTCAATCTCCACGTCTTGGTACTGAAAACATGCACAACAAGCAACAGTAGCTTAGGACTCAGAGGAGGAGCTTGAGTCCTAGGAGAGTGGTTTGAAACGCAGGGTAGTGGCCTCAAACTCAGAGAACTGGCCTGAAACCTGAGCCCACGGGGACTGGACACCTCCTGTCTCATGGCCAGTATAATAGTTTTTGAGAGGCCCCAGCCACTGACCCCTGAGCCCTGAGGCAGCAACAGGCAGCTGAGCATCAACAAAACTTCCTGATATTGCTCGAGACACCAGGGTGGAACAAGTAGACTGTGATAGCATTTGCCACAATGACTAAACACCAATGGACAGACACTAGAAGTAGGAAAAGCCAAGAAAGTACACCACCACCAAAGGAATATAATAACTCTTAAGTTCTAGATCCTATAAAACAGGAAGTCTTTGAAATGACTGACAAGGAATTTCGAGCAACAATTCTAAGGAAACTAAATGAGATACAGGAAGACTTAGTTAGACGACACAATGAAATGAGAAAAAGTGTACAGGACCTGAAAGAGGAGATGTACAAAGAAATCAATGCCCTGAAAAAGAATGTAGCAGAGCTTGTGGAGCTGAAGCATTCATTCAACAAAATAAAAAAGACAACAGAGAGCTTAACCAGCAGGCTGGATCAAGCAGAGGTGAGAATTTCTGACCTTGAAGATGGCTTGTTCAAAATAACACAGGTGGACAAAAAAAGAAAAAAGAATTTAAAAACTTGAAGAAAATCTAAGAGAGATAAAAGACAACCTTAAGCACTCAAATATCCAAATCATGGGTATTCCAGAGGGGTAGGAAAAAGGAAATGGCATTGAAAACATATTTAATGAGATAATAGCAGAAACCTTCCCAGGTATAGAGAGAGATACAGATTTTCAGATTCAGGAGGCTCAAAGATCCCCCAACATATTCAACCCAAATAGGTCCTCTCCAAGACATAGTCAGATTGGCAAGACTCAAAGACAAACAGAGAATCTTAAAAGCTGTAAGAGAGAAGCATCAAGTTACCTATAAGGGAGCCCCAATCAGACTAACATCAGACGTTTCATCAGAAACCCTAAAAGCCAGAAGAGAATAGGGCAATATATTCAAAATACTAAAAGACAAAAATTGTCAGCTGAGAATACTTTACCCAGCAAGGCTATCCTTCCGAAAGGAAGGACAAATAGTGTATCTCCCAGACAAGCAAAAACTGCGGGAGTTCACTACCACGTGGCCGGCCTTACAAGAAATTCTCAAGGGAGTACTGGGTCTGGTATCTGAAAAACAACCATCACTACCATGAGTACTCAAGAAAGAACAAAACCCACCAGTAAAATAAAATGTTAACAATATAGTTTTTGACTGGGCTTTTTTTCCTTGTGACTTTCAAAAGGTTGGCTATCTATAAGTTCAAATATATCTGTCTTAACCTTTCTAAAAGAATTAACTTAGGGCTTTACAAGCTAACAAGTAGCTAATATTAAATGATATTAGTGATTGGTGACAGGTAATATTTGGGTATATTTGCTGGAAAACCTATGCAATTCATTTATATTCTTAAATGTGATAAAGGAGTGATCTTTGTTGCTACCAATGAGGGGCTGATTATAAGTGCCTGATGCTATTCTACCCATTTTTGGGTTAGTTTCATTCTGGTCATTAGCTCCTGGCCATGAGGTCTTAGATACCATCTGCATTTTCTCCATGCTTAACCATCACTCTGTTTGGTATTTTATCCACCTCTTTTAAAAGTCCTTTATGACTTCCATAGGATAACTCTTCATCAATTGATATTCATGTTCTCAGTTTTCCACACATTTTGATATCCTGCGGTTTCTAATTTGTGCTGTACTCTGCATCTGTTTTCAGGATCTTTTTGTCTAATTTCTCCTAATACTATGTCTTAAATCATGCTATCTTCTATAGCAGTGGTTCTTAAGCTTTTGGAGATCTTTTAAAAATCCCAAAGCTGTATCTGTACTCTAGAGCAATAAAATCAGAATCCCTAGAGTGGGACCCATGTCCTGGTGTTTTTAAAAACTCCTTGGGAGATCCAATATTAGCCAAGTATGAGAGCTCATGTTCTAAGGGATTGTTTCCCACTACATGCACATAGCATCACTGTTCTCACTAGCCACATCCACTGTCCTCTGGAAACCCTTTGGAATACAGGCAAAACTGCCAAAACTGGCTGGACTCTGAGTACCAGGCCTGCAAGCCAGTTTGGCTCCACAGAGGCCATTACAATTTCTCATGACCCTGGCCTCTATGGATTGATCTGCTTCCTCTCGTTTTCTTCTTCAAAGTCATTAACTTGATCCCAGAGAGAAGTTCCAAATTTTCAGGGGAAATAATTGTATTTAAGAGACATTTGGAAAACTGTCTCCTAAGATAATAAACCAAATCTGATGTCTCTGGTCTTCTATTTTCCTTCAAAAATTTTTTCTTATGCCAAAAACAATCTTCCAAACTTATAGCCATATTTTGCAACCAAAGTTTTTTTTCCCATAGAAGAACAGACTGTAACTCATTCTCTCCCTAGTATAGTAAATTAAAATAGGACCATGTTGTGATGGTCTTATTTAAATTTACTTTTTTCTATTTGTGTTTGTAAGAAACAAAACATTAGATAATTCAGTTATTACAAATATTCATCTTAGTTTAAACCATTGAAAGTCTATCCCCTATTTCTTATTGGGAATACACCTATTACACTGAAATGGGATTTTTCTGACTCCTGTTTTGTGCATTAATCTCCTGTGTCTGACTTGTATTTATGTCTCCAATGTTTGGCCCCATAGCGAAATCTTAATAAATATTCTCATGAGCATTTCCACCAACCGTAAATTTGGTTAGAGCTTTACCTCTTCATTCCAGTCTTTTGCAATAATTACTTAATGGATGTCATGGGCCAGACACTTACTAGCAGATTAGTGAGTTACAGAGACTTCTGCATTCCTGGGTAGGGAGCTATGCATTTTATTAGGTATATGGTGATTACAACATAGTATGTGACAAATGCTTAATAAATATAAATCAGTGGCCAAGAAGAGCACAAAAGGTAGAAGTGACTGTGATTCTGCCTGTGGCTGTAATTTCAGCTGAACCCTGAAAGACGGATGGGATTTTGACAGGATGAAGGCCATGGAAAGGAAGAGAAAGAATCATCATGAGTGAGCGTGGAGGTGCAGAGGGGGTTGAGTTAGTTCCCCTTTCATTACGTGCAGATGTTGAGAAATTGGATGAATAAAAAAGGAGATTAAAATTGTACAATTTCAGTCATTTCCTCAGCAGTCATCTCTCTGAAGGTTGGTTCTGTAGCTGCTGGCAGGTGGCCAACTTGCTAAGTCCTCTTAAATTGACAGAGAAGCCAGATAAATATCCACTCTTGGCAGCACTTTCCTGACAGATGGTCTGGCATTCATGGTGTAATCCAAGACAACAATGGTAGAGCTAAAAACTCTCTAGCCTAGCATCTCCTAGTTACCGCATCCAATATGTAACTAGGATTTCAGTGCAATTTCTGTGGTGGAAACAAGTGAGATGAAACCATATATAATAACCCAGAAATTGCATCCACATTTAAGAGGGTGAGTGATCTTGATAGGGGTGCCTTTAAGGCTTGAAATGCAAAATTATGAGTAAGCATATTCATTTCTTTTCTCTAAATGAATATCAGTACAATAGTTAAGTTTCCAAATGAAGTGAAAACTAATGAGGTTCCAAGAAATTTCATTCAGTAGCTTTTCAAGTCTTTTGGTCAGCAAGTTGGGTTTTGGTGCTAAGAACAATTTCAAATAACTTGATGGCTATAATTATTTGTGCTGCTGTTTTCTGACATTCATTATGCCACATAGAAGGACAGAGGACAATGTGCTGCGGTCATGGCAGTGTGGTTTGGGGGAACTGGACAGTAGCTAGAGCACCATCACTTTTAATTGGGTCCTTACTTTTGTCACTATTTTGCCTTTTCTCTTAAAGAAATCCCTCCTCTGCTACTCTTAACTTTTATTTTGGAGAAATTACTGTGATTTACCAAAAGTCACAAATTTCTGTTTTCTATAGAATGACTTAGCAACATAAAAACAAACAAAACAAAGAGATAAACTTAAGAAGAGAACATCAGCTAGAATTAAATAAATGTTGGTAGGATGCAAATAAGTACCTTACAATATGAATATATTAATGAAAATCTCTGAAGGCAGTAGGGTTGATGCCTAAATTAAAATCTTCAGGAGGAATGTATGAGACTTCATCAGAAATGGAGAAGACTCACGAAAAAGAATTATTGATGCTCCCCAGCCCTTTAGCATCACAAAGCCCTCTATCACCACAATTGCTAATATTGGCAGTAGAAGTTGTTTGAGACTTGTAGTTTCAGAATAATTACAACCCCGTAGTACCTGATTGAAAGGTGACTGTGACCAGTGGTTGAATCTCATAACCAGTTAATTGTACCTGTTTTGCCCATACAACAAAAAACTAAAAAAAAAATTGCTTTAAATTGATATTTTTGAATCTACTGCCTGTTAATGAGCAATTGAGGAAGACATAAATTTCTGTATGTACCTAAAATAAACTTATACCTAAGAAAATAAATTTATCCTAGGTTTTCAATTACTGCAGTGTGAAGTCACTTAGAAAAGGCCCTTGTCCAAAAGAGATAAGGGGTCCTCTAGTGAGGACTTTCTTGATGTCTTTGTTCTTGATTATTACACAGTTCATGTCATTGGATCATAGCTTTGTTGTTGGGGGAGTAGAGAAAGATCCGCTGGGAAAGGAGTGGTTTTTTCAATGACTCAACAAACATTTATTGTATGTCAGGCTCTGCTTTTGGTACTAGAGATATGATAGTGAATACATACAGCAAAAAGTCTCTGCCTTCTTAGATCTTACAGTTAACCAATAAATAAATAAGTACCTATTTTAAGTAATTTCAATGACTGTCGCCAACACATTTTTAGTTAAACAAAGTTGAATTTATTATTCATTGCAAGAAAAGACAACACACTATGGGTAACCTTGGGTGTTTCAATGACAATGTGTTAGAAAGGACTATTAACATTTGAGCTTATGTTAGATAACTTAGGGAAGGTTTCTAGAAAGCAGAGCTTTGCTCTGGATTGGATGTCATCAGGAAATGGGAGCAATTGTATGACTGTAAATTTCAATGAATCTTATCTAAGAGCAAAGAACAGAATGAAGTTGACCTTGGGACTGGTAAAGATGCAGTAGTCATTCATTTCAGCTGGGAGAGAGAAAAGTTTGGGATGTTTCCCTTTTGCAGCACATCTTCTGTCTGTGCTTAGGCACAATTATAAAATAGTCTCTTTCCCCCCCCCTCATTTTTTCATGGTTACAAGATAACCTTGTCTGATGTCACTTTTCTGTGAGATTTTTTAAGTTGGGCAGGAGAGCATCAAGGCCCAGCTGTGAGTGTCAGGCTAGGTCCTGGATATCAGGGTTTGCTTTTCTTGTTCTTAGTAATAACATAAACGATGAAATAAAAAGCAACCTAAGAATGTTAGTCACAGTGCCATTTTAGACAGGGTGGACAGAGAAGGCTTCCCTGAAGAGGTGACATTGAACTAAAATCCGAGTTAAATGAAACAGAGTACCAGGCGGATACATGTGGAAAACAATTCCAGGCAATGGAACAGTAAATGCCAAGGCCCTGAGACAGGAACATGTTTGGTGTTGCCTCTAGATGCTGCCACAGACATGGTGGTAATGTTTGTAGCTATTGCAGTCATTGTTACAGCAACTGTGGTGGGGAAGCAGAGCTAGGTCTGACTAGTAATAAAATAGCAGCTACTACGTATTGAGTACCTATTTTGAACTCATTTAATGTATCTCACTTTTGCTGCTTAATCTTCAATCAATTAATATTTCAAAAAAGTGAAAGTAAGGTATAGAACAGTGCATAGACTATCCTTTAAACTCATTTAAAAAGAATACAAATGCATGTGAATTATCTATTGCTGGGGAGTAAATCACTCCAAAACTTAGCAGCTTCAAACAACAAACAATTGTCATCTCTAATTTCTGTGGGTCAGCAATATGGGCACAGATTCTCTGCTTCAGGGTCTCTCACAAGCCTGCAGTCAAAGTGCCAACCAGAGCTGGGGTTTCAACTGAGGCTCAAGCGGGAAAGGATCTGTCTCCAAGCTCACTTAATGTGCTTGTTGGGGGGATTCATCTCCTCAACCATTGTTGGGCTGAGGGCTTTACTTCCTGGCTGTCTGTTGGCTGCAGAGTGCCCTCAGGTCCCTGTCACATGACGTTTCTCTAGTTTTGCTTCATCAAGGCCAGCAGGAGGGAGAGTCTCCTAGCAAAACCAAAGTTACAATCTTTTATAACCTAATCACCAGGGTGACATCCTCTCAGAAGTGATTATTTAGAAGCAAGATAGATGTGGGGATTACAAAAGGCTCTGCCTGCAGAAGATGGGATCATTTGGGACCGTCTTAGAGGCTGCCTACCACAATGCATCTGTGCATGTGTGTCTTATTTCATGCATTTAACATCTCCAGAAGGATAACAATAAAATAGTTGTTTGTGTGACAGTAGAAGGGTGAGAAGCAATGACTGTTTATTCGTTTCTTTTGTGCCCTCTGGATATGTAAAGCCTGAGTTTGAGATGCTAGTAGGAGATGTCAGAGAGTGAGTTGAAGGTATATAAATCTGGAGTTCAGAGAGTCTGGAACTGAGTATAATATTTAGAGTTATAAATCAAGAGATGGTATCTGAAGCCATGATCTTGGACAAGGTCACCCAGGGCCCAAGGCCAATAGGAAAGAGAAGACGTCTGAGGCTTAATCTTGGGGGTTAAACAATTATTTGTTGGCTAAAATCTTAAGCTTCTTTTGCTCCTTTTAAGGACATATGTTACTAAGCCACAAAACTGTCTAATAAGAATGAGTTATTTATAAATAAAAATGTTTTAAAACATAAAATACTCAAAATAATGAAAATGGCAAAAATGTTCTAAAATTGTATTTAGGGCAATTGTACTGTGATTAACCAGAGTTTGGTTTGCATCCAGAATCCACTGGTTCAAATGGTATCCAGGCTGTCAATTTAGGTGAAAAATCAAGATTCCATAGTTCATATAATAGGGAAGTCAGTGAAGGAGGACGAAGAATTAAAGTCAAAGGAGCTAATAGGCTCAGTTTAAATCTCCACCTTGAAAACCCCACAGGGGCCTATTTATCTGCAACCTGAGGCTGTGTCTCCCTTTCATTATGACCCTCACAGATCTGAAGTTCATTGAGCTCCCAATTCTTCCACTTGCTCCCTGGTATGTTATTCTCCAGAGTTATTTTTTCCCCCCTCTGGGATACAGTTATTTTTATTCCCAAATACATGGTAGCCAGTGTTCCTTTACCACGGCCACACAGAACACAAGTATAAGCTATGTTCTGAAGGGAAAAAAGAAAAATTTAAGTAATAAACTCAGATTTTTCTAAACTTCATTTATGCATCTGCCAAAATAGGGATTTGAAGTTATCTTAAGAATCCCTCGAACTTTGGAGTTTTCATGATTTTAAACAGTGAATAGATTGTTAGTGCTGATGCTTAAATACGTCACGTATATCCATAAGTGCCCTGATATAATCATTGCACACAGTATGAATGTACACAAATATCATATTGTACTCTATACATATATACAATTATCATGGGTTAATTAATAAAAATAAATTAAAAAGTAAATGAAAAGAAATAGAGAGTAGAATAGTGGTTACCGGAGGGGTCTTTGGGGGGTGGGGGGGTGCCAGGGAGAGGTTCGTAGACCAGTACAAAGTTACAAAGTTACAGTTAGACAGGTAGAATAAGACCTTGTGCTCTAGGGTGACAATAGCTAATAATATTGTATTGTATATTTCAAGATAGCCAGAAAAGAGGATATTGAATGTTACAACCGCCAGGAAGCAGTAAATGTTTAGGTGATAGATATGCTATTTGATTGGATCATTATACAATATATGTCTATATTGAAATAACAAACTGTACCCCAGAAACATGTACAGTGAAAATAAATAAATAAATAGAATACAGCTTGTAATCTAAAGGTGGCATGTAATAGTAAATGGAATCCAAGGAGTGTGGAAACACCTGTTGCGAAGCATCAGAGAACTCACCTAGGAGAATCCTGCGTGCCAGGGACTGGCTGTGTGTTCTACAAAGGCCACTCTTTTCTCTCGGCCACACAGCCTGCATTCTCAGCCTCCCCTTACGTGTGGGGACCATGTAACTGAGCTGTTTTCATGAAATGTGGACACAACTGATGAATATTACTCCCAGACCTGGCAACAAAAATGTCCACGCAGTCCTCTCTGATTTCTCCTGCTTTCTGAGAATGAAGTGCAGATGACCCCAGAATGGCCTTAGGAGACACAGGTGGAGAAGGCCACCATGATTTAAGTCAGAAAGAATTGGTTGGAGTGAGCAGAGATCTTCCCGCCTTTATCCTTAAACCCTTCATTTGGACTTGATAGGCCTGAGAAATAATTGCAGAGTCTGTTCAGTCTCTGTATGTGATCTGTTGGCATCACGAGACGACCAAGCCACCACAGCAAGTTCACAAAGTGAATTTCTTCTTCTCAGTCCTTATACATGAGAAGATTCAAACAGGAGAGAAACCTGTGTGTCTCCTTTTATCCCCGCGTCAGTTTATAGAAAACTGAAAGAAGTCGGGGGCTGGGGGTGGGGGAACAACACAACACAATGGAAACGCCTTATCAGGCAGGGGCTCTCACTGAACACTGAGAATAAAGTGAATCTTTATAAATCAAAGCCAAAAAGTTTTAAAGCTGTTAAAAGTCTCTCTGGTACCCATCCTGCATTCCAATCTCCCTCCTGCCAATCTCCTCCACCTTTATCCTGGGGACTGCTCTCCCCGGCCTGTCATCTATTGAATAATCACTGCTGAGGCTAAGCCATGCGGGTGTGCACAGTACTCACCCATACGCACATCCAAACACAGCAGATGTTAGGCTAAAACGGTATGTACTATATATCCCACATATTCAATAAAATCAAGCTTCTCTAGCATGCATTTAAATTAACTTTTCGGGTCCACATAAAAACAAGAGCTGTGAAACTACCTTGTCAGCGTGGTTTTTTATAGAATCTCCTGTCCATGTGAAAGTTGAAGTTAATGCTCCTTGAGTAGACAAATGGAGCTAATTTGATGGATGTATGTTCAAATGAAATATGTCTCAGTGATTCGAAGGCTGGATAACACTGATAAGCTAGCTGGTTGGATGGTGATTTTTTATATAAATGAAATTATTTTTGTGATGTAAACAAATTATTTAGGGACCAACACTGAGAAAACTAGGAAGTTGAGACCCTAAAGATGACATTTGTTTTAAAAGACAAAGAGCCCTGCCAGCTTGAATTGCATTTACTAAAATTTAAGTGATATTAGACGCACCAATAATTTTGTAGTTACACCTATGTTAATATGGAAGGATATATTTGTTTTGTGGTAGGAGCATGGTTTCTATATTAGGGTTTAATGAAGAGCTTAGAAAACTGTTTCTAAGTACCATGTTTACTACAAAAGCAGAAGTTATGTATCACATTTTGTTCCTAGTGACTTTACCACTTGAAAGTTGGAGTTTTTTGAAAGCTGGTAACTTCGCCACAATACATAGACATACAAAAAGTAAATAGATAAAATTGGATGCATTTTATTCTTTAGAAATTCCTATGCAGTGTTAGTAATCAAAGCTACACTTGAAACAGACTTAATTTCAGGAGACATTTTACTAAACTCTTGCAATATATTCCTGGCAATGATGAAAAGCAAACTGGATTGTAACACAGTTCATTGAAATCATAGCTATTTATAACTCTAAACAGATTGTGTGAATTAATGACTTCATCTCACTTTATATGAGATATCAACTTTATTTTCAAAACCTGAATTAATAAATGAAATGTAACTTTTCCTTTAGTTATGATTTTTGGCAATTAACTGCAGTGGTATTAATATAGTACCTGTGTTTTTCACCATAGAAATCAAATGTTTTCATGTCACATTATAGTTGTTGCAGATATCTCAACATCTACTTTACATACATGGCTAGAAATTAAAGTTATTAGCCTGCCATTAGAGCTTGTTATTTAATATATATTATTATATAATCTTTTAAATATTTTGATACCTATATATCAATATTATTGTAAGATGACATGAGCAAACTTCACCAGACTGCCAGGGGGGTCTGTTGACCCAACTGGTTAAGAACACAGTCTAGGTGAATTTTCTGGAAGACTTTGTTCTTGATTCATTTATTCTCAACAACAAGAATTTTTTTTTTTGGTTTGTTTTTTGGTTATTATTTATTTATTTATTTTATTATGAATGTTCATGAGATACAAAGCTGATTGTCACCCCTCGTGGCATGATGTGAGGTCCAGATTCATACTGGCAGCATACCCATTACCAGAAATTGCTTTTGTACCCCGTGTCCTCCTCTCAATTTTCCCCATCTCCCTCCGCTTCCCCCTTTGCTCCCCACTCCACATTGTAGCCCAAGGAATGTTCTCTCCCTCTGCAAGACCAATGCACTACTGTGGTCTTTCTTTCCTTCCTTCTTTCTCTCTTAGCTCTCACATATGAGCAAGATCATGCGGTATTTATCCCTCTGTGCTTTGCTTATTTCACTCATCTTAAGTTTCTTCAGGCTCATCCATGTTGTTGCAAATGGGAGTATTTCATTCTTTTTTATGGCACAGTAGTATTCCATGGTGTATATATACCACAGTTTCCTTTTCCAATCATCCATTGATGGTTTGGTTGAACATGTAGGTTGGTTCCATGTTTGGCTATTGTAAACAGAGCTGCGATGAATATGGGAGTGCAGGTATCCCTTCGACATGATGATTTCCACTCCTCTGGGTATACAGCCAGAAGAGGGATAGCTGGATCGTATGGAAGATCTATCTGTAGTTCAACAACAAGAATTTGATTAAAATGTAGAAGTTATATTTATCAAGCCAATGTGGGAGAGTTACCTACCACAATTCAAAAATTTCACTGCAGAGAACAGAATAAATGGATGTAAATAGAAATAATTAACCCGTACATATAAACCAACAATAAAAATTTATACTAATTAATGTATGAGCAAAGCTTAAAAACATCCTTCTTTGAGGAGAAGACCTAGGTATTTCCATTAACTAAATTGTCCCAAATTACTCCTCAAGTCATTATTGCATAGCGTGGCAAAAGTTAGACCATCAACTGATTGGAAATAAGTTGGAAAAAAGAAGGGAGAGAGCTTAGATATCATAGCAAGGGCTTAAACAATATCATTATTATGTGCATTAACTCTTTTACACTAATCGTCATGTAGACACTGTATAGAAAACAATGAAATCTAATCTTTGAGGGAGTATTATTTAACTCATATAGTGTTAAACTGATGCATGTTTTTTTCCCTACTGATATAAATTGGCCTTATAAAAAGAAAGGCAATGAATTGACCCAAAATAGCATATGCTATGAATGTTATCATCATCAAATACAGCCGAGACTTCTGATTTATAACATAGTTATAGAGAAGCAACGTGCTTGTGTGTGTGTGTATGTAGAGTACACATATAAAATTGAAGCACAATATATTTTGTATTTAAAATGACTTTAAATTGTTATACTGGTATCCATAATAAATATATTCCATTAGTGTGTTATATTCATATGGATATGGCTTATTGTAGGTTTTAAATGTTGTACATCCGAAATGTTAATAAAGCCCATTTTGTTGAGAAAATTTAAAAGAAACAATGCAATAAAGAACTTTGAATCATTCACTACATATTTACTTTTGAAAGGTGTTTGTTTTTATGCACTTAATACCCTTGGGAAGCAATTTGTCTATTAATGGCATTATGATAATCTAATATGAATTCACTTTATATAAAATGTGTTTAATGTCAGTTGTTACTGGATTAAATGTGTGATTTGGATGGAAATTAAATATTCGCAGTTATCTAAATTATGAAGGTAATGGTCTTCCTGACATGATCCTCTCTCCCTATCACCCATCTTTTTTTCCAAATTTTTATTCTTACTAAAATTTTCTGTAGAATTAGTGGCATTCAATGATACCTTTGACTGTCCTTAGAACTGTTACAACAGTTTGAGATAGGTATGTTATTTAAATTATATATATATATATATATATATATATAAGATGTATCTAGCTATGTCAATTATCCAGCTATTTGATGATGCGTAATCATGTTGGAGTGTCTTGATTTGCTGAATTAACTGTCTGGGCTGTGACTGGTTATGTTGGTACAAAAGAGAGAGAATTAGGTCACATATACTATGGTGAAAATGAACCAAGATATACAAGAGGCAGAAGATATCTTTGCAAGTTTTGCTTTAAAAAAATGTAGACCAAAACATGTCAAATTTTCTTTCAGAAAGTTCTCACCAAGTAACTAATCCTTTACTTCTCATTACTCCTTTACTCTATATCCGTATTCTGTTTTATGAATCACTTAAAACTGTAAGCTTTCTCAATTCTTTTATTCCCATGTACGTGATCTTCAATCAATTCTAAAGTCCCGTGGACATGAATTATGCCTCTGTGATGCATCTGTTTTTCTCATTGACAACATAGAAGCCCCACATTTCATCACGGGGTCTGTTTATGATGAGAGGACATGAGTGCATGGGTGAATGAGTGGAAACCTGGGGCTGTTTCAGAACAAAACCTTCTTCTACCTTCTCAGATTCCCCCAAATTCCCCTCTTTTTCAATTTTCAATTTTACCTATTCCAGACTTTTGGAATTGAGTGTATCATCTCGCCTCAGGGGGTGGGTTCTGACGTTCTGTGTCTTTCAAAAGGTCTGGAGGTAATTAGCTGTCCAGAAGGTGAAGCTTAACCAATGTGAAATGGGAGACAGGAGGGAGCCAGGCAGATACATTCACCCTCTTCTTCCCAAGATGAGATTCCTCCTTGCAACACTTCTGGAGAATCCCCAGTGCTGAGTGAGCAATCCGGACCAGCTGGGGACTCTGTAGGTCTGTGCAGTGGTGGCCGTCCACTGCTCAGCATCTTCCTTTGCCTCACCTTCTTTCCCACCCACTTTCTCTGCTCTGGGCTTGTAACACCCCAATAAAATTTTAGCACATGAATACTTTCTTCAGGCTCTGTTTTCTAAAGTTTCTTGGCTAAGACAATTTGTGCTAGAAGTATTCTTAAAATACAGATCCTCGAGATGGATTTTAAGATTTGGGTTGCTCACCCTAATGAAAGTAACAGTGACCATCTTGCTGTCATTGACCCTGGTGATAGTAATCCCAAGCATGCAGTGGCTGGGTTTACTTGGAAGGAGCTACTACCTCACAGCAATGTCCTGGAAGACTGAGAAAATCTTGCTATATACATCAGGATGATGGAGTAGAATGGCTCCTGACAGAACTTACAAAAAGACATGACAATTTCAGGACAGTCAAATGCCAACTTAAGACATGTTCTTTAAGCCAGTGGGCTCCAGTTAGAGCTTTGAGGGAGACTATTCTGTAGCCTCAAAAAACAACATGCTGAAGATCAGTCTTAGGGCTCTGATTAGAAAGATGGCAGAGCCGCAACTCTGCCGGATCTTCTATGTCAAAATCAGGGTCCCGAATGAAAAAAAAAAAAAAAAAAAATTAGGTTCCTCAGATTTGCCCAGGGATATACGGGTGGATAAACACAAGACCCTTTGATCGTCAGTTCCCCGAGTCCCTCCTTGCTAGGAGAAATTAGCTTTCCTTTGCCTGGAGACCAAGTAAAGCCTTTACTGACAGCAGGTGTCTTGCAGGATAAAACTTGTTCTGCTCTCACTGCCCCTCATTGCCTCCAAGTCAATAACCAGGGTCAGTTCTCAACATGTCTGGAATGAAGCATAAGCCCTGCTCCCAGGAGAAAAAATGTCAACACAGCAAACAGATTCAGGATATTGCTAATGTATGCCAATGAGAACCAGGGTGTGTGGATGGAAGTGAATTTTGAGGGTTTTTGACTGATGGTGTGTGTGTGTGTGTGTGTGCAATATAAAACTGGCTATGGCAGGATTCATTAACATGAGCATGCTCTGCCATAATTCAAGGGTTTACATTTTAGTAAAAACAGCTAGAGCTGACTCTAATAGTTTTTTGTGTGTGTGTGATGGCCCCATGAAGTCTAGATCAAACAATAGCCTACCAAATAAATAAAGTAAAAATACCTTTTTCACTATGGTGAAAAAGAAATTGGAAGGCTCAGGGAGGCAGGCAAGTTAAAATGATTTATGATGTACAGTCTGAGACTCCACAACCTGATATAAATGGCCTGACTCACCCTGAGGAGCTCTCTTTCTTTGAATGATTTGAACAAGGAAATAAGTAAAAGATGGCCAATGAATTTCTTCCAAAATGCAAATAGTAATGGTATGATTACTGTGATACCAATGATTTCTCTTTTTTTTTTTATCTCACACTTACAATGTTAATACTCAATTTTAAATTGTACAGTAGCATCATCTGGAGGTGGGCTATGGAAGACAGGAGATTGAGATCACCGAGATTAACCTATAAATCAAGTAGCAATTATTAATAAATGTATTGAAAATTGAAAAACAAGTTATAAAATTAGAGTACATAAGTAATTGGTTTTCTTGCTGTGAGTTCATGACTAAGTCACTATAAGTGAATTCCAGCATTGATTTTGTCATTAAAAATTTATGTCATTTGAGGCAAATTGCTTTGTTCAAACTATTTGTAAAATGAGTTATGATTAAACTATTTAATAAACTTTTTTGATAAGTTTTATACATCATTACAGTTATGAACTGTGATTCACATTGAAGTTATTTGTGTGGGTTGAAAATGTCACGAACAGTCACTAGTAAATTAGGTTTTGAGGAGCAGGTCACAGAACCGAGTGGCTTGTAAGATCTCTGAGGAGAACTAAGATTACGTAGTTACATAAGTATATTTACAAAATCAGCTTTAATAATGTGTTTTGACATATTAGTTCTACGGATTGAGTCACTTAATGCTTTTATCAACAAATGTGATTATTCCTCAAGGATAACTTGTTACCTTTCATGCTATCATTAATCTACTAAAGATAGATTCTATCAAAATCTACTACTTCCACTAAAGTGGGAGAGACCACATATGTTATCAAATAACCTTTCAATAAAATGATTGACTTTGTATTTAAACAGCTACCACATAAATTATGTAATACACTGGGGAACCAGTACTCACTAATAGTTTTTGATAGCCCAGTACTCACTGGCCAAGTATGCCTACTGTACTCAGCTATTGATTAGAATATTCAAGAATATTGCTGTCATAAGCAAAAATGAAAAATAAAGTTCTTATTATTTCTAAGAATAGGAATACAGTTAATGTGCACTTTGCATAAAGTGATCAATTAGTTCCTGACTTGCATTTATATTTATAAATGCAATCATAATAATTAAGTGTACACCAGTGTTGACAGAATTTATAAAAATAATTTCTAGAGTTATTTAGATTAATGCAATTTGTTTTGATGTTTGACATTGTGTATACTAATGTAAAAACATTTTTTAAAAAATTATATTTTGCTGAAAGTATTTTCATTGAGTCCTATTCTTTTCTGTGTAGTCATACAAATTTGACTAATAACGGAGAATTTTTATTTACATCAATTTTTATTGATTACCATTACTGGCCTTCTGGGTTTCAGTTGTGGTGGCTATAATCCAACTCAAGTTTCCTAAGGTCAAATTTTGCAGTTATATCGTTTTCCCTTTTTTCCAACTTTGGTTTACTATCTGCCCCTTCACATCTTTACTTTCATATGTGCTGACTGAAGACAAGTGGAAGTTTGCAGTAAGACCTAGTTACACTAAGCAGGGTTTTTAACATACCATTGGGTACTTTTATACACTAATGATTGTGCTGCCTTCTGTGGAAGTAATGCCGTAGCATATGAGCCAACAACATTGCCTGAAATATTTCTTGTTGGAGGCCAGGCAACCATAATGAGATCAATTTTGGGGTCAGAAAAAAATAGAAAGGATATAGGGAAAGTTCTTATTCTAAAATTGCAAATTCTGTTCTAACATTTGATCTGCTTCTAATCTGTCTGAAATTGTATCGAGGATCTAGCAATAATTTATGGGAAAATATGTTATGGTTGTAAATGGCCAGGATAAAATTAAGTTATTTTTGAAAAAAAATCTGTTATCTAAACTTTCCTCTAACAGAATTTTGTGATTAGTAGATGTCTTAGTTCATTTGGGCTGCTCTCACAAAATAGCTTAGACGGGGTAGTTTGCACACAACAGACATTCATTGCTCAAAGTTCTGGAAGCTGGGAAGTCCAAGATCAAGGCATCAGCATATATGGTGTCTCGTGAGGGCTCTCTGCTTCAAAGATAGTGCCTTCTTGATGCATTCTCACATGGCATAAGGGATGAACAAGCTCCCTTGGTTACTAATCCCATTCATGAGAGTGGAGCCGTCATAACCCAATCACCTCCTAACGGCCACACCTCTTCATACAATTGCATTGAAGACTAGGTTTCAATCTATGAATTTTGGGGGGACACAAACATTCAGACAATAGCAATAGATGTATTGTAATTACAGGTATAAAGAGGTCTGGCTCACACACCAAATTGGGTTATGCACAGAATGACGGTAACACTTGGGCCACCCAGGATTCTCATTTATTCATTCAACAATTTATTCAACACTTACTCATTGAAACACTGTACCAGCTGGCAATGAAGCAGCTGTCTTCAAGACAGATATCTATCTTGCCTTCACGGGTCTCAGAATTTAGAAGAGACAGACAATAGTGTGAGAAGTTCTAGGACTCACAAAGTTCATACACTCTGGAATATCTAAAACAAGTTTGAGGAGTCAGCCCCATGGAGAATGTGATTCCAACATAACACAGGCTGGTCTAGAGCCTGGCTTAGAGCCTTCCTGTCCTAAACAAGACTGACAGAACTCTATGAGTTCATCATTCTCTTGCATCTTTACAACAATCACTGAAACACCTGGTAGGCAAAATAAAATTTCAAATAAATTATTTATCACAGGGACCCAAATCTTTAATAAGCAGATCATGTCCACTCTCTAGGGCACCCTTTTCCTGCCAATGAGCTCAATGCTAAACCCAATTTTTAATCAGACTGTCAATTGAATCATTTTTTTGTTGGAAATTTCAACAAAGTCATTCTGAAAAATCACGTAGGCCTTAAGATTAGAGAGTATGGTATATGCTTTTATATAAATTCCTGCACCCCTCTTTCACATTTTTCCCTACCGTAGTTAGTTCACAGTATATTTTTTTGTCATTCTTTAATTTAAAGCAGTCTACTGCCCTTCCTCTGTTTAGATATCCTTGCTTCTTACTTGTTATAATGTGCCAAGATGACCTTCATCCACACTCAACTTGGGCATTAACATGTCCCCTCAATCATGTCACTAGAGATCATGAGCACTGGAGAAAGCATGAATAAAAATGGGGTTCAAATCTCTGTTCTGCTGCACATTCACTGCGTGCCATCATCAAAAGTCAAACCCATTTAAATGGGGAATCATTGCAACCACATAAGGTGCTTAACAGGATGGATTTTAAAAAGTAAAAGAAAATTTTTAAGATTAACATCCGACATAGCGTAGACAAAGCAGCATATGTTACCTATTATTACTGTGTTGACCACCAGTCCTCTCTTGTTCTCACTTCTACCAGCACTACTAATTTCCTCATTCACAATGTGCTAATTTTCTACACATTAGGCTCTCAGTGGGAAACGTGGTTTTTATCTTCTAGGGAAACTTCATATCTAATGTATGTTTAGCTTATGGGTAAGTTACTAATAAAAGCAAGAAGCAGGTATCAGTAAAAGTAGATGGTAGTCTTTGAAAAAGCATGATAAACTGTAAAATATGATAGACAACAGAAAATTTAAAAAGTTTAAAAAGTGAGATTGAGAGAAAATATAATTTTCTGGAAAAAAAAAAGCTTGTAGAAGATAAGATAATAAGGTGAGAAAGGAATGAAGAAATGAGAAGTGTTTTATTCAGGTGATTGTTGCATTTACTTAGGCAATTTTTTAACCCAAAATATTGTTCTAGAGGTAACTCTGATTTAAGTACATTTAAAATTTGCTCTTTGAAGTAGGCCTGTGTTGATAAACAGATTCAAAGAAAGAGAGAGAGAAAAGGAAAAAAGAAAAGAAAAGCCCATCCTGATTTGTAGCTGTTGCTGATTTCCATGGTGTAAACACTCCCACCATGTCAATTTCAAGCTACCAAGTTGATGTCACTGCAGAAAAAGATGAAAGAAAATTCACAGAATTGACTTTCTTGGGAGCTGGTACAACCTTGCTCCAGCGCACCTCTGCTTTTAAACCTTGTCATAAGAAGAAAGTGAATGCCTATAGCATTTGATTTTTATTGGTGACCACAAAATGAGTCTTACTCCACATGTTAGGAGTCTAAGTGGACTCAATACATATTGCGTTGCTGTTTCTTTATGGGCTTTAAGGCTGCGTTTTCGGGATTGCTCGTTTCCTCCCGAGTTCCATGGCTTCAATGACAGTTCATTGTGACCATAAAAACTATTAATCATTTGGCAAAGGCTACTTCTGTGTGTGGGGAAATCAAGAGAAGAGATTAACACATTAGGCAGGCAGGCAATAATGGCTTTTTCATTATAAAAATTTTATTAGAAATAGTAAAATATAGCATATAACTATCAACTCATTATTTATGTTAACATTAAGCAAATTTTAAAAGAATACAAGCAAAGCATCTAATTAACTGTAAATGTTACGTTATTTCTCCTAAATCTAACATTTTCCCCTTGATATGCTTTAAAGATATTTCTTTTCCCTCTTCGATGGTGCTTTGGGTGTCGGAATACTAAGGACTTGACATTTATATGCGTTTTCTTGAGTTAGCCACTTACGACTCTCTTTTTCACTGCTGTGAATTTCCTCAATGCCTATTCTAAGCATGTCTTTGGGAGGGCCTAAGGATCCATGGGAATGTGGGAGCCAGCTGGAGGGGCAGGGCAGGGGATGATCCTGCAAGTGAATGCTGAAATGACAGGCACATAGCTCTGATCAGAAAAACACAAATGTCCCCTTTCATCTAATGTCAAGGCAGTGGTGAAAAGGCTGAGCCCGCCCTACTTGATCAATTAGTCTGTGTCCTATCACAAGGCACAGCAGAAGAGGCAGCAGGGACGACTACGTGCTTTACTCCACCTGTGCGTCAGGTTGGTTCCCTGAAGGGGTCTTGAAAGAGCATCAACCAGTTTCACTAAGAAGCATTTAAATTCTAGCATAGAAATGTGCCTCCTTTTCATAGAGTGTATTAGTCTGTTTCTGTCGCTTATAACAGAATACCTGAAACTGGGTAATTTATCAAAAAAATGAAATTTATTTCTGACAGTTTGGGAGGTGGGGAAGTCCACAGTCCAGGGAATACATCTGGTGAGGGCCTTCTTCTTGGTGGTGACTCTCTACAGGAACGCAGGGTGTCACATGGCGAGAATTGCAAGAGCTCTCTCGTGTGCTCCTTAGAAAGCCACCTGTCCACACCTATGATAACTCATGACTCCATAAATGGATTAACCCATTCACAAGAGCACAGCCCTTAGGAGCCAGCCACCTCTCAAAGGCCCCACCTTTCAAATATCATAATTGGATTTCCCACCCTCTTAACACTGTTACAATGGGGGTCCAGTTTCCAATACATAAACTTTGGGGAAATTTGGGGGGACATGTTTGACCCATAGCATGGAGACACTAGTCACCTGGCATCCGGAGGTGGTATTGATAGGTTCATAGAGATTTATGGATTCTCGTAGATGCCAAGCACTTTTCAGGTAAACATAGGGCACTGGGTTCCTCAGAGAATTGGTACCATTGTAGGCACTGAGAGCTGCTGCACCAGGGGCCAGTAATGTAACTGCAGGGAGCTGGTTCTGAGCATGGTGACAACCACAAGCTCCCTTTGGTGGCAGAGGTTACCCTGGGGAGGGAGTTCACTGTTGCCCAGAGATGTTGTAGCACAATTGTGGCATTGCTGTCCTCCACGTGAAGGGCATCAGCTCTCATTTGACCTTCAACATCCAAAGGGAACATGGGAAATACAGTACTTTTTTTTCCTTTCATTGTGTTCTTTTCCCTCTAGCTTTATTGAGATATGATTGAAAAATAAAAATTATATATATTTATGGTGAACCATGTTAAGCTTTGATATATGTAACCAATGTGAAATGATTACTACAATCAAGGTAATGAATATATCCATAGTTACTATTTTTTGTGTGTGGTATGAACACCTGAGATCTCCTCTCCTAGCACATTTCAAGTATACAATACATTAGTATTAACTATAGTCACCATGTTGGACATTAGATCTCTAGAACTTTGAAAGTTTGGACCCTTTGACCAACATGTCCCCATTTTCTCCACCCCCCGGCCCCTGGTAACCACCTTCTACTCTCTGTTTCTGTGAGTTCGGCTTTTTTAGATTCCACAAACAAGGGTCACCATACTCTATCCTAAGTTTAGACCCAAACTACTTAAATTTAGGAATCCTGAGAGTTCTGATACCTCAAAGTTATTGCAGACACTCAGCTCAATCAGTTAATCAAAGGAGTTGACTCAAGTGCTTGGGCCCTGAGTTGTTGGAACGAGTCTTTCAATACCCTAATGAGCTTTCAGCCTTCTCTAGGGATTGTGTGTTGACATTTAAGAGCCCAGCACCTTGAAAAAGTATGCCTATGTATAACATATTTGGAATGAATAAGTATTACTTACATTTCATTCATTCCCAGGTGCTTTGCTTAGAAATCAAGATTCATTATCCTATTCAGGCCTCACCATTACAATGAGACAAGTGCCATTATGCCCAGATTGAAAGTGGAAAAACTCAGTTTTAGAGCGAGTGTGCATTTGTGATCAAGGATTTATAGTTAGGAAGTGACTTGAATTCAATTATTTGAGACACCTAAGAGGTGTCTTACTACCTCTGGAACTGACTACATATAGATTTATTAGACATTTAAGGAAATTACCAAGTGGATTACTTAGGGAATTTAAAATTCATTAGGTTTCTCTATTTTACTTTTGCTTTTAATCTATCAACTGTGGCTATTAGACAATTCTGGATTAAGATTTACATAATTAAGATAAAGTGAGAAAAAAAGGAATTATTACCTGCATAAACCTGGTCCATGGAATTGTTTTCCTATAAAGAGTTTAGTACTTGAAACTAATGATTAATTTTTGATTTTTGTTTGTGGCTTTGCTTATGTCTTTTTGTTTGGTTGATTATTTATTGAATGTGAAGGGAACACCCGGTTTTTTATTCTGTGATGTGTGCGGTGAGCAGATGCTGTGACACCTTCTAGTCCTCAAGGGAAGAAATGGAGGAAAGACAGGGAGGCATTAATGCCGGGGCTGGAAATGCAAGCTCATCCACAAGCATGAGGACATTTATGGTTTAATATCTTGTAAAACCAGTTTTGAAGAGCTTATTTAGCATTCCACCATCATAGAGAGAATTGATCCCCTTGTCCTTGCCTGAAGTCAGATGTAGTTAGATGAGATGAAGCTGATATTATTTGTCTGCAAACTCACGCGAGCCAAATGTTAACCAGCTATTAAAAACTAAAATGTTATCTCTTTCCTGTTTTTTAAACGACAGCCAGAGCATAGTCACTCAGCATCGCTCAAACATTCTCTGCCTGTGGACTGTTTAGTTAATCTATTTTATTTAAAAAAATGGTTTTTTTCTACCATAAGAACCTATAAAAAGGATTATCACAATTGTTTGCCTATGGAAAAGTATAAAGAATGCCCAAACTTGTGCAGTCCAGTTATTTTTCAGACATGCCAACACAGCAGCTCCTTTTACATTTGACTACCTAGCAATTCCCCTAATATCTTCACAATTGTATATTATATAAGTTCTTTCACTACATGATGAATATTTTTATTTCTTAGTTCAGTTTTATGGTAGGAAGATCATAATGCCATTAAAAATGTGAAAAATTCCTCTTCATTTTAATGCCATCTGAGTTTCTATAATATATGCCAAATGGATATATTGATTCTAAAAATTACTTAAAATTGTTTACTTCAATCGTATGATCTTTAGAATAATTTGATGTATAAATAGCAGATTCATTCTATTCTACTTTATGTTATTTAGGTATATATTTCCAAAAATAAAAAAAATAAACAATTTAAAAACTCATTTAAATAATGACTACTACTGTTTTTAATGATAAATGCATAAAATTCAAGCCACAAGTAAAGTACACATATAAAAAAGAGTACTTCCTCAAATCTCACAATCCAGAAATAATCCACGTTTACTTTCAGTGAAACTCATTCTGGTGGCTTTTAGAAGCATGTACACAAAAAGCAGGATAGATAGATGATAACTGTATATAAAGAAGTACATTCAAAGATAAATTATATTCTATATTTTTAAAGATATTATTTTATTGAAAACTGTTGTATGCAAGTGATAGAGAATTTAAACCGTACAAATTAGTCTATCATCCTGTCACCCAAAAACACGGACTTGGAAATACTTCGAAGAAAATGTTTGAACTGGTAATCAAAGAGGAAGGAAGCATTTTCAAGATGAACAGTGTGTGTGTGTGTGTGTGTGTGTGTGTGTGTGTGTGTGTGTGTGTGTGTGTGTGTGTGTGTGCGTGTGTGTAGTGATCAGTGGGGGTGTGGATAGTAACATTTCCATGTAGTCAGAGCCCCAGGTACGCTATCAGGAAGCTACAAAGCAGCATGAAACAATTGGTAAATTTCATGTAGTGATACAGATGAGGTCTAAGATACAATGCAAGGAACTTCACTAAAGGAAATGAGTTTGGTGAAGAAATTAATACTAAAGTAACAGAGGGCTTTGAATGTCTTGAAAAGACACCTCATTTTGCAGGTGATGTTATGCAATAGATCATTTTAATAAATGAAGAAAACATTTGTACTATAGAATGATGGCTGACAGTTAGTTGGTTTTAGATTAGAAGTAATGAACAGTGGAAGAAAATGTAGTTATAAGGCTAGCATAATTCTCTTAGTGAGAGATTCTGTGATCCTTTGTTTTGTCAGCGTTCTTAGGATTGCTTAGAAAACACATAAACAATTCAGAGGAAAATAGTTGACTGTAACTGAAAAAAAAAAATAAAAAAATAAAAAAAACACTGCCTAAAATGAAGAGCGATGTGTTTCCATTGATGGAAGTTTGTACAGTAAGGAGGTCTATTTTCAATATGAAAAGTAAACTAAATGCAGGATATAACATAAGAAGTACCAAGCAATTGCAACTAAAGAAAATAAAAGTGTCTGCTCAGAATTTCTAGATAATTGGCTGTTGTGTTTCTCTGTCACGGAACATTTCTGATCTTGATAAGGTATTCAAACTCTCAAAAACATTTTACCAATGAAAAGGTGAATCATATTATCAAGGTGATTTCTTTGTCAGAACTACAGAAACAGAATTGATACACAATGTAAACCATTTGAGGACTATAGCCATGAATGAGGGTAACTTTGCGGTCATATAAAATTTGATTGTCAGTGAAATACGATGAAGCACTGAGCAAACACTGTGATCAGTATAAGGTGATTGGGGCATATTTAATGTAGTATGGGGATCAATATCTTCTTCACCATCATCATCCTCATTATAAACAGTATCACCATTTAGTTGAGTTCTAAGCACTTATATACATTTGACTGTACAACACCTCCAAGAAGTTGGCACTATTATGACCCTCCCACACCACCTTTTAGCCCCTAGAAAACATGATATTAAATGATTTAGGTTACTAGCCCCAGTAAATCCCAAGTCCCTATCCAGTCTGGCTTATTTCAGAGCCCATGCTGAAATCAAATATTTGAAGACAACTCAAGGGAAGTTGGAATTAAGCCTTTTTGCTACCTCACTCCAAGGAATGGAACTAGGAAAGTGAGAAGAAACTCCAAGGACATGAATTTGGGCTTAGTGGTAGAAAGACATCATCAGCAATCTGTGCTGATCAAACATATAGACTCCCTCGAAGTGACCCAGCTAAGACTAGATACTATGGGTAAGACGGGGGCTGGGTGGATACCAGGTTCTAAATGTTTTATGTATAACTCATCTGATCCTCATAATGATGCTGTAGAGAGGTTGTATTGCTATCATTCCCATTTGGTACACGAGGAAAATGAAGCATTAACAGGTTAAAAAATTGGCCTCATGCTGAAAGCTAGGCGCTGGGATTAGCTCCAGCTCCAGTGTGAGCCTCTTTCTGGAGATGCTTCAAGCATAAGAACATATGGTTGAACTAAGTGAGTTTTAAGTTCCCTTCTAACCTCAAGACTTGATCATAAGCACTCAGTTGACTGAAACATTCTTAGAGAATACCCCTGCATAGTATCTCTTTGATAGTGCACTGCCTATCACATGTGGAAACTGTTGAAAAGAACTGTCTCTGAAGGTCATGCATGGGCAGGTGCTATAATGTGAAAGGAATTGAAATCCTAATTTGAAGAAATGCTCCATTTCAATCTACATGCAGCTTTATGATTTATGGCAGGGAGAGTTTTTAGCTGAAATGGAAAGTTACATGACGTGAGTGATTTTTCATTTTCCAATCTCAACAGAAACTTGGAAATCAAAAGAAAAAATTAATCAAAACAATTTTAATTTTAGTTGAAAGAGTAATTCAAGATAACGTTTCCAAAGTTTTCTTACCTGACACACTATTTTACTTATCTTTGGGTGTACTTTCTTTATAGCAGGTACATGAAGACTCTAAAAATGACAATACAAAAAAATAGAGAAAAAGCACAAAATTATGGCATATTTGAATGTGAAGTTTGCCCATTTTGAAAATTCCCATAAATACTAGTAGACTACTTAGCATCTTGGAGAAGTTCATCAATATAGAAAATGATTATTGTGAAACTTCATAAACTTCACAGTATTTAATCCTCATTACTTAACTTTCAAAATCCTTTTTCTTTTCCCTTAACTATTATGTATGAAAATAGCACGAGTAAAAGTGAGCATAGTCAATAAAGTGCTGTGCTATCCACACCTCTACATACTGCGACAAAATACAAGATAATTCAGGAATAGAATCATTATACATATTTTTAAATTACTCTTCTTCAAGCAGATTTTTATCTGAGTATAGTAAATATGATATATTTTGCCATTATCATCAAATAACATTTTTTTGTCTCCTTCTCCCATCAGTAAGCAGAGAATAACAGCAATAGTTATTGAAATGAAGACAGTGAGATATCAGTGTGAAAGATAAGATACAACCTGGTTAATCTAAATAGGTTAGAAAATTTCATTTCCACTACATAATAACTCCTACGGAGGCAACTTTCTATCTTAGCTGAAAATTCTCACTGTCATAAATCATAAAGCTGCTTGCAGATGCAAACGGAGCATTTCTTCAAATTAGGGTTTCATGCCTTTGGAAGGAATCAAGTGGAAGTCTTCTGATTTATTTCCATAGGTCAGCGTAAGTTGTCAGTTTTAGTTATAATCAGTATTAATAACATACTCACATTATGTTCATCCGAACTACACAGCTTACTAGCAGTAAAGTTTTACTTGGATAAAATTGAAGTTTAATGAACCACTGACTGAGTCCTGATTTTAACCAGGTCCTTACAATGTGAAGATGATTAAGTAAATAATTATCTGTAAAGAAACCTAAATATGACGTTATCCCTATATACACAGGTGTTTTCATTAGAAATTTAAAAAATTTGGATCATTTTTTTTCCTTTATAAACTAAAGATTTTCCCAAATTGTTGTTCCTTTTATTTTTTCCCTAGAAATTACCAACGGGATTATCATGAAGTAAAATTTTTGGAGCTGGATCTCTTTACAGCTCCAAGTAATTATTTCAGAGTTAAGTGGACATTCTTTTTTATTTTTATTTTTGTCTTTTTTGTGACCGGCACTCAGCCACTGAGCGCACCGGCCAGTCCTATATAGGATCTGAACCGCGGCGGGAGTGTCGCTGCGCTCCCAGCGCCGCACTCTCCTGAGTGCGCCACGGGCTCGGCCCTTAAGTGGACATTCTAAAGAAGTTAGCTGAGTATGTTGTTAAAACACAAGGTTTCCGTGTAACGGATGTTGCGGCACCAAATTGTAGTATAGTTTCTACTGCAATTGAAAAGTATTAAAGCTATCTCATGAGATTTTGCTCTAGAAAGTATCTCTGATGTGGAATTTTCTTTGCGTTCTTTTCCAAACTTCAGGCTGAATGATGCAGAGAGCAGGAAGGGATAAGAAATTCCAAATTGGCACATCTTCCAGGGAAAAATCTGTCCTAAATACCTGTAATGATAATTGGGTAATTAGAGATAGCCAGAAAAATATCACTCAACAGTGTAAATTTTTTTTCATGTGGATATGACTGAAATTTAGTGTTTTGTTTGCATCAGTTCAATCGCAAATCCCACATTTGAAAGCAAGTCTCGTGTGTTTGGTTTTTAAATACCTCTGACACTAAATAATTTAATAAAAATGAACAAACATTATTCATTGTAACTGCATGAAGGAGATTATTTGTTGTGGGTTTTCAACACACATGATCTACAATGATATATATTTTAGCAGCCTAGGACATTTTATATACATACCAATGTATTTATGTTATATGCTTACATATAACAGAGCTATATAAAGATCTTCCCATTTAATGAACAATGCTCATAAATAAAAGCAAAAAATATTTACACTAAGAATAGGATAGTAGTTCTGCTGAAAAAATTTCAGTAAGGAAAGGTAATTAACAGCCACATATCAATAGCTGTATTAAATCCTGAAATCCTACATCCCGCAGTGTTGTATTTGTTCCTCTCAGAGTTTCCAGATGGATGCTGAGTGACATGAAATTGTGCTTTACAGTGGCAATTAGTTTATTCTTGGGATAATTTTTTGAAAGTAAGAAATATGTATACTTAGCAAGAAATTCTCTTTTATTTTCCTGTGAGACTGAGGAATGGCAGTTCTTTGGTAGTTGGCCATTCAGTCCAAAGTGCCAGCTGGCTGACACATCAAGACAATTTTTGTTTCTTTTCTTGGCATATTGCCTATATGTTGAATGCAGAAGAGATGCTTTTTAAATTATAGTACTAAATAGAATCTTGGGTCGTAGCCTAGAAATTTATTAATGGTTATCGAGATATCAGATCACAACATAGCGTGTGGTTAAAGTTCCAATAACAGGTGCGTAATTTCTCTTTTCTGTGGTGACGATTGTTGTCTTACAACCTATCTATAGGTTACATCTTAGGTCAGTCAAAAGCAGATGCAAAGATAAGAGTCTTTGTATAATTTCATGAGTATATTATTCAGATTTGGACAAAAAGTATCAGAGTAGAAAGTTTAATGCCTTATTTAAAATGTCTTCTAATGCTTCAGGAAAATGGAATTTGTATAATGATGTTAATTTTAGAGATTGGGCTATGGAGACAAACACACTTGCAGTCCCTGAATTAGAGCTTTTTGTATGGGTTAAATCGAAATGACCTTACTGTCTGCACAGTGTTGTCTTAAGTAACAGTTGTACCAGTCACTGTTGGTAGATGCCAAGCAGGCCATTTGACTCTTCTAAGTGCTTAGGCCCTCATTTGTAACCAACTTCAACCAACCTTACACAGTAAATGGGAGAGTTAGATGCTTCTGAGCAGGAAGCAATCAGCCCATTTCCTAGCACATGATATGAGCTATTGTACTGATATGCATGCCTGGAAAATTTCTATGAAACTTGAAAAAACATGTTAACTGCCATGCATCAGGCATGCTAAATGGTAACCATTTATAAACACATACTTATTTAATCCACATACCAGTCCCATATATATTAAAAATAACAGCAAACACCAAGTTTCCAAAATGCTAATATGCATGTCCAAGATCACAAAGCTACACAGCTGTCAGGTGGCAAATTTGGGATTCAAAAGTTTATCAGTTTCCATATTCTATGCTGTCAGTCAGTATACTCTTTTAGGCTAATTGTTATAAATATAATCTATAGGGACATGCATTAATATATAAATATATATCAAATATAAAAGAAAGGTAAAGTAATTAAATATGTATGCAAATTAATCTATTTCCCTTTATAATTTTCTTACAGCCTATATAGATATAAATATAGTTATATATATAAATCCATAGCATAGCAATTGCAAGTGTGTGTGTGTGTGTGTGTGTATGCATATATATGTAAAGGCTTTTTTTTTGCCTTGATCATTTCTTTTTTTTATTATTGTTGTTAGTGTTTTTTTATTGAATCATAATTGATTATACATATTTTGGGGGTTCAACGTTGACATATGTTGATCAAATCAATATTATTAGTACATATATATTATTACAAATTATTCTTTATGCCCCTTGTCCAATCTCTCCCTGCATCCACCTCTGATAACCCTAGATTTCTTCTCTCCTTCTGAAAGGGTAATGGTTACTATGTTGATTTGTTGCCTAGATGATCTGTCCAGTGCTGAGAGGTGTGGTCACGTCCCCCAATATTATCATAGAGCAGATGCTTCTTCTGTCACTCTGGAATGGGCTTTGTGGAGAGAGACATCCTCTTCTTTTCTTTGGTCTCTGCTGGTGACTCTCCTTGTGTCAATGCACTCGAGTGGCTTGTGGACCATCTGCACTGTGGTCATGGTGCCTAGCCGCTTTTGAGGCAGCTGTGGCTATTGTGATGGCTGTGGTGGGCCACCCACACAAAACTGGTGTTTCTGGCATGCTCCTTGCCTGGTTGTGGAAGGAGGGGTTTGTCCCTAGCTCCATACCTCAGGGCCCCTGGGCAGGCCCTGTGGCAGCGGCGGTGTGCTTGGATGCGGGAGGAGGGTTCAGTCCCCAGCTCTAGCTGTTTTTACATTCTAAGATGTTGTTGTGGAGCGGTTGGGGGGAGGGGGAGAGAGGAAGAGGGAAGGAGATAGGGTGTGAGAAGGAGGAAGGAGGGAGGGTGTGATTGAGGCCGATGGCACCCCCCTGATTCCTGCAGGGGAGGCCAGGGGGCTGCCAGTGGTGGCTTGGTCATTGCTGGGCTCAGTGCAGATGTCAGGGAGGTGTGGCTGAAGCCCTCATTCCCCACTCTGCCCAGTTCAGGAGCCCAGAGCACTTCCTGTGGTGGCTTGTGGTTGTTGCAGGGCTGGTTGTGGGTGTTGGGGGGCCCTCTCCCCTCCCTGGCTTGTGGGCTCCAGGGGCTTCTGGTCCTTCTAGGTCTTATAGGTTCTTTGGTGGTGTTAGAACTTTACTAGTTAATATCAAACTTTGTCTCTGGTCTGTATGTATTTTATCTTTCAGTTCTGTATTGGATTATTCACTATTTCCACTACTTAAACTCTGCTCTGGAGATAATTTTTTGTCCTTTGCTTACTTCTAAAGTGGGGGAAATTCCTGTGGGGACCAGGACTTGAGCCCTGTGGTTGAGATAAATTACTGCTTTGCTGCTAATTCCCTGGGGAAGGCTTTTTGTGCAACTCAGGTTTTAATGGTTGACTTTGTATTTACTTCCAGGTCTTGTGAAATCTGGTACATCTGGGTTGTGTGGAAATTCTGGTCTGGATCTGAGTCTTTTCGGTTCTCTTCAGTTCTGTATTCCTGACCAGTCTACATAGATTGAGCCTGTGCTGACTGGAGGGCAGATCAGCTGTCCTTGCTGTGCCCCAGTGTTCCCCCGGTGGGCCTGTCTCCCTCACTCCCCGTACTCCAAATGCTTCCCATGGGATGAGCCATGTGCCAGTCCCTTGCAATGACTCACTGGCCTCTGAATGGCTCCTTTTTTCAGTTGTGGACCCTGGCTCCTATGTGGGTCCACGGGAAGACTGTTAGTGGTCTTGCTGGCCTGAGGGCCACCAAGGCCCTCTTCTCCTCTGCTGCCTCCAAGCAACTTCATAGGAAGGGCACAGCAGTGGCTTTTGCCAGCTCTTGCTCTGTGCACTTACCAACTCCAGCCTTGAAGTGGCTGGGATTCGAAATGATGGGAGCGATCTTTCTTCCTCTCATCGTGGCTTCTCCCACCTTCATACACTCCGAAGGTTCCTCCTCTTCCCCTCAGCTCTAGTGGCCCCAGCTTGGCTGTCATTGCTTTTTAATAGTTGTAAATTGGTTGATTTTTGGGAGAGAGTGACAGTAGTGACACCATCTATTCCACCATCTTGACTGGTAGCCCTTTGCCTCGATCATTTCTATAGCAGAGTTTGTAATTACTCACAATATTTTCCAGATGTCAGTGCTCTCTTTCTTAGAGACCACCCTGGTGTATTGGGAACATCACTCGACTGAGAGTAAGAGGGACAGAGGCCTGTTTCAGGTTCTAGCTTTACTTTCTCCATACATGAAATGAGAGAGGTATATGTAAGGATCATCAAAGTTCTGAGACCATCCCATCCTCATGATTGAAGGTCCTAACGATTTTCTAGTACTGGTGTTGTGACAAGACAGGAAGAGAGATGAGTATCAACAGATATTTCAAGAAGCATACCATCTGCAATGACTTTTCCAGCAATTCAAAAACAACAATAACAACCGCAAAATTCCTGATCAAAGCCATGGCTGAATTTATGAATTTGATTTCCATGCAAATTCAGCTCTGAACACGAAGTGAGTCGTGAAATGGAATTTGAAGGGGTCATGCTCTGTGCTCATGACTGACTGAAACATCCATCTGCCCAACTCTCCATCCAGGCCCCCTTCCTCACACAAAAGATGCCATTCAGGCTGATGTTTATCAGCTGCTGTAAAATGGAGTTAATCCATTGAGAATAGAAAAATGAAGTTGTTTTTAGATTGGTAATGAAACTCATTTGTTTTAGAGACTCCCCCCCCCCCCCCGCTGGGAACTTTAAACTATTACCAAATCTTACCTGTTGAAAATGGTATGCAAATATATCTCAGGAATATGTTTGAATTCCTACATCTGTAGAAAGAATCAATGAAAATTCTGATTTTTCTTCTAAAGTTGTCATAAAAGTTTATAAAAAATAATAAAGAAAAAAGGAACAAGAGAGAGGCTACATTAGTATAAAAATTTAACATCTTTTATTCCAATTATAAAGATGACAAAGCAGAAAACTTTTGTAATACATATATTTGTAATTTTGTTCCTGACTTTAATGTATGGAACTTTTAGTGATTTAGTAAAACTGACTTTCCAAAGGTGGTGAATAATTCATGATTTAAGTGAACATGATTTAATTTTCACATCATAGATCCAAATGGTAGTTTTTAGTTATTCAATACAGGTTAATCTTCAGTCTTCAATTCAGGTAAACATAACACTCGAACTGAAAGAATATAATTAATGCTATAATTCACATCACTTGTTGTTTCTTCTCTTTTATGTTTCACCTTATATTTTATGACTGAGATGTTTCAAAGGATAGCATATTTTCTGAAAGTTAATATTATTTTTTCTTGAAAATTCAAAGCCCTATGTATTATTGTGTGTTATTACAAACAGAATATGTCCTATTTACTGCCTTTGATGTTTATACCTCTAAATACACATTATTGTATTTTTCTTTTTAAAAAAAGCCATGAAATAAGAAATATGATATATGTGTATAAGTAACTTAAAGTTTCTAAAACTGAAATCAGTGTCATAGCTCTTTTATTTTTAGGCACATGAGGTAAAAATCCCCCACCTGAATGGTTACTAAGTAATCTCACAGTTGCAAGGACAGCATTCATATTTTAAATTTAATTTGTGTAACGTGGATTCTCATAGCTCCTCTGTGTTGCTTTACCCATTCAAACAGAATAGTGTTTCTGTTCCTGTCAACCTAACAACCACAATAGCACCTGTAATGCTGTATTTCTAGACTTTGTTTATGTCTTTAATTTATTTTCTTTACCATAGTTGTATTAACATTATTTAAACATAGGCCTGGGTGTTTACTTTTCTGACAACAAGATATTATTTATTCAGAACACATACTTTTCATATTAGCCAAGGCTTTCTGAAATAATTCTAGTGTGTCGGTTGAATGTATAATTAGGCATTTTTCTGAATACACAATAATTACCTAGCAGAAAATGCTACCATTTCCATTTCTTTTAACATACCCAGAGTGGTTAGTAAGAAAAATGACAACACAAAAAAGTGAAAGACCCAAACGCTGTTTCGTTTTTAAAGTAAGCTTCCTATTGAGGCATAACTATACAGTTCAGTGAATTTTCACAAAGTGAAGACTTTCAGGTAGCTGCCACAGAACACTACCAGTCCAATTCTTTGCAGTGATTACCCATCCATGTGTGACTTCACTGCTGACTTCTACAACCATTAGTCAGCTTTCCTTCTTTCATTAGTGTTATAAGAATGAGATGATAAAGTCAGGGCTCTTTTGTTTTGGGCTTGTTTCACTCAACACTGTATTTCCAAGATATATCCATGTTGTTGCATGTGACATTAATTGACCTTCATTGTTCTATAGTACTTCACTGTATGAATATATATGGAAGATATACCTATTCTACCACTGATGGAATAGGATGTTCATTATGGAGTTTAAGCAACTAAATAATATACCTGATTTATATATTAAATCTTGATCTATGTGGTGTGTGGGAAAAGAGCCAGAATGAAACACAGCACAGCTGGCAAAAGCAGTTGTAGGAGGTGAGAATAGCTTAGAATGTGGATTTAGGGAGGAAAGAATTAAGTGATTAGAATTAAGTGATGTCAACTACAAGGTTTTTCTGATTACCTGGGTATGGGAGGTGAGAGTGAGGGAACTGTGAAGATTTTTCTTTTCTGTGATCAACTGGGTGGATTGAAGTTCTTTATATGGAGAACAGTAACAGAATATCAAGAATATCAAGGGCCTATCCTGGGCATGTGAAGTCTGGGCTATGTTTGAGATATCCACATCTAATTGTAGACTATGCACTTGGCTAAAAGAACTTGGATACAAGTACAAAATTGAAAACTATAGGTATAAGAGTAGTATTTAAAACTATGGAAATAGTCACTATCATCAAGGAAGGAAATAGAGAGTAAAAAGAGAAAATCCTAGAATAAAACTTAAAAGAAATCCAACATTTAAAAGATCATATGAAAAGAGAAACTTGAAAGAGAAACAGGCTGAGAAGTACTTCAGAGTTATAGGAGGAATGATGGTTGGGCTGGTGTTGCTTTGCCCCCCATGGATTTGTCACACCACATCCCCTGGGTGACAGAGCCACAAAGGATTACTCAAAGCCCATCCCTTCTGAGCAGTGAGAAGCCCTGAAGTGGTTAACTTCCCTGAAATCCTCAAGTGAGAGGGATCCCTTCCTTGGGAAATTAACCACGAATTGGGGTTCTCTTCCTGCATTTATTCTCCAGACCAGGAAGTTACAGGAAGAGAACATAGGTAGGATTATAGTTTAACAGTATAGGCTGGTAACTTTCATTGAAACAAGCCAAATGACATTCCAGTAAGGCAATTAAGTGATTTTACAGCAATTTCTCAGTATCTTTACATAACAATCAGTAACCTGTCTGTCCTTGAGCCAGCAACCTTGCTGTGCCACAAATTTTTATCTTACACCAGAGACTTTATAGCCTCAGGGAAATTTCCAGTCCTCTGCAAGGTCAATATTTGATACTGCAAGGCTTTGGAAAGCCAGGCCCTGCAAAGTACCTTTGCTTTAAGAATCCTCTACAGGCTGGTGACATAAAAGACAAGAAAGAAGAAAAGTTGAAGGAGGAGGAGGAGAGCAACTGAACCCACTGCTGCGAGGGTGTGTGGTAGGATGAGGACTAGACAGTGACCATTGTATTTTGCAAAATGGGTGTCTGAGTTTGACAGCCAGATTGGAGTGGGACATGAATGATGGGAAAATTGAGAAACCATGTTTAAAGTACTCTTTTAAGAAATTACCAATAAAGGGAAGTAGAGGGGTAGAGTGGTGACTGTAGGGGTGAAAGGATTCTTTTTATGTTAGACATGACAAAGTGCATTGGAATGCTGATGGCAATGATGTAGATCAAAGAGATACAGGATACCGAACAGATAAACAAATGACCCAAAACCTGAGAGAACTCACTTTTCAGCCTTCATTATTTGAAGGTCCAGAACAAACTTCCAAGTTGCCAGACACAGGTAAGGGATAGAACTTTCCTAAGACGTGGCTGAAAGGTGCCCCAAGAAACCTCTTAATTACCCATATTCCCTAATGTCACCTGAGATAACAGATGGTGCAGTGACTGTTCAACTAACAAACAAAGCATTTGCAATCTTAGTGCTTGGGGAGTAATTAATGAACATCCTCCCTGTGCTTCACATCTCCTGTTACCTCGGAGAAGAATCCAATCATCCTTGGTAAACCAAACCAACGGGGAACTTTGTTTCAACACTTATCTTTCAGGTCTCAGATGAGATGCAATTTATCTCTAGACTGGGAGAGCACAGAGATGAAGTACTGAGTTTTGTTCTTCCACTTATCCAATATTAATTTAATAATTATTTATTAAACATACTTTTAAGTTCTTAGGGCACTTTGTAATGCCTAACCCACGGTAGGTACTACAAGAAAATTCATAAAATAAAGAAATTATCGAATAAATGAAATCTAATAGAAAAAATAATCAGAATTGTGTTTTGTGGTAATTATCTTTCTGGAGAACATTTTTTAATTTCCCTGAACTTTGATATTAATGTGCTGAGAACGATGATTTGTCATGTGTTTACTTACTTTTTAAAAAATTTACAACCTTCACAAAACATTGAATCTGTTGTGGGATCATATAAGTATTTAAAACACCATCTTTTCTTATTAAGAAATCCTTCAAACATTTTAAGTGCATTGTTTTATGTGATAAGCTATTTTTTCCTAAGCACACATGATATGCCAACATAAATGGCATATAAGAATAATTCTAAGAAATTTTTAATTTTGTAATATCTATTGAAAAAGAAGATACAATGACCAACTAAGGCTTCAGTCAAAGACGTGCTAGAATGAAGGAATCCCGTCTTATTGCCTTAATCAAAGATCCTACTGGAATTGCTCAAAAACTTATTTACAGTTGTATGTACAGACACTGTTTAAGATACACACAAAATAATCAAATTAAGCATGTAGAAAGCATAGTTTTCTATTTTATGGCCTTAAGGTCTGAAAAATCCAAAGGCAGATATCTGGAGTCTTACATTTCCTTCATAAATAACACATGTAAATACAGTGAAGCTACGCTTTATTCATGACCATCAACTTTCTTCTTTCCTAAATAAAACTACAACACAACCCTCCCTCCCTAGTGTACAGTCTAAGAAGATAGTCCAGAGGATGTCAGTGTTGGTTACACTGTTGTATTATTCAGGGTTCTCCAAAGAGACAGAACCAATAGGATACGTACATAAATATATGAGAGGGGATTTATTAGGAGAATTGGCTCATGTGATTGTGAAGACAGAGATGTCCCATTATAGGCTGTCTGCAAACTGGATGCTGGTAAGGTGGCTCAGTCCAAGTCCAGAAGTCTCAGAGCCAGGGATGTTGATGGTGTGAATCTCAGTCTGAGGCCAAAGGCCTGAGAGCTGGGGTTCCTGTTGGTGTTAGTTTTGGAATCCAAAGTCTGAAGAGTCTCAAGTGTGAATGTCCACAGACAGCAGAGAAGAATGTATCCCAGCTCCAGCAGAGCAGAGTTAAAGATTTGTCTTTTCTTCCATTTTTGTTCTCTCCAGGCCTCCAGTGGACTGTGCGGTGCCCACCCATATTGAGGGCAGGTCATTACCACCACTTCTAATCAAACTCACATGCTAATCTCTTCTGGAAGTACCCTCACAGACATGCCCCAGAATAATGCTTTACCACTTTTCATGTATTCCTTAATCTAGTCAAGTGGACACCCAAAATGAGCCATCACAACTGTGAAACATTTTCCTTGAACTTTGCTTTCACTTGTGTGTGGTTTGAGAACAGAAACTATACCTAATCTGTATTTTCTGCCCAGATTTAGAATAGCATCTGGTCTTTAGGAGAATAAAGGAATATATGAAGTTCTTGCAGCATCAATACAAGAGTAATAGCTTGAATGGTGAAATAATGACCCAGCGTCCACAACTATCACTAGGGCCTAATGCTACATGTACAATTAAAAAATGGGCAAAGGAGCTGGTAGCTCAGTTGGTTAGAGCATAGCCTTATAACCCCAGGGTCATGGATTTGGGTCCCTGTACTAGCCAGTGCCAAAGGGGGGAAAAAAAGAGGGTAAAGGAGCTGAATAGACATTTCTCAAAAGAAGACATACAAATGGCCAACAGACACATGAAAAAATGCTCAACATCACTAATCATCAGAGAAATGCAAATCAAAACCACTTTGAGATATCATCTCACTCCAGTTAGACTGGTTATTATCAAAAAGACAGAGAATAGCAAATGCTGATGAGGATGCAGAGAAAGGGGAATCCTCCCACACTGTTGGGGGGACTGTAAATTAGTGCAGGCATTACGGAAAATAGTATGAAATTTCCTCAGACAACTACAGACAGAACTACCATAAGATCCAGCCATCCCACTTCTGGGTATATACCCAAAGGAATGGAAATCATCACGTCAAAAGGATACCTGTGCTCCTGTGTTTATCACAGCTCTATTTACAATAGATAAGAGTTGAAACCAACCTAAATGTCCATCAGTGGATGACTGGATAAGGAAAGCATGGTACATATATTCAATGGCATGCTACTCTGCCATAAAAAAGAATGAAATTTTGCCATTGGCAACAACATGGGCGAACTTGGAGAAAACTATGTTAAGTAAAATAAGCCAGGCACAGAAAGAGAAATACTGCATGTCCTCACTCATAACTGTGAGCTAAAAATAAAAAATTAAAAAATGAATAAGTAAGAAAGAAAGATACAATGATTACAATAATACACTGAATTTTCAAAAGGAGAGAACAGAACTGAAGTTACCAGACGTGGGAAAGGGGGCGGGGGAGGAGGGGTTAGTGAGAAATTGGCAAAAGGTCACAGAGAATGATTGTATTGTTTAACGAATATATTAATTATCCTGATTTGATCATCACATATGGTACACAGGTATTGCTATTCAACTCTGTACTCACAAATACGTATCATCAATTATGTTTCAGTCACAAAAAACCTACAAGAGAGTGTATAAATTTAAAAGCATTTTTCTGCCCAGGACCCAGGAGGGTGATCTAACATTAGGCAAGCTGTGGGGTTTCCATTTGTCCTCACTGTCCACGCTGCCCATTGTTTGTCTCTGCCTAACTGTGGTTTGGCCTCCACATTCCAGTCGAGTTCAGAACCATCGGCCGTGACGGCTGAAGGATTTCCAATGCCCCCCACTCTTCATCTGCTCTGCCTGCCCTTGGGGTGGGGAGGACTTTCACGTGTCAACCTCACATTTACAGAAGACTTTGGATCTGAAGCTCTCTTCTTATCAAATACACAGATATGAATGTGGTTGAGAGGGGTTTTAAGAGGAGCTCCACTGAAAGTCTCTTCCCTGAATTAATAGTAATTCCAAGATTTCTAAATATGATGGTTATATTTTTTTGTTTCAATTGGATTGATATCTCTATCTAGCCCAAATAGCCATACCTGTTTTCTGAGCACCCAATTCTCATCTGTTATGCATTTATTTATTTATTCATTGATTCAACAAATATTTCATGCTAGCCACTATTCAAATGCCTGAGGTATGGTAGTAAACAAACCCAAAATAACATCTCTGACCTCAGGGAGCTTATGTTCTGAGGTGGGAGGCTAAAAGAAGATAATAAAAATAAACACAGAAGTATATAAAAGATCAGGAAGTAATACAAACTTCAGAGAAAAATAAAAAGGGTGAGAGGGATAAAAGGCCAGAGATATGGGTCAGGATTTCTATTTTATAGTTATCAGAAAAAGATCATGTTAACAAAGTGATATTTGAATGGAGACTGGAGAACGGGAGGAAACTTACCACGTGGGTATCTGAGGGAAGAGACTTCCAGGTAGAGGAAACAGCATGAGCAAGTGTCCCAAAGTGAGAGAGAGCATGATGGGTACATTTGCAAGAAGTTTAATCTGAATGAAGTGGAATGAAGAAGGGTGGTAGAAAACGACGTCGTGAAGTAGCAGGTGGATAGATTACCTAGCACCTGTGTGCCACAATAAGGATTTTGAAGACAAAAATATCACCCTGGGTGCTGTATGGAAAAGTGACAGGAGGATGAAGCATGGAAGGAGGGTGAATAGTTAGTTAGCAGACTACTGCAAAAATCCAGTGAGAGATGGTGTTGAACCAGGAAGGTAAGCATGGAACTGCTGAGAAGTGGGTGGATTCTGAACATAATTGGAATGACAGCTGAGAAATTTTGTTGATGGATTGGTTCTGGCTGGTGACAAAAACCGAAAACAAAATAAACACAAAAAACAAACAAAAGGAGGACTACAGGATAATTCCAGCCTAAAGGATGGCATTATCATTTACTAAGATTTAAAAGACTGTAAGAAACAGGTTTTGTGTCAGAGGGCAAAATTTTTACCATTATTCAAACTTTGTAGCCTAGATAACTAAATAGATAATCTAAAGTTAGAATTCAAATTTCTTTATGCATTTTTCAGAATGCCCTTATGAAATTTATTTAATTAGAAGACTATTTCTACCTATATTTATATATAACATATACGTGTGTGTGCGCAAATAAAACACACACGTGTGCAACAACCAAAAGCAGAATTTAAAAAGTTCTAGTTTTCTCTTCAAAGAATAAATGACTATTTCTCTGACTTGAGTTTAGACCATCACTCAGGTTTTTAAAATTTATGTCATTAAAATCCTGAACATAAGAATAATACCAAAAATAAATATTCTGCTTCCTTAACATTTTTCTCTGGCTTGAGTTATCTAAGAAGAAAATAGCTGAGCTGAAAATAGTAGCTGCGTTTTGGCTGCTGAACTGTCACCAGACCTAAGGCAAACTATCCTAAGTTTGAGGAGAGAACAGTTCTTGCTCCAGTGGTTATGCAGCGATGATATAGCAGCCCCATGCTGCACATGAGCTTAAGGCCTCCTCATCGCATGCCTGGGAGGAAGGGTGTGATTCTTTCCATTCTCAAATAAGAACTCAAACAGTGAATGTCCAGGCATCGTGACAATTTGTCCCACATTGTTCTCTTGCATTGAGAGACAGAGTAAAATCAAATCAAACTAAAATATGGTCACTGAAAAACCTCTAATTTAGTCCATTTTATTCTTCTGCTGTGATTCCTGTAATTACTTTTACTTTGTCTCCACCAATTACAGTTGTTTGCGATGATATGGAATCAATAGACTGTGAAATACAAAGTGGGAATGTTGTCACTTGGTGCCTTAAGTACAGATAATAGGTTTAAAAAATTGCAGTATGAACACTTTATTTAAAGTATAACCTCCGGAATAATTGAAACCAAAAAATGGTTAAAATAGGTGGGACTGAGGGCAAGAAAGATTACAGATTAGAAGAGTTTTGCTTTTCATGATAAATCCTTTGGCACTATTTATTTTTTAGATGTGCATGGATTGTTTTGATGGCTATATATTTTTTAAGTAAGTAAAAATGTATTTTTCAAAATTTGATAATGTCAATTAAATGAGTACTCTTAGCTATGAATAGCTAATTATATCATAGCTTTATATAAAGGCAGTAATAGAATGAATTACTCTCATGTGTGTCAACAAACCATTAAAACTACAAAAAGACCTGCATGGTCCACTATAATGGAAATGTCTATATACAGTTATCTGCTGTTCTTTGATCTTTTCTTTGTTAGAGGCTGAACTAAGACTAGGTCAATAAATGTCTATAGATTGAAAAAATCAAAAGGTTATGAAACTAAGATTCAATCCCCATTAGAGACTCATTGAGAGGGTCAATTTAATTTTAAAAAGCACAGAAAATTTCTGTTAAATCACAAAGTTCATTTTCACAAGCTGATACATTTAAAACTATGCTGTGTTTAACTTACTAGCATCTTTTTTATTAAAAACATACATTTCCAATTTCTATGAAACTCTACTGCCAATTTTATTATCTGTTGTCACATACTACAGAAGTGATATTTCTGGAGGAAATTTTAGAGATATCAGTCATTAAAAATATTACTTAGAATCTGAAAACCCTTCTCCAGTTTGTGACGGGGTCCCATCGTGTGAGTCCTGGTCATGGGCAGGGGCCTGCCTGTCAGCACTCAAAGAGTCAGCCTAATCCTTTTGTGGTGGCAGGGGCATGGGCATGGATTATTGAGCTCCTCATTCCAACGCTCCCACATAGGATTTGAGGGAGAGACATAAATACAGGGAGAGTGAAAACATCATCATTAATTATTCAGTGGAGGGGGCATCAGAATACAAGTAATGGCCTTGGTCATATTTTCCACTGCTTTTCCCTCTTTCAGTTCCTCCCAGTTTACAGAGCCTTATTCTGCAGTCTTCCAGGCACTTTTGAAGGCTTTCAGATGTCCCTTAAATGCATCCTTTTTCTACTTAAATTACCTACAGTTGTTTGCTGTTGCTTGCAACCAATGAGCCTTACCAATAAAATGATGTAATGATGACATACTATAGTGAAATGGACTTATGTAGACACAAGTTAATTATTAGGAAATGGACCTTAACAATTATTAGCTACAACTTGTGTTTTGCAGAACAAATAATATGGGTGTTAGAGCAAAAAGAAGGACTAAAAATAATATTTAAAGGAATACAACTACTTTGTAAAGAAATTATGAAAATACTTAAAGGGTCACTATGGTGGTTAATTGTATGTGTCAACTTCACTGGGATGCATGTGACCAGACATTTGTTGAACATTATTCTGGGCATGTCTGTGAGGGTGATTTTGGATAAGATTAACATTTAAGTCGATAGGCTGAGCAAAGATTGCCCTCCCTAATGTTGGTGGTCCTCATCCAAGTGTAGAGGAGATGGATTACCTGTCCATGGGAATGGAATGGAAAGAAAGACTTAGACGCAGTTCACTTATTCCTTTTTATTATTGAAGAACATAGCTACATAGAACAGCCCTAACCAACAGAAATACAATGTTAGCCATACATAAATTAAAAATTTTCTAGTAACCACATTTAAAGTAAAAAGAAATAGGTGATACAGGCATTAATAATATATTTTTTTAACATAAGATATCCAAAATGTTATCATTTCAATATGCCATAAATATAAAACTTTATTAATGTTATTCATTTAAAAATTATATTAAGTGTTTAAAATCCAGTGTGTATTTCCTATTTACAGCCTGTATTAGTCAGGGTTCTCCAGAGAGACAGAATCAATAGAATATAATTATATGAGAGGGATTTATTAGGGGAATTAGCTCACATGGCTATGAAGAAAAGTCGCACGATAGGCTGTCTATAATCTGGATGCCAGTAGCGTGGCTCAGTCCAAGTCCAAAGGCCTCAAAACTAGGGAAGCTGATGGTGTCCTTGGTGTAAGTTCTGGAACCCAAAAGCTGAAGAGTCTCAAGCTCTAATGTCCACAGACAGGAGAGAAGAGTGTATCCCAGCTCCAGCAGATCGAGAGAGAGCTTCACCTCTTTCCTCTGTCTTTTGTTCTCTCCAGACCCCCAGTGGATTGGATGGTTCCCACCCACACTGAGGGTGGGTCTTTCCCACCCAGGCCGCTCAGACTCTCATACTAATCTCTGCTGGAAACACCCTCATGGACACACCTGAAAAGATTGCTTTACCAGGTTTCTCAGCATTCCTTCATCTAACCAAGTTGACATTTAGAACTTCACACAGCCCATCTCAATTTGAACTAACCACATTTCACGTCCTCAATGGCCACATGCTGCTGGGGGCTACCAGATCGGATAACAGACATAAAGCCACCAACAGGAGTAACAATCCTACTTTCAGATACTCTTCGTTTACTTGCTCTAAGAGACTGATATTCAGCTGAAGAAGAGAATCATTAGATGGCTTTTCAAGGACCCTCAAACCACCAGTGAAGAAGTTGTTATAGAGCCTGTTGCTTATAGTAAACACCTGCAGCTATGAGGAATGCGGACTTGCCACTATGCCAACGTTCTCTCTGCCTCAGTCCCAGCCATGGCCTGACAAAGAGCTCCATTTCCACATTTCCTGGAAATTCTTATTACAGTCATGCAAAACCAGTGGCTTTTGTTAATTTCATTTTATGTCTTTGTGTGTCATTTAGAGTGGTGGAAAGATAGGGAAAAGTCTGAACAAAATGTTTGTTTAAAATTCTATTTTACAATTTATCCATTTACAACATGGAAATAGCCAGAGAAACATGTGTATCCATGTTTGCATGCACTGTTTATAAATTATCCGTGGTTAAAGCTCCAAAGACAGTATAGGCAACGGATATTAGCAGATTTATGGTTGAAGAAACACCCAGTGGCAGGTTTATTCATCTGTTCCTATTGCATTGGCCAAAGGCTTTTGTCTTAAGGTGATAGCTATGCGGATAACTCTTGGAGTTTTGCATTCACTTGGTTATATGTGCATAAAATATGTGCTTCTTGAATTGTCTATGACCACTGGTGAGCTAAATATTAGTCCAAACTACAGGGTACAGACTACTACAGAGTACAGTTACCATCATTCTCTCTAGCTCAATGGAAGTTACTACCCTGGCTGTATCTGTGCTCCGCTTCCTCTCACCTCTTCTCCTCTTGGTACATGGATGTCATGACATCTAAGTGCACATATGTAAGTACACATATGTAAGTGGGTATGAGCATGTGTAAACATGGGTGTCTTTCTTTTATTTTTACTTTTTAATATTTTTTGGTTTTATTGAGGTATAGTTGACAAGGGGAAAGTGTATGTATTTAGGTGTACAATATGATGTTTTGATATATGTACACAGTGTAAAATAATTACCACAATCAAACTTATTTATATCCATCACCTCACATAATTACCTTTTGTGTGGTAAGAATACTTAAAATCTACTGTTTTAGCAAATTTCAATGATCCGACACATTACTATTAATATAGTCACCGTACTGTCAATTAGGTCTTCAGAAATTACTCATCTTATAACTGAAAGTTTGTACCCTTTAACAAACATCTGCCCATTTTCCCAACCTCAGTCCCTGGTAACCACCTTTCTAGTCTGTTTCTATGAGTTCACCTCTTTTAGATTCCACATGTAAATAAGATCATGCAGTATTTATCTTTGTGTGCCTGGCATATTTCACTTAGCATAATGTCCCCTACATTCAACTGTATTGTCCCAAATGGCAGGATTTCCTTTTATTTTAAGACGGAATAATATTTCATTGTGTGTACACACACACACACACACACACACACACACACACACACACACACACACACACACACACACACACACCATGATTTCTTTATTCATTCTTCTGCTGATAGATACCTAGGCTGTGTTTTTACCTTGGCTATTATGAATAATGTTGTAAAAAACATGGGAGCGCAGATTATACGGTGGTTCTATTTTTAATTCTTTCAGGAATCCATCTGTTTTTTATAACGGCTGTACCAATTTACATCCCCACCAAAGTGTACAGGGTTCACTTTTCTCCATATCCTGGCCAACCCTTGTTAACTTCTGAGTTTTTGATAGTAGCCATTATAACAAGTGTGAAGCGGTATATATACTTGTGGTTTTGATTTGCATTTCCCTGATGACTAGTGATGGGAAGCATTTTTTCATATATCTGTTGGTATTTCTATGTCTTCAGAAAAATGTCTGTTCTTTGTCCATTTTTTAATTGGTTGGTTTTTTGCTATTGAGTTGTGTAAGTTCGTATATGTTTGGGATGTTAACCAATTAATTGGATATATGATTTGCAAATATTTTCTCACACCCAGAGATTGCCTTTTCATTATGTTAGTTATTTCTTTTGATGTGCAGAAACTACTTTTTATTTTGATGTAGTCCCACTTGTTTATTTTTGCTTTTGTTTCCTGCGCTTCTTGTGTCATATCCAAAACTCATTGCCAAGATCAATGCCACAGGATTTCATCCCATGTTTTCTTCTAGAGTTTTATGGTTTCAGGTGTTATGTTTAAATCTTTTATCCATTTTGAGTTGATAATTTGTGTATGGCATAAGAAAAGAATTTAATTTTATTTTACTTTGTTTCATGTGGATATCTAGTTTTCATAACACCATTTATGAAAGAGACTATCTTTTCCTTTCTTCATTGTATGTTCTTGGTGCCATATGTCTGTTTTTGTGGCAATGCCATACTATTTTGCTTCATAGCATAATTTGAAATCAGGAAGTGTGGTGCCTCCAACTTTGTTCTTCTATATTGCTCTGGTTATTTGGGAATTTTTTGTGCCTCCAACTTTGTTCTTCTATATTGCTCTGGCTATTTGGGAATTTTTTGTGGTTTCATGCAAATTTTAGGAGTCTTTCTATTTCTGTGAAAAATGCCATTATAATTTTTAAGAAATTGCATTGATTCTGTAAATGGCTTTGGGTGGTATCGACATTTTGACAATATTGATTCTTCCAGTCCATGAATATGGGACATTTTCCCATTTATTGTGACTTTAATTTCTGTCATCAATGTTTTATAGTTTTCAGTGTACAGATTTTTCAACCCCTTTAATTACTAAATATCTTATTCTTTTTGATGCTATTGTAGATGGTATTGATTTCTTAATTAATTTTTCAGATAGCATATAAAAGTGAAATTAATTTTCATAGGTTGATTTGGTATCCTGCAAGTTTAGTCAATTTGTTTATTAGTTCTGTTTTTGGTCGAGTCTTTAGGGTTTCTACATATAAAATCATGTCATTTGCAAACAGGGAAAATTTAACTTTGGTCTTTTAAATGTGGATGTTATTTATTTCTTTTTCTTGCCTAATTAATATGGTTAGTACTTCCTGCAGTATGTTGAATGGAGGTGTTGCTAGTGGGCATATATTTGAAGAAAAGCTTTTTTTTCTGTTGAGTATGATGTTAGCTGTGGGCTTATGATATATGGTCTTAATTGTATTGAGGTACATTTCTTCTATACCTAATTTGTTGACAGCTTTTTTTAAATCACAAAAGTACGTTAAATTTTGTCAATGCTTTGTCTGCATATACTGAGATGATCATTTTATTTTTATTTTTCATTCTGTTAATGTGGTGAATCACATTTATCAATGCATATGTTGAACCATTCATGCTTCCCTGGGATAAATCTCACTTCAGCATGGAGAAAGATCCATTAAGTGTGCCATTGAATTAGGTTTCCTCATATTTTGTTGATATTTTGCATCTATGGTCATCAGAAATATTGCCTGTAATTTATTTTTTCTCTTGTGGTGTCCTTGTCTGATTTTGGTATCAGGGTAATGCTGGCTTTGTAAAATGAGTTTGGAAGTTTTTCCACCTGTTCAATTTTTGGGAAGAGTTTGAGATAGATTAATATTAATTCTCCTTTAAGTGTTTGGTTGAATTTGCCAGTAAAGTCATCAGGTCCCGAGCTTTTCGATTGGAGACTTTCAAGTTTTATATTTTCATATGTTTTCATGTTACTAGTCAGCCATTATTTCTTTGCCTAAGCTTACTGCTCCTTTCTTTCTCTCTTCTTTTTATTAGAATCCCATAATGCAAAAGTGAGCTCTTTTAATGCTGTCCCATAAATCCCATAGACATTATCTATTTATTTATTTATCTTTTTCTTCTCTGACTGGATATTTTTAAATCACCTGACTTTGAGTTCACAGGTTTTGTCTTTTGCTTGATCAGCTCCACTGTTGATGCTCTCTATTGCATTTTTCATTTTATTCACGTATTCTTCAGCTCCAGAATTTTTTAAATAATATCTATCTCTTTATCGCACTTCTCATTATGTTCATATATTGTTTTGTTTTTCTAGTTTTATTGAGTTTTCTATCTGTGTTCTCTTGTAGTTGATAAGCTTCCTTAAAGCAATTATTTTGAATTCTTTTTAGGCAATTTTTACATCCCCATTTTGGGGGGTTGGTTAGTGGGATATTTTGTGTTCTTTTGGTGGCATCAGATTTTTTGATTTTTTTATGTTCCTTGAAGTCTTATGTTGCTGTCTTTCCATTTTAAGAAGCAGTCACTTCCTCCGATCTTTACTGATTGTGTCAAGGAGAGAAACACCTTTGCCAGATAGCACAGCTAGGGATTTTGAGGCTCTCTCAGACTTTCTCTTTAAATGTGCCTGCTTCATACCTCTTACGAAAGGGAAATTGTTAAGATTGTACCTTCCCTTGATCCTGCAAAACAGGCTAGTGCTGAAAGCCTCCTTTTTGTTTTCATGGTGGTGCCCTGAAAACCTCAAGTTGGTGTGCTTTCTCCCAATCCTGCAGAATCACACAGGCTGTCTGAGTGAGATTCTTATACTTGCCATCTGTGGGTGTATGCTTGAGGAGCTGTCCTGGGTGGGATGATGGTGAGGTGCATGGAGAATTTGAGGAGTTTGTGGGCAAGTTTGGGGAGGGTCTACAGGTGAGAACTGCCATGTGGCTCATGGGAGGACTTCCTGATAAAGTCCATGAAGTGATTATAGGGTCTGTAGCCTCTCTTTTCTGCTCCCATCCCCTCCCAGCCAATCAGCTATGTTGATCAGCTCAGTATTCTGGGTGGGGTGAGAAAAAAATGGACTTCTGGGCAGTGTCCCTCATGGCTGGAGGAGCTGGGTGCACACTCACAATGCTCTCACTTTACCCTATAAGAGGAACAACAGGCAGATGAGGTCTCTCTTGGCACTGAGTTATGCTTTATCAGGGGAGGGGTGCTGCAGGGAAAGTAAAGTTGTTCTTCTTACTCTCCTCAGTGGTTGTATTCTCAGATTTTTTTGCTCTGACAGTATGCTAGAACTTCTCCCTGGACTCTTGTACTCCCGGATTCCCACAAAGTTCCTCTCATTTGTGAGGAGTCATCAAAATGAATGCTTCTGCAATAAGATCATGGTACAAAGCTCCTTTTCCACCATTGTGCTGATATTACCTCTACAGATAACTTTTAGGTGATGCAAAAAGGTGTAATGATGAATAGCTATCAATTTTGGGACATAAGTGCACAAAATATATAGGAGATTAATTTTTTTAAAGAAGTGTATTTGAAAAGGACATTATTTATTGATTCATGTACTACTTCAACAAAATTTAACTGCCAAATTTGTTTCGGACCAGAATCAAACATGCAGGATGCTGAAAATAAAATAATAGGACACAAGCAATTCCTGCCCTTCAGAAGGCAGTATGTGCTTCTTTTAGGGAGGCCTACAAATAAATAAAACTTGGGGCATAAGATGAATTTAGCCTTTGTACAAAGGCTTTGGAAAGTATTTAAAGAATCTGTTTGGCCTAATTACATGTTTATATAGGAAATATTACACTAGGTTCAGGTGAAAATGAAGGGAAGGGAGAAAGAGTGAGAGTGAAGTGTTGGTGAGGACAGAAGGAAGTGGATGCAGTCCAAGTGGGAGATGATAGTACCTGAACCAGGGTGAAGGACTATGAGTTAAGAGAACCATAAAGATTTTAGAAATATTTGTAATGTGAACTTGCCTGATGATAAGATATAGCAGAGATAAGAAATAAGAAATAGATGAGAACTTTTACATCAAATTAAATGATTGGAAACCTAAGTTGAAAACATTAACTTCAGATACAGTCATGAAACCTAAGCTTTCTCTTGTCAGCCATGACTTTATATACATAGTATCATAAGGAGTCAACTGATAATATTGTGTTATAATTTAGTACTTAATACTTAAATTAAAAATATGAGACAACAGCTTATCTTAAGAAACTGTTCTCAGCCTTCACAGATAAAAGGTTGGTTTTGAAACCTAATGTTAGTTAGCTATTGCTGAAAACAACACATATTTATTATTGCACATTTTCTGTGCCACAAGTCCCAGGCATGGTTTAGTTGTGTCCCCTATTTAAGGGTTTAACAAAGCTGCAATCAATCTGTCAGCCAGGATGTCAGCCTCATATGAGGCTCAAGTAAGAAAAAACTCCCTTTAAGCTCGTGTGGTTGTTGGTGGAATGTAGTTCCCTTGCAGGCTGTTGGACCAAGAATTGCAATTTTTGATGACTGTTGTACAGAAGCCTTCCTCAATTGCTTGACATGTGGCCCTCTCCATTGACTTGCTCACAACATGGCAGCTGGCTTCTTCAAAGCCAGCAAGGGAAATAGTGTTTCTTAAGTTACAATCTTAGATAATGTAATTGCATATAGCCCATCACTTCGGCTGTATTTTACAGGTTAGAAGGAAGTCACAAGTCTGACCTGCCCTCAAGGGGAGGAGATTTTGCCAAGAGCAAAAAGTGGGGATCATGGGGTCATCTTAGAGTCTGTCTTTTGCAGAAAGATGAACACAATTCTCATGAACCTTATGTTTTTCCTATCTGTTCTCAAGTATTTCAGGATAAAGTGATACCTAAATGAAACAACAGTATCTTATATACAAATCTCTCTTGTCTTCACCTGTCTTACATGCTAGCTTTTCAATATATCAAAAGTTTTGTTTATAAACTTCCACTAAGTAATTACCCAAACCTAGTTGTCTCAAAGAAAATTCAATATCACTTTCCAAAGCAGTGAAAATTGTGCTGCTGCAGCTCTGGGGATGTAATTGTGAGCAAAGAAAATAGAAGCTTAGGAAAAAAATGTATTTTAGTAACAGGGTGTCTTGTAATTCAATTCAAGTTCTTGAAGCCTGTTTCTATTCTAGTATCCTTTGGTATAATCCCCGATGAGTATTCTGTGTATGTGGTAACACAAACAGACTTCAATTTGGAACAATTTGAATACTGGCTGGCAAGAAATTTACAGAAGAAATCACAGAACTGTTCTTTCTGTTGCTTGTTCATCTTTTCTACTAAGCCTTATTGAGCAGAATGAGAGGAAAATAATAATTCCTAATATTTCTAATAGCACAATCACATCAGCAATAAATGTAGAATACATGTTTTGATTCCACATGTGTTTTGTCTTTTGTAAAATCTCTAACCATAACTATGTCAAAGCTAGCAAAGGTTGCAGCACATTCAGTCTTATGTAATGCATTCCATTCCTTAATTCATTATTGGCCATGTCGTTGCCTATTTTAGAGCCAATTATAACAGATAGTTCACTTTCATTTTTTTTTTCTCCTTCTTTTCCTTCAGTTTTACTTTGGTTAGGTAGAGCTAGCTGCTGTCAAGTATTCTGGTAATTAGCTCAGAATCCAAAATATGCGAAAATGCATAGTCCTGCACCTTCATTCATTTGTTTATTTAATCACACATACATAGAAAATTATTTAAGGACTATCAATAGTGTGGGATCTTACTAGCATGAGTACTCCAATATAAATTAGACATGCCTATTTCCACCAAGGGGCATACCATCTGTTAAAAAACAAAACAAAACAAAATATATATATATCTGTAAAAATTGCATAATGTTGTTAAGTGCTGTGAGAATAATAACAAAAGAGCAATGATAAAATTAATAAGAACTAAGTGAACTCAGTGCCAGACACTGCATATACTTTTTATATACATTGTGTAACTTGAAATCAGTCACAATTCTGTGAGGATGAGTCCATCATTTTAGTTTTTTATTGCTGCCATAATAAATTAACACAAACTTAGTGGCTTAAAACAGCGTAAATTATCATTTTATAGTTCTGCAGATCACAGGTCCACAGCAGGTATCACTGAGATAATATCAAGGTTTGGGTAGGGCTGTGTTCCTCTCTGGAGGCTTTAGGAGACAATGCGCATTCAGATTGCTGACAGAATTCAGTTCTATGTGATTGTAGGCTGAGGTCCCCACCTCCCTGCTGGCTATTGGCTAGGGGCCACTCTCAGCTTATAAAGGCTGCCCACGTTCTACGACTTATGGCCTCTACCTCCATCTTTAAAGCCAGCTACGGGTGGTCAAGTCCTTCTCACGTTGCATCTCTCTGACACACCCATCTGCCCTGTTCTCCTTTTAGGAACTCATGTGAATAGATTGAGCCCACCTTGATAATTGAAGATAATTCTTCCCATCTCATAGTTCTTACCCTTACTCTCATCAACACAGTCCCTTTTGTAGTTTAAGGTGATATATTCACAGGAGATTAGGGTGTGGACATCTTTGGTGGCCATTATTCTACCTAACACCTCTATCATTGTAGCCATTTAAGAAATGAGGAAAATCATTTCCAATCTGAAAAGTAAAAAGGACAGCAATTGAACCCAGGCTATGTAACCTACTTCAAGGTAGTAATTAGAAATCCATATGGAATAGAGTGGAGACGCAAAAGTGGGACTCTGTATGGGAGGAAATGCTTACATCCATCCAATCACCATTTAGTAATCACCATTTTTTTTTTTTTTTTTTGCAATAAAAGTACTAGAAACTTGACTGTAAGATACTCTACTCCTAACTAAGGGCACAGGTTTATGCATGGGTGACTATTCTATATGTGTGCAATAACCTTTCCACATTCCAAATCCACCCATACTCTATTCATTATAACAGAAATTATCTTAGCTGACTTCCACATGAAAATGTCTTGGAGCAAATGGGTTCTCAGTGTTTTTTCTGCCACCTGTTGACTTGTGCCTGTGGTGCTTTTCCTACCCTGCCCTTGCCCTTCCACTTACACCAGCTGAATTACATGCTTGTCAAGAATCGGTTATGTTCCTTGCAAAACTGCTTATGCTAATTGTATTTGTTATTCTCATTACATATTTTAATTAAATACCAAAAAAAAAAAAAAAAAAAGAGAGAGAGACTAAATATGAGTTTAAAGTAGAGGAAGTTGGTGGTTCAATTTAAACTAAATTAAAAGCTTTAGAGAGACTCAATAAAGAAGAGTAGCTTTAAAATAGCTGTCAAATTAGGTGTTGATGAGGTAACTGTAAAAGACTGGGAAAATATTTAGACAGATTCTGCCCTCAGAATGATCTAAAAAAAATGACTTTAATTTCTCACTCAATTTGAAATAATGTAAAACTAGGATTCTAAAAAGATGCATTATGGGTGTGAATTGAGAAAATTATACAGAAAGACAATCATTGGACCACATTCACAGAAAAGACTTGTTTTTCTTTCTAAGCATTAGGGAATAAATACACATTTATTTATAAGTTTGAAGTTAAAAATATTACATCGGTATCACTACAAGGGTACTCCAGAATGTTCATGAAAAAATGGAATTGAAAGATAAAATGAATCTTTTTGAAGTACTCTTGTATTATTATCCAGATATTGTTACCTTTATTTTTTATTGTCATATACAATTCACATACCATAAAAATCACCCTTCAGAGTATACAATTCCATTTAAAAAAATATATTTATAAAGTTGTCAACCATTACTAGAATATATATTTTTATCATCCCCCAAAGAAAATCCCAGCCACCGATAGTCACTCCCCATCCCCCCACCCCCACCCCCCCCACCCTTTCATCTAGCATAATGTTTTCAAGTTTCATTCATGTTCTCATATGAATCAATACTGTAGTTCTTTTTAAGGCTAAATAATATTTTATTTTGTTTATCCATTCAACCGTCTATGGACATTTGGAATTTTCCACTTTTTGGCTATCGTAAACAATGCTGCTGTGAATATTCGGGTATAAGTTTTTGAGTGGACACACGTTTTCAGTTCTCTTGGGTGTACACCTAGGAGCAGGATTCCTGAGGTATATGGCAACTCTACGTTTTAATTTTTAAAGAAATACTAGCTTTCCAAAGCAGGAATGCACCATTTTACATTCTCACAAGCAATGTATCAGTGATCTAATTTTTTCACATCTTTGTCAGCACTTGTTATTTTCTGTCTTTTAAAATTAGAGCCCTCTTAGAGGGGGTGAAGTGGTATGTTGTGGTTTGAATTTGCATTTCACTAATGACTATTGATTTTGAGGATTTTAAAATATGCTTATTAGCCACATGTATGTCCTCTCTGGAGAAATGTCTATTGAAATCTTTTACCCATTTCTTATTGTTATCTCATTTTGTGTGTTGTCTTTTCACTTTCTTGATAATGTCCTTTAGAACACAAAAGATTTAATGTTGATGAAGTCAAGTTTTGTATTGCTTCTTTGGTTGCTTGTGCTTTTCCTATTTTATCTAAGAAATCATTGTCTCATACAAGGTCATCAACATATACAACTACATTTTCTTCTAAAAACTTTGCATTTTTTAGTCTTACATGTAAATTTTAGATTCATTTTAAGTTAATTTTTATATATAATGTGAGGTAGGGATCCAAAATCAATTTTTTTCTTTTTTTTTGCTTATGCATATCCAGTTGTCTCAGCAATACTTGTTGAAAAGATTACTCTTTTCCAATTGATTTTTTTGGGCATCCTTGTTGAAAATTAATTGACCATAAATGAATGACTTTATTTCAGGACTTTAAATTCTGTTCCATTGATCTGTATGGGTATCCTGATGACAGCACCACACAGTCTTGATTACTGTAGCTTTGTAGTAAGTTTTGAAATTAGGAAGTGTGAGTCCTTAGACTTTGTTCTTCATGTTTGGTTATTTTGGCTGGTCGGTATTCCTACCACTTCCATTTAAATTTTAGCATTGCCTTAGTTTTGCAAAAAAGTGCAATTATTTTGATAATGATTGCACTAAATATGTAGATAATTTTTGGAAATATCCTCATCTTAACAACAGTTAAGTCTTCCAATCCATAAATGTAGAATGTTTTTACATTTACTTACATATTCTTCGATTTCTTTCAACAATGTTTTGCAGTTTTCAGTGTACACACCTTGCACTTTTTGGTTAAATTTATTCCTGAGTATGCTGTTCTTTTTGTGCTATTGAAAATGGAATTAATTTCTTAAATGCATGTTCAGATTGTTTATTGCTAGTTTATAGACATACAACAGATTTTTATGTATTGATCTTGTACCCTTCAAACAAACTAAATTCAGTTATTGTCTCTAATTTTTTTATGGATCTCTTAAGATTTTCTATACACAAGATTATGTTATCTGCCAATAGAGACAGTTTCATTCTTCTTTTCCAATATAATTGCCTTTTTTTCCCTTGTCTAAACACTTTACCTAGATCCTGTAGTGCAATGTTTGGAAGCGGTGAGAGCTGACATCCTTGTTTTGTTCCTTAAATTAGGGAGAAGATTTTCAATCCTGGCCTTTTCATGTATCTCTTTATGAGGTTCCTTTCTATTGCTGATAGGTTTTCTTTTTTTAATCACAAAAGGGTTTAAAATTCTGTGAAATGCTTTTTTTGTGTGTATCTATTGGGATGATCATGTGGGTTTTATCCTTACTTTATATGGCGTATTTTATTTATTAATTTTTATATGATGTGTCAACCTTGCATTCCTCAGATAAATTCCACTTATTGTGTATAATTCTTTACGTGTTTCTGAACTTTGTGCTAACATTTTGATGAGGATTTTGCCTCAATATTCATAAGGGAAATCTGTCTGTAGTATGCATGTGTTTGCATGTGTTTGCATGTGTGTGTGAGATGTCTTTGTGTGACTTTGTTATCAGGATAATACCGGCCTCATAGAATGAGTTGTGAGGTGTCTCTCCATTTCTATTTTTGGGAAGAGTTTGTGACAGATTGGTATTGATCATTTTTTACACATTTGTTAGAATTCACCAGTGAAGCCTTTTGGTCCTGGGTTTTTCCTTTAGGAAGTTTTTTACTACTAATTCAATTTCTTCTCTTGTTATAGGTTTATTTAAATTTCATATTTCTTCTTGAGCCAGTATTTCTTTGAGTCTATTGTTTGTGTCATTCTAAAGAATTGTCCATTTTACCTAGGTTATCTAGTTTATTAGCATACAATTGTTCAAAGTATTTTTTTAAATCCTTTTTCTGTAAGCTCAGTCAAATAGCCTCTTTTTTCATTCCTGATTTTAGTAACTTGAATCTTCTATCTTTGTTTCTTGATCAGACTAGCTATAAGTTGTCAATTTGGTTTGATCTTTTCAAAAACCCAACTTTTGATTTTGTTATTTTTCCTGTTATTTTTCTATTCTCTGTTTTATTTATTTCCACTCTATTCTTTAGTATTTTTTTTCCTTCTGCTTGCTTTGGCTTTAGTTTCTTCTTCTAGTTTTTTTAAAGTGTCAAGTTAGGTTAGTGGTTTGAGATTTTCTTATTTTTTTAACAGGTGTTTACAGCTACAGATTTTCCTGTAGGTACTCCTTTAGCTGTATCCTATATATTTGGGTATTTTGTGTTTTTCCTAATCAATTTCCAAGTATTTTCTAATTTCCCTATGATTTCTTCCAGTCCCATTGGTAATTTAGTCATATGTTGTCAATGTTTGCATTTTTGTTTATGGTTTGTTTCCTTCTTTTACTCATTTCTTTTTTTTTTTTTTTTTTTTTTTTTTTAAAGATGACCGGTAAGGGGATCTCAACCCTTGACTTGGTGTTGTCAGCACCACGCTCAGCCAGTGAGCGAACCGGCCATCCGTATATGGGATCCGAACTCGTGGCCTTGGTGTTGTCAGCACCACACTCTACCGAGTGAGCCACGGGCTGGCCTTACTCATTTCTAATTTAACTGCATTGTAGCCAGGAAACATACATTGTATGATTTGAATGCCTTTTAAATTTATGGAAACTTGTTTTAAGGACTACTATATGGCCTATTCTGGAGCATGCACTGTTGTTGGGGGGAGTATTTTATCGATATATGTTTGTTCTAGTTGATTTGGAGTGTCGTTCAAATGTTTCACTTTCTTCTTGGCCTTCTCCCAAATTTTTTACTTATTATTCAAAGAGGAGATATTGATTTATTTAACTATGATTGTTGAAGTGTCACTCCCTTCAAATCTGCAAATTTTTTCTTTATGTATATTTTGCTCTGTTGTTTGGTGAATTTGTTTGGTGAATATGTTTGTAATTGTTATATTCTTGATAGATTGGCCATTTTATCATTATATAATAACCTGTTCTGTACCTAATAACAATTTTTGCCTTGAAGTCTATACTGTCTGATACTAGTATAGCCACACCAGTTCTCTTTCTATTGTTATTTGCACAGTATATATTTTTCCATCCTTTTACTTTTAATCTGTCTGTGTCCGTGAATATAAATTGTGTCTCTTGTAGACAGATTATAGTTCACTCATGTTTTTTATCCATTCTGCCAATACCTACCTTTAATTAGAGTGTCTACTCAACTTATACTTAATGCAATTACTGATAAGATAAAATATACATCTTCTGTGTTGCTATTTATTTTATGTATATCTTATGTATTTTTGATCTTCAATTCTTCCATTTCTGTCTTCTTTTGTGTTAAATAGATATTTCTAGCATACCATTTTAATTCTTCTCTTATTTTTTTAATATATTTTTGAATTTTCAAAAAGTGGTTGCTCTGGGGATTACAATTAACATTTTAATTTATAAAAATCTGGATGTGATTAATCCTAATTTAATTTTAATAATGTACAATAACTTTGCTTTTCTATAGCTTAACCCCTAGCCTCTCAATACACTATCTTGTTACACAAATTGCACTTTTCTATATTGTATGCCCAGCAACATAGATATAGAAATAGTTTTATGCAGTTGTCTATCAAATTGGAAATGAGAAAAAATTAGTTATAGACAAAAATACATTGACATCATCTTTTCTATTTACTTATACATTTACTTTTCCTGTACTCTTAGTTTCTTTATTTTCAGTTCAAGTTACTTGCTAGCTGCCTTCCATTTCATCCTGAAGGACTCCTATTCCTTACAAGAAATTCTAGTAGTGACTTTTATAGTCTATTCTTGCCGATTTATGATAAATGATATATCTTTTAATCAGCAGATTCCCTCTCCTTTATTTTTTATTTTTCTCACCATTCATCTGTTGTAGAACCCAGGACATTTGTCCTGTAAGGTTTATCATGGTACGGACTTTACATTTTACATACTTGTGGTGTGGTTCAACATGTTCCTCAGTCTTCTGTGTTTCTTCAGATATTTGGTTCTTATCTAAGGCTTTATCAGATCCAGGTTCCATTTCTTTGGGAAGAATCTAGGTGGTGTTGTGTTTTGTAATCAGGAGGCACATGATATCTACTTGTCCCACTCTTGGTTATGTTAGCAGCCATTAATAATTAATGGATTAGATCAATTAATTAATTAATTAATTAATGCAAAATGGTAGATTTCAGTTATGTCAGTTTTTAAAAATTTGCTGGGATATTTTTATAAAGAGACAGTTTCCATGGTCTACTCTTTGATTACTCAATGGTATATCATATAGACAAGGGAGGATAACTGCTTGATTTTTTCCTTTTATTTACTATTTTTCAAGATAATGACTCATTTTTCTATCATCCTCCGAAGACGACTAATCACTTTTAAAATTTGTTTGCTTGATAATTTGTTGCTATTATTATTATTTTTGTTTGTTTGTTTTAAGCACTCTTTTAGAAACCAGAAATATAAAATTGGACAAAATTAGAGTCTCTGCCTTTGAAACTCTCCCAGTCTATTTCCAGATTAAGTCACACTATAAAGCCATTTAGAAAAAGCGTATATAAAAAACCAGATCTTCTCAATGACTGTATGAAAACTTTTATCCTCCTTTATGCATCTCTGGGATCCAAAAGCACTGAAGAATTCCAATAATCAACAGCATCCGTATGTGCTACAAGGGATTGAGATCACAGAATTTAGGACTGAGGGAGAACACCTACTAAGCAAAACAAACACACAAACAAACACCCTCATTTATAAATGCATAAATATCCAAATGTTTTAAATATTTGGAAGGAGTAAAATGTAATGCTGTGAGTAAGTCGTTGAAACAGAATGGCGATTCTAAAGTAGCAAATTTTCTGTTGGGTTTGGAAGAATGAGTAGGAATCAGCCAAGCAGAGATGAGGGAACAAAATTTCAGGCCCAGAGAGCAACATGAGTGAAAGGAGCTCAGGCATGAAATAACTTGGCATAATTAGGGAAAAGACAGGAGGCTTCACTTGAGAATGCCAATTAATTTGACCTGAAAACCACTAGGTACAAGTTTAAATGCAATAATAATGTTATTTCTTCCCAGTTCACAAGTTATTTTTTTCTGTGCGTGAACATACTATTTATAAATGAGAAAATTTAAAAAATCCATGGTGTTAAAAGATTCTTAATGTAATAAGTTTTAGTCAAGCTACACTACCTGATATTGCAAGTTTCCAAATATCTAAGTGAGAAAATACTTGCCTTACCATCAGAGAGTCAAAATTTTTCCTTAGATTCTCCTTTTCAAATATTGCCAATAACTGATAGGTGGACCCTTTCATGCATTAAATGTAGGATCTCTTTTTCTCTTGGAGTTCCCAAAATGAAACAAGGAGTTATTTGCTGTATTCAGTACCTCTAATATAATGTCTACTACCCTTTTCATTCCTATTTTTTTTTAAACCAAGTTGATTGACATGTAATTTACATTAAATAAAATAAATCAATTTTAAATGTACAGTTAGGTGAGTCCTGACAAATATATTCACCCATGTAACCATTAACACAATCAAAATGTATAACATTTCTGTCATCCCACAGTGTTCCTTTATTCTCTTTAAAAGCCACCCCCCTCAACTCCAGGCAAGCACTGATCTCATTGTCACTATAGGTTAGTTTATCTTATTCTAGATTTTTATATAAATATAATAATATGATATGCACTTCAAAAAGTTCACAGAAAGATTTGAAAGATTTGCATTCTCTTTTAATTCTTTTTTTTCCCACGAACTTTTTGAAGTGTGTATGTATATTCACTTTGCATGGTACCTTATTAACATCATATATTAGTTCTAGCAGCTTTTTAAAAAGCCGCCTTAGAGTTTTCTCTGTTTTCTCTACATAAAATCATGTCTTTTGTCTTCGTTTCTGTCTTATTTTCTAATGATAAAACCCATCACCTATATATTGCCATGAAATTTTTATTGTAAATTAAAAGTCCCTTCAGAAGAGGCATCTAAAGGCAGGCAATCATCTAGAGAGTTACTCTTTTTTTCATTCTCTGTTTTCTGTTTCTTCTACTTGCCTTATTGCCCTGGCTAAGCCCTCCAGTACAATGTTGAATAGAAGTTGTGAAAGAGAAATTCTTGCCTTGTTACCGATCATAAGGAAAATCCACCTTATCTTTCACTGCTGCGTGTAATGTTATCTGTAGATTTTTTGTAGATTCCCTTCAATAGCTTGAGGAAATTCTCTTTTATTCCATCTTGGCTGACAGTTTTATCATGAATGTTAACAAAGCATACATCATTGAGATAAAACCCAGTTGTCATATATTATAATTTTATATAGTTTTAGATTCTATTTTTTAAAATTCTGTTAAGGAATTTTCATTTCTGTTTGCATGAGGGACGTTGATCTATAGTCTGTTAATATAACTTGGGGGGACTGGTTTTAGTACAATGCTGGCATTATGTGTTTACAAGTGAAAGAGAAAAGTACACAACAAAAATGATTATAAGTAGAACAATTAGTATTAAGTGTGTAGAATAAATTCAATCTAGAAAGCAACTGGAGATGGGGAAGAAAAAGCATAAAAATTATTTTAATAGTACAGGCAAATAGGTCTCTTTGCTTAGGGAAATTAAAGTTTTAATGGTAGAAATAATACAGACACAGATATATAAATATAGATTGCAGATATTTAGGAATATGTGTATTTAATTGAACCAGGAATTGTAAACAATGCTGAAAGTGTTAATGTAATTATTGCAGAGTAAATTAATCTGAAGGAGCTTTCTAAACAAGAGAATTCTGAGGATGCATGCTGGAATACACAGGCTTTGCAATAATTCTCTTAATTATAATGTTTCCAATGCCCTTCCCTGAATTTGAAAGATGCAAATGACTTACTTGTATTCAGGTTTGTTTCCAGTCAGTGATTTATTTCATGGGCAGTCACATCTACTATTTTCTGTCTTACTTTCTGATAGTGAGACCCATAACCTCTTTTGCCATGAGGATCTTATTATTAATTAAAATTCCCTTGAAAACAGGCAGCCCCCCAAATTCATTTGCTTATCTTTTTAATAGTTCCTTATGTTTTTGTTGTTGTTGTTATGTGGGAAAATGCTTAGTGATACTTCAAAAGATCTTAATATTATCTTATGGTCAAATGAAGGACCATTATGAATATGATTATACAAATTCAAAAAATAACCCCCCAAAAGTTTTACCTCTACACCAATTATCTTAAAACTTTACTCCATATTTCCACAAGGCAATTTCTCAAGTTTCTTTGCATTTCTTTGCACGTGTGTGTATGTGTGGATTTGTGTGCATAAAATAGGAAATCTGGTCTTACATGTAAAGCCTGACCCAATGAAACTTTTAAAATTGATGATATTTGACATGTTTTCTTAAAATACCACATCACTTGATAGCACTACATCTTGGGTTTTTCTTTTTCTTTAGTTAATCTCTTTCTTCAACTAGGAAACTCTTTATCGATTTTGTTTTTTTTTACCACAAATGGATTTATTGATTTGATTAAGAAGCCCTAAATTCCACCATATGTGCTTAAATGGATGCCTCCCCAAGACAAATCAATGGGTATTTTGCTGATTCTTTGAGTCTATTAAAATAAGTTTATTTATGTTTATTACATTGTTACATAAATGTGATCATTGTAAAGAGAAAAGCAAAGTGTAAAGACTAAAAGTCTTCTCTTACAGTCACCCTAATTCCACTGGTCAGAGCTAACAATTAGTAACAACTTGATTTGAGTTCTTCCAGATATAAAGTGCTAGAAAAATAGATGATAAATAGATAGATAATAAATAGAATAAATGGAAAACCACATCGGATAATTTACTAACTTGTTTTATTCCTAATTGCTTCATCTCATGGAATTTTAATATCACAGATATCTATATATCTGCATGTATTTTATATATATATATATATATTTTTTGGTGGCTGGTTGATATAGGGATAAAACCCCGAACCTTGGTGTTATCAGTACCATGCTCTAACCATATTGCATGTAAATCTATGTTTTATACATAAAAAAATAAGGTTCTTTTTCCCCAAGAGCCATTTTTCACTCCTTGAGTGTGATATTGCCTCCACTGAGAACTTACAGTTTAAATTATTGTGTTATTAAAGCTCTCATTTATAAAAGAGATGTAAGATACAGTTTCACAATTCTGAATATGAGTTAGTATGAAGCAAATTTATGAAAAGCAATGCCAAATAAAACTTTTAATGGCAACAATGGATATTCAATAACAAATAAAATAAATAATAAGACCACCTTTGATGTTGATTAATTTTGATATTATGACTATTTGCCTAAATCAACTAGTTTCTTTCTAATATTCTGTTTCACACAACAGTTTATGATGTGAGCGTTATCAGATCCTTGTATGATATAACCAAATGATCTAGGTGGCTTTAGAAAGAGGAAACACATTTTTAAATGCCTTTTGACTTTCTCCTTTCATTTGTGTGCAGATAAGCCTGCTTACAAGGTTGGCCCTTGGATGGCATCTGGGAACTTAGCTGGTAAAGAGTTCTCCTGTGTTAGTGTGTTTCTGTTGCTTATAACAGAAAATGTGAAACTGAGTAATTTATAAAGAAACAAAATTTATTTCTCACAGTTTTGGAGGCTGAGAAGGTCACAGTCCAGGGGGCACATCTGGTGAGGGTCTTCCTCACAGGGTATCACGTGGCAAGAGAAATGGGCTGAGCAAGAGAACTAACCTTCTCACTCGCTCTCCTTTTAAAGCCATCAGAACCACACCCATTGCTCCATGAATGAATCAATCCTTTCATGAGGGCACAGTCCTCACAATCTAATGACCTCTTAAAGGCCCCACCTTTCAAATAACATAATTGGATTTCCCACCCTCTTAACACTGTTAAAATGGGGATCAAGTTTCCAATACATGAACTTTTGAGGAACAAGTTTTACTCATAGCAGTTCCCTTCACTGAAGTTAACTTTCTTTAAATAGTAAGGATGGCTTATTGTGCCAAGACTGTACAAACAATGCAGTTTATGTTGAACAACTGCATTTCTTCTGTGAGCATGGAATTTTGGTCCATGCTAGGCAGAGAGCACCTATGTGACCAATGCCAAATAAAAATTCTGAGTCTGTAATGAGCTTTCCTGGTAGACAACATTTCTTATATGTTGTCACAACTCAGTGCTGAAGAAGTTAAGCACATAGCATGCAACTCCACTGGAAGAGGTCTCAAGGACTCTTGCTAACTTGTGCCTGATTTCTTACAGACTTCTCCCCATAAACCTTTTTTTCTTTGCTGATTGTGCTTTGCATCCTTTCACTGTAATAAATCTTAACCATGAGTCCTATGATTTCTTGTAATAATCACTGGTCTTGAAGTTCCTCAACAGGGTGGTCTATTTAGGATTCCTATTAGAGTGTTGTTATGGGTTGAATTGTGTTCCCCCAAAAAGAAAAGATGTGCTAAAGTTTCAGCAAGCGCCGCCCCCCCCTTATTTGTGAATGTGACCTTATTTAGAAATAGAGTCTTTACAGATGTGATCAAGTCAAGGTGAAGTCATGCTAATTTAGGGTGGGCCTTAATCTAATATGACTGGGGTCTTTACAAGAAGAGGGAAAGAGAGACAGACACAGACATGGAAGGAAGAAAGTCATGTGAAGACAGAGGCAAAAACTGGAGGTATTATGTCACAAATCAAGCCCGCCCTAGGGCAAGTAGAAGCTGCAAGAGGCAAGAAAGGACCCTGACCCCTAGAGGCTGCAGAGGGAAGGTGGCCACGTGAAAACCCTGATTTTGGACTTCTAGCCTCCGGAATTGTGAGAGAATAAAGTCCTGTTCGAAGTCACCCAATTTGTGGTACTTTGTTACAGCAGTCCTAGGAAACCAATACTATAGCCAGCATAGAGGTTTTTCTTATGTGGAAGAAAGTCACATTTCAGGTTTTCAAATATGTAAATCATATACAAACTCTTTTTGTCTGTATAACAAACATCCTTAAAAACAGTGATTTTGTTTGACCTGTTCACGGATGTATCTTAAATAAAAAGAATAGTACCTGGAATAGTAGGTATTTCATAAATATTTGTTCAATAAAATGTATTCAAAAGAATAAATTCATGTATATGTAGAGGAGACATTATCAATATGTGAGTTAAAATCAGAGGGATATGATACATCAGTTAATATTTTGTTTTAATTTTCTATTATGGTTTGACATTAAAAATATTTCCATTTATAGCTTTACCATGTCTTCCGCTCTGGCATTTCTGTCAATATTATTCCATAATCTTCTGTTTTAGTGAAGAAAATGAAGCTATTCATTCTGATTTGCGTTTAATTAGTTCTAACTTGATTTTCATGATTGGATATTTGTCAAAATTCTTTTTTTTCCCTTGTGGCCTGAACGTTTTTCAAATCTTATTTTATCTTCTTATTTCTTAAACTAGTTTGGAAACCTTAATTATCAATCTCAGTGTAAGTGTGTATGCGTGTCCTCATTTAAAGATGCTATTAGTTTGTTGTAACTTTCATTCTGTTTTCTGCTTGTGGGAATGACTGTACTCAGCTGATTTCACAGGCTCAGCCACACATGTTGCTCATGGTCAAGGGTGTGTTGTTGGTTCTGTTTGGTCAGTGCTTACGCTTGATACAAAAACAAAAGTAGGGTCCTTCTAACTGGTTGTTAGTATTTTGAATATCACCGGTGTATTTTCCTCCCTCCCTCCCTCCCTCCCTCCCTTCCTTCCTTCCTTCCTTCTTCCCTCCCTCCCTTCCTCCCTTTCTTTCTTTCTTTTTCTTTCTCCTTTTAAAGAATATTTTCTAGAATGCTCAGTTTAAGTCTAAACAATTCAAGCTGCATTCCAATTTTGCTGTTTTTAGTAAATATCATAGAAAGGTCTAGCAATGTTTGCTAGAACTGAGTCCTTTTCTTCCTTTTGCTTTACTTTGCTTTCTGTGCCAGACATTTTCCCTGACATTTTCCTTTAATCATAGTCTTGATAGAGATATGAAATCAAGAAATTCCAGTGATGCCAAAAATATTTACAATTCACATTTTGAATATGCTGAGAGGTGCTTCAAACAAGTCACATGAAATCAAGGTTGGTCTCTTCACAGACCCACTGTGTGGTGCTGAAGACAGCTCACACACTGCAGAAGAAAAACAGATTTCAGGTGGCCTAACAATGCTGCCTTCTAGGACCTAGAATTAACAATGTCTTGCAGATCTTGCTGAAGAAACAAGAACATGCTAACAAAATGTGAAAAACAGTGAATATGATTTCAACCCATGTGTAAATGCAAGGCTCAAATTGCAATTGGATTTACATGAAACGTTTTACCTAGTGTGAACCTTTATTCATGATTAGCAAAGGACATAGAGGGGCACAATGCATACTTCACATCAATATCTAGAGGCCCTGGACCTGACAGACATGCTTTGCAAGTCTCTCTTTCCTCATTAGAAAATATTTTCATTTTATAGTAAAAAGAGCTGAGCATATGTAGGACAAGTTAGCAGAGGGAAGTGGCCAAATTTGGAGGTCTATCGGTTTTTACATCTTGATCTTTTTATAACTCTGTTCTGGCTACATGTTTATCTTCTATGATTTAGGCCAGCTGAAGCCCATAAATTGTAAGGTTATTTACAATAGGTAATCTAGAGGAGTACCATTTGGAAGAAATACGATGCAGACCACATATATAATTTAAAATTTTCTGAAAACACACCAAAAGAAGTAAAAATAAAAAAAAACCCAGGTGAAATTAATTAATTTTAATAGCATATTTTATTTATTCAAATATATATCCAAAATAATATTGATTCAGCATATAATCAATATAAAATTATTAATGAGACATTTTACATGTTTTTGCTACTCTCTTTGAAATCCCATGTATATTTCACACTGATAAATTTGGACTACCTACATTTCCAATGCCCAATGGCCCCGTGTAGCTTGCAGGTACCCATTGGATTGCACAGTTCTAGTGACATCTTGCCACTAGCACAAATATCTGTTAAATACATCTGATTTGATCATTATTAAAATGTCCCCTGCATAAGGGCAGATGCTCTTTCCCAGCGTTGCTGGCAAGCTTGATATTTGATGAGCCTAGTAATACAGACTATCAATTCTCAGGTTACTTCAGCATCTCTGTAAATTGATTGCCAGCCAGGCCAGTCTCCTGAAAAAGTAGCTCCCTCTAGTGTCTCCACTTGGGTTAGTGAATCTTTTTCTGGATGATGTAAAGCCAAAATGCCATTCTCAAAATGTCATTTCAACATACATTTTTTTCCCACTGAAGATTTACCATATGCAGAGCAAGTAACAGCTGAATTCCAAACAGCTTCATGAAATCCAATCAGTAAACTTAGCAGCCATTTTGCATGGCCAGGAGAAAATTTAAGAGTTCAGACAATTCTGCAGTGACAGTAGGAAGATGGGGGGAGGGTGTAGTCACCATTGGCTCCAAATGCAGTGAAGAAATGTGCGCATAAGTGCTGTGAACTTTGAAACCCCAGCTAAATTGTACTCTTGAGTATACCGTTTCCATGTATCAGCAAGGAGCCCCACCGAGGTGTTTTTTCAATTTGGGTGTTTCCCCAACATCACCCAAGTCATGATGGGTATTTCTGGTTTCTGGATTGTCTGGTTTTCCTGAGGTAGGAGCAGTTTCTGCCAATGCCCAACAATTATGTTTCTAAAGGGCCGTATTGAGCAGCTGCATCGGACAACTTTCAAGTCCAAAATCTCTGCCGTCTCCACTGAGCAGCAGTATTGATTTCTGCCCAAGGCTCTGGTCTGTGTGTGTTCTAGTTGTTGACACTTCTACAACCATTTGTGCATTCGGGTCATGAGGAGCAAGAGGCATTGCCTGATTGACAGCCCTTTATAAATCTTTTATTTGCTTGTTTCTGTCAGGGCACAATTCAATCTCAGATTTCTTTCTGGTGACTTTGTGAACAGGACTAACAATATCCCCAAGTGGGAGATGTGATTTTGCCATAACTCAAACAGTTTCTCTAGTCTCTGGGCTGTTTAGTGGCAGGGTCAAGATCAGATTGTAAATTATTTCTTATAGAGTGATGAAAGCCTCTTTTGGTTCTGGCTCATGTTCTTCTCCAATTTTCAGAGACTGGGGCAGGTCTTGAATTTTAGTGGGGCTTATCTGCCATGCTCTATTGACAGATGGACGACCACAGTCTCTAAATCCTCCTGTGCTTCCTCCTCCAAGGAGGCAATTATGACATCACTGATGTTATCAACATTCTTACTGGTTATCAAGACCAAGTGCAACCAGAGTAGATTGTGACAGTATACTGGTTAATTTAAGTGTCTTTTTATAAGCACTATTAATGTAATAATCTGGAGGTAGTTACACATTCACACAAACTGTTCCTGATTGACTTCTGAAATAAGTATAGAAAAAAATGCATGAGCTAATTCCATACTGAATATTACTCACCTTTGGCCCATTGCCCTTTGGTGCAGTTGTTTTGTTGTTTTAAAATCATATCTACTGTACATCTTAGGATACTGGTGGATATACCTAGATAAATTCTCAATAGTTCATTATCAGTATCTGTAAATCATCTGATTTGCTTTTTTGCTTGAAAGGGCTGTAAAAGAGAGTTAATAGATTTCCTGATTTTTTTTTTAAGGCTGAATAGTGTTCCATTGTGTACATAGACCACATTTGGTTGATGGACACTTAGTTTGATTCCATGTATTGGCTATCGTGAATAATGCTGCAATGAACATGGGAGTGCAGATATCTCTTTGACATGTGGATTTCATTTCCTTTGGATATATACCCCATGTGGGATTGTTGGATCATATGGTAGTTCTGTTTTTAATTTTTTGAAGAACCACCATATTGTTTTCTATAATGGCTGTACTAATTTACATTCCAGCATCTATCAAAACATCATATTGTATACCATAAATATATACACTTTTTATTTGTCGATTTTAAAAAGGGGCAGAGGGGTAGAGAAAGGGGAGAAAGGAGGAATTGGTAAAGGGACATGAAAATCAACTACATTGTATATTGATAAAGTAAAATAAAAATTAATTAAAAAAAGAGAGAATTAATGGAAATCAATACCTCTATTTCCACCACTATTGCTATTTAAAGTATTAATATCCTCTTGTACTCCTTTAATTCTGTATCATTCAATATTTTCTACAGGGGAGGGTTTGGGCAATTGCAAAGATTCTCATTTAGCATTTCCACTGACACCAGGTGGAGGGTGGCTAGGGAACACGGAGCATGTATGATTGAAGAATGTGGGCATAGTCCTCCGTTCACACTTGACATTCGTCCCAATTATTCACTCAGGTAAAGAAGATGAAACCAGAGAATGCTTTCTCTCGTCCTATTTTCCAAATTAGAGTGTAACTATTACATTGTTATTGTCTACCACAGTATCTCAGTGCAAATTAGAGTGTAACTATTACATCGTTATTGTCTACCACAGCATCTCAGTGCCCTCCAAGTTTCACCTTGAGGCCTCTTTGGGAGCCCTCCCAATCTGCACAGGTAGATGATAGTAGACTGCGGGCTCAGGCCATTCCACCCACACCATTTTTTAGTTTCTTGGATTTCCCCACTGAGGGTTGGGTGAGCACATACCAAGCCTTTACTTAATTTATATCAATATCTATATCTTTATGTCTATATCTACATCTATGTCTATCTATGTATGATTTTATATATATGTATATATATTATACATATATATATATGTATGTATATTTGATTTTAACTGAGGGATTGAATTCAGCTCCTGTAAATATTTTTCATTTCAAATCATGATCCTTATAACCAGATTTATACTCATCCATGCTGGGTTATATGCAGTGTATGTGAGGGAACGTCTTAAGGTTTGAGGGCATCACAGCAGAGATGAAGTTTTTTTTTACCTCTCGAGTCTCAAGATTATGCCACCAACAACCTACTAATCATTCTGACCATTTCTCCCCTTTCATCCTGTTTTTTGACAACAATGAAACAATTCCAGCAGACTAGTATCACTCTTTCCCCCTTTTTTGGCAATTTTCCCCCTTAGTCTCACCTTTCTTTTGGATAAATTATTCCGCTAGTAATAACTGAGTCTACTGCCCCTTGAATACTGACTTGACCCTTAGGTAGCAATGTAAAACATAAGGAACCCAAATTTGGGGAGCACCCTAAATCATAGCATCTATCATGCTTTGGGTCAGCAGTGTCCTATGATATGTATTTATTATCTTGATTGTGGTTATGGTTTCAGGGGTGTCTATGTATGCCAAAAATTTAAATATGTGCAATTTATTGTATGTCAATTATATGTCAATTAAAGCTGTCAAAAAAGTAGATGTATCACCCCAATTGCACTCAATATAAATTTTTTTTAATCAATATAAAATTTCCTTCAACCTTAGCATTCCTACTGCTTCAGAAAGATGGTTTCAACTTAGCCAGCATCAGGCTTATGCGTAATTATCAATTAATAAAAGACAGGAATAACAACATACACAGCATCTGGGAGGCTCCAAACCTAGAAATACAGTTTCCAGAGCTTCCTTTTCCACACAAGACATATTTTGGTTCTGGAGTATATCAAGCACATGGAACAAGGCAACCAGGGAGGCTGCTGAGATCTGGAGTTTCACTGGACATGTGGCCTTGTCCTGGTTATGTGTATAACTTACATGCTTCAGCATAGCTTCCCATGAATTGCAGGACAATTTAATATAAACAGCCCAAATGGACCAGGATATAATGGTGAAATCATTTTTAGATCAGTAATCAGTACATAGCAAACCCTTTCAGGACCCTCATCTATCAGTCGATATTTGCAAGAATTCTGGTCAAGGTCAAAACTTCTTCAGGGATCTATGAGGAGGGAGGAATATATTACACACCCATAGTCGTACTTTCATATAATATCTAAAAAGCCATTATGTGAAAAGATTCCAAAATATAAGATTTTCCTCAGCCAGGTCAATTTGGGATTAACTGGCAGCAGCCAGCTCTATAATGCTGTCCAGACAGATAATAGCTTGCAGTTTTAAGGCCTAGACTGCATTTGCTGCCACTATAGAAACAGATGTTTTTCTGTTGGAAAACAGCCACTTGCCCATGGATAAAGCTTCCATAAGCTGGTAGTGGACATGAATGTCTTTAATTTCCTTTTTCCTTATAATAACACTTCAGTGGGCAGCTTCTAAGATGACCTCCACTGGTCCCTTCTCCACATACAAACCCTTGTGTAACCCCCTCCGAGTGTGGCTGGCCTGGCAAATTGCTTAAGACCAACAGAAAATGACAAAGATGATGGGGGATGGTTTGTCACTTCCACGATTAGGCTCCATGACAGAGTAACTGCCATCTTACTAGCTGATGTTTGCTCTTGCCAGCTTTGACAGAGCAAGGCGCTTTGTTGGGAAGGCCCACAGGGCAAGGAAGTGGAAGCCACGTCTAACACCCAGCTAGAAACTGAGAGCCTCAACCCAGCATCCCAGAGAGAACTGAGTCCTGCTAATGAGCACATACGTGAGCGCGGAAGCTGATCCTTTTCTCAGGCAAGACTTAAGAAGAGATACTAACACGCGGTATATTAGTCAGGGTTCTCCAGAGAGACAGAAACAGTAGGATATGTATCTAAATATGCGAGAAGCAATTTATTAGGGGAATTGGCTCATGTGACTGTGAAGGCTGACAAGTCCCTTAATAGGCCATCTGCAAACTGGATGCCGGGAGCGTGGCTCAGTCACAGTCTGAAGGCCTTAGAACCAGGGAAGCTGCCGGTGCTGCTGCTGTGCTGAACCCAAAGATGAAGAGTCTCAAGTTGTGATGCCCGTGGACAGGAGAACAGCATGAATCCCAGCTCCAGCAAATAGGGAGAGCAGTTTGCCTTTTTTCTCTGTTTTTGTTCTCTCCAGGCCCTCAGCAGATTGGATGGTTCCCACCCATACTGAGGGCTGATCTTTCCCACCCAGTCCGCTCAGGCTCTCGTGCTAATGTCTTTTGGAAACACTCTTATGGACACACCTGAAAAAGATAGCTTTACCAGGTTTCTTGGTGTTCCTTAATCTAATCAAGTTGACACCTAGAATTAACCTTCACAGGCAGCAATAAACAACTAATATAGATACAGTCTCCAATAAGGGTAAGGACAAAGAACATGCATTCTGACTTGTGTCCTCTGCTCATTTTGATGGTTATTTTCCATTTGACTTGCGGGATGCACACATTCACTGAGAAGATCGGGATTTGAGATAAATAGTGTAAAAAGCAGAACTGCTTGCTAGGTCAAGAAAACGAAAAAGGAGATCATGTAATAACACAAAAAGTAAAGATTATTACTGAGGCTTGGTCCCAAGTGATAGACCATTGAATATAACCTGGGTCTGGCCATTAGATTAAACCTTCCAAATCAGTAATCAAAGTGTAACAGGCTCTGCCCCAGGTTGGCTGTGAGCAGGGAATCTGCAAAGAACATATTGTGACAAAAATGGTGAAAGCTCTTTCACAAGGGTGTAAAATATGTGGAAATATTGGGGGAAAAGAGGAGCCTTGGCTAAAAGTGAAATTTAAGTTGAATCCTAGTGGAAACATGCTAATTGGAGGGATTTGAAGTTTATAATTAAAAGCATAGGTTCCACAGGCTTGGCAATTTAAAAATACCAGATGTTGCATTGTGAGCAGGAGGTAATTGATTCAGGCCAAAAAAAAAAAAAAAAAAAAAGAAAGTGCTCATTTGTTTCAGGAAGTGAGCAAAGAAACATCCCTAAAGTGAATTAGAAGAAACACATATATCCAAAAGAAAAAGATATCTGGGAAAAACATAACTATATTTTGGCATGCTGGATGCTTCCATATTTTATCTTTTTATCAATTCTATTGTGAATAACAAAACAATAGCAGCCTCTTGGAAAACAGATAAATAAATCCTCAAAAACATAAACATCAATTTTTCAAATGATCATTTTTATTGCTAGGTTTAGACAGATACAGAGATAGAGAAATACATAGATGACTAAATTCACCTTCAAACTTTAGACTATTTCTATATTTAAACTTAGAAATATTAAAGATACCCAAATCTGGAATTACCTATTATTTTAAAATCTGTATTTTTTTGTTTAATGAACTATAGTCTTTTGCAAATTTTTGAAGAATATTAAGTTGGCATGAAAATCTAATTTCCTCCCTAGTTTTTACTACTTCCCATATTCTGATGGAAGTTACCAAAACAAGTTCAGAATATGGTCAGAATATATGTATACTTACATCAGGGCTAATAGGAAGTAAAATGACATAATTTTTGAGGATTTTTTGCTAGATATAATAGGCACAGGATCATTTTGAACTAAGAATGTACCTAGCAGTTACCCTAGCAACTCTCCTTTTTTGATGAAACCATGTCATGTCATTCTGTTGAATATAACTGGAGAGTGTTCTCTAAGATATGCAATGAGGAAGAAAAAAAAAAAAAAAAAAGGAGATTCATAGCCTGGATGTTGGGGCAGACTAAACCAAATAATAGACATCCCATTTGGAATTCTGTTTGTCACTGAATATCAAAAAGCATTTGGGACAACTAGGAATGTCCCAGGAATAGAGTAGATGCCCAATAAATATTTTAAATGTAAATATACGTACACTTTCTAATGATTTTTGAAATCCAGCAGTTTAAGAGCTACAGACCAAAAATATATTTTCTATAAGGTTAAACTTGGATATACTAATATGCTAGGATATTTATTTTTAAACTTTGTTATGGTTTGGGTCCTTCCTTACTCGGAGATTCACAGCCCTGTACATTTGTTCTAAACTTTTACTAGGCTCTGTGGCTGAGAGTTCTGAGGCTTTGATGACGCGCGTGCGTGCGTGCGTGCGTGCGTGTGTGTGTGTGTGTGTGTGTATTAAACACTAGTAGGCTAAGCCTATTAGTCTTCCATGGACAGGTAGAAGGTTTTCTACATAGCCTGTGGCTTTGTCAGGGTCTTCTCCTGACAAAGAATAAAATTCTGCTATGGCTACAGAGTAGAGTCTACTTAATGGATGGTAAAATAGAAGACCAATAATTATCAGTAAATACAATTTAATTTGTTGAAATTCACCAAAGATTCCAGTTGAAAGAAATAACACGTTTAGACCTGAAGTGATTTAATCTGTCCATCTCCCTGGATACTCTAAATTCTATGCTTACATTAATCCAGAAGATGAATGAACCTTGAACCCAGCATTCTGACACCATCATGGGATCATTTTCCCCCCAAAACAAATTTCCATTATTGTCACTGCAATTTTGAGGGGTGTTTTAACATACAAGGAGGTGAAACCAATGTAATGTGTTGTTGAAAGAAAGTTAAGTGCTTTACATAAGGTCTGCTTTGTGATGCTGATGGTGGAGGTAGGGGGGTGGGTGGAGTGGGGGTAGGTTCTGAGCAGACATGGGGACAATTATTTCCTCTGATCATTGTCTTAGCATCTTTAGGACACTGCCAAGCAGGAGGGTGAATATGCTGCCCTCACTGCACTGATTGATGGAGAAAATAAAGTCAATTTAACTGTCCCTTCTAGCAACTTTATATGGATCAGATTTTATCTGGTCTTCTGTATGTTTGTTTTATCTGTACCTCATTTTTACCACTTAAGCTTTCATTGTTGTTTTAATAAGTAAAAAATAATAATACTTATTCTCACTAATATCTTTATACTCTCATATATACAATTAACCTCATTGCTATTGATTGAACGTCCCCCCAAAATCATTGAAGCTTAATCCCCACTGTAACTGTTGAGGGTGGGAAATCCTATTATGGCAATTGAGAGGTGGGGCCTGGAAGAGGTGATTAGATTGTGAGGACCATGCCATAGTGAATGGATTAATCCATTTAGTGGTATAATGGTGATTCTGATGGCTTTAAAAGGAGAGTGCGTGAGAAGCTCTTCCCTCTCTAGGTCCATTATCCACTATGGGAGACGCTGTGTCACTGTCACCACCACCAAGGCCCTCACCAGATGTGTTCTCTGGACTTTGGACTCCCTAGCTTCTGAAACTGTAAGCAATAAATATTATCTCTTCATAAATTACCCAGTTTAAGGTATTTCTGTTTTAAGCAACTAAAACACACTAATATGCTCATTCTACTCTCTGTATTTTGAAAATTGCTGTGAATCATTTTTGGAACAAAGTAGAATGCATTATTAAAGTTTTAAATATCAGGAATATATGCATATAATATGTTCAAAACTTTAAAAATATGTACAATTAAAATACAAAAACATTTATTTTTATAAATAATATATGAATGTATTATTATAGTATACAAAGATATTATTATAACATATTAACTTATTATAAATAGATATAATATATTTGTACAATAAAATAAATAAATATTAATGTATGTATTTGAAACATTGGACAGAACTGTAAAGATATTTATGAAGTGGTCATGGAGACAAAGTTGTCGAGCTAGGATTATGAAGAGAATAATGAAATAAAATATTTCCAGGGAAGGAAGAGTCATCATTTTGTTAGAGAAATAACAGGTAAATTTTCAGGCAAAGGAAAATAAATAAGGTATTTACAAATGTCTCTTATGCGTCTATTCCTGTGGTTTTTCTGTTAACTCTGAATATATCAAGGACAAATATTATTGACGATAATTGCTTTCCTTGGGAAATATCATATGTGTTTTTCTTCCTTAAACAGATAAACCATCTTGTCCTATTCGATCACATAATTTCTAAAATATTATTCTGATATTTCTCCCGTGTGATTCAAAATCTTGTGAGGAGACATTCTAGTCTTCAGAAACAAGTTAGGATGCTGGACACTGACTTAAATTAAGCCTCAAGACAACTGAAAAAATATGACTCCTGGGAGTGGAAAACCAAGGTCAATACCCTCTGCATGCTCCTGAAATAAAAAACTCGCTCCTCAGGAATGACTTCTTTCCTGTATAACAAGGAAAAATTGGGTCGGGTTTTAAGGTAAATATTTTCCTCCCTGATAAATGTATCTTTTGTAATTACGGTTGTTTCTATGACAACTTCCATCACTCTTGAGAACAAGATAATCCTTAAATACAAATTTTTAAAAGTAAAGCTGCTGCCCTTTCTTCTGAAAGGAAACAACAAAACAAAACAACAAAAAACTTGTAAGTACTGCAATGCAAAGGTAAATTATTTTTTCTCTGTTATGTTGCAGAACAGTCTTTGCATTTTTCAAGGGAGTTTATATATGAATCATTGATCTATGGTTCCTCTTTTCTGAAATGGATGCCATGGCTAGGTAAAGTGATTTAAGTTATTGGAATGATCCATAGATATTAGACTTTATATAGTATTATAAAAAACCAACTGTAGTAGTAATATGCAAAGTGTAATTTCTTTGAGGTGGAATGTTTAATGACACTTGTAAAATAAACAGTGCAAAATTCTTGACACATTAGATATTGATTTTTTTCTATACTTTATTAAAGTTGACTCATTTCTCCCAACATATAATGGGTAAAAATAGTAAACATAATAATTGGTAAATTCGACTACATTGGATTGAGAATTTCTGTTCATCACGGATATTACTAAAACAGCATTTTAAAAATTGGTCAAAATCAAGTGTTTGTAAGAATGTGGAGCAACAGGAATCTTTTCCACTGTTCATGAGAGAGTTTATTTATATGACCATTTTGGAAAATTATTTAACACCATAAGACTAGAGAAAAATGTTCAGATTACACCTAAGAAAATACATGTGAAAGATCAAGAAATAATATATCAATCAGTTAATTAGTTTGCTTTGAGAACTAAGCTCTGAATTATATAAAGAAATAAAGAAATTGAAGTGATCATTTGAATTTTCTTCATGCCAAGAATAGAGCAAATTATCCAATAGTATTCGACACTTTGGAAATTATTTTAGTCTTTGAGATATGAAGCTTTAGGTAAAAGAGGGAAGGATTAGAAGATAGAAGTAGATATCAACTATTATCAGGAAAGAATTACAACGCAGTCTTTTACAATGCAGAAAAGAGACCTAAGATTAACAACAAAAAATGAATTGAGCGATAAAAAGTATTTTGAGCTCAGAATTTCCTGGTGACAGAAATACACATATTCATGAAATGCTTCAGTTTCATGAAACAAGGAAAGGTTCTGAGAGCAAAAAGACTTTAATAAGTTGAATTTATGAATACTTTATCATAAGAATGGCCACTTTCCTATAGAATTTAGAAAATAATTTTAAATATATTTAGAGGCTGATAAATTATATATATAAATTATATTTTATTTACACACAAAAAATTATGAGATAGATTTTGAAAAAGAATTTCTGGGAGGTTTTTGGATGAGTTTAACAATAAATTACGTAATACTATGACCCAGAAAATTTGTTAAAATTAATTATTGACAATGAGAGCTAGCACCTTATAGTATTAGCTGGAAATCACAGTCAGCTGTTTACTTGGAAGACAATGTGAAAAGAAATAATAATGTTAAGTATTAGAATGAAATATTTACACACTCTGACCTATTAATTGCTTTTCAATGAAATTAACCAATATTTTATCTGAATTTAAGGAAAGCAAAAGCCTTGTGAGTGGAATAATATCCAGGATGAAATTTCTTCAGGCATGTACTATTTTTAGAAGATCATTTAATCAATTTGATTCCACAGAATTGCTTTGAGTTGGTACATCTGGTTTGATTGACATTCGGTGATTCCAATAATCCCTGCAAGAGCCAGGTGACCAGATGTGCCACGGAATGATTTATTTTAGGGATACAGAGATAACACAGCCTTTCTCTCATGCAGGCGCTCAGGACGAAGATGTCTGTTGATTCTGGCCTGTGTCCACGCCATGCCTTGGCATAAAGCTTGAAGTACTGATCCACTCACATATAGCATTGATACATGAAGACACTGACCTTTCGTAATCATTTTGGTAACACGCTGTGGAGAGTGGAGAAATGTGGAAATCGTCTGGTATGGTAGATAGTCTCCAAAGATAGCCACCTGCCATTTCTTCCTGGCACCCACAGGCTACTTCTCAGATCAGGAGATGAAGTCTAATCCAACTTCTTCACCTCTCGAAGTTGTGATGTTCTTAATATGACTTGCTTGGCCTGTGCAATGCAATGGGATTGATTTTCTGGGATTTTGGAGGCTAGTCACAAGGAGCTGGCAGTCTTGCTCTTTGGAAAACTGGATCATGTAAATCCGATAACTCTGAGACCATTATGCTTTGAAGAACTCCAAAGTCCAAAGAAGCCTCATGGAAAGCCTGCCCGAAGAGAGATATTCCTGGTCAGCTCTCAGCTGTTCTGATCATCTTAGCTGGAGAACTTGACAGGTGAATCTCCAGCGCCAGCCACCATCTGATGGCAACTCTATAAGAGATCCCAAGTGCCAACTATCTTGCTAAGCCCAGTCAATCCTCATAACTATGACTAATAATAATAAATTGTGTTAAGCCCCTGAACTGGAGACAGTAGATTGTGCAGCAACACATAACCAGACATCTTGACCTCAAATGGAATTTTTAGCATTTTATTCTATCCATTCAGCATTTAAAAACTCTCCAAAAATCTTCTTGGCATGTTTCTTGTTGTTGTTCACCTAATTAGCACTCTGATAAATTATATGCTAAGAGTGTCTTTACTTCAGGCTGCATTTCTTGTGGAGGTGTGTGTTTTCTGCAGGGCTGTCAGCTCAGTGATGCTACAAGCCTCTAAATTCCTATAAGACTGCTGCACACATTATTCTCTGGCATGCTTTGATTACATCCCCTTTGCGGTCTGTCCCTGAACTATTTATAGTAAAAATTGATGGAGTGAAGGAAGCCAAAAAAGAGCCTACAAATAATATCAAAGCAGAATGTGTATTTATCTCTCTTGTCATATTAGCCATTAACAACACAAGCTGTTGATTCTTTCTTAAGATCAATTTCCCCAAAATATACTACTGTTTCTCCTGTGTAAGACTGAAATATTAGCTTTAATTTGCATTTTTCCTGATTACCAGTGAGGCTGAACATTTTCTTTCCACGTGTTTATTGCTTTTCAGGTGAATTGCTCATACATATTTTGTGCATTATTGATTTTTAGGATTTCTTTATACTGGCTGCCTGAATAAGCTATAAAGATACTCCTTGTCTGTGTCTCATGTTTTGGATCTGTTTATGATTTATTTTATTGCATAGATGTAGCAGTATTTCCTTTATGATTGTGCTGCTTTGTTTAAAAAAATCTTCTTTATCTTGATACTCTAAGGATAATTACCTTTGTATTTTCTAGACATTTCAGATTACTTTTATTCATTTGGGTGTTTAGTGTATTTGGGCTTGAGTTTGGTATGTTACATGAACAAGAGATATATTTTCCCTATGGATGTTGAATTTTCCCACTAGCATTTAATAAAATCCATCATTTTCCAGTGACTTTTAATGTCCACTTTTTCAAGAACTGGGTCTCCACACCTACCTGAGAATGTGTCTGAGCTCAGTATTCCCATATCTGCCTCTTAGACTATCTCTGTGTTAATACCACGCTTCATTAAAGGGTAATATTTAAAACTTTTGTTTTTACTTACCTCCCAGCATTTTTTCTTTTGCTATTGTGAATGAAAGTCTTCATTTTTTATTATGCTTTTTAATTAATCATTGTTCTTGACTTTAGTGTATCAAAGGGAATAGCGTATCTAACTAAAAGCATTGATGTTGACATTGAACTGTCTGATTTTTAAACCCAACACTACCACCTGGTAGTTACTTACAATTCTGCCAATTTTTGGCTTACGCAGTCTGAGGCTAAATTAATAAAAATAGTCATATTTTAAGTTATGCTGCTAAATGACTTGAAAGCCCTTTTAACTATATTATTTTCTAATTCTCTGTATAGCAGACTTTGCAAACTTGAGGTAGCAAGAGTTTTAGTTAAATAAGAGGACAATGTGATGATCAATCCTGGCAATTGAAAGAGAATTTTGCTGAATAACATAAGGTATTTTTATATTGTGATCTGTCCAGCAGAAGGACCAGGATAAATAGTATATTTAGATTTAAATTTAAATATATTTGTTCCATGGTATTGTGTCACTCAGGTTTCACTCCAGTTTGAGATAGGTGGTGTAACATTTTTCTCATGCTGTGTACATCTGCACACATTTTTGCCAGATAACTGTTGCCTCCATAGAAAAAAATGTTTTCCAATTTAATAATTACTTCTAAAATCCTGATGGCTATTTTTATGGTGATCATTAATACCGTTCACAAAATATTTCTGACTCTGCTTTCAGGGCACATGAAAGGATTGCATTTCCTAGAACTCTAGTGGTTTGCCAAAGTCATGTGAATTGTGATAACCTGTAAGGAGAAATGATCTGTGTCTCTTTGGTCAGAGCATTTAATTGTTAGTTTGAGACCTTCCAAGATCTTTTTCCCTTTGTTAATATTTGAAATGATAGCTGCCCCATTAGCCTGTATCCCAGGGTGACTGTAAAGTGCACAGCCACCTGCTGTCTGTTGTTCTAAGCCACTGAGATTTGAAGTTATTTATTACCACACCTGGCCCATCCTGACTGTTATAAACAAAGATACCAAGAAGAAGGGTCTGCAGTAATGAAAACTAGTATATGTAGCATTAGTATAATAGTTAATTGGCAAATTGGAAGTAAACTGCTATTGAGGGCTGTAACAATAGCTGTTCATCTTATTCTGTGATGAAAATATTTGACAAAACTATAGCCTGAAGCAATTTGAGAGGCAGAAGAGCTTAGAGACTATACAAGACATGTAGGGTTGGAAGAGGCAACTGCTTATTATCACCAAGTGGTGAAAGACAAAGCTCAGAAGGCTTTTGTTCAATAGAGAACAATTGGAACTCATGCAGCAAAAATCCAATCAAGGGTATGACTTTCACCCATTGTTACTTCTAAATGGGTTAAAAAGGCATCTTTTGAATTTTTTAGGTTAAGAGTGTGTGTGTGTGTGTGTGTGTGTGTGTGTGTGTGTGTTTACTAGCACAATCAAATGCATCATTGGTCAAGTTCATTTCCTAAGGTCATGCTTTTTAGGTGAGTTATTCTTCTAGACCCCCGACTGACTTGGCCTTATCACAGAAGATTCCTACAACAAATTTTCCTTGATTAATTGGATTTCTGAAGAAGCCTCAAACAATTTTTTATACGTTTAATTTATTGGGCTTTCTTGCTCCTAAACAAGTTGTTTTTCTTTGTTCATTGCTGTGAATAATTCAGTTAATATTCCTTCCAAACTTGTGATTCCTACTGGTAACAGACAGATTTTATGCAGTCATTAACCCCAAACTTTTCACACAGGAGACACAGATTTGCAGAGACATTTGCATCATCTTCATAACAAAATCTATATTTAAAGAAGCAATTTGCTACATCCTCAGCCTGGAGGCTACTCTTATTTGGTATTGCAATTTCCCATAGTGCTCTGGGCGAATGCATGTTATCACTTTCTCAGCCTAAAAATTCATAGCAAGAGGACTCAGTAATAGTATATCTGAAATGATGTTCAACTTATTTTTTTTTTGTATTCTTTGTGTTAGTCAGACCTTCAGGTGACACCCAATAACTTGCATCTTTTAGTGTTCATAATCTATATAATTCGTACCCCAGGAGTGTGAGCAGGATTTGTGATTTGATTCTAGCCAATAGAATATGGCAAAGATAAAGAAACTTTACAGATGTAAGTAAGGTTCAAAATGAGTTATTCAGAAGGGAGATAACACTGGGTGGGCCTGACTTAATCAAAGGAAAATCTTAAGAGAAAGTCTCCAGACTTTTTTTTTTTTTCAGAAAAGAAAATTCATGATACTTTTAAAAAATTGAAACATAATAGATTGTACGTATCTGTGGGATACAGCATTGACTATCAATATCTGTGTGCAATATATGGGGCTCCAATCAGGATAATAAGTATATTCAACATTACACAGGGGGTTTCAAAAGTACACTGTCATACCGTGAAAGGGCCATGTGATAAGTGACTGTGGTCAAACTCTGGAAGGTAACAGCAGCCCCTTGCTGACAGTCAGCAAGAAAAGGGAGGCCTCAGTCTAACAACCCCAAGAAATTGAATTCAGACACCAAACAAGCAATCTTGGAAGAGGATCTTGAGCTCTAGAAAAGAATTCATGCCAGCCTATATCTGGATGGCAACCTTCTGAGACCCTGTGAAAAGGACCCATTAAGTGATGCCCAAACTCCTGACCCATGGAAACTGTGAGATAATAAATGTTGTTCTTTTGAATTTTAATTTTATTATTAGTTGATGAATAATAATTGTACAGGTTTACAAAATATATTTATATACTTATAATAATTCTATATGTTTACAAAATTTAGATATTTAAAGAAATAAGTATGTAAGGTTATGGATATGTAAATTTGCTTGATTTTATTATTCCACAATGTGTACATGTATCATAAAGTCAAATGTATGTTGTTTTAAGCTAATAAATTTGTGGTAATTTGTTAACCAGTATAAAAAACAAATAGAGTTTCTTATTATTTTTAATGCTAAACATCTTTATTGATATTAATATATAATAAAGTTCTATAGTAGTGTACAATTTAAAGACTATTAGTATATTCACAGTTAGGCAACCATCATCACCACAATCTAATTTAGATTAATATCTAAATTTTAATCACCCAGAAGCAAAACTTTACTCTTTAGCAGTCATTCCCCATCCCGGCCTCAGTTCTAGACACACACTAATCAACTTTCTGCCTCCATTGATTTGTCTGTTTTGAACATCTCATATAAATAGAATCATATAATACAAATATGTAGACTATTGTGACTGGCTTCTTTCACTTAGTAAGATATTTTCAAAATTCATCCATGTTGTGTTATGTATCAGTACTTCGTTCCTTTTTTTTTTTTTTTTTTTAATTTTATTTTGTCGATATACATTGTAGCTGATTAATGCTCCCCATCACCAAAACCTCCCTCCCTTCTCCCTCCCCCCCTCCCCCCCAACAATGTCCTTTCTGTTTGCTTGTTGTATCAACTTCAAATAATTGTGGTTGTTATATCTTCTTCCCTCCCCCCCCCCCGATTTGTGTGTGTGTGTGTGTGAATTTATATATTAATGTTTAGCTACCTCCAATAAGTGAGAACATGTGGTATTTCTCTTTCTGTGCCTGACTTGTTTCACTTAATATAATTCTCTCAAGGTCCATCCATGTTGTTGCAAATGGCAGTATTTCATTCGTTTTTATAGCTGAGTAGTATTCCATTGTGTAGATGTACCACATTTTCCGTATCCACTCATCTGATGATGGGCATTTGGGCTGGTTCCAACTCTTGGCTATTGTAAAGAGTGCTGCGATGAACATTGGGGAACAGGTATACCTTCGACTTGATGATTTCCATTCCTCTGGGTATATTCCCAACAGTGGGATGGCTGGGTCGTATGGTAGATCTATTTGCAATTGTTTAAGGAACCTCCATACCATTTTCCATAGAGGCTGCACCATTTTGCAGTCCCACCAACAATGTATGAGAGTTCCTTTTTCTCCACAGCCTCGCCAGCATTTATCGTTCATAGTCTTTTGGATTTTAGCCATCCTAACTGGGGTTAGATGGTATCTCAATGTGGTTTTGATTTGCATTTCCCGGATGCTGAGTGATGTTGAGCATTTTTTCATATGTCTGTTGGCCATTTGGATATCTTCCTTAGAGAAATGCCTACTTAGCTCTTTTGCCCATTTTTTAATTGGGTTGCTTGTTTTCTTCTTGTAAAGTTGTTTGAGTTCCTTATATATTCTGGATATTAATCCTTTGTCAGATGTATATTTTGCAAATATTTTCTCCCACTCTGTTGGTTGTCTTTTAACTCTTTTAATTGTTTCTTTTGCTGTGCAGAAGCTTTTTAGTTTGATATAATCCCATTTGTTTATTTTTCCTTTGGTTGCCCGTGCTTTTGGGGTCGTATTCATGAAGTCTGTGCCCAGTCCTATTTCCTGAAGTGTTTCCCCTATGTTTTCTTTAAGAAGTTTTATTGTCTCAGGGTGTATATTTAAATCCTTAATCCATTTTGAGTTGATTTTAGTACACGGTGAGAGGTATGGATCTAGTTTCATTCTCCTGCATATCGATATCCAGTTATCCCAACACCACTTGCTGAAGAGGCAGTCCCTTCCCCAGTGAATAGGCTTGGTGCCTTTGTCAAAGATCAGATGGCAGTAAGTGTGTGGGTTGATTTCTGGATTCTCTATTCTATTCCATTGGTCAGTGTGTCTGTTTTTATGCCAGTACCATACTGTTTTGGTTATTATAGCTTTGTAGTATAGCTTAAAGTCAGGTAGTGTTATGCCTCCAGCTTTATTTTTTTTGCTGAGCATTGCTTTGGCTATTCGTGGTCTTTTATTGTTCCATATAAATGTCTGAATAGTTTTTTCCATTTCTGAGAAAAATGTCTTTGGAATTTTGATGGGGATTGCATTGAATTTGTATATCACTTTGGGTAGTATGGACATTTTCACTATGTTGATTCTTCCAATCCAAGAGCATGGAATATCTTTCCATCTTCTTGTATCCTCTCTAATTTCTCTCAGCAGTGGTTTGTAGTTCTCATTATAGAGATTTTTCACCTCCTTGGTTAACTCAATTCCTAAGTATTTTATTTTTTTGGTGGCTATTGTAAATGGGCAGGCTTTCTTGATTTCTCCTTCTGCATGTTCACTGTTGGAGAAAAGAAATGCTACTGATTTTTGTGTGTTGATTTTGTATCCTGCTACTGTGCTGAAATCATTTATCAATTCCAACAGTTTTTTTGTAGAGGTTTTAGGCTGTTCGATATATAGGATCATGTCATCTGCAAACAGGGACAGTTTGACTTCATCTTTTCCAATCTGAATGCCCTTTATTTCCTTCTCTTCTCTGATTGCTCTGGCTAGTACTTCCAACACTATGTTGAATAGGAGTGGTGAGAGTGGGCATCCTTGTCTAGTGCCTGTTCTTAAAGGAAAAGCTTTCAGCTTTTCCCCATTCAGGATGATATTGGCAGTGGGTTTGGCATATATGGCTTTAATTGTGTTGAGATACTTTCCCTCTATACCTAACTTATAGAGGGTCTTTGTCATGAATGAGTGCTGAACTTTATCAAATGCTTTTTCAGCATCTATAGATATGATCATATGGTCCTTGTGTTTGAGTTTATTAATATGGTGTATCACATTTATTGATTTGCGTATGTTGAACCAACCTTGCATCCCTGGGATGAATCCCACTTGATCGTGATGAATAATTTTTCGTATGTGTTGCTGTATTCTGTTTGCTAGTATTTTAGTGAGGATTTTTGCATCTATATTCATCAAGGATATCGGCCTGTAGTTTTCTTTTTTGGTTATATCTTTACCTGGTTTTGGTATCAGGATGATGTTTGCTTCATAGAATGAGTTTGGGAGATTTGCGTCCGTTTCAATCTTTTGGAATAGTTTGTAAAGAATCGGTGTCAATTCCTCTTTGAATGTTTGGTAAAATTCTGCTGTGAATCCATCTGGTCCTGGGCTTTTCTTTGTTGGGAGCCTTCTGATAACAGCTTCAATCTCCTTTATTGTTATTGGTCGGTTCAAATTTTCTACGTCTTCACGGTTCAGTTTTGGGAGCTTGTGTGTGTCCAGAAATTTATCCATTTCCTCCAGATTTTCAAATTTGTTGGCGTATAGTTGTTTATAGTAGTCTCGAATGATTCCTTGTATTTCAGATGAATCAGTTGTAATATCGCCTTTTTCATTTCTAATTTTTGTTATTTGAGTCTTCTCTCTTCTTTTTTTTGTTAGCCATGCTAATGGTTTGTCAATTTTATTTATCTTTTCAAAAAACCAACTTTTTGATTCGTTGATCTTTTGAATTGTTTTTTGGTTTTCAATTTCATTCAGTTCTGCTCTGATCTTAATGATTTCTTTCCGTCTGCTAACTTTAGGATTGGATTGTTCTTGTTTTTCTAGTTCTTTAAGGTGAAGTGTTAGGTTGTTCACTTGCCATCTTTCCATTCTTCTGAAGTGAGCATTTAATGCGATAAATTTTCCCCTCAATACTGCTTTTGCAGTATCCCACAGGTTTTGGTATGATGTATCATTGTTTTCATTAGTTTCAATAAACTTTTTGATTTCCTGCTTGATTTCTTCTTGGACCCATATGTCATTAAGTAGAATGCTGTTTAATTTCCATGTGTTTGTATAGTTTCCAGAGTTTTGTTTGTTATTAATTTCTAGTTTTAATCCATTGTGGTCTGAGAAGATACATGGGATAATTCCAATTTTTTTGAATTTATTGAGACTTGATTTGTGACCTAATATGTGATCTATCCTGGAGAATGATCCATGTGCTGATGAGAAGAATGAATATTCTGAGGTTGTTGGGTGGAATGTTCTATAGATATCTGCCAATTCCAATTGGTCTAGAGTCTTGTTTAGATCTTGTGTTTCTCTGCTGATTCTTTGCCTAGATGATCTGTCTAATATTGACAGTGGAGTGTTCAGGTCCCCTGCTATTATGGTATTAGTGTCTATTTCCTTCTTTAGGTCTAATAGAGTTTGTTTTATAAATCTGGCTGCTGCAACATTGGGTGCGTACATATTTATGATTGTTATGTCTTCTTGATGGATCAGTCCTTTTATCATTAAGTAGTGTCCCTCATTGTCTCTTTTTATGGTTTTTAGTTTAAAGTCTATTTTGTCAGATATAAGAATAGCCACTCCAGCTCGTTTTTCTTTTCTGTTTGCATGGTAAATCTTTTTCCATCCTTTCACTCTTAGTCTGTGTGAATCTTTATGGGTGAGGTGGGTCTCTTGTAGGCAGCATATAGTTGGGTCCTGCTTTTTGATCCAGTCAACCAGTCTGTGTCTTTTAATTGGGGAATTTAAGCCTTTAACATTAAGAGTTGTTATTGAAAGGTGTTGATTTATTCCTAGCATTTTATTGGTTGTTTGGTTGTCTTAGGTGTCTTTTGTTCCTTGCTTTCTGATTTACTGTTTGGTTTCTTTGTTTGTTGGTTCCTTAGGTTGTAGATAGTGTTTTTGTTAGCTTGTTTTCTCTTCATGAATGCCATTTTTATTGTACTAGCGGGTTTAGATTTTTCTTAGGTTTTTATGGCAGTGGTAGTTATTTTTCAGGAACCAAACCCAGTACTCCCTTGAGGATTTCTTGTAAGGGTGGTCTTGTGGTAGTGAACTCCCGCAGTTTTTGTTTGTCTGAGAAATATACTATTTGCCCCTCATTTCGGAAGGATAGCCTTGCAGGGTAGAGTATTCTTGGCTGGCAATCTTTGTCTTTTAGTATTTTGAAAATATCATCCCATTCCTTTCTAGCTTTTAGGGTTTGTGATGAAAAGTCTGATGTTAACCTGATTGGGGCTCCCTTATAGGTGATTTGACGCTTCTCTCTTGCAGCTTTTAAGATTCTCTCTTTGTCTCTGAGTTTTGCCAATTTGACTATGACATGTCTTGGAGAAGGCCTTTTTGGGTTGAATATGTTTGGAGATCGTTGAGCTTCCTGGATCTGAAGATCTGTGATTTTTCCTATACCTGGGAAGTTTTCTGCCACTATTTTGTTGAATATGTTTTCAATGGAATCTCCATTTTCCTCCCCTTCTGGAATACCCATGACTCGGATATTTGAGCGCTTGAGGTTGTCTGATATCTCTCTCAGATTTTCTTCCATGTCCTTGATTCTTTTTTCTTTCTTTTTGTCTGCTTGTGTTATTTCAAACAGCCCATCTTCAAGTTCAGAGGTTCTCTCTTCAACTTCGACAAGCCTGCTGGTTAAACTCTCCATTTTGTTTTTTATTTTGCTGAATAACTTCTTCAGTTCAGCAAGTTCTGCTACATTTTTTTTCAGGACATTGATTTCCTTGTATATTTCCTCTTTCAGATCCTGTATACTTTTCCTCATTTCATCATGATGTCTAGCTGAGTTTTCTTGTATCTCATTCAGTTTTCTTAGAATTATCACTCGAAATTCCTTGTCAGTCATTTCAAGGGCTTCTTGTTCTATAGGATCTAGAGTATGAGATTTATTAACTTTTGGTGGTGTACTTTCTTGATTTTTTGTATTTCTGGTGTCTTTTTTTTGGTGTTTATTCATTGTGGCAGGGGGTTTCACAGTCCACCGGTTTGAGACTAATGACTAACTAGGATGTTGCTGTGGTTGCCAATTTGGTATGGCTCCCGCCGTGACTGCTCAGTTGGCCTCTAGTGTCTTGTGTGTGTGGTTGCCTCAGGTCTTGGGCTTCTCCGGGGATCCACCTTTCTGGTCAGCTTGTACTCTGCTGGGCTGGTGGATCACGTACCACAGGGTGTGTGATCTCTGTTGAGCTTTCACTTTCTGTACAGGACTTCTCCCCGTTCCGTGTGCTCTGGCCCAGGCTGTTAGATCGTGCAGTGGCGACCCCACCGGGTGTGTGGTTTCTGTCGGGTCTCCGCCTCCCTGGCCGCACGTCTCCCCCCTCTGTGCACACTGTGCTGGGCTGGGGAGTGTCTTCTGCACCCCTCGTCTATCAGCTGGGCCTTCAAGACCCTGCTTAGCACCGCCTCGCCCAGGAAGTCTACCAGGTTTCTGCTAGGCACAGACGACCGGTCTCTCTGGGTGCCTTTGTAGCACTGTGTAGATCTTTCTCGGGTCTTGTTCACCTTTGTATCCCCCCGCTATAAACCGAGTCTAGTGCCCGCCTGCAGCCTGCTCTCCGGCAGGTTCAAGCGGACCTGGGAACTCTCCTACCACACTATTCCCAACCAGAAATTCGTTAGGCTTTTTTCCAAACTGGTGGTTGCAGAGATGGTATCTGCCTCCCAGTAACAGGAAGTTTACCGGGGCGGAGTCCAGGGTGTGGTGGAGTGACAGTCGGCCCGCCGGTACTTCCTAGCCCTCCCAACAGTGGTCGGGACGCCCCACACCCCCAGCCCCGCCAGAGAACCGCGGAGGGAGTGGGAGAGGAGGCCGGCCCGCAGGGTCCGGAAGCCCCGCGCCAGGCCAAGCAAATGGGCTCAGTGATGGCCGAGCAGGGCGGAGCTGCCCGCACCTGGGAAAATGGAGGCAGCACCGGGGCAGTGAGTGGCCTGGTGGTGCAGGCAGGAGCCGCATGGGCATCCACCCCCCGAACAGAGCTGTGCCAGGGATCACTCACAGTGCTGTGCCAGGTCGGGCGCTCGCTCTGTCTCTGGTTTGTTGCCTTCCGTGTTCTCGGCGCTGCCGCCTCGGGCTGTTCAGTCGCGGCGCCGCTCAGGCGCTCCCAGGAATCTTCTTTAATGCCGGCCTGAAACCTCGAATCCTGAATAGGGCAGCTGGCCGCCTTCAGTGCGGCCCCAGCCTCCGGGATCCTGGCTGCATCCACAGCAGCCCTGGCGCTCTGTTCCCTGTTTCGAGACTCGCTTTTGCAGCTAAGAATCAGTTCTTTTCCTGCTCCACACTTCAAAGCTGTTGCCTGTAAATGAGGCAGCCTCTCCTGCCGGGGGCAAAGTGGCGTTGAGCCCCCACGACCGGCCAGCAGCAGCAGTCCTCCCTTAAGAGATGGCCAGAGGAAGGTCCACAAGTTTCCCGGCTGCCTGAGGCCCAGTGGCCACCTTTTCCACCTCAGCTACTCCGCGCCAGCCGCCGCAGCCGCCGCCATCTTGAAACTCCACTTCGTTCCTTTTTATTGCCAAATATTTTCTTGTGTGACTATGCTGCATTTTATTTATTTACTCATCAGTTTATAGACATTTGGATTGTTCCAACTTTTTAAAAATTATAAATAATGCTGCCATAAACATTTGTGTGCAACTTTTTGTGAGGACATATGTTTTGTTCCATTAGACATATACCCAGGAGTGGAATCATTGGGTCATATGGCATCTCTATGTTGAACATTTTGAGAAACTGCCAAACTATTTTTCGAGAAGGCTGTACCATTTTACATTCCCACCAAAGATGAACGAGGGTTCCAACTTCTCCAGATCTTGATCAACAGTGTTTTGTCTTTCTTTCTGATTATAGCCTTTCTAGTGAATATCAAGTAACATAGCATTTTTATTTTGATTTTCAGTTCCCTAATGACTAATGATGCTCACTGTTCAGAATATTTTATTGTGCTTATTAAAATTGTGTGTATTCTTTCAGAGAAATATCTATTTACATACTTCACTCATTGCTTTTAAAACTGGGTTATTTGTCTTTTAATTATTCAAGTTGTAAGGGCTATTTTTGTATATATGCTGTTGTATGTATACAACATATTTGCAAGTCATATATCTGATAAGAGGTTTGTATAAGGGTACTTCAAAAAGTTTGCGGAAAAATAGAATTCAAAGATAACATGAATCTTTCCATGAAGTTTTTGAAGTACTTTTGCTTATATAAAATGAATATGTGTGTGTATGTGTGTGTACACACACCCGTCTCTTATCAGAAATATAAATTGCAGATATTTTTTCCTATTCTATGGGTTATATTTTCACTTTCTTGATGGCATCATTTGCAGCACATAGGTTTTAATCTTCATGTAAACCAATTTATCTTTTTTTTTTTTGTCACTTCAGCTTTTGGTGTCATTTCTAAGAAACTGTTCCTTAATCCAGGTCACAAATATTTACTCCTGTGTTTGCTTCTAAGATTTTTCCAGTTATAACTCTTAGATTTAGTTTCACGATCCATTTTGAGTTAATTTTGTTTAACATGTGGGGTAAGGGTCCAACTGCATTACTTTGTATGTGGACAGATGTCTCCACACCATTTGTTGAAAAACACTGTTCTTTCCCTCTTGAACTGACATGGCATCCTTGTCAAAAATCAACTGAATATAAATGTGAGAATTTATTTCTGAACTCTCAGTTGTGTCTCATTTATATATATGTCTGTCCTTTTGCCAGTACCACATTGTCTCAATTACTGTAGTTTCTGCTAAATTTAAAATCAGGATGGGGCCGAACCCATTGCTCACTTGGGAGAGTGTGGCGCTGGGAGCGCCAGAGGCCAGCAGGTTCGGATCCTATATAGGGGTGGCGGGTGCGCTCACTGGCTGAGCGCGGTGCGGGCGACACCAAGCCAAGGGTTACGATCCCCTTACCAGTCACACACAAAAAAATAAAAAATAAAAAATAAAAAAATAAAATAAGTAAAATAAAATCAGGATGGCTTTGTTCCACCCTGCCTTCTGCTAATGTCAAATATATTACATTTCTATACATTATAATCCCAACAATACAACCATATACAAATTGTTTTATGCAATAAAGCTTTAAATCAATCAACAGGAAAAAGGAAATACGTAATTATGTTCTTTTGCAATTACCTACATAATTACCTTTACAAATATTCTGACTTTTTGTGTAGATTTGGATTACCCTCTAGTGTTACTTGTTTGTTCTTAAAAATTTCTTTTAGTGTGGAGTGATTAACAAGCTAATTAACATATCCATCACCTTACTTACCTATTATTTTTTATGGTGAGACTTTTGGAATTTACTCTCTTAGTTATTAATATGTAATACATTATTTTGTAAGTTGGGTCAACTAACAATAGATCTTCTTGGCTTTTGTTCATCTACAAATGTCTTAATTTCTCCTTCATTTTATAAGAATAGTTTAGCTGTACGTTGGATTCTTGGATGGCAGTTTCTTTTTTTTCCCAGCATTTTGAGTAAGTCATAAGACTGCATTCTGAGCTCCATTTTTTTCCAACAAGAAGTTTGTTATCAATCTTATCATGATCACTTTTTATGTGATGAATTTTTCTTCTCTTACTGTTTTCAAGATTTAATCTTTATCTTTGGCTTTCAACATTTTGACTATGCTATGTTTAGCTGTGAATAACTTTATATTTCCTACTGACAGTTAGTTGAACATCTTGGATATGTAGATTTATGTTTTTCATCAAATTTGGAAAGTTTTTGACCATTTTTTTAAAATGTTTTTTTCTGCTACTTTCTCTCCTCTCCTTCTGATGCTATTATCATGTATATATGTGTACTTAATGGTCTCCCACATATCACTGACTCTCTGTTCATTTTTCCATATTCTTTTTTCTCTCTGTTCTTCAGATTGCATAGTCTCTTTTGCTTCCTCTTTAAGTTCATCAATTCTTTTCTTGTGCCACTAAAAATATATTGTTGAGCTTTTCTAGTGCGTTTTTAACTTCAGTTTCTATAATTTCAACTCCAGAATTTCCATTTATTTCTTTTTTTATAAGTTCTGTCCCTTTATTGTTATTCTCTATTTGATGAGACATTGTCATTATATCTTCCTTTAATTCTTTAAACATGGTTTTCTTTTGTTCTTTTAACTTACTTATGATGACTGCTTTAAAGTCTTTGTTGTGTCTAATACCTGTGCCTTCTCAAAGGCAGTTTTTGTTGCTTACTTTTTTCTTTTTATGGGTTACAATTCCTGCTTTTTGCATGTCTCATGGTCATCTAAAATCTGGACTTCTTAATAGATTTTAGCAATTCTGGATACTGGATGCCCACTCCTCTGGTGGTTCTTGATTGTTTTTTTTATTGTTTTCTTGGTCACTTATTTATTTGTTTAATGACTTGTCCTAATAAACTGTGTGATTTCTAATTCTCCAGCATTTCACAGCCTCTGATGTGTGCTCAGAATTTTTTTAAGTCCTTATATCTTAATATGAAAACTGCTGGTTTTGTCAAACACTGCCTAGGCATTACTTGTGGTTCAGCATAAAGCCTATTTCATTCCAAGGTTGTGCTTAAGTTCTTCAGCTAGCTAGATTCAAGCCTTTACCATTTGATTAGTTTATGGCTTGGAGGCTGCTCTTACAGTTCAAAAGTGTAGGTTTTCCCTACGTTCAGCAAAAGACTAGTAGCTTTTTTCTTTTTTAATTTAATTTAATTTTGTCAGTATACAATGTGGTTGATTATTGTGGCCCATTACCAAAACCTCCCTCCCCCCTCCCTCCCAACAATCTCATATCTGTTCATTTGTCATATCAACTTCAAGGAATTGTAATTGTTGTGTCTTCTTCCCGCTCCCCCACAGTTTATTTGTGTATTTATTTATTTATTTTTAACTCCCACAAATAAGTGAGAACATGTGATCTTTCTCTTTCTGTGCATGACTCATTTCACTTAATATAATTCTCTCTAGGTCCATCCCATGTTGTTGCAAATGGCAGTATTTCATTCTTTTTTATAGCAGAGTCGTATTCCATTGTGTAGATATACCACATTTTCCATATCCACTCATCTGATGATGGACATTTGGGCTGGTTCGAACTCAGCTATTGTAAAGAGTGCTGCAATGAACATTGGAGAACAGGTATCCCTTCTACTTGATGATTTCCATTCCTCTTGGTATACTCCCAGCAGTGGGAGAGCTGGGTCATATGGTAGATCTATCTGCAATCGTTTGAGGAACCTCCATAACATTTTCTGTAGAGGCTGCACCATTTTGCAGTCCCACCAACAATGTATGAGAGTTCCTTTTTCTCTGCAACCTCGCCACAATTTATCATTCACAGTCTTATGGATATTAGTCATCCTAACTGGGGTTAGATGGTATCTCAGTGCGGTTTTGATTTGCATTTCCTGAGTGCTGAGTGATGTTGAGCATTTTTTCATGTGTCTGTTGGCCAATCATATATCTTCCTTTGAGAAATGCCTATTTAGTTCTTTTGCCCATTTTTTAATTAGGTTACTTTTTTTGTTGTTGTCAAGTTGTTTCAGTTCCTTGTATATTCTGGATATTAATCCTTTGTCAGATGTATATTTTGCAAATATTTTCTCCCACACTCTTGGTGGTCTTTTAACTCTGTTAATTTTTCTTTTGCTGTGCAGAAGCTTTATAGTTTGATATAATCACATTTGTTTATTTTTCCTTTGGTTGCCCATGCTTTTGGGGTCATATTCATGAAGTCTGTGCCAAGTCCTACTTACTGAAGTGTTTCTCCTATGTTTTCTTTAAGAAGTTTTACTGTTCCAGGGGTATATTTAATTCTTTAATCCATTTTGAGTTGATTTTAGTATATGGTGAGAGGTATGGGTCCAGTTTCATTCTCCTGCATATGGATATCCACTTATCACAGCACCATTTACTGAAGATGCAGTCTCTTCCCCAGTGTATAGGCTTGATGCCTTTGTCAAAGATCAGATGGCTGTAGGTGTGGGGGCTGATTTCTGGATTCTCTATTCCATTCCATTGATCAGTCTGTCTGTTTTTATGCCAGTACCATGCTGTTTTGTTATTATAGCTTTGCAGTATAGTTTAAAGTCAGGTAGTGTTATGCCTCCAGCTTTATTTTTTTTGCTCAGCATTGCTTTGGCTATGTGTGGTCTTTTGTTACTCTATATAGATGTCTGGATAGTTTTTTCCATTTCTGAGAAAAATGTCATTGGAATTTTGATGGGGATTGCATTGAATTTGTGTATCATTTTGGGTAGTATGGACATTTTCACAATGCTGATTCTTCCAATCCAAGAGCATGGGATATCTTTCCATCTTCTTGTGTCCTCTTTAATTTCTCTCAGCAGTGGTTTGTAGTTCTCATTATAGAGATTTTTCACATCCTTGCTTAACTCTATTCCTAAGTATTTTATTTTGGGGGTGGCTTTTGTAAATGGGCAAGCTTTCTTGATTTCTCGTTCTGCATGTTCATTATTGGAGAATAGAAATGCTACTGACTTTTGTGTGTTGATTTTGTATCCTGCAACTTTGCTGAAATCATTTATCAAGTCTGAGAATTTTTTGTAGAGGCGCTTTAGGCTGTTCGATAATAGGATCATGTCATCTGCAAACAGGGACAGTTTGACTTCATCTTTTCCAATCTGGATGCTCTTTATTTCCTTCTCTTCTCTGATTGCTCTGGCTAGTACTTCCAACACTATGTTGAATAGGAGTGGTGAGAGTGGGCATCCTTGTCCAGTTCCTGTTTTTCGGATGACAATGTCTCAGAATGACATTGGCAGTGGGTTTATCATATATGGCTTTAATTATGTTGAGATACTGTACATCTATACCTAACTTTTAGGGAGTCTTTATCATGAATGAGTGTTGAATTTTATCAAAAGCTTTTTCAGCATCTATAGAGATGATCATATGGTCCTTGTGTTTGATTTTATTGATATGGTGTATCGCATTTATTGATTTGCATATGTTGAACCAACCTTGCATCCCTGGGATGAATCCCACTTGATCATGTTGTATAATTTTGCATATGTGTTGCTGTATTTTGTTAGCTGGTATTTTATTGAGGATTTTTGCATCTATATTCATCAAGGATATTGGCCTGTTGTTTTCTTTTTTTGCTTTATCTTTACGTGGTTTTGGTATCAGGATGATGTTTGCTTCATAGAATGAGTTTGGGAGAATTGCCTCTGTTTCAATCTTTTGGAATAGTTTGTAGAGAATTGGTGTAAATGCCTTTTTGAATGTTCGGTTGAATTCTGTTGTGAATCCATCTGGTCCTGGGCTTTTCTTTGTTGGGAGCCTTCTGATAACAGCTTCAATATCTTTTACTGTTATTAGTCTGTTCAGATTTTCTACATCATCTTGGCTCAGTTTTGATAATTTGTATCTGTCCAGAAATTTATCCATTTCTTCTAGATTTTCAAATTTGTTGGCATATAGTTGTTTATAGTAGTGTCTAATGATTTCTTGTATTTCAGAGGTATCAGTTGTAATATCACCATTTTCATTCCCAATTTTTGTTATTTGGGTCTTCTCTCTTCTCTTTTTTGTTAGCCATGGTAATGGTTTTTCAATTTTATTTATGTTTTGAAAAAAACCAACTTTTTGATTCATTGATCTTTTGTATCATTTTTTGGGTTTCAATTTCATTAATTTCTGCTCTGATCTTAATGATTTCTTTCAATCTGCTAACTTTAGGTTTGAATTGTTCTTGTTTTTCTAGTCCTTTAAGGTGAAGTATTAGGTTGTTCACTTGCCATCTTTCCATTCTTCTGAAGTAAGCATTTAACATGATAAATTTCCCCCTTAGTAATGCTTTTGCAGTATCCCACAGGTTTTAGTATGATGTATCATTGTTTTCATTAGTTTAAATACATTTTGTGATTTCCTGTTTGATTTCTTCTTGGACCCATATGTCATTAGGTAGAATGCTGTTTAATTTCCATGTGTTTGTATAGTTTCCAGAATTTTGTTTGTTATTGATTTCTAATTTTAATCCATTGTGGTCTGAAAACATACATGGGATAATTCCAATTTTTTTGAATTTGTTGAGATTTGATTTGTGACCTAACATGTGATCTATCCTGGAGAATGATCCGTGTGCTTAATGAGAAGAATGAATATTTTGATGTTGTTGGATGGAATGTTGTGCAGATATTTGCCAATTCCAATTGGTCTAGAGTGTTGTTTAGATCTTGTGTTTCTCCACTGATTCTTTGCCTAGATGATCTGTCCAATATTGATAGTGGGGTGTTCAGGTCCCCTGCTATTTTGGTATTAGTGTCTATTTCCTTCTTTAGGTCTAATAGAGTTTACTTTACAAATCTGGCTGCTCCAACATTGGGTGCATATATATTTATGATTGTTATGTCTTCTTGATGGGTTAATCCTTTCATCATTATGCAGTGGCCCTCATTATCTCTTTTTATGGTTTTAAGTTTAAAGTCTATTTTATCAGGTATAAGAATAGCTATTCCAGCTTGTTTCATTTCTGTTTGCATGGCAAATATTTTTCCATTGTTTCACTCTTAGTCTATGTGAGTCTTTATAGGTGAGGTGAGTCTCTTGAAGGTAGCATATAGTTGGGTCCTCCTTTTTAATCCAGTCAGCCAGTCTGTGTCTTTTTATTGGAGAATTTAACCCTTTTACATTAAGAGTTGTTATAGAAAAGTATTGATTTACTCCTAGCATTTTATTGATTTTTGTTTGGATGTCTTAAATATCTTTTGTTCCTTTCTTTCTGATTTACTGTTTGTCTTTTGTATTTGTTGGTTTCTTGGGTTGTAGACAGACTTTTTTTTCTCTTCACTGTTAGCATTTTTATTTTACTAGTGAGTTTTGATTTTTCTTGAGTTCTATGGCAGTGGTAGTTATTTTCCAGGTACCAAACCCAGTAATTTCTTGAGAATTTCTTTTAAGGGTAGTTGTGTGGTAGTGACCTCCTGCAGTTTTTGTTTGTCTGAGAAATATACTACTTGCCCTTCATTTTGGAATGATAGCCTTGCGGGGTAAAGTATTCTTGGCTGACAATCTCTGTCTTTTAGTATTTTGAATATATCATCCCATTCCTTTCTGGCTTTTTAGCGTTTGTGATGAAAAGTTTGATGCTAGTCTGATTGGGGTTCCCTTATAGGTGATTTGATGCTTCCCTCTTGCAGCTTTTAAGATTCTCACTTTGTCTTTGAATTTTGCCGATTTGAGTATAACATGTCTTGGAGAAGACCTTTTTGGGTTGAATACAGTTGCGGATCTTTAGCTTCCTGAATCTGAAGATCTGTGTCTTTTCCTATACCTGGGAAGTTTTCTGCCACTATTTTGTTGAATATGTTTTCAATGCAATCTCCATTTTCTTCCCCTTCTGGAATACCCATGACTCAGATAACTGAGTGCTTAAGGTTGTCTGATATCTCAGATTTTCTTCCATGTTTTTAATTCGTTTTTCTTTTTTTTGTCTGCCTGTGTTATTTCAAACCGCCCAACTTCAAGGTCAGAAGTTCTCCCTTCTGCTTCTGCAAGCCTCCTGTTTAAACTCTCTGTTGTATTTTTCATTTCATTGAATGAATTCTTCAGCTCCACAAGCTCTGCTACATTCTTTTTCAGGGCATTGATTTCCTTGTACATTTCTTCTTTGAGGTCCTGTATACTTTTCCTTGTTTCCTTGTGTTGTCTAGCTGAGTTTTCTTGTATCTCATTTAGTTTCCTTAGAATTATCACTCGAAATTCCTTGTCAGACATTTCAAGGGCTTCTTGTTCTACAGGACCTAGAGCTTGAGAATAATTACCCTTTGGTGGTGTACTTTCTTGATTTTTCATATTTCTGGCATCTTTCCTTTGATATTTAGTCATTGTGGCAAGGGATTTCATGGTCCACTGGTTCGACACTATTGTCTGGCTAGGATCCTGCTGGGGCTGCCAATTTGGCATGGCTGTCTCAGTGTCTGCTCTGTTGCCTAGTTGCGCCTTGCATGCATGGTCGCCGTGGTCTTGGGCCTGTCTAGTGGAAACCTCTCTGGCCGGCATGCACTTGGCCAGGCTGGGGATGGGGTCTGGCAGTGGTGAGGCCTACCTGCTAGGTCATGCACTGGTGCCACGGGGTGAGTGGTCTCTGCAGGCCTTGGGCCTCTCCAGGGGGTTGCCTCTCTGGTCAGTGTACACTCGGTCAGGCTGGGGGTGGGGTCCAGCGGTGGCAAGGCCTAGCTGCTTGGTTGCACGCTGCAAGACTAGTAGCTTTAATTCCCCTCTACAATCCCTCCTGGAAGAGCAAAGCCTTGGATATGCACACAATATTTCAGACTGCCAAAGATTCCTATGGTTTTATTTTTAAGCTCAGCTTTCTTAGAGTTTTCTGCAGATCAGAGTTGCTTATTGTTCAACCAGTGTTTGGGTCCAAGCTTTTGCTTTATGTGCTAGTGACAGTGAGGATTCTGCCCTTTGTTGATGGATTTGCTTGTAACTTGAATGTTTCTAAGTCTGATTGCTCCTGAATGGGTGCAGCCTAGCACTTGTATACAGACTCTCCAACACCCAGGGTTGACTGTGAAACCAGGAGGGCTCTTATTGGCTACTTCTTTCTTTGGTTTTCTCTATTAAACTTCTATGTACTCTGCCATTTCATTGTTGCTACAACTACTATGGAGCTATGTACTACACTTTAATCATTCTCCACCAAAATCCCTGCTGTTGTGGTAATCTCTGTAGGCATGGAGTTTTCCAAATTCTTTTCCAAACACTGTAGTCCCATCATGCAGAGCTGCAGAGCCCCTCAATCATACAGTGTGAATAGATGTGTGATTACTTCTTCTATATAGGGTGTCCCATGTGACACCTTGCTCTAAAAGCAGGTTTTGGGTGGTTAGTAGAACTTAGCCATCTTGGCTTTTTCCTCCAGCATGGAACTTCCCCCTTTAGAGCAAGCTGGGGCAAGAACAATTAGTGGCCAAGCATTCTTGGCTTGCTGTACTTGAAGTAGCGCTCCCATTCTATGCAGAAGAAGAAAGCCTGTCCTCTTAGACAAGCCTTCCAGGAATAGAGCTTCTGCAACCAAGAACTGAAGGAAATGAGAAATGCTGATGACCTACCCCTCTGGAGGGGAACTGTGGTGGTAGCCTGTGAACTGGAGAAAGAGGGAACCCTATATTTTCAGCTGTACCAGATAGAGTTTAACTTCTGTCACACTGAGCTGGGGGACAGGGGAGGCGGCAGATTCTCAAATGCCACAGATTTTCAGTGTTCTTACCAAGAGTTAGTAGATTTTCTTGAATAAATCTTTTTCCAAGAAAACTACAGGCCGATATCCTTGATGAATATAGATGCAAAAATCCTCACTAAAATACTAGCAAACAGAATACAGCAACACATACGAAAAATTATTCATCACGATCAAGTGGGATTCATCCCAGGGATGCAAGGTTGGTTCAACATACGCAAATCAATAAATGTGATACACCATATTAATAAACTCAAACACAAGGACCATATGATCATCTCTATAGATGCTGAAAAAGCATTTGATAAAGTTCAGCACTCATTCATGACAAAGACCCTCTATAAGTTAGGTATAGAGGGAAAGTATCTCAACATAATTAAAGCCATATATGCCAAACCCACTGCCAATATCATCCTGAATGGGGAAAAGCTGAAAGCTTTTCCTTTAAGAACAGGCACTAGACAAGGATGCCCACTCTCACCACTCCTATTCAACATAGTGTTGGAAGTACTAGCCAGAGCAATCAGAGAAGAGAAGGAAATAAAGGGCATCCAGATTGGAAAAGATGAAGTCAAACTGTCCCTGTTTGCAGATGACATGATCCTATATATCGAACAGCCTAAAACCTCTACAAAAAAACTGTTGGAATTGATAAATGATTTCAGCACAGTAGCAGGATACAAAATCAACACACAAAAATCAGTAGCATTTCTTTTCTCCAATAGTGAACATGCAGAAGGAGAAATCAAGAAAGCCTGCCCATTTACAATAGCCACCAAAAAAATAAAATACTTAGGAATTGAGTTAACCAAGGAGGTGAAAAATCTCTATAATGAGAACTACAAACCACTGCTGAGAGAAATTAGAGAGGATACAAGAAGATGGAAAGATATCCCATGCTCTTGGATTGGAAGAATCAACATAGTGAAAATGTCCATACTACCCAAAGTGATATACAAATTCAATGCAATCCCCATCAAAATTCCAAAGACATTTTTCTCAGAAATGGAAAAAACTATTCAGACATTTATATGGAACAATAAAAGACCACGAATAGCCAAAGCAATGCTCAGCAAAAAAAATAAAGCTGGAGGCATAACACTACCTGACTTTAAGCTATACTACAAAGCTATAATAACCAAAACAGTATGGTACTGGCATAAAAACAGACACACTGACCAATGGAATAGAATAGAGAATCCAGAAATCAACCCTCACACTTACTGCCATCTGATCTTTGACAAAGGCACCAAGCCTATTCACTGGGGAAGGGACTGCCTCTTCAGCAAGTGGTGCTGGGATAACTGGATATCGTTATGCAGGAGAATGAAACTAGATCCATACCTCTCACCATATACTAAAATCAACTCAAAATGGATTAAGGATTTAAATATACACCCTGAGACAATAAAACTTCTTAAAGAAAACATAGGGGAAACACTTCAGGAAATAGGACTGGGCACAGACTTCATGAATACGACCCCAAAAGCACGGGCAACCAAAGGAAAAATAAACAAATGGGATTATATCAAACTAAAAAGCTTCTGCACAGCAAAAGAAACAATTAAAAGAGTTAAAAGACAACCAACAGAGTGGGAGAAAATATTTGCAAAATATACATCTGACAAAGGATTAATATCCAGAATATATAAGGAACTCAAACAACTTTACAAGAAGAAAACAAGCAACCCAATTAAAAAATGGGCAAAAGAGCTAAGTAGGCATTTCTCTAAGGAAGATATCCAAATGGCCAACAGACATATGAAAAAATGCTCCACATCACTCAGCATCCGGGAAATGCAAATCAAAACCACATTGAGATACCATCTAACCCCAGTTAGGATGGCTAAAATCCAAAAGACTATGAACGATAAATGCTGGCGAGGCTGCGGAGAAAAAGGAACTCTCATACATTGTTGGTGGGACTGCAAAATGGTGCAGCCTCTATGGAAAATGGTATGGAGGTTCCTTAAACAATTGCAAATAGATCTACCATACGACCCAGCCATCCCATTGTTGGGAATATACCCAGAGGAATGGAAATCATCAAGTCGAAGGTATACCTGTTCCCCAATGTTCATCGCAGCACTCTTTACAATAGCCAAGAGTTGGAACCAGCCCAAATGCCCATCATCAGATGAGTGGATACGGAAAATGTGGTACATCTACACAATGGAATACTACTCAGCTATAAAAACGAATGAAATACTGCCATTTGCAACAACATGGATGGACCTCGAGAGAATTATATTAAGTGAAACAAGTCAGGCACAGAAAGAGAAATACCACATGTTCTCACTTATTGGTGGGAGCTAAAAATTAATATATAAATTCACACACACACATACACACATACACACACAAACGGGGGGGGGGGGTAAGAAGATATAACAACCACAATTATTTGAAGTTGATACAACAAACAAACAGAAAGGACATGGTTGGGGGGGAGGGGGGGAGGGAGAAGGGAGGGAGGTTTTGGTGATGGGGAGCATTAATCAGCTACAATGTATATCGACAAAATAAAATTTAAAAAAAAAAAAAAAAAAAAAAAAAAATAAAGAATTTTGCATAAAAAAAAAAAAAAAAAAAAAAAAATAAATCTTTTTCCATTTGCTGTATGCCCTTAGGACAATTTCCAGACATCTTAAAGGAGGTTTTGATAATTTCCACTGTTTAAGTGACTGTTTTGTTAAAGAGTCTGTTGCACTTTGCCATTCTGGAGGTCTTTTACTATGTTTTGTGTTCACATTCATGCTGCAAACTTCCTATTATTAATCTGTGATCCAGTTTCCAGTAAAATGTATAATTAAATATTATTATGCTTTAAAAATATAAAGAATGATATCAAAATAACAAAGTGTGATTTTTAAATATTATTGTATTAAAGGAATTTATCATGCTTAGAAACTTATCTAAACATTGTAACAAGTTGTAAAGAAACTATTATTAAATGAAGTATGACAGGAAGGTGACCTGGATTTTTGGAAACTGGCATTTTCTGGGTGTGTATTTGTATAATGAGAAAATAAATGTATATTAATTAATTAGGGCACATAAACAACAGTTAGAAATTCCAGTGTAATTTTTAATACATGGGAAGACTACAGTATTCCTTGTCATGTTCAATTAAAATTGAAGGAATTTGCATGGACTCATGACTTTTAATCGATGATAGATTCAATATAGTTTCTACTTACATTTATGTTCATAATTATAGTTCTTGAATTCCAATGATAAGACCTAGAAGCATTGACATCAGAATCAGGAATTCTTGGAGAAATGGCTGATTTCAGTGTTGGGGTAGGAAAAGTACAAGATAAGCATGGTTTGAACATCTTGTACCAAAAACTAAAACACAGCTTAAAGTATTATGGGACCATGTCAGAAGCAAGCTTGAAGGTTCTCCCTCTGGTAAAATCTGGGACAATCTGAGCATCAAAATAATAATAGTAATGTAATATACATTTTCAGAATAAGATAGGTATGAGTTCATAGTGATATAAATAAGTTGATAGAAAAGAGAAAGCTCTCAGATACAGTAGAAGATTTACAAGTAAATATAGAACTCATGATTTCTTATAAAATCACCTTTCTGCAACCATCATAGTAATAATTGCTTCAGGCAAGGTAGGATCTTTAGCAGATGCTAAAAATAGTGGATAAAATTTTAATGAGGAACAGAATATTTATATAATTTCAAGGTATCACCTTCAAATGACTTATTAATCACAAAAGAAAAAATAGTAACTTTATAGGGAAGAAAGCTGATAGACAACACCTAATTAAATGATCAATTTAATATTACCAAAAAAGGAACACACTGACACCTTGTCTCCTAAAATAATGCTATGGAAAAAGCAGAATCAACTCTATGGTATTTCTGCTAAAGATGCACATACCCTGGGTCTAACCATGAGGAAACACCAGGCTAACATAAGTTGAAGGACATTCTCCAAGATTATTGGCCTGTGCTCTTCAAAAATCCTGAGGTCATAAAAAACAAAAACAGGGCTGAAAATTGCCTCATAATAAAAGAGAATAAAGATACATGACAATTAAATGTGATTGTGGACTGGACTGTGACCAAGAAAAAAAATTGCTATGACAGACAAAATTAGGATAATTGGTAAAGTTTGAATATGAACTGTAGAATAGATAATAATATTGTATCAATGTTAAGCATCTTGATTTTGATAAATATGTGGTGATTACATAAGAGAAAATCCAAAATCTTAGGAAATAGCCACCAAATTTATTTGGGGAAAAAGGAATGTGATTTCTACAAATTATACTCAAATCATTTAGATATACATTAAAAATTTTATAAAAATAGTCATTAGAAATGTACACAGTATTTGACCCAGAAATGTCACTGTATGAAATTTAGTTTTTCTAAAATAAATGACAATGGCAAAAAATCTATTTGCATGACAATTAAACTACCGGTTAATTTTAATCATTTGTTTTAAGTAGAAACAGCTTAAATTTCCCATAATAAAAACATGGTTAAGGAAATTATGCTTAATCAAGTTGATATAATTTTATGTATCCACAGAATGTTATTGTAAAAATATATGATCATGGCAAAAATGCTTGTGATAACATAATCATATAAAAGTATTGACGATAGCTCTATAAAATTAGTATGTGAAACTTGGATTGAGAAGATTGAAAATTATTTGTCATGATGAAATTCTGAACAACTTTCTTTACTTTGTTGCTGTGTTAAGTGTTCTCCAATAAAATGTGAATACAAGGGCCGGCCCCATGGCTCACTTGGGAGAGTGTGGTGCTGGTAGCACCAAGGCCGCAGGTTCGGATCCTATATAGGGATGGCTGGTGCACTCACTGGCTGAGCGTGGTGCAGACCACACTGTGCCAAGAGTTGTGATCCCCTTACCGGTCAGAAAAAAAAAATGTGAATACAAAATGTTAGGTCAGTTTTACAATTCAGCAAAATCACACTGCAAATATTCTGAGCCTGTAACTATTGACTTCAGGTGAATTAATTTTCATGGGCATTAAATGACATGGAAACAATGACAGCTGTAGTGTTCAGCCAACTCGGATTGAGGACGGATTACCAGTTTGTTAAGAAAATTTAACTTAAGCCCTTGGCTTACCATGTTCTTACACAGCCCTCTCTGAACCCACAGTGAGTCCATAAAAATACAACTCTTAATTTATTTTCTTTTTGTAGGGGCAGGGAAGGTAGATAGAAAAGCATTTCCCAAGTTCTCTATGATTTTTTATATAATTGAACTCAGTTGGATACATTAATGATTTGTACTCTCTGTAGGGGAAGATGAAACAAAGTTTTAAGCAAAAAAAATTTTTTTAAATGCTCAAACAACAGCAAACACACATCATCTGAAAACCACCAGTATCATAGTGTAGGCAAGTTTAAACTTTCCTTCTGGAAGTTTTATTATTAAGTAGGTTGAAATAAACTAACAATAAACAGATTAACAGGAGAAGAGGCACATATATTTATCAAAGTACACATGTGCACAGGAGCCACACAAAATATGAGACTCAAAGGAGATGGTTGAGGTTTTTGTAATGTAAAGGAAGAGGGACCTGAGGCTTTGGGAGAGGTGGTGACAAGTTATGAGAAGGAAAGGGGAAGAACTGCATGGCCAACAAAGGTGGTCTTATTTTGCAGCTCAAATTCTCTCAGGTAACGGAAGTTGTTTCCGAGCAGCCATTAGAAGAATAGGCCATACCTTGTCTGGGTGTGGTGATGACTTTTAATCTTCCCTGGATGTTTGATGAGATTCTTAGGGAAGAGGCTCAAAGAAATTTCATTCCTTTTGGAAGAACTTTTCTATCAGATAAGGAAATTTAAGAGACAGACCCTTCTTGTGCTTGGCAGGGAAGAGGCAGAGAAAACAGGGAAAGTCAGAGAGACCTTGATTCTGCAGCAGCTTCTAAGTCCTTCCAATTTTCTTTTATTCAAACTGCTTAGCATGCCAGAGCACCATACTTTGGGGCATCATTTTCTGAGCCCCAACAATAGTCACAAGCACAAAAAGAAAAAGGAGAAAAATAAAGGAAAAAAAATTAGGGAAATTGTTCTAAGAAATTGTGAAAAAAAGACGATAATTTTGTAATCAGAAGTGTTATTATTAGATAAAATATTTGAGTAAAGACAACTTGAACTTCATTCTCATAAGTTTATCATTGGAACTAAATGAATTATGAATTAAATCAATATCTTAAACACAGGTTTCAAAAGCACTGCAAGTGCAACTGGATCCAGTATAAAATAATTTCTTTTTAAAGCTGGATTTATTTATTTGCCAGATTTAAAAACATACCAGTGAAGAATCTTACTGAGTAGTTAGATGAGGGGAATGTCATGGGTTTCAATGGTTAGGAAGGGGATTTCATGGTTGGCATTCCAGTTCAGGACTGAAAGCTGGTTCTCTGGGTAGGGAGGATGCACCCATAGCCTGCTCGTGATTAGTTAAAACAAATCACATTTTTCCTTGGTTAGAAAACAGTCTTCAGGTAGGTTCAATGTCAGTCTAGCATGGGGAGGGGAGTGTATAGTAGAAGAAACATACAAACTCTTTACCTGCTGTACTTTGAGCATACAACATAGAACAGCTCTGTGACCAGATGTATGGGATTTTCCACACATTGACTAATTCTCCAACAGTAGCTGGGTGTCCTAAAATTCGATTCAATTGAGACACTGTCTACCTAGATCTTGTGTCAGATCCTACAAGTTAAGGACTCAGTCCCACAAGACTCCTCTCCTCTTCAGACACCAATCGCAAATCTGGGCTCCCATATTTCTGACCCACCAGTTATGAGGTTCTCATGACCCCCTTCTTGAGTTCAATCATTTGCCGGACTGGCTCACAGACCTCAGACGAACATTTTATTTATTATTGCCAATTTATTACAAATGATATTTTAAAGGATATAAATGAACAGCCAAATAAGGAGAGGTTCATAGGGCAAGGTTTGGAAGGGTCTTGGGAGTAAGAGCTTCTGAGCTTGTGAGGATGGTTTGAGTCGTCCTCCCAACCATGAAGCTCTCCAAGCCCCATCCTGTTGGATTTTAATGGAGGCTTTACTATGTAGCCATGATTACTTAAATCACTGGCTACTGGTCATCAACTCAGCCTTCAGGGCCTCTCTCCTGAGGGGTGGGGCCAAGTTTCAAGCTTTTAATTGTGTGGGTGGTTCCCCTGGCAACCAGCCCCCATCCTGAGTCTATTCAAGAGACCCCCAGCCATCAATCATCTTATATCCACAAAAAGACACATCACCCTGAAGCTTCCATCGGGACTCTGTGCCAAGAAATGGGGACAGAGACTAAATATATATTCGTATTATTTCAAAGTTTAAGATTCCTTGACAATGCTAGCTGGGAATAATTTTAGTGAAAGTGTTTTTATTTAATATCTCCTAGGCAAATGCTGTTGTAAGAGAATTTTTTTCCTTTACAAAATTATAATTTAATGGAAGTTTTCAAATAGATTGATCTTAGAGAAGTAATATCATATAATATTGTTAAAAGTGTTTATTCCCAACAAAATTAAGTTAGATAAAGTCCATTTCAAAAGAAATTCAGTTCATGAGTTACATAAACAGAGACTAAAGAAAATAATGTCAAGAGAAGTAATAGCCCTTGCTCAATATAAATCAGCTATCACAAATTGATATCTCCACAAATTATGTATATATATGTATATATACACATGCACATATGTATGTATACATACGAGGATAATTGTATGTATAAATATACAAAACATAATGTATATTCTCTCTATATACATAAATATAGTTAGCATATTTTTAAAAGTATAAAAGTAGTAATAAAAGGAAAATCTAGGTAACCCTCAGCCAGTTCAAGAAATCACACAGCACTGGTGTTGTTGAAGTTCATTCCCCCATTGACCTCCTTGTTTACTGTTAACTTGCTCTATGTCGTAGTTTTATCATATACTCATAGATGTACAAATTATGTTATTTTTAGTTTTGCATGTTTTTGAAATTCATAGAAATAAATCATAATATATATGTGTACTTTTTTGTGACTTACTATTTGGACTAATGTTAAGCTTATATTCTTTCTTGTCATGCAAAACTGTATTCATTTTAACTACTGAACAGTATTTGTCTGTATTTATTTTACTAGTCTTCTGATGATTGTCACTTGAGTTGTATTCTCTGTTTGCTGCTCTGAACATTTTTTTTAAAAGCATGTCTTTTTAAAGATGAGTAAGAGATTCTTAGGAATATTAAGCTCATATAACAGAGGATCAAAAGTTGGCAGGATTTGAGAATTTTACAAATCAAAGATTTCAAAATTCTTAAGAAATAAATGATTTTTCTCAAGGTGAAGTGACTAGGAAATGTTAAAAGATGTCAAAATCAATAAATTCTGTAGTGGGTAGAAATGTAGATTCCCCCCAAAAGGTTATGTCCACATTCTAAACTCCAGAAACTGTATATTTGGACTCATTTGGGAAAAAAGTCTTCGTAGATGTAATTAAGCTAAGAATCTTCAGATGGAACCATCCTGCATTATTTGAGTGGCCGCTAAATTTAATGGCAAGTGTTTTTGTAAGAAACACCTAGAGGAGAAACACAGGAGAGGGTCATGTGACTATGAAGGCAGATACCGGAGTCGATATCAAAGAGCAAGTCAAGGAACTCCTGGAGCTACCAGAAGATGAAGGACATAATGAAGGATTTCCCTCACAGGTTTGAGGAATGAACACTGCCCTGAAAGCCTCTTGATTTCAGACTTCTAGACTTCAGAACCGAGAGAGAATAAATTTCTGTTGTTTTAAGCTACCCGGTTTGTGGTATTTGGTACAGCAGTTTCAGGAAACTAATACACCTTCTTATGATAGCAGTAGTTAAAGAGGAAGGGATCAGGAAAGAAGATCATTTCAAAATTACATAGCACATCTTTAAATAAAAGGGTTTTAAAAATCATTTTGAATCTAGAACTCTGGTCCTTTTAAACCTGAGATCGCACACTCAGACCCCACAGGAATTAGGCAGAGAGTGGAGTGAGACAGGCTGGAGTGAGATGAAAGGCCAGGTTGAGAACTCTTCAGCTGGAGCAACTGTGGCCCAGATGGAAAGCTCAGACTTGCTTCTATCCCTGAGTGGCCAGATTATTTAGATTAGCTGGGAATCTGGGTTTACACGCGATTCTTTGATTTGCAGTGTAAGCTGCAATTTAAAAACAAATAAATCTGTTTTATGACCCTAAAATCAGGTTTGATCCTACAATCTATTTTCATGTGATAGATTATTTTTTTCTGAAATGCTATTAAATCTACAAAGTGATGTACCATTGATAAGATCCTGAAACCTAGGAAATATGGCAAACTAAGAATTTTTATTGTGGAAGTTATCAATATAAAATGGAGTCACTTATGTTGAACTCTTAACAAAATGGAGCTGAGAGGCCATAGAAAAGCGGCCATCACACACATATATCTATAACAGGGCTTATTGCAAGAACTTCTTGCAATATACCTATCACAAGAACTATGCAAGGAACTCCTCAAAAATGCAGTATTCCTGATAAGCTGCTTGCAGCATTTCAGATAAGCCACAATGGCTGCCTCCACCAGTGAGCTAAGGCCAACTCCTTCAATAAGTCCTGTAACAAATGGTCTTTGTTTCAAAACAGCTTACATGGATTTCTCCTTTTTGCCTTCAAAAGTGTCTCTTTATTCCAGCCTCTTGGGATATGCCTATTGTTTACCATAGTGTGCATATCTTGTTCTACAGTCCCCTGCTATTCCTGAATGTTTTTTTGAAGATCTGGTCTCTCTGTTGTTATTTTAGTTGACATATGAACTCCAAAAACTAAATATTTAGTATTCTGAGTGGGTAGAGAAAAAATGCAATATTTATGAAACAAGGTTTAGTATTAAATAAAAATAAAAAATAGAAAGGGGGTGGAGTAGGAAAATGGAAACTGGGGTATGGGCTCTGACAACTAATGTAATTATTCAATGTTATTATGCAAGTGTTGATGTTTGAGAAATGATTAAATAGCTAGCAAATATGTTTCCATAAATCTATTTCCTAGATTGGTTTAACTTCCTCAGTGTTAGAGGTTACCATTCATTAATAGACTCTTTAGAGCGGAAAGGCACGGAATTATAAAGACTCCAGGAAAAGGAGGAAATTGTGGGAACAGATAAAAATAACTTTACCTACATAGGACTTTGGAAGTAGAAAGACAGGGCCCTGGGTAGAGAACAAAAATTATCTTCAGTCCCTTGAATAGAGAAAAAAGTGCCAATATCTAGAGAGGAGCAATTTGCATTTTAAGGTGTATCAAATGATCTGAGAGATAGGAAAACATCAGATGAATAACAACTTCATCTGTTGCAAGATTTCTTAACATCTCTATTTAGTGCTTGAATGCATCTTCTATTTTATTCTCCTACCTCCTATTTTCCCAAAGTACTGAGCACTACACAATATCTAAACTTATCATTTCTAAGGCTACTACATCTAATTCTTATTGTAGGTTATAGTTTTCCTGAATTGACTAACACTAAGAAAAGCTGTATTTCCAAATCTCTCTCTTTTTTTTTTTTTTTTGCCATATCACAGTGCACATGTAAATTGGAAGTCGCTTTACCTCTGAGGTTGTGTGTTGGGTCCCCTGCAGTTACAGAAATAATACACTGTTATCATCATCAGGTCAGAGTCTTCTTACCTATATGGTCATGGATAAAAGCTACCTGCTTCCCAAATTGGATTTTTCTTTCAAAGTAGTATCTTCTTTGCCTCAGGGTGCTCTTCTGATATTCATATATTTCAAAGTAATCTTCATTATCCAGAAAAAAATTATGATTATTTTGCTTCTCTAAAACGATAAAAATTTATAAGAATCTAGTCTATGTCAAGTTTTCTGAATATTCCTTCATTAGGTAACTGATTCATTCAATGAAAGTAGCATAGGAATGTTTCTTGGAGACACTTTCCAGAAAGACATTGGATAGGTCATGTTATTCAGGTAGTTGGTCAAACAGCAGTCTAGAGGTTGATGTGAAAGTATTTTTTAGGTAAAAGTAACATTTAATTAGGCCTTATTCAATCATCTACACTGCCTTTTCTGTATGATTGATTCAGTATTTTTTTTTTTTTTGGCGCTGGCAAGTTATGGAATCTGAACCCATTACCTTGGTATTACAAGGCTGTTTTCTAACCAAATGAGCTAAGCCCCCAGCCCTTGCTTCAGTACGTTTTAAGAGACTTAGATATATTGACCAAGAGTGCCCCCTGTGAACAAGGATTAAAACCAAATGCTTTAACCCAAGTCCAACAGAGTTTTATCTTAATTCTATTTTCCAAAGTGAGATAATTCCAGGAAATGAAGGCTAAGTGTCGTCCTGATATTGGAAGGTATGTTTTGTTTGTGAATGCTTATTGTTTAATGCCTGGTATCGTTTTTTAGATGTTTTATTTCCTCTTGGGCTAATGTAATTTCCCAGAAATGAATATTTAAATGTTTTATTTTGGGGGTTTAATCCTTGCAAGCTAAACACTTATGAGTTACAGACTAGAACCTTCCCCATATTGTGAGATAATAAAATACAAATCACATTTCAGGTTGCTGCTGCATTCACTCTATTTTATCAGTCCTGTGAGAGAGGTTAATGGTCAATGTCCAGACCAAAAACTGGATGGTCAATTTGCCTTGACTTACTTTGAAACCAAAAATGATTGTGATAGAGAATGTCATTACCTATATATATGGTAATATATAGCTCTCCTACACACAATGAAGATTTCATTGTTTAGTCAGGACTTTCTACAATCTGTCCACATGGACAGAAATGTCAAGCTGTATTGTGACTGGCTCATACTCATAGAACACTTCTAGGATGATTTACTCAAGGGCTAGATATAATTCTCAGGTTAGAATCAGTAACTTTACTTGTCTAACAAATAAGTTCCACATTCTTAATATGTAGCATGCATTGTTATATATGCAAAAGATTCTGAGGCAGTAAGATACTTCCCAGCTCTAAAGAAACTAGTTAAAGGTCTTGATAAAAGACACTGTATCATATGTCCACAATTTTAAAAAATACTTTTTAAAGCAAAGTTTTTGCTAAATATTTTTTTTTTTTTAATTCAGGCATTTTAAGTCACACAGTTATGTTTTACAAGAAGGTATGATATGTCTGGAATTTCATGGCTAGAAATATAGTGGGCTTCATTTGATAACAGGATTTCCCAATGAGAACAAAATAAGAGGCTTTGCTGTTTAGCCACTAAGACATTGGCGTATTATTGGATCAGAGAATGCTGATCATGGCCAACAACGACAGAAGAAATTGCAAAGGGGCAGGAAGCATTCTTTTGGTTCTGAATTTCTAGAAACAAAATCAAGACACAGTGACTATATCATGACCTAACAATACATTTTGTATATTTGAAAATTTGCTGCTAATTTTTCAGCTATTTATTGCCACCTTCTCTTTATTTCATTTGTTTCTGTCTTTAAATACCTTTGTTTTCACATTCTTATGAAGAATAACGAATCATAATTATAAGCTTTATCTATTTGTTTGCTGTTTATTTACATCTGCCTATACCCAAAGAGGTTCCAAGAAGCTTCATAATAAGAAATGTTAGGGGACTGAGGTCTCCAAGATGGCAGAATAGACAGTTCCCAGCACCACTCTCTCCCAATGGTAGATCAATTTTCAACTATTAAAAAGCAAAGACTGCTAAGCCGAGGCTGCTGGAGCCTGGGGGAAGAGGAGGAGAAACCTGTGGAATTTGTGAATGCAAGAGAAGCTTTCTGTGGCGAGAAGGAGAGGGGACTGCTTTGAACATTTCAGGCCCTGGCTGCTTCAGAGCTGGCCCAGTGAGAGGCAGGAAGAAGCTACAGCACACAGAGCAGGAGCCAGCAGAACCATCGCTGAGCCTTTCGTGTGAAGTTGCCTGGAGTCTGCAGGGTAAAGAAGGCCTCTGAGCACATCATACCAGCTCCCAGGCCAGCAAGACTACTGACAGGGTTCCTGTGGAGCCACATAGGAGTGAGGGGTCACAGCCATCTGAGGAGAGGAACCACCCAGAGGCCAGTGAGTCATTGAGAGGAGTCTGCACACAGCCTAACCCATGGGAAGTGTTTGGAGTAGAGAATGGGGCAATGCTAGCCCATCGGGAGAACATTGGGGTGCAATGTGGGCAGCTGATATGCCTTCTGATCAGCACAGGCCCACTTACTAGAAACTGGTCAGTGAGATAAAATGGCAGGGGACACAGGTTGCTGGAAAGACTCAGTCCTGGGCCAGAATTTCTACAAAGCCCAGGTGTATCTGGCCTCAGGAGACCTGGAAGTGATTAAAAGGCCAACAATAAAAATCCAATCTGCACAAAAAGCCTTCTCCAGAGAATCAGGTGCAAATTAGCCATTTAAAGTAATCACAGAGCTCAAGTGCTGGTCCCCATAGAAATTTCTCTCAATTTGGGGATTAACCAAAGGACAATAAATTAGTTCCAGTTCAGGGTTTAAGTTGTATAGGTGGTGGTGGTAGCTAATAATCCACCATGAAACAAACAAACAAAACAAAACAACAACAACAACCCCCCCCAACCCACAGACTAAGCTCTGATATTAAACAGTAGAAGTCTAACACTGCCAAAGATCACCTATAAAACCTAGAAGTAACAGTTTCCTCAAATGCCCAGGCATCAACACAGAGACTCAAAGACCTAGAAAGAACAGAGAAATATGACACCAACAAAGAAAACAAAGGAAACACCAGCAATGGACCCAGAGGACAGTGGATTTATGAAACGTCTGACAGAGAATTCAGAATAACCCTCTTAAGGGTGTTCAGGGAATCATAAGAAAATACAGATAGAAAATTAAATGATATCTGGAAAACAATCCAAGAGCAGAATGAGAAAGTTGACAAAGGAATTGAATCAATTAAAAAAATAGAAACTCTATAAAAAAAATACTTTATCTGAACTAAAAAGTATGGAGTTTCCTCAGAGAACTAAAGAGATCTATCTTATGACCCAGCTATCCCATTACTGGATATATATACCAAAGGAAATGAAATTGGTGTATCAAAGGGACACCTGCACTCACATTCATCACGACAACATTCACAATAGCTGAGAGACGGAATCAACCTAAATGCCCATCAACAGATGAACGGGTAAAATAACCGTGGTATGTATACACAGGGGACTACTACTCAGCTATAAAAAGAAATGATACCCTATCCTTTGCAGCAACATGGATGGAACTGGAAACCGTCATGTTAAGTGAAGTTAAGTCAGGCACAGAAAGACAAACAGCACGTGATCTCACTCATATGTGGAATCTAAAAAAAAAAGGTGGTTCTCATACAAGTAGAGTAGAATAATGATTACAAGAGGGCAGGGGATGGGCGTTGCAGAGGAGGGACATACAAAACTAAGCTGTGTACCCTAAGACCCAAGCGAATAATTGTGCAGTATATGCATGTATTAAAACAACACATTGTACCCTACAAATTGTACAAGTAAATGTTAAAATAAAAAAGAAAAAGAAAAGAAAAGAAACTTTAATATAATTATGCTATCAAAACCAGGATTAAAATGATGAGACCACTAGTCGAAAGGTAAAAATTATTTGTGTAAGAAAGTTTAAACTGAGTTAAAAACTAAATTTACGTCAGAGATTTCTTTCAGTGACATAGAAGGACATACGTAAATGAATTGACATTCTCTTACTCTAATCCCCAAGAATAGACATCTCAACATTAATTTCTTATAAAGCTCTGGGGGACAATGGATAATTTTGTTATATTCCATAATTGCCTAATTTTCTCTGTGTGTGTGTTTGCTCCTTATATCATTTATTCTTTTGTAATTATTTTTCTAATTGGTTGTCTACAGATTAATTTTGGTGAGTAATATTTTTATGATATAAAATGATAAAAATTGAATATATTCTAGACTAATAATCCATGATGAATAATAAAATTCAATTCTAACATTAATTTAGTAATTTCTGCCTTGTACTGTGTATAACACTTTTTGCTTCATTTGGTTGCTTTTTGTTTTCATAGTTCATTACTCCCTCAGCTTGTCAGTCAAAAGGTATTTTTTCATCATTATTTTTTCAGAATAACAATTAAACTTATTTAAAAGTCTCTTATGCATTCACAAAATGAACAAAGTTTTTTGTCTGTGTCTTTTCTTCTCTGTATAGCCCCTTGTGGCTTTGGTCTCTTTAATGCTTTTGCCATTTTTCCATTCACTTCTTAGAATGGAAGTCCAGATGATTTAATTTATATCTAACTTCCTTATCTTTAGCTTCATATCTTCCTATTTTTGTGTATTAAATTCCAAATTAATAGTAGAATGTTAACTTTTATGTTAAGGTAGTGGTCTGTTTTGACACCAACTGGGTGTACTGAATTTCATGGTGACACTAAATACCCAGAGTTAATGTCTGACTCCACAGGTTTAAGGGTCCAGTCCTCCAAAACACTAACCTTACATCAGATGCCAGCCACATAAGGTGTCCCCAGACTACCCATGCTTCTGACCAACTGCCTACCTATTTAGAGGTTTCTATGACAAACTCAGGATAAGTAATTTGCTAGAATGACTTATGGAACTTACTGAAAATGTTGCAGTTATGACGACAGTTTTATTATGAAGGTACATAGAGAGTACAGTCCGGGAGGGAGCAGAAAGCTTCCACGCTCTCTCTGCACAGAGGTAGGTCATGCCACCCTCCTGACACCTCAGTGTATTCACCTCCTGACACTTGAATGCATTCTGAGCTTTGAGCCAGAGATTTTACTGGAATTTCATTATGAAAGCATGATTTAGTATATCATTGGTCACTTGATCAAACTCAGTCTACAGCCCCCTCCCCTACATGGAGGTCAAGAAGGCCCAAAGTTACAACCCTCTCATCGTGTGTTTGGTCTTTATGGTGACCAGCCCCTATCCTGAAGCTATCTAGGGGTCCACCATAAGTCACCTCATTAGCATAAAAAAGAAATTCCTATCACACAAGAAATTACAAGGGTTTTGAAGCTTTGTACCTGAAACCAGGGACAAAGACCAGATACAAGGGCATTTCAAAAATTTTGTAGAAAAATAGAATTAAAAGATAATATCCATTTTCCATACAATTTTTGAAGTACCCATGTATATTCTTTATTATAACACAAATAATAACTCTAAAAAATCAGGATATATGAGAACTACAAAGGAGATTGTTTGAAGTAAATATTCACTCTCCGTAGATCTGAGTTGAGGCTCAGGATTTCCTAATTTTAAAGAGCATTAAAAGAATTCTGCATGGCTGGTGAGTATGTAAATTTGCACACTCACTTGGGGAAAAACATTTCTGTCCATATCTATTAAACCTGAACATGTTAATATCCTTAATCCAACAAGTCCACTTCTAGATAAATGCCTGACAAAAATGTCCACTATCAAGAAATATTGTGAAATATCTTGAAATGCACCTCCACCCACACAGAAGATTACTCGGTTTTCTGTCTAGCGCACCCTTCTGGGTTTTTTTAATTCATTGCTTTTAAGGTATTTTAATGCTCTGTAGGTTTTAGCAAATGCATAGTGCTGTAAGTTGTTATTTTTCCCTAGAAAGGCTAATGAATTTAATCGTATGAAATGCACCTTATTGTTGTCCTGTTAATGTTGACCAGTTTAGTAGTTACTTGCAAATTCATTTCAGCATTCCTGATTGCCTATATGTGGATGTATCGTTTGAATTCATTTTCGAACCAATCAAACATTTTTCTGGCTTGCTAATTAATAAATGATTTATATAAATCTTTGTCATGTGTTTCTTTTATATCTGTATGAAAGTCATGATGTTGTCTTTTAAAAAAGGTGTCATTTACTACCACCTAAAACAAATGCTAGAAGTTTCATGAAAGCACTATTTATAGTACACACGGGGAAGAAAGGGTTAGCAATGGATCTGCAACTCTGTTTTATCCTCCTTGGGGACACCTCAAGCAGATTTGACCTCCTTTAAACATACTGATTGAATTTACTAGCTGGAAGATAAATGAGGGTCTTCTGGGGCTGCTATATACTGATTTCTTACCAAAGAAATCCACTTAGTATGCTATACCAAGTCTGTCTGGGTTGTATATTGTAAATAAACCTCCAGCGAGGATGTGTAGGAGATGGGAGTTACTACTTTATTCTTCTGAACCCAAAACACATCCTGGTATAGAAAACGAGGTGACCTATGGAACTGTATCTAGAAAGGGACAAAATAATAATTGCTTTTGATATTATGTCAGAGCATTTTATAAAAGTTCTACTTGACTCTCAACTGATACTCTTAGAGGTGTAGCTTTGTGGTCGTGGTGTATTTGAGTAATAATCCACAACTGATAAATGTGCAAGTAGTTTATAGCTCTTTAAAGTTAGAGGTTAACCAACAAATATTGATAATATAATTTATTGCACTTTAGACAGCCAGTCTTATACATAATTTAGCAATCTTATTTAGATGTATTTAGATATTTCTTTCTTGGCTAACTAAACAGATCTTCTTGTTTCTCAGTTGTTATTTAAGTGAGTTGTCCTGTATTCTTGATGGTTTCTTCACTGATGAGTTAAATAAAACTATGATAATTGTGCTTTATATCCTGTTATCATCAAAGGCTAGAAAAAAAAGGCACTCTAACATACTCATATGAAAAGGGAAGTCCTATATTGTATTGCATACTTTTAAATGTTATTGAAATTTACTTACTTCATGCAATAGTTTTTCAATTAAAAAGTTTAACAAGTCAAGAAATATTTTTGTAAGAGGACAAGTTCAATATTTATTTCAACAAAATTCATTCAATATTTAAATTTTTAGAATATTTATGTTTAGGACCAGTGTGGTTTTTGTCCTTATTTATGGTCATAGTGAGAAGAAAAATTTGCTTTTTAAAAGGCTTTCTGTATCCATTCCCTCATACCAATATCAATATTCAACTTAAGGGAACTGTATGTCATTATGGGGTCAACATTTTAATAGGCCTTTTGTTTATGAAAGAAAAGACTTGGATGAGAAAGGTGAAAAAAAGTGTAAAAATAAATTGGTTTCTGAACTTAATATAAAATTGGATTTTGAAGAAAAATGTTTGTTTTTCTTTTTAATCTTGTAGATTTAAAAAAATAGATCCCTGTTAGTTATAGTATGGGCTCTGTTCTTTTGTTCTGTGCTTATTGGCTCTGAATTATTTTAATGCCTTGTAATAAAAAGTAGCCAATAGAGTTCCAGTTTTCAGTCTGAAATATAAGGAGTTTGGAAGTCATAACTTCACAATAACAATAAGTAAACAACTGAACAATAAAAAAATCAGTAGATCTGTGAGAGATGTAAGGTCACAAGGCAAACTTCTGCCCCCAAAATTGGAGAGAAAGACTGGTGAATACAGAGAATCACAAATGATCATAACAGAAACCTCCCTGTAACCAGAGCCAGGTGTCTTTTACCCACTACATCACATCTGGCTATCAAGAAAAAATTAAAAGATATAAAATACAGTTTGAAGAGACAAAGCAAGCATCAGAACAAGACTTAGATGTGACAGGGATGGACTAATACAAATAGAAACCTAAGAAATGATACAAAAGATCAACGCAACAAGAAGTTGGTTTTTCAAGACGATAAACAAAATAGATAAATGGTTAGCTAGGCTAACTAAGAAAAAGAGAGAAGACCCAAATAACAAAAAATTAGGAGATATTACAACCATTATCACCGAAATACAAAGAATCATTACAGACTATTATAAACAACTATACACCAACAAATCTGAAAACCTGTAGGAAATGGATAATTTTCTGGATGCATAAAAACTGCCAAGACTGAACCAAGAAAAAATAGAAAACATGAACAGACAGTTAATGAGCCATGAGATTGAAGCAGTAATCAGCAGTCTCCAAACAAAGACAAGCCCAGGACCAGATGGCTTTACTGCCAACTTCTACCAAACCTTTCAAGAAGACTTAATACCAATATTCCCTCAAACTATTCCAAAAAATTGAAACAGACACCACTCTTCCAAACTCATTCTATGAAGCCAGCATCACCCTGATACCCAAAACAGGCAAAGATACAAAAGCAACACCAAAAATCCCTATATGCCAGTATCTTTGATGAACATAGAGGCAAAAATTCTCAATAAAATATTAGCAAATAGAATACAGCAATATATCAAAACAATTACACACCATGATCAAGTGGGATTCATCCCAGGGATGGAAGAATGGTTCAACATATGCAACTCAATAAATGTGATACACCACATCAACAAAACCAAGGACAAAAACCATGTGATTATCTCAATAGATGCAGAAAAAGCATTTGACAAAATTCAACGTCACTTTATGAAAAAGACTCTCAGCAAATTAGGTACAGAAGGAAAATATTTCAATACAGTAAAGCCACATATGACAAACCCATGACCAATATCATCCTGAATGTGGAAAAGAAGAAAGTTTTTCCCTTAAGGATGGGAACAAGACAAGGATGCCCACTATCAGTACTCCTATTTAACATAGTATTGGAAGGACTGTCCAGAGCAATCAGGCAAGAGGAAGAAATGAAGGGCATCCAGATTGGAAAAGATGAAGTCAAATTGTCCTTGTTTGCAGATGACATGATCCTATATATAGAAAAGCCTAAAGAATCTACAAAAAAACTCTAAGAGTTGATGAACAATTTTAGTAAAGTTGCAGGACACAAAATCAGCACGCAAAAATCAGTAGTGTTTTTATACTCCAACAATGAAATAACAGAAAAAAAAATATCAGGAAAGCTAGCCCATTTACAATAGTCAACAAAAAAATAATATACCTAGGAATCAATTTAATCAAGGAAGTGAAAGACCTCTACAACAAGAACAGCAAATCACCGTTGAAAGAAATTAAAGAGGTCACAAAAAAATGGAAAGACATTCCATGCTCTTGGATTGGGAGAATGAACATTTTGAAAATGTCCATACTACCCCCAGCAATCTACAGATTCAATACAATCCCCATCAAAATACCAATGACATTCCTCACAGAAATAGAAAAACAGTCCTAACATTCATACAGAACAACAAAAGACCCCAAATAGAATAAGCAATCCCGATGAATAAATAAATAAATAAATAGAGACAGAGGCATAATACTACCTGACTTCAAATTTTACTGGAATGCTATAGTAACCAGCATAACATGGTATTGGCATAAAACTAGACCCTTGGACCAATGGAATAGAATAGAAAACCCAGAAATCAACCCACAAACTTACAGCCAACTGATCTTTGACAAAGGCACCAAAAACATACATTGTAGAAAAGACATATTAGATTAACTACGATAAGAACAATAAAAGTTTTTATTTTACTTACTTATTCTTTCTTCTAACTTCTTCCTTTTTTATGTAAATCTGAGTTTCTGACTTATATCATTCCCCTTTCTCTGAAAAACTTATTTAATATTTCTTACAAAGCAGATTTACTGACAAGTTCCATTAATTTTTGTTTTTCTTTTAAAAAATTTTATTGTTCTTATTTGTAGTTAATCTAATAGGTAATTTGTTCAAAATAATAATAGCAACAATGTATTTATTATGTTTAATCAATATATTTAATTACATATATAATCATAGGCTTAACCATACATATATATATATATGCTTATGTATAGGTGAAATTAATGACAGCAATAATACAAAGAACTGGAGGGATAAATTATTTGTAAGGTACTTGCACTACTGATGAAGTTGTATAGGATTACTCGAAACTGTACATAGATTATTTGTAAATATATATTGCTAACTCCAGGGCAACTGCTAAAAAAAGTTAAAAAAAAAAAAATAACCAGTATAACTGCTACGGTCTTAATGTTTGTCTTCTCCAAAGCTCAAATGGAAGCTTGATCTCCAAATGTCGAGAGGAGGGACTTCTGGGAGGTCATTGGATCATGAGATTGTGCCCTCATTAGTGGATGAATTCACTCATGGATTAATATACTAATGAGTTAATGATTGAGTGGGTTGTCACAGGAGGAGCACTGGTGGCGAGCACATTTCCTCTTGACCTGTGATGTTCTGCATGATCTTGGGACTCTACAGAGATTCCCACCACAAAGAATACCTCTTCTGATGTGTTCCCTTGACCTTGGAATTCAAAGCCTCCCAAACTGTAAGATATAAATTTTTTCTTTATGAATTAATTAGCTTAATGTATTCTGTTATAAGTGACAGAAAACAAACTAACATAATAACTAATTTGCTAAGAAATGAGAGAAACCAAATAATATAATATCGTCAATTAAAACCACAAAAGGCAGTAAAAGAGTGAAGACAAAATAGAATCAAAGAACAAGGGCAACAAATAGAAAACAGTAACAAATATGGTAGATATTAATCCAATTCATTAATAATCACTTTGAATGTCAATAATCTAAATGCACCAATTAAAAGAGAGATTTTCACAATGGATCAAAGAATAAGAACCAAACTGTTGTCTACAAGAAACCCACTTCAAATAAAATGACATATATAGATTAAAAGTGAATGGAAGGAAAAAGATATACCATGCTAACACTAAACACAAGAAAGCAGGAGTAGCTATATTAATTTCAGACAGAGCAGACTTCACAGCAAGAAAATGTATCAGGTATAAATAGGGGCATTTCATGGTGATAAAGGGGTCAATTACCTAAGAAGTCATAACAGTCCTTAATGCGCACATAACAATGGCACATTAAAATATGCGATGCAAAAACTTTTAAATCTTCACAGAGAAATGGGTTCATTGCCTATTATAATTAGAGACTTTGACACCCCTCTATCATAAATGGACAGGTTCAGCAAGCAAAAAATTAGTAAGAACACAGCTGAATGCAAAAACACCCTCACTCAACTGGTTACAATTCATGCTTACCAACTACTTTATCCAACAACAGCAGAATGCAAATTTTTCTCAAATTCACATGGAACATTCACCAAGATAGACCACATTCTGTGCTATAAAACACATCAACATATTTGAAAGAATAGAAATCATACAATGTCTGCTCTCAGAACACAATGAAATTAAACTAGAAATTAATAACAGAAAGATAGCTGGAAAATCATAAAATACTTGGAGATTCAACAAAACACTTCTAAATAACAAATGGCTCAAGGAAGAAACCTCAAGAGAAATTAAAAATATTTTGAACCAAATGAAAACAGAAACACAATTTATCAAAATTTGTAGGATGAAGTGAAAGCAGTGCTTAGAGAAAAATTTACAGCATTAAATGCATGTATTAGAAATGAAAAAAAAACCTAAAATCAATCAGATAGGCTTCCAATTTAGGAAACTAGAAAAATAAGAGCAAATTAACTGCAATGTAGGCATAAGAAAAAAAATTAGAGAATAAATTATTAAAATTAAAAATAGGAAATCATTAGAGAAAATTTTTAAAAATCTGGTTCTTTGAAAAAATTAGTAAAATTGATGAGCCTCTTGTCAGGCTAGGTAAGAAAAAAGAGAGAAGACACAAATAGCTTCTACCAGAAATGGAAGAGGAGCTATCACTACAGATTTCATGGAAATTAAAAGGATAATTAAAAAATACCATGAACAACTCTATGCCACAAATTTTGTAACTTAGATAAAATGGATCAGTTCTATAGAAGACACAATCTGCCTAAACTCACACAATAGAAATAGACAATCCGGATTGGCCTATGTCTACTAAAAAAATTGAATCAATAATTTATACCCTTCCGAAACAGAAAGCACCAAGCTTACATGGGTTCATTGGTGAATTCTGTCAAACATTCACAGGAAAATTTTTACCAATTCTCTACAATACAAGCAGAAGGAATACTTTCTAATTTATTCTCTGAGCCCAGCATCACCAACCAGACAGACACTACCAGCAAGGAAAACTAAAGAGCAATGTCTCTCATGAATGTAGATTCAATAATTGTCAGTGAAATATTAGCAAATCAAATCCAACAGTGTATACAAGGAATTATACATCATGACCAAATGGAACATATTCCAAGTAAGTAAGGCTGGTTCAACACTTGAAAAATCAATTTATGTAATCTATTGCACCAACAGACTAAAGAAGAAAAATTACAGTATTATATCAAGAGATACAGAAAAAAACATTTGACAAAATCCAACACTTATTCATGATGGAAAAAAAAAAAAAAGAACACCAACACAAAACCCCCACCCTCTTTAGCTAACTGGAAATAGAACAGCACTTCATAAGCTTAATAAAACACTTCTATATCTGACATCATACTTAATGGTGAGAAACTAGAGACTTTCTCACTAAAATCAGAAACAAGACGTGGATGTCCCCTGTTGCCACTACTTTTCAACATTATCATCCTGGTCTTCAATAAGACAAGAAAATGAAATAAAGGGTATACAGATTGGGAAGGAATAAATGAAACTGTCTTTGCTTGCAGATGACATGATTGTTTATGTAGAAAATCCAAAACCATTAAAAAAACCCCTCCTAGAAATAATAATTAATTCTAGCAGGGTTGCAGAATACAAGGTTAATGTACAAAAAGTCAATTGCTTTTTTCTATATAGTGGGATTTAAATCTGATAACATAATAACCATCACATTAGCAACCACTAAAATAAAATTCTTAGATATATATCTAACAAAAGATGCACAAGATCTATATTAGGAAAAATACAAAACTGCTGAAATAAGTCAAAGAAGGACTAAATAAAATGGAGAGATATTCCATATTCATGCATAGAAAGATTCAATATTGTCAAGATGTCAGTTCTTCCCAAATTTACATATAGATTCAACACAATTCCAGTCAAAATCCATGTGAGTTATTTTGTGGATATTGACAAACTGATTCTAAAATTGATAAGAACAAAAAATTCAGAATAGCCAACACAATATTGAATAAAGAATAGCAAAGTTAGAGGACTGACATTACTTCAAGATTTACTATAAAGCTACAGTGGCCAAAACAGTGGAGCTGATAGAGTTTGGATATGTTGTCCCCCCGAAGCTCATGTCAACATCTGATCTCAAGCTTGGCAATGCTGGGAGTGATTTGGGTTATGGGGACAGATCCCTCATGAATAGATTAATGCCCTGGTATGGGGGACAGTGAGTGAGTTCTCACTCTATTAGTTCCCACAAGAGCTGGTTGTTTAAAGGACCTTGGCACCTCCTCTCTCTCTCTCTTGCTTCCTCTCACTATGTGATCTGCTTGTACCCACCAGCCACCTGCTATTTTCCACCATGAGTAGGAGCAGCCTGAGGCCCATGCCAGGTGTCACTGTCCCTGAGTCATAAGCCAAATAAACCTCTGTTCATTATAAATTACCCAGTCTCAGGTATTCTGTTATAGCAACACAAAAACCGACTAATACAGGAGCATTGGTAAAAGAACAGACAAATAGATCAGTGGAACAGATAGAGATCCCAGGAACAGGACCATATAAGCATAGTCAGTTGATCTTTGACAAAGAAGCAAAGAGAACAAAATGGAGCAGATGGTCTTTTCAACAAACGGTGTGAAACAACCGGACATCCACATGTAAAACAGTTAATCTAGACACAGACCTTACACCCTTAATAAGTTGACTCAAAATGAATCACAGGCATAAACATAACATATAAATTAATAAAACTCTTAGAAGGTAACACAGGAGAACTAGATGACCCTGAGTAGGGCAATGACTTCTTAGATATAACACCCAAGGCACGATCCAGGAAAGAAGGAATTGAAGCTGAGCTTCTTTAAAATTGAAATGTCTGCTCTGTGAAAGAAACTAAAGCGAATGAGAAAACAAGCCAGAGAGTGGGAGAAAATATTTGCAAAAGACATATCTCATAAAGAATTTTTTTCCAAAATATGCAAATAACTCTTTTTAAAAATAGCTTTATCGAAGTATTATTAACATATAAAAATTGTATATATTTAAGGTAGTCAACTCAGATATATGTATACATTGTGAAATGATCACCACAGTTGAGCTGATTAACATATCCATTACCTCTATGTAGTTACATTTATGTGCGTGGGGGGTGAGGTGGGGTAGGTGTGTGGGTGTATGAGAGATGAGAAGATTTAACTTAAGAACCACCACTGCCACCACTACTGCCACAACAGAAAGAAGGGCATTCAAATTATCGTGCACTCTCTATGTACCATGCACGGTGCTTCATGTGTGTTTATTTAACTCTCACAGCAACCTTATGCTTTCTTTAAAGATAAGAAAAGGAAGGCTTAGAGAGTTCCAGAAATTGTCTGAAGCAAACACAGTAAAGTGTTGAGTTGTGCTTTTAACCTTTAATTTTAGCTATTACAGAGAAGACAAAGGCAGAAAAACTGGGCAGAGCTAAAGAACTAAATAACACTCAAGCCTGTGCCATTTCAGATCAGTCTGTTGTGGATCTGATCAGTCTTTGGATATTCATCCAGAAAGAATGAAATTGGACACATCTTAAGCCACACACAAAAATGAACTCAAAATGAATTACAGATTTAGATGTAAGACCTGAAACTGTAAAAATAGTAGAAGAAGACATAGGAAAATACTCCTAGGCACTTGTCTGGTTTTTTTTTTTTTTTTGGCATTTGTCTTGATGACAATTTTTCAGATGTGACACCAAAGCACAGGCAACAAAAGCAAAATAAAGAGGTGGAATTACATCAAACTACAAAGTGTCAGCACAGTCAAAAAAAAAAAAAAAGCAGCAATCTACGAAGACCTTTTAAATATAGAACAATAAGAAAATGGACAACCTGATTAAAAAATGGAAAAAAGACCTGAATATAAACCTTATCAAAGAAGGTATACAAATGTCAAATAAGCATATGAAAAGATGTTCAACATCATTATTAGGGAAGGTCAAATTAAAACAATGAGATACAACTTAACACCTATTAGAACAGCAAAAATCCAAACTACCGTTAACACTGCTGGCAGGGATGTGGGGCCATTGAAACTCTCATTTATTCCTGGTAGGGATGCAAAATGGTACAGCAACTTTGAAAGACAATTGGTAGCTTCTTCAAAATTCAACACATCTTTACTGTATGGTTCACCAATCACACCCCTTGATGTTTACTCAAAGGAGCCAAAAACTTATGTCCATACAAAAACCTGTTTATGGATATTTATATAAGCTTTATTCATATATACCAAAACTTGGAAGCAACTTCAGTAGTGAACGGATAAACTGTGGTACATCCAGACAATGGAATATTATTCAGCTTTAAAAATAAATGAGGTATCAAGCCACGAAAAGACATAGAGGAATCTTAAATGTGCATTGCTAAGTAAAGAAGCTAATCCAAAAAAAACCTACATACTTTATGATTCCAACTATGTAAGATTCTGGAAAAGGCAAAATTGTGGAGAGAATAAAATGATCACTGATTGCCAGGGCTGAAAAAGATGAAGGGAATAATTATCAAAGCACATAGTATTTTTAGGGTAGTGAAGCTACTCTGTATGTTACTACAATGGACATATGTCACTGTTTATTTGCCAAAACCCATAAAATGCACATCACCAAGAGTGAACCTTAATGTAAACTATGGACTTTGTATGACAATAAAGTACCAATGTAGGTTCTTTGATTGTGACAAATGCACCAAATGGGAGGCTGTGTGTGTATGTGTGTGTATGTGTGTGTGTGTGTGTATGTGTGTATGTGTGTGTGTATGTGTGTGTGTGTGTATGTGTGTGTGTGTGTGTATGTGTGTATGTGTGTGTGTGTATGTGTGTGTGTGTATGTGTGTATATGTGTGTGTGTGTATGTGTGTGTGTGTGTGTGTATGTGTGTATGTGTGTGTGTGTGTATGTGTGTATGTGTGTGTGTGTGTGTGTGTGTATGTGTGTGTGTGTGTATGTGTGTGTGTGTGTGTGTGTGTGTGTGTGTGTGTGTGTATGTACGTGTGGTGGTTGTGGAGAGACTTAAGGTATATGGGAAAACTCTGTATCTTCCACTCAGTTTTGTTGTGAACCTAAAACTGCTCTATGAATGTCTCAAAAAGGAACCAATGGACTTTAGGAAAAAATGTTTTCTTACATAACTTTAAGATCATTATTCTCTATTCCATGCTCTAAACTCCATTATTTGAAAACTTCAGTAAAGTCAGAAAACTCATAAGAGGCTAACTTTGGTCTATTGTGCTTGGGAAATACACCAGAGGATCCATGTCTATGTTAAATGCAAGGTGGTGCAGGGAGAGAAAAGTGGCTGCAGGAATTCTGAGAAAAGATAGTCAAAGAGAAATATCTCCTATAATTTGATAAAAGACATAGCAGACTACAACTAGGAAGAGATGAGTCTCTCTAACCCTCACCTAGGTACTTAAGAATGTCCTACAGCTAATTAAGGTTAGATCTGAAGATATTAGAGACCTAAAGGCAATGAACCTTCATATTACAGGAGAACAGTGAGAAGACCACATGTAGCTAAAATTCCACTTACAGCATAACGAAGGATGAAGAAATATATCAGAAAAATGTCTCAATTTTCATATATTTGAAAGCATCTTAATTTTTCACTTAATCACCAATGAATGCTTTCAAAGATCATGGCATACAATTTTAAGTTGCCTTTTAAAAACATTTATTGATGTATAGAGTGCACAGGAAAAAAAAAACAAAACACTCCATAAAACATGCAGGTTGATGTACAGTTGCAAGCTGAATCCATTTGTAAAACCAGCATCCATATCAAAAAATAAAATATTGTCAACATTCTAGAACTCCCCACTGTGACCCCTTACAGTCACTATCCCCCAACAGTAACTAACTACTACCTTAACTTGTAAGAACAGAGACTGACGTTGCTGATTTTAGTCCTTTTTCTAAGTAGAAACATAAGGCACATTTTCTCTTGTATTTGTCTTTTTTTGCTCAACATTATACTTGGGATATTCATCTATATTAGTGAATATGATTAATTTTATTGCTCTGTGGTATTTTACTTGTGAATATACCGTTTTTAAAAATCCATTCTATGGGTTGACTTTTAGGTAGTTTGGAGTTTAGGTGTTGTATTACTCTGTTTCTTTTGCTTATAACAAAATACCCAAGACTGGGTATTTTATAAAGAAAATGAATTTATTGCTTAAAGTTTCTGAGGCTGGGAAGTCTGAAGTCTGGGAAACACATTTGGTGAAGACCTTTGTGGTGGTGACAGTGATGGCAGGGTGTCACATTGAAAAACAGCAGAGCAGAGAAAGAAAGAGAGAAACTAATCTCCTCAGAGACAGACAGACTCTCCTCTTTTTTTAAAGCCCTCAGAACCACACCCGACCACCATTTTTAATCCATTCACTACTGCACAGTCCTACAATCCAATCACATCTTCAAGGCCCCATCTTTCAATTACCATAATAGCATTTCCCACCCTCTGAACAGTCACAGTGGGGCCAGATTTCTAATACATAAAACTTGGAGGACACAATTCAAGCTTCAATGAATTTGTGGGGGGGGACATTTAATCCACTACAGGTGTATTATGAAAAGTGATACCATAAATATTTTAGTGCATCTCTTATAGTAAACAAATGTACACATTTTGTGATTTTTATACATAGGAGTAAAATGGATAATTTAGGTATATGAATATAGGTAGGAGTAAATGGATAATTTAGGTATATGAATCTAGGTATAAGCATATTCTCCATTAGCTCGTTTATGTTCATCATTAGTCAAATGACTGTTGAGTCATTGTTATAATTTATACTCTCAAAGCAGTGTATGACAGTTTCGGTTTCTTCACAATTTTTCCAACACTTTTTTTCCTTCCTTTATAAGTCAACCTGGAATATATGTAGATGAATATAGTGCAGTTTAATTTTGCATTTACTTGATGACTAATGAAGCTGAATATTTTTCACATTTATTGGTCACTTAAAAGTGTCCTCCCGTGCCTTTTGTTTTTTCTCTATTTTTTTGTCTTTATCTTGTTATTTTTCGGATTTTCTTTACATATTCTTGTAAAGCAGGTTAACTGCGCAGGGGTTACCAACTTCTCTGTGTCCAGTGATGCAGGACGCACCCACAAACAGTGAGCTACCTGACGTGGGTTTATTACTTACACACAGGCAGCAAGGGACAACAGAAACCTAGGATTCATTACAAGCTGCTTCCCCAAACCTCAGGAACACTGCCCAAGGGGATAGAGACTCGATTGCACACGTCCTGCTTGCATCCCAGCTTAGGGACCCTGGAAAGCAGCCCACCCTGGATTTTATACCTGGGGGACAACATGACACATGGGCTAAAGTGTTTTAGGAGGGACATGAAACAGAGCCTGGGCCATTCCAGACAGTTTACTCTTGGGATACTGCATGATCAGCAAATTCTAATTATTCTTGAGAACCACATGTGAAAAGTGGGAAGAACTGGGACAAACTGGGTCAGTCCAAAGCCATTGACCTAAGATTCTAAATACAAATCTTTTCTCAGAGAGGTTTATTTTGAATATTTTCTCCCACTCCTTGACTTGTTTCTTAACCTAAACATTGATCCATGTATCAGTTTTTCTTAAATTGTTTTTGACTTGGTTAAAAAGTCTTTACTACTTCATGGTCATAGAAATATTCTTCCAGGTTTTTCTGTAAAACCATTATTGTGTTACCTTTCATATTTGTATTTGCAACCTACCAGGAATTGATTTTTGTGTATGAGATACACAGTGAGATATAGGTAAATATACATTGTTTATTTTTACCATGGCAATCCATTTAACCTGGTGATATATATTGAAAACTTTCTCCTTTTGCTTATGGACATTTGATTTGTTCCAATGTTCAGTTTGTCTACTCTTGCCATAATACCACATTGTCATAATTACCTTAGCTGTTTAATCTTTATATATGGCATCACAATGTCTTTTTCACTATAATTTTATTATACGTCTTTAAATATCATAGAGTAAGTCTTCCAACTTATTCTTTGCTTAATTATTGTCCCACCTTTCTTGGCCACTTTTGTTTACATATGAAATTTAGAAACAGTTCATCAATTTTTGTAAAAATTTTGCAAAAAATAAAATCTGTTACTATTTTTTATTGTGTTAAATCAAGAGGCAAAATTGCAGAGAACCTACTTCTTTACAATATTCTCTCCAAATATATAAACATTTTGTAACCTTCAGTTAATTTAGAATCATACGCTTTATTTCTAGGAAGTTAGAGGTCTTTTGTTTTTCTAATTGTGAGTTACTAGTCTACAGGAATACACTTGGTTATTGTAATATTGACACTGTTTTCATGACCTTTCTATAGTCGCTAATTAATTCTATTGGTTTGTTTATAAATTTCTTCTAATTTTCTTTCTACAATAAATTTTGTCATGTAAATAATGCAAGTTTTATTTCTTCTATTTCAATAATAGTGGCTCTTCTTTTTTTTCTTGCTTTATTGCACTGGTTATGATTTCCAATACATTTTCTAAAAAACATAGTGACAGTGAGAATCAATTTCTCATTTCTTATCTGAGGAGAAAGTTTTAACTATCTTAGTACTAATTATAATGTTTGATGCATGTTACGGATGTGTTCTTTATCAGATTAAGAAATTTTCTTCCTAGTCTTAGTTTGCCTAATTTTTCTCCAATGAATGGGTTTAAATTTTATTGAATTACCATATATTAGTTTTATATTTTATAGATATTGGCATAGAATATTATTTTCCTGTACTTTCCTTTTCTATTTTTAGCATAATAATTATGTTAACCTCATTATATATTTTGATTCAAAAAAGTTTACTTTTTAAAAACATTCTCTGAAAATATTTAAGATTATTGTGGTATATTTTATTCCCTCTTGTTTGAAAGAATTCACCCATGAAGCCATCTGGAACTGAGGTTTCCTTCTTGGAGGGTTTTTAATAATGAATATGATCACTTTAAGAGATATGAAACTAATCATATCTTTTTAAAAAAAAATCTCTTAAGTAACTGCATTAGTTTGTTTTCTGTTGTATGTAAAAGAATACCTGAAACTGGGTAGTTTATAAAGAAAAGAGGTTTATTTCTTACAGTTTTGTGGGCTGGCAAGTCCAAGGCCCAGGGAACACATCTGGCGAGGGCCTTCTTCTTGTTGGGGTTCCCACGGTGACCCAGGGTATCACATGGCAAGGGCTAAGCAACAGCACTTGTTGACATGCTCACCTGTTCTCCTTATAAAGTCACCAGTCCACATCCATAATGACCCATTAAACCATTAACTCATTAATTCATGAATGGATTAATCTGTTTATTAGAGCACAGTGATCACTATCCAATCACCTCTTAAGGACCCCACATTTCAACACTGCCACATTGGGGATCAATCTTCCATGTGAGCTTTGGAAGGAACAAACATTCAACCCATATCAGTGACTTTACTGAGAAATTTATCCACCCAAATTGTCAAAGTGATTGGCACAATTTCTATATTATATCATTTGGTTATTGTTTTAATGCCTCTAAGATGTATAGTAATACTGTTTATTTAATTTTTGAAATTAAAAATTGGTGTTTTCTCTCTTTTATGTTTATCGATATTTGTTTTTTGTTTTTCCTCTGTAAGTAACTTTTATTTTTATTTACAACAGAGTTAGTGGCTTTATTCCTCCATCTTTAGGGACATTCGGCATCAGCAGCCAGATGGAAAGTCCACAGTGAAGTCAAACTCATGCTGCTCCAGCCATAGCTCTGGAAACTCATTAGCTCGGTCCAGTTCCAGTTCCACCATCAACGACATCAGCACCTCCTCATCCATCGGGTCTGAATCGATAATAGCAGGGCTCGGGGCATGGGAAGAAGGAGGGAATAGTCCTGCCCCTCTGCCTGAGCTCTAAAGCCGTTTTGCAGGGACCCTGACTCCTCTGGTTGGCCCAGAGTGGTGGTGACCATCCCATGATACTGGTTATTAAGTTTCTGCAGCTGTGTACAGGCCAGCAGGTGAGGGCAGGGTGCGGGCTGAAGGGTGAGGATTGAGTGGGAGGGGTAGAAACCCTATTGGAGTTGGAGATCCCAAGGAACTACCGGACCCCTTCTGCCCATGGTTCCATTCAAGGCTACCATGAGGTAGTGCAGAATGGCCACTGCTTTGCAATCTTTCACCTCCAGGTTAGAGTAGTTCAGAGAGATCATCTCTTGGTTGGCATCCTCCTTCACAGGTGAGGTGCCACCCTTGACATCAAGTGCAGGACTTGACATAGTTGGCATTTAAGATCCTTGGCAGCAGTTGGATAAATTGGTGGTAGGTAATGCTGTTAGGTGGAGCTATGGAAATCACTTGCATGAAAAAACAGTCATGTGTTGTTTTTCAATTTCATTTATTGTTTCAAAGAAAAATCTTCTAACTTTAAAACAAGCATTTTTTATTTTTATATTGAAATTTTGCTTAAGATAATTATTGAATCACATGCAGTTATAAGAAATGATACAGAGAAAACTCATGAACCCTTTACCTGGTTTCCCTCAATGGTAACATCTTGCAAAATTATGGTATAGTATCATACCCAGAATATGACATTGATACAGTCAATTTTCAGAACATCTTCCTCACCACAAAGATTCCTCTTGTTGTCCTTTTATAGCCACATACACTTCCCTCTTGCACTCAGCCTGTCTTTAACACTGACAATGACTTATCTGTTCTCCATTTCTATCACTTTGTCATTTAAAGAATATCATAAATACAGAATGACACGGTATTTAACAATTTGAGTTGGATTTTTTCCCTCATCCTAATTCGCTGGAGATTCATCAGGTCTGTTGTGTATATCAATATATATATATTTTCCTTTCTATTGTTGTATCACCATGTGTCTAACCATTCACCCGTTGAAAGATATCTGAGCTGTTTCCAGTTTTTGGCTATTACACATAAAGCTGCTATAAATATTCATTTTACACTTTTGAGTGAACATAAGTTTTAGTTTCTGTGAGATAAATGCCCAGGATTTATTACAGTATCACTGGATCATATGGTAGTCACATTTAATTTTTTTAAAAAATTCCAAACTGTTTTACAGAGTGACTGTAACATTTTACATCCTACCAGAAATAGAGTAACCACTTTCTCTATATCTTCATCAATATTTCGCATTGTCACTATTTTTTATTTTAGACAATGATAGATGATTTTAGACATATGGGATATATGTTATATGATATAGGTGATATACATTAGATGTTTGACATCTTTTTATGTGTTTGTTTGCTGTTTGTAATTCTCTTTGGTGAAATGTTTCTTCATGTTTTCTGCCCATTTTCTAATTCGTTTGCTTATATTTTTAATGCTGAGGTTTTAGAATTCTTTATATATTTTAGATAATTGTCCTGTGTTGAATGCATGGTTTGCAAGTATGTCCTCCAATTTTGTAGTTTGTCTTTTTATCTACATAGCAAAACAAAACTTTTGTAGAGCAAAAGTTTTAGGTTTTGACAACGTCCAAGTTATCAATTTTTTCTTTCATGTCTAGTGCTTTTGGAGTCAAGACTGAGAAGTCTTTGCCTTGCTCTAGATACTGAAGGTTTTCCCTTATTTTTATAAAATATTATAGTTTTACATTTAACGTTTAAATCTGGGATACATTTTGAGTATTTCTGTATCAAATGTGAGGCTTAAGTCAATGTTTATTTTTTGGCCTAAGAGTATCTAATTGTTTTAGTACCATTTGTTGAAAGACTACCTTTTATTCATCAAATTGCATTTGGTTTTTTGTGAAATATCAGTTGGGCATATTTGTGTGGGTCTATTTCTGGATTTTGTTATTTGTTCCATTGATTTATGTACCTACCCTTCCACCAATACCACACAGTCTTGGATACTATAGCTATATAATAACTCTTGATTGAGGGCAGACTGATTCTACTATATTTTTATTTTTCAAATTTTTTTGTTATTCTAGTTATTTTGAATTTATGTATCAATTTTGGAATAATAAATATTGTGTACGTCTACAAAAACATCTTGCTGAAATCGTGATAAGAACTGCATTAAACCTATGTATCATTTTGGGAAGAATTGATGTCTTTACTATAGTGTGTCATCCAATCCAGGAATTTGGTATGTCTCTTCATTTATTTAGGTCTTCTTTTATTTCTTTTATCAGCATTTTTTAGTTTTCAGCATTCAAATCCTGGATGTGTTTTGTTTGATTTACATGTAAATATATTTTATTCTTTAAGAGGCTGTATATGGTATTGTATTTTTAATTTTGGAATCCATATGTTCATCACTAGGATATAGAAAGGCAATTGATTTTTTAGATGTTTATCTTGTAACCTCTCACCTTGCTGAGCTGACTTATTAGCTCTAAGATATTTTTTTTGTTTCTTTTTTTGTAAAAAGAAAAAAAAAAGACCCTTTATAGGGTCCTTTTATAAAGATCCTTCTTAAGTAAACAAATCTCCTGAATGGATCTCTATCAAGTAGAGAAATTAAATTTATAATTAAAAACTTCCACATGCTACATAGAAAAACTCTGGACCAGAGGGCTTTACTGGGGAATTATACAAAACATTTAAGGAAGAAGACAACCAATTTTACACCAACTATTTCAGAAAATAGAGCAGGCAGGAGCAGGAACAATTGCAATCTAATCTTATGAAGTCAGAATTACTTTTGTACTAAAACCTAATATACACATTAAAAAACCCCCCCAAAACAAAAAACAACCAAAAATCCTTTTGAACGATATCCCAAAGAGTTTTAACAAAACAAATTCATCAATATCTAAAAAGGACAATACACAAAGACAAACTGTGGTATATTCCAGGCAAGGTTAATATAACATCCAAAACTCTTTCAATGTAATTCACTATGTAAATGGAACAAAGAAAAATTCACATTATGATCTTAAAGATACATAAAATTCATCTGAAAAAAATTCAACATACATACAAAAGAAAATGTGCAAATTCGTTATAGAAAGTTTGATGTCTTTGTAATATGTCAACTTAACTAGATCCAATAATGTTTCTCCAAATTCTCTTTCTTCTATGTTTCCAGTATCATTTTAAATAACAGAGAGAGCCTCTCTGAAAGAAAATGATATTTACTTGGCAATAGGGCATTGCAATGGGAATACATGTGCCATTGTAATCTATGTACATATTCGGGTTGGTAATGGAAGACAAAGAGTTTTAAAGGAAAAAATAATGGAGGATTACATTGTTTTTAGGATAATTTTCCTCACCTACAAGTATCAATAACAAGGATGACACCAGTCCGAAGTTGGACAGGTTGCTGGGAAAATGAACTTGCAGAAGTATTTTTTTGTGTAAGTTTGTGATGGCCTTTGCACAAGGTTGTGATTTTGGAGAGACTTTTGGGATAGTTCCTCTTATCAGGAATACGTGCTTGAGAACTCCACCCCTCCATGGCCTTCCCTGGCTCTGTCAGGTTTTTCTTTCTCTTCTATTTTTTTTTTTTTTAACAGTAGTGACTCTATTATGATTCTGATAACTTTCACATTAGTTACATTGAAACCACAAGAGACATCTGTGCAGGAGATTTGGAGATCAGAGGTGAAACAGACACCATTTTTTTATTTGTGCTAGGAAGGAAGAATAGGCACTTTCATAGCTCATACAAGTCACTGCTCTATTGACTCATGTTATTAGCGTGGGACAGCAACCAGACTTGTAATTGGTCCACCTTCTCCTGATTCCTCCTTCAGGTTCATTGAATCCTGGGCCAGGTGTGTGGTTAGCTCTGTAAATGAAAGGCACCGGTTTTTCCTGCAGGACACCCACATCATCAAGGTCGAGAAAAACAAAAACCTACACAGTTTCCTATTTTTTTCTCATAGTTTCCAGCTCGTGTGTGGGTTAGTGCTTGTCCATGATCAACCTACTTTATATTCATCTTACCCTTTAAATGCCTGTTCTGTTGACTTCCATCTCCAGCATCGGATACAGAGACAATAAATAGCCTTACAGAGACTGCTTAATCGGATCCCACAACTGCATATGCTCAATCCCTGAGATTGATTGATTGATAGATAAAGATAGATAATCTACAGGTAATTTTATGATTAATGATGAAAGTTTGAGTATTTTCCTGTAAGTTTAAGACAAGATGTTCACTCATATAACTTCTTCTCAATGTTATCCTGGAGGTTCTAGTCAAATAAATAAGGTTAGATTAAGAAATAAATGGCATACTGATAGAAAATGAAGATATAAAAATGTCTGTAATCACAAATGGCATGATCGTCTATGTAGAAATTCCTATAGAATCTACATAAAAAGCTACTAGAACAAATAAGTGAGTTTTAAAAGTTTACAGGATTTAAACAAATCAGGAAAGAGTACATTAAATATAAACTCTAGAAAACAGAAATCCAATCTATTCTGACAGAGCGGATTAATGGTTGCCTGAGGCTGGACTTTGGTATGGATTTGATTGGCAAGGTTCACGGGATATACACACTAGCACAATCACACACACAACCAGATTCCTTTAATTGAGTTTTTTTTTTTAAGTGATATGACCTTAAATAAGTCATTTGACGTCTTTAGACAAAGAGTTAAATTTGAAGAAGGAGAATTTTAGGTATTTGATCGCCACATAGCTTGGGATGTCATCTAGGAAAAGCAGGGTATATAGGGCTATCCAATTCAGCTTCCTGTGACAATGTGAATGTTCTATATTTGCACTGTCTGATACAGTAGCTACAAGCTACTGCACTGGCTATTACACACTTGACAGATGGCCACTGAAACTGAGTAACTGATATTTAGCATTATTTAATTTTAATTAGTTTAAATTTAAACAGTTATTTGTGGCTAGTGACTACTATATTGGACAGTCTGGAATAAAGTTTTTTTCACCTGAATCTACTGTTCTTTGAGGCCATTGTTACACTTAGTAATAAAGAAAAGTCACCTCCTAAAATAAGTAACCTCAAAGTTTCATTATACGCAGCTTGAGTTAACAGCTTGTGATACAGTGTGAATTAAAGCAGACATAATGGCACTGAAGAGATAGACTGTAAATATATTTACTGTAAATAAGCTGTTCTAATTGGTATGTGTCTGATTTCTGACTCTTGCTTGTTTCATCACACATACAACAAGCTGGTAAGATCAATTTCACCAAGCAAAGTCTGTGAAGGAATAAAAACTACCGGGATGTATTTTAAATGGCAATTAATGCAAGGAAACAAGAACAATGATTCAGAGAAACAAAATATAAAGCAACTTGCATTTGGAGAACATTATCCTTTTAGCTTAGTGGCAGAATTTTTGATAGTTCTCTTGAATGTGCTCATTCCTGAAAGTTGGCTCATTAAGATTTCCCCCCCCCCACAAATATGCTTCTTTCACATGTTTAAAGATGTGCCCAATGTTTTTAAAAGTAATTATTAACTTTCACATAGACATTCCCATAAGAAACAATGCTGGAAAATAATATTCTGCTTTTTCTTAACATGTGACGTCAAGACCTGAGTACAAATAATTAATTAATTTACCTTTAACATGCCTTGTAAGTAGAGGGAACAGTAATAATACAGAGGACTCTCTGGCATAACCTGCAATGTTTTACTATCATTATGATCTGATTTATTCTTAAGAAATATCTGTCATGTACAAGGACGGGTCAAAATTACACTTTTATTGTGAAGGAAGGTCTGGACTCAAGGGATTTGTTATTATAAAGTAACATAAATATTCTGTCTAAAAACTGTATTTAAATATATACATCTTTATTCCCTGCATATTGCGTATTTCACATCCATTGAAGTTATTTGGGTGCTCCTCTTTTGAAATTAAGTGCACACGTAACATATGACATGTAATAAATGATAGGTTGGACAACATAATGTAAAACATCATCTTGAACACATCTTCCAAGGAACACAGCTCTTCTGAGATCTGTTACAGAGTGGTCTGTCTCATTGTTAAAAGCAATGGGGAAAAGCTGTCTATCTTCTTTTTGGGAAATACATCGGGCTGTCTGCACACTAAAGCACCTAGACTCATATAAATGTGACAGTGGAACTCCGTTAACATCTAACTAGATAGGCTACAAGTGTATTTGAACAAAGTACCCTTTTCCATTGAAACATTTATTAATTTACTCCAAAACTAATGGTTCAAGGAATACAATTTGAGGGAAATCATCACAGAAAGCTCAATCCATTTTCAATGTGAATTACAATGTTCATCTCAGTACTCATTCAAATTTAATTGATATCACTTATGGTGTTAACCTGGTTTTCTTATGTTTGTAATAGTCTTAAGATGTTTCATGGTATATTAAGTCAAAATGGACTCCAATACAATAATGGTTTATGTAACTATTTTTTCTTTGAAAATGTTATCTTAATCCTTGTATGCATGTAGACTTATAATATGTCCTGCATTGAAACATAATATCTTATATTATTTATGGCTTCATTTTGTAGATGAAAAGTTTCTATGCATTATTAATTGGCTGAAGTTTCCTATTGACCGAAATGTCCAAACAAACAAAAGACAAACTGTACAAAGAGCCAGGCTTGAGGGGCTTTCTCTAGTTTCTGACTAGTTAACGGGCTTGGCAGAGCCGGCTGATCTCTCTAAGCTCCGTTTTAACATGCAAAAGAGGGAAAGAAGACATTGAATTAATTTATGTCTTATCCTATTCTAAAAAGAATCTCAGGTGATTTCTAGAAATGTATATTATTTTATGTAACATGTATAATAAGAAATAATATGTATTTCTTATATATATATAAAAACTTAAATGGAAATATTAACACAAAGATAAAAAATTAAAGGTAGGGTTGAGGAGGACTGAATCAGTTAATTTTTAAAAATGTAGTTTGCTCCAATATTTTGGGATTCTATATTTGAAAATGAGTATATAATTTATTTTATTTGAGTTTTACTGGATCTCTGTTTTCATACTCTTCTAGTGTACCATCTAGTGACTAGATAAATACTCTAAAAATGCACTTCAAAGGAAATTATACTCTGAATTTATTTAAATCAGAATATATTTCACATGGATTGTCTTCAGGACTTAGGGAAAATTAAATAAAACTGCAATATTTAGAGATTTACTTTGTATCTTGGAATATTAAATAAGCTTATTCCACGTTGATTATAAATTTACATGCACATTCAAATTCTGTATTTGATTAATGTGTATTTTACTGAGTCTTCATTGCTTCATAATTATTCTGTTTTGGCAAAAATTATTCTTTTAAATCATAGATTTAAAAAATAAGTTTAATATTGCATATAGTTTTTAGTCTTTTTTTATTATATTGACTATTAATTTTTCTAAAGACATTCTATTGCATGAACTTTTTTTAGTTTATTACTTGTTTTTATGCTTTATTATGTTTGGTTAGAGGAAACAAACTTTTTTGACATTCTTTATGTATTTTTGAGCCTCTGTTTATAACATTTTACTAGAGCAGGGGAGGTAAATAGGACTCATCTGTATGCATTTCTGGTTGATTGGTGGTGGCTGTATGCTGGATGAATAGGATAATTCAGCATATCGAAAAGAGGAGTGTTATCAATTAGCAATGTCTACTATGGGTTCTGAACAGGGAAATTTTAGCTCTTATATTACTCTGTATTTGCTCCCTCTGGTCTAGTATTCCAAAAATACTGTGTTATTTGCTTCATAGTATTTTTTGTGTTGATATTATTTTGTTTGGATTGTACATTCCATGATTAAACACTGACAACAATCATGCACTTTAATGAATTTTTGAACATTTCATTAAACAATATAGGAAGTATAAATACCTAAATAGTCCCAAGTTATTCTCTTTTAATAATGATAATTAAGTTTATAATATATATATACTTTCAAACTGGCTGGTAATTTTTTACTTTCTTGGTATGACAGAGAGAACATATGTAATTCGTTATAAGTCAATTGCAGTTTACTGTATATTAGACACTGTGCCAAGTGATTAACATACAAACTGTAACATTTAACTCTAACAAAAACATTTCAGAGATTCTGAAAAAAAGAGATACCTAGAGATTACTTACCTTGCTCAAACCATAGTTACAGCAGGGCAAGGAACGCACACACGCACAGAGATACACACACAGACTCACACACGGACACACACACAAATACACACACAGCCAAAGGATCCAGCTACTTGTACTCTTAGTAATGGTTCTATGATTTTTCTTCCCACCATCTCTAGTCTAACACAACTAAAAGTAATTACAAAATAAGTACTGAGATTTAGTTGTGGGAATTTTGAGCCAGTAGGTTTCCATGACTGGGAGAAATTAATCTTATTTGGGAAAGTAAAGTGGTTTAGAAAATTGCTGATAGGAAAAAGAACACAGACTTCCTCAAAGAGGAAAGAATTTTTACAGTGAGAAAAATGTGCTCCAGTTTTAAAGTGTCTTCACACATTTATGCTTTTTGATAATGCAAATATCAGATTAAAAGCAGTTGGGTCTATTGAAATGTAGAGAATTGTATAGATTTTTTTATGTTTTTGTAATGAAAGTGAGTTGAAATTAGGACTTAATTTAATTTAATTTTAGATAATTTTCACAGATATTTTATGTCTAGTCCATAAACAGGAGCTTTTCTAAGAAGATATGGTATCTTCTTGGAGATATTGAGAGATTTTCAGAATTATAGTAAATCATAGAGGTTATATAGTCTAGTGGTTTTCAATAATTTTTCTTTAAGGATAAAACTCTATTATAAGACAAATAAAACTAAATATTATTTTCCTCTGTAAAATATGAACAAGCTAAATTAGGCAATCTTTTTATCTCTTTTCCCCGTCCCAACTTCCACTCTAGGTTGGCCTCACGGAAACTCAGGGCTCCAATCCTCTCCACTCGTCCTCTGGTCCTCTTTAGAGAGAAGGAAATAGTGGCCCAAAGAAGTTAAAGGTTTTAAAACTAGGTAGTAGCTGAGCTACAACTAGAATTCATGTGGTGTCTCTGTTGGTTCTGTGGTACATGTGCAGAATCTTAGAAATGCCACAAATTACTAAATGTAAAACAGCAATGGATTTTCCTGAAAACCTGCTCTGAAATGCAAATAACAGGCATGAGAAATGCAATCACAATGTTGGTAAAACTATGCAAAAGACAATAGGTAAGGAGGCCAGAAGGTGTAGGTGACTGGTATCGGTATCACTGAAACAGAACAGAACAAGAGAATGACCTATTCTAGGATGTTATATAAGAATGTTTCCAAAAGGGAGGAATGTGGAAGGTAATTGCTTGTAGTTCAAATCTTCTTTAAGATCATTAATAAAAGAAAAAGGAGGAGGAGGAAGAGGAAAATACAATACACTAACATTAAGTCTAACAAAAAAGGTCCTGTTCTTGTACAGAAAGCTTCAAAACTATACTGAGATAACTAAATAAAACAGATTCTGAAATATAGTTTGTAGAAATATGCCTTTTTCCTGGATATGTACATTAAATATCATAAAGATGTAAATGTTTCCTAATTAAACTATGTCATCTCAAACCAGCAACAGGATACATGCCATGCTGCAGAACTATGGATAGATAGATAGATCGAGCCTGATGGTTTAATGTGTGCATGTGCATGCATAAAAAATATCTGGGAAAGATGCACACCAAATACTAATCACAGTTATATTTAAAAATTGGGACTGGAATCAGGAATTGTGGAGGATCAGTGAACTATTATTTAACACACCCCATATCTTGCTTATTTCTTTCAAATAATTAGATACTGTTTTTACCTTACAATTCCATATTAAAGTGAAATGAGTAGCAGAGCAAGCTTAAATATAACCAATACTATCTTTTTTCTCCTCCTGTTTTCTCTCTTATTTCCCCTGTTTAGATTGACTTCATCGGTGACCTAGAAGCTGATTTTTTTTTTCTGGTAAGAATTATGGTGGTGAAAAAGGATGTGAGGCTTGCAGATTAATGTTAATATGATGTGAACAAAACCTATGCAGAGCGAAGATAAAATCTTTCTCAGTTTCTCCCATTTATTTTGCAAACAATCAAATGATAAGATGATTTTATTATACACTCTGACTTTCACAAAAATAAGCAAAAAAACATTTTGGTAATACCAATTTATTTGGGAAAATTTAAACAACTAGCCTGGGAAGTCCTTACTGTACAGAATTTCCTGTGTGTGTGTGTGTGTGTGTGTGTGTGTGTGTGTGTGTATCTTTATATCATTATATATTAAAAAAACATTTTCAATTCTCAGTGTTGCATTTCTTACTTCTTCCTCCTCCATTTTTTCCTTTAACAACATTTAACCTTCAGTGGTAGGCAGAATAAAGATACCCCCAAAATGACCATGTCCTAATCTCCAGAAACTGTGAATGTGTTACCTTTCCTGACAAGGGCAATTTAGGTTGCAGATGCCATTTAACATTCCTAATCAAATGACCTTGTAATATGGAGATTATCCTGGATTTTCCAGGTGGGCCCAGTGTAATAATTAGGTTCTTCTATCTGAGAATAGAGGCAATGCTGGTAAGAATAATGCAGTGTGATGTGAGAAGGACTTTAGAGATGAAAGAGGGAGCTGCGAGCCAACGAATGTTGGTTGTTTCAACCTGAACGAGACAAGAAAATGAATTCTTTCCTAGAGGCTCCAGGAGCACGTGTGTTCAGGCACCTTGATTTCATCCCATGGAGACCCATTTCAGATTTCTGACTTCCACAAGTTTAAGACAATAAATTTACATTGTTGTAAGCCACTACGTTTGCGGAAATTTGTTATGTCAGTGATAGAAAACTAATACACCAATCTAGAAAACATAACCTAGCCGTTGCCCCCTCATTCAGCTTCCCCTGAACACCCCCAAGCTGCCAGGCTAGTTTGGGTGCTCTGCTTTGAGCTCTCAGACCCCCCCTCCGCATGTTGGTTTCTATCTTAACGTAGTGGTTACTATTATTGTTACTATCATCATTGTCAACAGCATCAGCATCATCCCTGTTTTATTTGGAAACTAAACTGAAGCACAGAGAAGTTGGTAAATTGCTGGCAGACCTCAAGATAGTATGCTTTACCATCTTGTTTTCAACCTTGGCAGTTTGCCTCTTGAGCCTGAGTACTTAATCAACACAATCTGACAGCTCTTCAATATGTCCATATAAAAAAAGTCTACCCTCATAAATCACCTGTGATGCTGAAGAGGAGGCTTTAGCTAAAAATGTTAAGACTATCATACCGGCCAGGAGAGTGGATCAAATATGAAATTAAGTCACTGTAAGGAAGACGCACTTTAGAATGGCCTCCAGCCCACGATTTTATGGGACCGTTTCCTCCTATGAGAGATGCACAGGTCTGTTAATGAGGACAAATAACCCTACCATACACTCCAGTTCTCATTCAGTATGAGTCCAGAAGTTCACTGTGAATGGGCTTAAGAGGACATCTAAATGTCTCTAGAAGAATGTTGACTTGTTCTTGGTTATAATGGCTTCAAAGTCACAGAAATGGAAGGACTCTCACAGTGGTCATGGGGGATACAGTGCTTCCCCAACTAGATGCACGCTTCTGGGTCTGGGCACCTATATCTCAGCTGCTGGGAATATTAGCTGTCTGCAGTTCACAGCACACCCCTCAATGGAGTCTTTCTTCCCAGATGTAAGCCCAGATCCCAATGCTGTGTCAATGGATAATGATTAGCTGAGGTGCGGAAACAAAGACCCTGCATTTTGCCTGATGCATGGAACTGTCTTTGGAGTCTGTTTCTATGACATCCAAGCTGAGGTTGCATGCCATATTCTTCTTTTTCTTTTAATTTTATCTTACTGTGGCAGGAACATTTAACACGAGTTTTACTCTCAACAAAATTTTAACTGTACATTATTGTTGACTGTAGGTACAATGTTGCATAGCAATCTCCAGAGCTTATACATCTTAACTACCCATTTCTCCTCCTCCTAACCCCTGGCAACCACTATTCTACTCTTCAATTCTATGAACTTGACTATTTTAGGTACCCCAAATAAATGGAATCAAGCAGAATTTGTTTTTGTTGTTACTGAAAAAGAATCTGAGTCTCTGAGAGGCAACATGACATTTTCAAATTTAACAAAACCAGAGTCATAACCCAGCACTCCTGATTTCATTCTAGTGCTCTTTTGGGTAAATATAATGTTTCTTTCTTTCTTTTTTTTTTTTTTTTGTCATTTTTGTGACCGGCCGCACCGTGCTCAGCCAGTGAGCACACCGGCCATCCTTATATAGGATCCGAACCCGCGGCAGGAGCACTGCTGCGCTCCCAGCGCCGCACTCTCCCGAGTGCGCCACGGGGTCGGCCCTATGTTTCTTTTTCAAAAAAGATTTGTGGGTGCACACAACGTTGAAATAAAACAGAAACAACTCATTTTTACTTTCTAATCACTAAATGATATGCAATGTTGAATGATTTCATAGTCATATGATTATTTAAATGCATTGGATATAGAAAGTATCAAAATGCTATGAGGCTAAAATTATAGTATACTAAAAAATTGCAACTCAAAGTATTCAACTTTAAAGATGGATGCTATACATATTCCAATGGGAAGTAAATTCTATTCACATCATGGTGATGTGTGATATAATTTTAGAATTTTGGAGCTGGCAATAAAATCTTAATTTAAAAAAATTTAGAAAATAATAAAGGATGACAGTTTAATTAATAAAGTAATATTTATGATTCAGCAAGCATAGTACTTTTGTGCATTGCATAAAAGAATCATTCAATAAATGTTCGATGTTATTTTTATGAGTGAATGCCAAACATGTACTACGCATTGTTGCATGAGTTATCTAACTAGAATCTAAAATCAACCCTATCCTATATGTAAAATTACCACGATTTTAGTTGTGAGGAATTTGAGCCTTCATGAGGTTAAATGCGCTCGACTATTGTTACACAGAAAAGCTACCCAAATCTGTCTGGGTCCAAACCATGTGCTCTTTACACCACAAAAGATGGAGTCTTCTTAGTAGATTATGTTATCAAAATATAAATAATTTTCATTCTGTTTTCTCTGGATTCATCCTACAACAGATGGGGGAGAAGAATGTTGATAAAACAATTCAAAAATTCTGAACATTCTCTAAAGAAAGCAAACTTCTCTTGATGTGATTATGTAGATATTGTCCTACCCTTCTCATGTAAAAATTTATAAACTCTCAGCCAGAAAATACTTTGGCAGGGATCTTTAGATCTTCACCAAAATATTTGCTGCCTATGAGTTTATAAATTTTCACACTGAGAAGGGTAGGAGTCTATAATTAACAATAATTTATTGTATATTTTCAACTGGCTAGAAGAGAGGAATTCAAATGTTCTCATCACAAAGAAATGGTAAATGTTTGCTGTGATGGATTTGTTAATTACACTGATTTGATCATTTCACAGTGTTTGCATGTATAGAAATATCACTCCCTATCCTATAAATATGTGCAATTATTGTGTGTCAATTACAAATAATATCAAAAAATATTTTGGCAGGGATAAAAGAATAAAAAAAGAAAAATGGCATTTTTTCCTAACTTTTCATTGTAAAAATTTTAAACAAATGGAAAAATAGAATAGTACTTATACATATATTATTTTGAATTCTTCTGAAAAGAAGGCTTGCCTCTTCTTCCCCATTTATTTATTTATTCAAACATTTGTTTTTATCCATATGGACTTATATTTATTTTACACTTTGGGTTATAATCTAATACTATGCTGTCTCTTTGGTTGCTCAAGTGGTTCCTGTTGTGGCTGTTGAGAGTTCTTTCATGCTGGCTTCAATATCCTTTTGACATGGCCCACTCTTTTACTTTTTGAACACTTCCCTACATTTTGGTACTATAAGATGTTCTGGGCTTATTGTGCATATTTCCTGTCCCCACCCTAGAATCAGCTGTTTCTCCAAGGAGGCTTGATATTGAAAAGCCAACATTTGCGTGTTAGGAGTTGTCATTTCTACTAGGATGTCATTGATTGCAGGCCTTTTCAACAAATAGAAGTAGGATTTATACATACATAAATATAATATATACCCATATATACACACACACACAAATATATTTATTAAATCCTGTATTCACACATATCTATGTATGTGTGTGTGTTACCACTGTATTTTTCCTGTCTTTTCCTGATTTTTTATTCAACTTCCCACTCTTGACAGTGAACACTTTCTATTGAGAAATCTTCTCTTTTCCTGTTTTTGTTTTTCTGAGTAAAATATGACCTTTATTTCTGATGAATTTTAAGATTTTCTCTTTGCCTCTGTTTTTCAACAATTTGATTATGTGTTTTGGCGTGTTTTCATAATAGCTGTCCTTTTTAGAATAACAAAAGTTGTCCTATTGATTTACATTCTTAGAAATTTGAATTTACATTTTTATTAAATTTGAAAAAAATCATCTCTATTTTTGGGAAGGTAAGAAGAAAACATTTTTTTAAAAAAAGATTTTTTTTTATAGTTGCTGAATCTGTTTGTTTTTATTATTTTATCCTCCTGTGATTCACTTTGAATAGATTCTATTTTTATAGCCTCAAGTTCACTGATCTTTTCTTCTGCAATATCTATAGCAGTACCAGTTTCTTAAAAAATACCTTTTATTTCTTTCATTTTCATATTCATATTTTCCTTTAAATATCTAAAAATTGTCGTAATGGCTGTTTTAAAATACTTACCTGCTAGATTTACCATTTCTGTCACTTGTGTGTGTGTGTTTATACTGGCTGACCTTTTTTTTTGGATATGGCCATATTTGCCTTCTTCACGTTTAGTGATTTTTTTAATGAATGTCACACATTGTGAATGTTATCATGTTGAGTTATCTGAATTTTGTTATCTTTATTTGAAGAATATTGCAAGGCATTTAAGTTACCTTTGGATCATTTGATCCATATAAGGCGTATTTTAAAGCCAAGCTAGGGCCATTACAGTTTATTCTTTAATCCAAGGATAGTTCAGCCTATATTAAGTTTACTGAATACATCTGATGAACACCACATTTTCTCCAATCTGGCTGGTTGATACTTGAACATCTTCCTGTACTACATGAGATTTCAAAATTTTACTGCTCACCATTAATATAGCATTGGTGTGTCTTCTTTTATATGTATGAGCCCTAGATCTCAGCAAGGCTCAAAAAGAACCTTATGTGTATTCTTGGAACTTTTGTTCTCCATAGCTTCCTTTTTTTCCTGAATCTTTGCCTAACAATATAAAGCAACCTGCACCTCCCCAAACTCTGATCCAGTTTTCTTTATCTAAGGGAGATTGGTCAGCATTGTGTGGGCTCCAGTTTTTTCCACCCATCGTTTGGAAACTGGCTTCAGACAGAAATTTGATACAATTACACAACTCACCTTATTTATTCATCTTTGTTCAGACATTACAGGCTTGCACAGCTTGTTGCGATGTCTGCAAATAGTTTTATTTATTTTACGCACTTTAATAATAGTCATTTAAGGTGAGGGTGTATGTTTGTTCCCTGCTACGACATGGTTGTTGAAACTGGAACTATGGCTTCTCTTTCTCAGCATGTTTTTAAAGCTATTTTTATTCATTTTTATTTACAAATAAACTTTTTAGTTAGCTCATCTCTCTTCAGAAAAAGCCGGAAGTTTTTGTTGTTGTTTTTATTGTTACATAAACTATAAATTAAAACTCTAATTTCTATATCAACTCACATCTTCTCTATGAACACAGAATGTTTTCCAAATTTTATATTTAACTTTCTGTCTTTCAGAAGCGATAAACAATATTTCTCATGTAAATTCTGAACATATTTTGTTAATACTCCATTTAGGTATCTTATTGTCTTTTTGCTTTTGTAAATTCAATCATTTTTTTCCATTATATTTTCTAAACTAATTCTTATTTGTATATATGAAGGCTTTGCTTGTATATATAATTTCATTAATTTCATCAACTCACTTTTAGTAAGTTGACTTATGAACTATATTAGTTTTTCCGTTTATTCTTCTGGGGTTTACAGATACATTACCATATCAAATACAAATAGATACAGTTTTACTTTCTCACTTTCAATTCTTGTGTTGCTAGTTGCCTTATCTTGTCTAATTGCTTTGGCTAAAACTTCATACACAGTGTTAAGTAGTAATAAATATAGTGGTCAATCACTTTCTTGATCTTGACTTTGGTAAGAAAGTGTTTAGTGTTTTCCTATTATGTAGATATGTGCTTTTGAAGTATCTGTCAATTCTTATTTTACTGAGGTTTTAATTAACTTACTTATTTATTATTTTATCACACATGGATATTGAATTTTATCCATTGCATGTTCTGGCCCTGTGGAGATGAATATGATATTTTTCTTTGGCTCTATAGATATTCATTTCAACAATTATTTTTTTAGTATTGAACAGCCTCTCCATTCCTGGCTAAACCTAATTTGTCATGATATTTTAATTTTAAATGTGACCTGAACTCTGCTAATTTTTTAGACATTTTCTATCAATATTCAGAAATATTGGTCCATAATTTTTTTTAATATGATAAGTATCAGGTTTTGGAATTGATGCTACAGTTGAATGATAAATAGCATGTAATTAACATTGTAATTATGTGATTCCTAAATATCTAGTATAATTACTTAGTAAAAACATCCGGTATAAGTGCTGGTAGAGAAAGTTTTTTGTTTGTTTGTTTGTTTGTTTGATGGTGTTTTAATACCATTCTTATTTTATTTTATACTTGTTTTTATCTACTAGAAACATTTTGTCCCAATAAAAGCTTGCCAGTTGGTTATCAACAACTTTTTTCCTGACTTTATACTTAGCAGTTATACACGTTACTATCAAATGACAATAAGAGGTAGTGAAAGGTTTCTCAAAACATAAAAAAAGTTCTTATGTTGTTTAACTGTAGATTAATAATACTTTCTATTTGATTATTCTCTGATTTATGGTTTCCAAATTCAGATGTTTAATTTAACATAATAACACTAGTTTTGTTTGTTGATTTGAAAGAAAACTCTCATATTTTCTAGGTTAAAAACTTGAATGATTCAGAAGGCAAATGGTTACACCAACTAATTGGTAATATTCTGAATGGCTGCTAATTGAGGAAGATAATTATTACATGTATAATATGCCAAAATAAAATTTTTCTGGTGAGAAAAATAGTGGCTTTATCTATTCTGATTGTGAAATCTAGTAACGTTTTTTCGAAAAGGGAACATATGAAAATTTTGGCCCACAAACAAAAGAAAGCCCAAAGTACCCATAAAGGTTATGAGCTTTCCATATAGCTTTTTCTCTGGATAACTTCAACCATTGAATATGCATCCTCATAAGACAAATTCATGGAAGAAGACTCTGAATACTAGAGTGAAGGTTGTCTCAGTTCAGTGAATGTGAACAGAAAAAAACTATTATAATATTCATAAGCTAAAGTTACACTGAAAAGGAGATTTTTTAAAAAAAAGCAGAGCATGGTATTTTACAATGCATCAAACTATGGAATTTATTCGTATTCAGTAAGTCTAGTTGTGTTTTATGATTAATGATAATATAGGCTTTGTATTAATGACATTCTTGAGGTACTTGAAGAAAATCAATATTTAATGACACAAGAACATACAATTTAAGATCAGGCTTTTAAAAGGCAGATTTTTTAAAAGTGTTCAAATTTATTGTTACAAAAAATACTATTTATGCGGTGATAAGTTCCAAATTTTACCCTTAATTTGACAATTTATTATCAGATATTTCCACTTCCTTCAAGAGGCTGAAGAAAACAGTGTATACTATGTAATTATACTATAATTCCTAATACATCCTGGAGGGGTTGGGGGAGCATATCCTGAATCCTTGGAGAGTTTTGACACTTTTAGCCAACACAGAGAGGAATTAGAGGAACAGCTCTCTCTCTCTCTCTCTCTCTCTCACACGCACACACACACACACACACACACACACACGGTAACTTTCAAAATTGAACTAACAGCTATAGAGAACTAAGCAGTATACATGAATGCCTGAGAAGCACGAATGTGTATATTTCTGTCTATATCCAAGTACATAAGAAACTAGTTTTGGGGGTGCCATATAAAAGGAAACTAATTCCTGCAGCAGTTCTTTTATTTAATCTGAAATTTGGGCCTCTTAATGGAAATAAAATAAAAAGAGTATTTATTAAAATAGTAGGAGTATTAACCAATTTAATTTTTAAATTGACTTACGTTGATATTGTCTTTGAATATGTACACTATATTAATAACGTCTATGAAAAGAAAACACTGAAGTCTAAACAGCAGAAACTTGAGTAAACAGGCAGGATGTAGTCAGATTCCATGCTAACTCAGGCTTAAGAGGTTTTTCCACTATCACAGAATAGAATAAAATATGGTTTCTTGCTATCTATGGTAATCAAACATATAGCTAAACTAATGCATAAGAAACCCTTGGATCTCACCTAGTGGTTTGCCTGTCATCTCATAAACTTGCACAGAGCTGAAGCCACAGCACCCAATCGTCTCACTTTAACTTCCACCCTCCTTTCTCCTCATCACCCTTTGATTTGGAAACCAAAGTTCAGTGGGACGGTTTTTAGGAAAATTGTGGATAAGCAAATATCCTGCTTAATAACAATACAGAAAAATCAGTCTCTGGTTAAGCCAGCTTGATATTTTTCACAAATAAAGTAAAACAGTTTGTCAGGAAGAAAACAACTGCTGAAAGCTTTTCTTAGTAATAAGTCGATTCATAACATTTAAAATTTGAAGCAGCATGACAGCAGAGACTTGTAAGCTACCACTCGTGGGTGGAGATATTGGAAAACCATCATTTGGGTGCTGTTCATGTGATCCATGAAGTTGCACTCAAGAATTTTCACAGGACCAACAAATTTCATTCAATTCAAAGGTGACAGAGGGTCCTGACTGTATGTAGCAGTTTCTTCTACCTCTGGAAACACTGAAGGTCCTCTCAGGCTACTGTGCTTCCTAGAGCAAAAATTTAAACAACATCATAATGTCTCAAGTGTACCAGTTTAAACAAGGTACATAATGTATGTTTGAGCACAGTGGTGCTTATTCAATATTGCTGAGGTACATTATGAGTCTAAGTAATGAATACAAAGGTAACTATGCTCAATGAAGTTTACAAATAGTTCCTCTCTCAAAGATGCTACAGTTTGTGCTTGTCAAATGAAAGCAATAATACTGATTCAATTCTTTCTGCTCTTTGTGCAACACTAGCTAGCAAAGGATTTTTTCTTTTTTCCTCGGGTGATATTTCCAGATGAAGTGAAGTGCCTGAAAATTTCTTTTAATTTATTTGCAAAGCTGAATTCAGCTCTGCAATTCATTGTAACTGCTTCAGAACACCATGTGAGAATAAAAAATAAAAACTCAGTAGAAAGAAAAATTCAAAACATGCCATTTGTTAGAATCTTTTTTTTTGCAAGCATAGCACTTCAATCTCAATAATGTTTCAAAGCCTCCAAAGCTTGTAATGATGGTGATGTACATATTTTTCTCTCTAAAAAAACAGGCCAAGAGATAATGAAACCATAATTTCAAAATATTCCTGCCGATATATAATGGCCACTTGTGTGGTTCTGAAACACTCTTACGAGTACTTTCTATAAAATAATCATATATTTAACACAAGAACTAAGAAAAAATGATTTCAAAAAAGAGAAGGCAAAGAAAAGAAATACTCAATATTGTGGAATAACACTCTATTCAAATCAGCATTTCATTAATCCAACTTGAAGAAACTTAATTCCTGCCTATGTTTAATCAAGACAGTCTTGAAACGATAGAAGCTTAGAGATGGAGTTTAGAAGTCAGTGAATTCAGCAAAGCCAATTTGTTCCTTTATGTAAATAATTACATCAATAACAAAGTCCTTTTTCAACTGTCACACAGGTGTGCAATTTAAAACATTTTTAATGTGGTCATTAGGTGATAAAGGAAAGACTGTACCTATCCATTTAAGCATGCACACTCATAAGCACATGCCACAGTATATTTACATGCAACTGGCTTATATTAGGTGAAAGTAGCAAACCTTTCACTTAAAGTTTAGTTTTGTTTCTCAGCTGTCAAAGAGTTAATATGGGGTTGCAGTGACAGATATGGTTGTATACAAAGTTTATTTTTTACCTTACTGACTCCTTTCAGTGTTTTTTTAAGTTCTTGGAAGTCTTTTAAATATTGGTTGGGAAAAAGTAAGATAGTCCTACCCTTTTTTTTTTATTAATGGGAAAACTAAGGATCAGAGAGGTTAAGTGACATAATGCTACATAACTGGTAGATGAACTTCTCAGACCAGCATTCTACTTTGCCATGTGAAGAAAACATATTTTGACCTTTATTTGTGGGCCACCAACCATTTCACTTTTTAAAAAATTTTTCTCTATTTTTATGATACTTATCTATCTTTTTAAGATTTGGATTTAATTCTCTATGTTATAGACTTTATGATGTAAGACAAAAAAATAAAAATTTATACTTTAAGAAATAACTATCTTTATGGAGCTGGGGCTTTTTTCCCCTCTCCTCTTTAACACCTATCTAGAGTGATTTGAGAACGGGATATTTCAAACTATAAATATATTTTAAAATCCCTTATTGTTACAAAATTGGCTTACAAATTTAGATTTGTTCAAAATTCTAAGAACGTAGATAATGTATTAAAAGCTACCCTCAGAAGAAAATCAATAACTGTATACAAACCTTTTAAAACATCTAAATCTATGTATATTTTTTGTTTGCTGAATACACATTTATAAAATGTCAAATGACAAACTAGAAAGAATGTAAGTTAAACGTTAAATAATAAACTGGGAAAAGTTTGCAACACATATGAAGATTTATTTCCTTAATTTGAAAGCAGCTTAAACAAAGCAATAATAAAAATAAATAATGTACGCATACACACACACACACACAGTTCCCAGTAAAATAAATATTAATGGAAATACCATAATGAAAAGATATGATAATACACAGAAAAAACAGATTCTCTAATTTAAGTGGGTCTATATTATAGATGAAGGAATAATTTGATACCACTTGGCATCAAAGTGTCCATCTTTTTCCTAGAAATAGCTTTAAAAGGTTTAAGGCATTTAAAAGGGAAAACTGGAATTGAGATATCTAAACATTACATGTATGTACAGAAATATATTAGCAATTCAAAAAATAGAGTGCTTTTATCACCTAGTGTGTGTATACATACATATATTGCATCTTTGATTTTATTTGCAATGTCTTCATATTATTATAACCTAGCTATTTATATTGGCACACTTGTCATATTCAAGATTGATGTTCAAAGAATAAAACATCTTTATGACAACTTTTGGGAATTTTTATATTTTCAGGTTCTCCAATGGCGATGTTAGAAATCACTTCATACAAATCCGCATTACTTTTGCAAACAAGCGTTTTCAATTTGCTTTAAACTTCTTGATTTAAATTTAAATTGTTACCATAGTAGATTTACATAAAATCTTGAACTTCTCTGACCTAAATCACATACCCTTAAAATAAAATTAGGATATATGAGAAGTCTTGTCTTTAAGAGTGGGTATGTACATTTCATATTTGTTTGAGTGTTTTGTCATTTCTAGATTAGAATATCTGTAGGTCAAAATTTAAAACTTCAAGGGTTTTAACGCATGATTTGTAGCCAAGAAATTATGGTCAATAATTTTTACTTAAGCATGTTCTCGTTTTTGTAGTTATTTCAATACATTAGAACCATAGTGAACACCTGTCTGTGTAGTATCTTATTCAGTTTTTTCACAAGCACTTATGTCAAGTAATCATGAGAAAATACTCTCATTTCTTAATTATTGAAAGGCTAAAATAATAATTTCACTGATGCTTTTGAAATGTAATAAGAGGATTTCTGCAAAATATTTTGAGAGTCTTAAAATATATACTATAATCATTGTTTACTAAGGTGGACATTTTAGGAGTTTTGTTATAGTTATTGTTTTTGATTGTTATAATTGTTCTACATATTTTCTTGTATATGTTTTAAAAATGAAACATTTAAATGATTCTATAAAAATGCAGGTCACTTATATTTCACTTTTTAAATTTTCAAGAAGACAGACCAATGTAAAAGTGTCTTTTATTACTTCCTTACTACTTGCTATTGTTATGCAACAATTTACATCATTTTATTTATTCATCTATTGGTTGATGGCAATTCCATCTCACCAATAGCTCAGATCAAATTCCTCCCGGTTGCCTGTCTTTCTCTCATGTTCTACATTTGAATCGTCTGCATAATTTGTCAGCAACATCTCAAAGTACTCCCCAAACTCGACCACTTCCAGAAACCAAACTTCCCTGCTGCCACATGCATCTGAGCAGCCTTTTCTCTTTCCTGCATCATTGTGATAGATTCCTAAGGTCTAGCCTCGATTTTTAACTTGCTCCCCTCAGTTTATTCTCAGCACTGCCATCAGAGTGGTTTGCAAATGTATAAACCAGCTCTTCTCAGTGTGTTGCATCTTCCCATGTCACTCAGAACCTGTCAATGGCTCACAAGACCCGAGGTGTCTCTGCTCACCTCTCCCACTTCACCTTTACCTTCTCACTTGCTCAGTCTGCTTCAGCCACAACCGGCCTTCCTGCTCTTCTTTGGGTACTCCAAACATATTCCCACCTAAGGCCCTTGGACCTGGCTGTTTTCTCAGCCTGGAAAGCTCTTTCCCAGAAATGATCGCCTTTACAATACATCCTACTATGTCCAAAATATTTAGAATTTTAACACAACCTCCAGGACTCCCACCCCATATTGCCTATATACCTGACTCTACTTTATTGTTCCCATTATTCATATAGTATTTATCAGTGTCTAATATCCTATACAGTATATGTATTGACTATTTTTTTATAGTCTGTGTTGCTCTTTGATGATATATGCTATCATGAGGTAAGGAATCATCAATATACCAAAAGAACTTAATGTCAGGCATATAATATGTGCACAATAGATTTTCGAATAAATAAATTTAAATGATTTTATCTTACTTAACGTTTATAGGACATCCCATTTAGTAACAGCACGCTGGATTTCATCATGATAAAACTCAGTAAAGTCAGATGACTTTGGATGTTAAATAGAAAAATCCTAAGCTTCTCTCAGTTTAACTTTGATAGAGTAATTATTAAATACTAACTGCAATATAAAGGGCAGCTTATAGCTTAAGGTCACTTACACAATGATTGGCCCAGTTTTACATACTGCAGGGGCTTATAATCCAATAGTGGAGATGTAAAGCTCACCAGTGTGAAATATGAATGTATTATGAGGTTCTCACAAAGAGTAGACTTGGCCACAGGAGAATTCTTATGGCTTTGGATCAAGCTTTAAATTAATTGTGGAATTTACTTAACATTTCCAGAATGGGTGTAATTTGTAAAACAATGAATGTGATTCTTTCAGGCAGGAGTTACACACTATGGAAAGGTACAAGAATGGAAAGCCTAGGAATCTTGATGGAAAATAGGACATGTGCTGGTTAGCAATGAGCAGTGAGTGTCCTTAGAGAGGGAGTGGTTAATTTGTGATGTACTTTTTCGGCCATGACCAGATTTTCCCTGATGTATTGGAAAGTCATGAACATCGCAATATTAAGACATAGTTACTAAGTAAGGTAACTGAAAAAAAATACTAATTCTTAGGCATCATTATACTATAATTTTTGGCACATGTTTCTGAACCAAATTGATATTAACAGGTAAAAAAACACCATAATTGTAGGAGCAATTTGCTATACTAAATATTTTGATACACTTGAGTTAGGATACTTTCAGAATAAATAATTCCATATGCACAACATTTATTATATCAATAAAGCTAAAAGTATGTATGTAAATTAAAAAAACAAGTATTTGTATTTGACATTTAATTAACCAAGTGATACCATATTAGTGACAAATCTAATCTTTAAGTCAAATAATTTTAGATGAAAGTGAAATCATTATTCTACTTGCGATTCTAAATTTAAGTTAAGCTGGGAGGAAAAGCAGATGTCATTTTGAATTGGTTTTATGTACTAAGTTTAGGGTAGATGAAAATATCTAGGGGCCAGATATTTGTTGCGCGTGAAAGAAAAGTAAATAAATGTATTCATATGGCATAATAATAGCCTTTGTGATAAACCTTTATCTAAAGAACATTAGAATCATAATGCATTCCATCCTTTCTATACCCAAAGTAGGACTAGTTTCATTCAATCAATCAGTTCTATTGGGAAAAATAGAACTTGGGTATTGAAGGGATACCTGCACTCCCATGTTCATTGCAGCTCTATTTACAATAGCCAAAATATGGAAATAACCTAAATGTCCATCAATGGACAAATGGATAAAGAAAATTTGGTATACCTACATAATGGAATACTACTCAGCCATAAAAATGAATGAAATCCTGCCATTTGCAGCACATGGATAAGTCTGGAGAAAATTGTGTTAAGTGAAATAAGCCAGACAAGAAAAGAGAAACACCACGTTTTCAGTTATAACTGGGTGCTAAGAAAGAAAGAAAGAAAAAAAGAAAGAAAAGACCAAAACAATTCATTGAACTTTCAGAATACTAGAAATGGGGGTGAGGTGGGGAGAGTGGGGGCTGGGGAGGGATAGGCTGGGTAAAGGGCATAAAAAAAATCATGATTTGTAATAATAATATGCTTATAATAAATAATATTAAAAAACAAAAAACAACAAAAAACTTAGAAATAAATTAAAAGAAAACTCTATATTAAACCTATCATCATTAAAAACAGGCCTATTTTTGCACAGATGATCAAACATTAAGATGGTGAAACACAAAGTAAACAAATTTCCTAATGGAAATCTGACTACTGTCCTAGATGTTACCTCTGTTTTTATCTTATGGCTCATTTTGGCTTAGTTTTCTCTTTTCCTTTTGAGAGAATTTAAAATTAGCTTCTATCTTCCAAGAGAAGATAGAAGGACGTGGGAAAAGAATTGGTATAGATAATCAATGAAAACTATAGCGTGTTTATTTTTGCTCCCAAGAGTAAGAGCAGCATATTTAGATTGGGGATAAAAAGGAAAGGCTAAAGAATCTTCCAGGCATTTTCCTCAAAATTGAAATTGTAAGAAACTAACACGCAGAAATTCTACTGAACACATTGTATGGAGCCTCTTTAGTTAAGTTCTAATAACAATGTTGTTAAAAAGTAATGGCTCAGCTTTGCTTTCTGAGAATGATATTTGGCTTGGTTTCTGAACTTCATGCTACAGCAATGCATTTACTAAGATAAGCTAGTTTCCACCTTGGGATGTAGTATTTGTACAAATTCTTTATTTACCATTCTCCTAAAATCTCTTTAAAAAAAACCCAACTTTGCTATATTTATTCTCTTTTCACAAACCTCTCATCTTATGTTGTTCCTATATTTATTACTAAAAACATATGAAAGTTTATCATAAGGACTTATTTTTCTGCAATTACTAAGGAAGAATTTCAATTGTACATTATTCCCAAAGCCAGTTTGTCTAAGGAGAGGCAGGAGGAATGAGAAAGAGGAAGACAGGTCACTAAAACTTGATTCCATGACCCTGGCCATTTGCTTATGGTTGGGTGTACTGCAGTTGTTCTGTGCTTTTTCTTAGATATAAAGTTTAATTCTAATGGAATACAATATCAATTATAAACTTATAATTTAATTTACTAGTGGATGTCTCTCTTTTGTCTCTCAGTGGTTGATGAACCCATGTTAATATACTGTGGGTCATCACTTACGCATTTAAAAGTTGAATAGTATTGACTGCATGAATTGGACAGAGAAAATTGAACATATATAAATTCAGCCAGCAGAAATTCATGACAAGGCAATATAAAAAAGACTTGCAGCTTTAGGAAACTGTGTGCCCATCAACCACAATGATGACTCTTTACTCACGCTAGGGGTAATTATCTTGCAGATATATAGATGAGAGATGACCTGCCAATGTATATATTTTCAAAAGCAATGCCATTCCAGGTTATTACAGACAATTGTTTTCAAGCTCAGTGGTCACCCCCAAAATTGTAGTTAAGACCAAGCTGTCATAAATAACTTATTGGAGAGTAGTACCTCAACTTCTGAAGAAGTTGTCTACTTTAGGAAATCTCCTTTTAAAAAGCCAGAGGCAGAAGGAAAAAATTAATATATTAATGATTAACATTACACATTGAGTTGATTTAAAGATGTCATTCATTGCTCAATTTTCTTACAAATTACTTAATGTACTGAAATCTAGAATAAGCTGTTGTTAGCCCACGTATCACTTAAATGTGTTCTTAGCAGGAAAAAGAGTAACACATTAGAAAGGATTGATTAAAACATGACTAACAAAGAAATACTTGCCAAGACATGGGAAGGCTTAAGGGAGACTGACAAAAGATGCTAATTCACCGTAGAATGCAAGAAGCCTTAATTCAGTGGTGTGTTGGTAAATGTTTGACAACTGGCTCTGGTGACAGGGAGTGGGGCTGTGATTTATAGCATTTTCCAATTTCTGGCATGTAAATATTCCCACTATGGTTGATTTTAGACTAACTTTAATAATCGCCTCACAAAATTTCTGACAATTTAACACTTGTCTCTGCAAGCCACTAGGCCAGCTCCAGCACACCACTGGCTGAAGGAGGCAGAGAGAGGGAGCACTTCTAGTGGCTCACACTCACTTTGCAGTTGGAGAATAAGGCTTCAATCCAGGTTTTGCTAATTACTTGCCTTGTAACTTTGGACAAGTTATGCCCATTCACTGAGCTTCAGTTTTGTCACCTGTAAAATGGTACTAATGACATTACTAACATCATAAAGTTGGTGTAATGATTTGATGAGGTGATGCATGTAAAATATTTAGAACAATGTTTGACAGAGTCATTTCTTAACAAGTAGTATTTATTGCTCATTTATTACCCATATATGTAAGGCTATATTCATTATCATGAGAATTATAGCTGTTACATTTTTTATGTTTTTGCTTGAGGTGTGCCTATAATTTTATTTCTGTTAATCATAGACTGCTCTTAAAAATAAATTCTCACTGACTTGAAAGTGAAATATATATCAATTTTAGTTGGCCAATGCTTACATAGCATAGCGTCTTAATTTTTAATCGTCATCTTGTAGACAAAAGCAAACTATAACGCTCTATTTTTCAAAATATGATGATTTGTTACAGCCTTCTAGTAAACCCCATTGTTTTGTACTTTTACTCTGATTGTCAAATATTTTCTTTTTGTTTCAATATAATATTTCTCCTATATACCACAACTTAGCATTTCTGTTTTGTCAAGTTTGGATTTATTTCATAGTCTACGCAGTTACATATAATTATAATGTATCAACGAATAACCTTCACTCACAATATCTATTTTAATCCACACAATCATCCTTTTGAAATTAAGCACTACTTTTTGACATGAATATTGAGGTTCACAGAACTTAACTAATTTGCCCACAATTAAACATGTGACAGTGACAGATCTGGAATCTGAACTCAAGCCAGTTGAATACCAAGTTAGTGATGTAGTCAAGATGCAGAGTTGATATGAATGAGCAGGAAAAGAGAGGACATCCCTAGGGAACCATCAGCTTAGGAAGCATGTGTCAAGGAAAAAATTTTGACACTACAGTTCAGTGGAGAATCAGTAGAACTCATTTGTATCATAGAAAACTACAACTCTAAGAGTAAGTCTTTGGATTTATAAAGTAGCAGTACAGATAATTAAGGGATGGCTTTATTTTTTGTCAAGAGGTACTTCCAGAGAAGATGAAAACATATAAAAAGGTGGTGACCCTATTAACACATTTTAATTTACATGAATTACTATTTCATTCTTTGGAGAAAAGTTTTCTTCTAAAACATTTCTTTTCCACTTCGAATAAATGAAGGGAGCAGTTGTACTGGGGAATTCCACTGAATCTTTATTGGGGACATATACAGGAAGACTAATTGGTTGGATTGGGTCAGAAAAAGATGTAGGTTTCCTTCACAATATTTGATAGAAAAATGATTCAATATTCCCCAGTAACGGGCCAGTTCTAATTTTCAAGGTCCAATCGGTTACTTTTCTCCAGTTTAGATAAACTTTATAGTCTCCTGTGGAGAATATTAATGAAAAATACTTTAGCCTGTGTGAGATATTTAATGTGTACTTGCAAAACTACTTTAAAGCCCGAATTGTTACATATTTTCCATGTGCTCCTCAGGAGAGTAATTTAGGTATGGCATGCAGAGTTTTAATAAAAAATGAACCCAAACACCTACTTCTTTAAGTTTCTTCTCACAAATATATTTTTTAAAATCCAATGGCTATGTTCAACAGTGCTTAGAAAATGATGTGTGCATTTCATTATATTGATGTGCCTTAAAATTCAATGAAACATCAAAGATAAGATGGATCCTATTAGGAAAAATCAGAACCAAATGTAATACCTTACCATTTTTATGGTCAATGTTAGAATGTATGAATCATTATATTTTTGATATTTAGTATTAATAATTTTTAGCACAGACTTGTTCTGTACTAAGAGATGTATCAGGTTCACTTTACCATTCAATTGATGACATTGATCACACTAGTCATTAAACGTTTAACCAAAAGATTTTACGACCTGTATCCATTCAGTTATGCTTCTAGATATAAAAACAGCTCTGTGTAATAATACAATGTTGGAAAGCACAAACAATGAATTCCCCCAGATGAACAAATAGAAAATGTGATCATTCTTGGAAACCATAAAATTTAACAACTTTACCTTACGGTAAATAGAACAAATAATGACATATAAAGTCTTGCATAGGGTAGTGGTGATTGGGTGGTGACAGAGAACAAAATCTCTGGCAGAGTTTATCACTTTTTATTTTAGTTTGTTTTATTTGAAAATAATGACAATAATAATACTTCTCTGGTAGGGTTAAGGAAAGGATTAAATGAAATAATTTATACACAGCACTTGGAACAATGGTAGGCCCAGTGTGTCTGTTCAATAAATATCATCATCATTATCAAATGCTCTTAAGAAGTGCTTGCATTTAGTGGCATTTTCCAAAACACATCCTAGTTATTTGTAGAAATTTAGTACAAAATGTTGATTTGAATATGGTAAAGTGCATGCAATATTTTTCTTTTATCTTCAGTTGCTTATGAACCATTTATTAGTTTTATTCACATGACATGGCTAATTTTTAAAACCCAAGAAGTGTATTATATCACTGAATAGGTGCAGAGGAGTCCACAAATAAATATGGAAAAATTGATCTATAAAACTAATCATTACATATAAAATACTACAGTAGCCTCTCTCATAGTTTGAGGCCACAAGTTATCCTGTCGTATATCTGAGACCTGTTTTAGAGCCACTGACCTTCCATCTCATCAGAGCCTACTATGTAGCTGCTTATGATAAATCTACTACACTCCTTCGACTATGTGATTAGAAAGAACCAGACAGCCTCAGAGATCCGGTGGCAGCAATGATTAAAAGTAATTTGCTTGATGATAGGGAATAAAAACCATGTCTGATTTCTAATGTAATTGAAAAGTATGAGGTAGCAATTTATGTGAATTATTGTATCATACTAAGGAGAAGATATATATTTTCATATTTTTAAAAAGACACTATCCATCTATCTTATTTCCCCTAATTAGAGAGAAAAACATCAACTTTCAGTCTTTACTCATACGTTTGCTCATCATTCACACAAAACCTGGTAATTGTGAAGATGCTCAATCAATCACAGGGAGATTACCTCCCTGGGAACTGTCAAGATGCAGAGTCTTGGGGTCTGCTCTCTTTCTGGGAGCCCCCTTCATCAGCAGGCTGCAGGCCAAACTCACTGGCTCCTTCTGAGAAACCTTATTCTCGGTAGTCAACGACCACTCCCTTTTCTGTGTGTGACTCTATACTCTGTTGCTTCTCTCTGACTTGTCAAAAAATGCTATGAAATTGAAGAAAAATAAGTACAAGAAAATGAGCCTGGAAAATATTCCTTGCTTAGATAATGTTTACAATAAAACCCTTCCCACTAAGCAAAAATAAACTCAACCCATTAGCAATTAGGTTTAAGATTGCCCAATGACCTGCATTCATCAGTTCACTCTTGAGGGTGCCATAAGTTATCTAATCTGGGGGCTTCCCTGAGGCTCCTTTACAAAGTAATAATTCTCACCAATTCTTCCATTGCCTATGTCACTGAAGTTGCATAGGAGTTATAATTTTTGTCCCATTTTCCTACTAAAACTTCCGATCTCTCAACTCAGCACTAGTCCAGTTATCCTCCTTTTCTGCTCCATTCTCAGACTCCTGCAGACTGTTATATTAAATCTCACATTTGAGCAGATTGGTGTCAACACACTTTTAAGGAACCCAGTGGCAGCTGGGCTCAGCAGCCTTGTTATGCACATTGGTCAACTACCTGTGCTGCTCATCACAGCAACTTCTAAAATTCTTTACTATTCCCCTCATAAAATCTACTCTGCCACCAGCAACTTTGCAGTTAATTTTTCCTTCTTCACGGAGAAAATTGAGGCTTTTAACCTATATTTAAAATGTTTGCCTTTCCACTGACTCCCACATAGCCCGTTAGTATCCTGTACTATTCCTATTAAATATATCGATATATCCCTCCTCTAACCTAATGTCCCTCTTTAGCTACTGCCTTATCTTTCTCCTGCCTTTTATAGCCGAGCTGTTTAGAAATAGGATTTAAATTCACTAACACATTTAGCTTCTCATTTTAAATTTTAATCTACAACAAACTGACTTCTGCCCCATCAACTTCCCTGGAAATGTTCTGGCTAAGTTCTTCAACTACCTTCTAAATGCCAAAGCTGAGGAAATCTCTCCAGACCTCATTTTACTTGAAGTTTTTACAGCGCTTGTATTTATTCTTAGAGATATCAGTTATGTGTGTTTCTACCACAAAGATTATACTTTCCATTGTAGAAACTTTTGACTATTTAAAAAGAGGAGGGGGAGAAAAATATACGCATGTCTTCGCCACCCATGTTGTAGCAGTATTTAACATTTTTATATATTCTTTCCATGATTTTTTCTATCCAAATATAGGCATTTTGTACAAGTGAACATTATAATTTTTTCTTTAACATAATATCATAAATATTTCCCCATTTTATTAAATAATCTTTAAAAATAAGATTTTTAAGGCTGCACAATAAACCATTATATGTAAAAACATTATTTCATAATTACTGTGTCATTTTACCTTTATAGTTGTATAGTACCTTGCTTTTTTAATGTATGTTTTCTGCTTTACTTTTTTATTTCCAGTGGTAGTGAAGCACTGGTAAATTGTCTCTCAAAAGGAAACAAAAAGTCCTCCTTTTTAGCATTTGCCAATTTCCATGGTGTAAATAATCCACCAGTTTCAAACTACCAACAGTATGTCACTCAATGCAAAGATGGAAAGATAGGCTCAGAAACTGCCAGTAAAAGCTGGGTCCAGCACACCATTGCCCCTCCTCAAACACTAGAGCTTTTTATGTTTACTGCATCAAAAATAGGACAAAAAACCCAAAACACAACAAGAAATTTTGGTTTTGAGACTCCAAAGCTCAGGACCTGGTAAAAAATAATTAAGTCTCTAGAACCAAACACAGCACAGCATTGGGAGTTGTGTGTATACTGTCAGGGCTTTCTAGAACTTTACAGATTTTTCTAGCAGCCCAGCATGATACATAGGAAGAATAATTTCCAATGCACCCTAGAGGGCAAAGACAGAGAGGCAACAACACTGAAATGACCCTTCTGGGACAGGAAAAATACCAATGCTCTAGACTAGTAACTCAACTGGCATGGAATGAGGGCATCTCAGAAGATGCTGGCAGGAGTAGATGACACTGACCCCTGCTGGACAAATTCTCTTTTCAACATCTTCATAAAACTTAGATATATCACTAGAGAAGTAATAGGAGGGAGAGATAGGGGGTGATGGGATTAAATTAAATTACCTTTGCAACGCCTTGAAGAATAGAAGCTCACAAAAGAAATAAAGTTCAATTTCAGAAAAATTTAGGAAGTTGAATTGCTTGTGCACTTGAGTTTATGAATTCCTTTCTACTCACCAATTTTTTATAAATAATGCTTCTGCGTGTATCCTGATAAATAAATTTTCCTCTGCATCTCTAGTTAATTTAAAAGAATGAACAACTGTCGAGTCAAAAAATGAACAACTAGCAAAACAACTGTTGGGTCAAAGAAAATGAACAATTTTAAGTTTATAGAAGTGTTTGGGAAATTGTTTGACAGAAATCTCATAGCAATATCACAGCCCTGAACGGATCCACCAATCTTACCAATCTTCCAACTTCTTATCCCACAAACCCCTACCCACCCAGAATGCTGACACTGACATAGATAGCCTGAGATACCCAATCATCTTCCTGAAGGTTTGTTTTTAAAATTTTTGGTTGGGATATAGTTGTTTCTAATAGTCTCTAATGATTCTTTGTATTGTTGTGGTATCAGTTGTAATGTCTCCTTTTTCATTTCTGATTTTTATTTGGGTCTTCTCCCTTCTTTTTTAGTAGTTATCTTAGCTAATGGTTTGTCTGTTTTGTTTATCTTCTCAAAAAACCAACTTTTTGTTTCGTTGTTACACACGTGCCGTCAGAACACTACTGCTTTACTGAGCAAACAATAAAAATTCTCTTTGCTAGAACTGTCGTTCTTTCTGTTAGATATCTCCTTGTAATAACTTTAATTTTTTAGTTTGTAGTTAATGGTTTCCTGTAACTCATGAAGAATGTGAGCAGGGGTACCTGCTGGCACAGGGGAGGTTACTGGGACTGTTTTGGCAGGGATGGGATCAATGATATTTTTATTAGTCTTCACAGGCCTAGCTTCCTGAGCATCCAGAGGGCTTCCCAGAAGGGCAGGAAGGGGCACCGGTGAGGGGGGAGGGCTTAATACAAGCAAGTGGTGGTCTCCAAGCGGGACTGAGCTGAGTCTGCTATGTTTCTGATAAATTGCAATGTGTTGCAGATTTCTTTCTTATAAGAGCCCCAAACCCCTTTCGGTAAGAATTTTGGCTTTTATTCAAAGTGCAAAGGGTTTGAAAACAGATAACGAGATTACAGGACTTGGATTTTAAAATATGACTGTAGCTGCTCCTCAGAGAACAGGATGGAATGCTATCAAGAGCAGAAAGAAAGAGACTGGTGGGGAGGCTCTCGCAGGCGGCATGGTGGAGTGCTGCTCGTGACATGGAATATACCTTGGGAAATTGTCAGTGTTTTTAACATTTGACTGATGCAAGTTCCATTCAATAATCCCAGGGAATTATGTTAAAATGTGGTTACAATTTTGCCATTCAAAAATTGTCAGACACCATCTACCAGTTTTAACTGCAGAATGTTTTTGGTAGTTATTTATTTTTTTTTCAAATGATCATTTAAGCTAGAATCAAAATATGGAATTATGAAAATGTCCCTTAAAAGAAATTCCATTAACAGTGAAATGTTAAGTCACAATTGATCAGGAATTTGGATAACTAAGTGAAAGAATATCAAGATGGGAAAAGTATCAGTTTTTCTAAGAGACATAACTGGTCCAGAGAGACCATCAGTTTTTAAAAAAAAATTTTATGGTGGTCAAATACATGCAACATAAAATTTGGCATTTTAACTATTTAAATATACAATTTAGTGGCATTAGTTACATTCACAATGTTGCACAACCATCACCACTATCTGTTTCTAGAAATTTTTATCATCCAAGAAAGAAACTGTACCATTGGGCATTCCCTCCTCTCTCCATCCCTGGGTAACCTCTAATCTACTTCATGTCTTTATGAATTTGAATATTCTAGATATTTAATAAAAACAATCATAAAATATATGTCCTTTTGCATCTGGCTTATTTCACTTACATAATGTTTTCAAGGTTGCAGCACGCATTGAAACTTTATTCCTTTTGTGATTAGAGCATGGTGCTATAACACTAAGGTCAAGGGTTCAGATCCCTGTACCAGCCAGCAGCCAAATGAACAAGCAGACAAACAAAACAAAACAAAAAACCTTTATTCTTTTTTATGGCTAAATAAGATTTCATTATATGCATATGCCCAATTTTATCCATTTATCTGTTGATGAATACTTGGGCTGTTTCCACCTTCTGACTGTTACAACATAATGCTACAATACACATTCATGAACGAGTATCTGTTTGAGTCCCTTTTTTCAATTCTTCGGATTATATACCTGGGAGTAGAATTGCTGGCCATATGGTAACTCTATGTTTGACTATTTGAGGGACTGTCAAACACTTTGCACAGTAGCTTCGCCATTTTACATTCCTAACAGCAATGTACAAGATTTCTCCTTTCTTCACATCCTTGCCAAAAATTGTACTTTCTATATTTTTTTTGTTTGGTTGGTTTGGTTTTTATTATAGTCATCCTAGTAAGTGTGAAATGAAATCCCATGTGGCTTTGATGTGCATTTCCCTGATGAATGATGATGTTGAGGATGTTTTCATGGGCTTATAGGCCACGTGTATATTTTTTTTGATAAATGTCTATTCATGTGCTTTGCTCATTTTAAAAATTGGATTGTTTGTTTTTTTGTTGTAGAGTTGTAGGAGTTCTTTACATATTCTGGATATTAAACACGTATCAGATATATGGTTTGCAAGTATTTTCTCCCATTGTGGTGGCCATCTTTTCACTTTCTTGAAATGTTTTTTTATGCATTAAAGGTTTTGATGTTGATGAATTCCAATTTCTTTTATTGCTCTTAGTTTTGGTGTCATGTATGAGAATACATTGCTAAATCCAAAATCATAAAGATTTACCCCTATGTTTTCTTCTGAAAGTTCTATGGTTTTAGCTCTTATATTTAGATTGTTGATTATTTTGAATTAATTTTTGGATCTGGTGTGAGATAAGAGTAAAACTTTATTCTTTTGTATTTGGAAATCCAGTTGTTACATCAGCATTTGTTGAGAGGTTACTGTTCTCCATGGAGTGAACTTGGTCCCCTTTGCTGAAAATCAATTGACCATAGATATATGAGTTTTATTTCTGGAGTTTCAATTCTTTTAATTAGTCTATTTGTTTGTCTGTAAAACAGTACTATTGTGAAGCTTTGTAGTAAGCTTTGAAAATGGGAAGTGTGAGTTCTTCAACTATGTTTTTCTATTTTAAGATTGTTTTGGCTGTCCAAGGATCCTTGCAATTCCAGATGAATTTGACAATCAGTTTTGCATTTTTGAAAAAAAAAAAAGCCAATAGAAAAGCTCTAATCACTCTCTTGTGTATTCTTTTGAATCCATCTATGAATATAGATAGTTTTACTCCTTCATTTACAATTTGGGTAACTTTTCTTTTTTTTTTTATCTAATTGCTCTTGATAAAACTTTCAGAGCAGTGCTAAATAGAAGTGGTAAAAGCAGGAATTTCTGTCTCATTTGTTCCCAATTTTAGTGAGAACATTTTTAGTCTTTTACCATTGAGTATGATATTAGCTGTGGGTTCATTGTAAACTCCTTTGATTATGTTGAGGAAGTTCCCTTATACCTCTAGTTTTCCTAGTGTTTTTATTATAAAAGGATTTTGTCAAATACCTCTTCTTCATTAATGGAGATTGCCATGTGTTTTGATGCTCTGTTGTTTGGTGCATATATGTTTATAACTGTTATGTTTTCTTGATGAACTGATTTTATTACTATGGAATGTTCATCTTAGTCTCTTGTAACAGCTTTAATTTAAAGCCTATTTATTCCCCTCATATTAGTATAGCCACCTCAGTTCTCTTTTGGTCAGCTTGTATTAAATATCTTTTTTAATCCTTTCATTTTCAATCTATTTTTGTCTTTAGATCTAAGGCAAGTCTCTTGAAGACAGCATATACTTGGGTAATTTTTAAATACATTTTTCCAATTTCTGTCTTTTTTTTTTTCTGACCGGTCAGGGGATTGCAACCCTCGGCATGGTGTTGTCTGCACCACACTCAGCCAGTGAACGCACCGGCCATTCCTATATAGGCTCCAAACCCGAGGCCTCAGCTCTCCAGTGCCGCACTCTCCCAAGTGAGCCATGGGGCCGGCCCCAATTTCTGTATTTTGATTGAAGAATTTATCCCATACACATTTAAAGTAATTACTGATAAGAAAGAATTTCTGCCTTCTTGCTATTTGTTGGCCGCCTATATATTTATTTGCTTCCTCTTTGTGTCTCATTACCCCCTTATTTCCTTCTTTTGTGTTTAGTTGAATTTTTAGTATGAATCATTTTGATTTTTTTCTCGTGTGTGTGTGTGTATTATATTTTTTGTGATTACCATGTGAATTACATCTAGCATCTAAATTTATAAAAATCTCATTTGAATTTATACTGACTTAACTTCTTTAGTGTACAAGAAAATGCTGCTTCTGAATAGGTATGTCTATTTTACATTGTTCTTATTAAATTACATCTTTATATATGTATGGCAAGTGATATGGATTTATACTTGTTTTTATGTATTTGTCTTTTAAATACCATAGAAAATAAAAAGAGGAGTTGCAGTCTCAAAATATGATAGTAATGGTTTTTATATTTGAACATATTGTTACCTTTACTAGAGAGTTTTATTTCTGCATATTGCTTCAAATTACTTTCTAGTGTCCTTTCATTTCCACCTGAAGGACCCTCTCTATCATTTCCTTTAGGGAAGTTCTAGTGGCAACACATTTTCTCAATTTTTGTTTATCTGAGAATGTCTTAATTTCTTATCATTTTTGAAGAACAGTTTTACTGGATGTAGAAATCTTTGCTGATATTTATTTTCTTTCAGCACTTTAAATATGCCATTCTCTCATTTTCTGGCCTCCATGGTTCCTAATGAGAAATCAATTATTAATCTTATTGAAAATCCCTTGTACATGATGAGTCACTTCTCTCCTGCTTCTTTCAAGGTTCTCCCTTTGTGTTTTGACAGTTTGATTAAAACGTGTCTTGCTGTGGAACTGTTTGAATTTACTCAACCTGGAATTTGTTGAGTTTCTTGTATATAGAGATTCATGTATTTCATAAGATTTTGGAAGTTTATGGAAATTATTTATTTAAACATTCTTTTGCCTATTTTTCTGTTCTCTTTCTTGAACTCCCATAATATGTATGTTGGTCTGCTGGATGGTGTTTCACAGGTGTTTTAGGCTTTGTTCACTTAATTCTTTCTTTGCTTTTCAGAATGAATGATTTCAATTGTTCTGTCTTCAAGTTTGCTGATTCTTCTGCCTATCTAAATCTGCTGTTGAAACTCTTCAAGTAAATTTTTAATTTCAGTTGTAGTTTTTAGCTCCAGAATTTCTATTTGGTTTCTTTTCATAGTTTCTATGTCTCTATTGGCATTTTCATTTTGTTTGTACCTCATTTTCCTGATGTTCTTTAATTCTTTGCTCATGTTTTTCTTTACCTCTTTGAATCTATTTAAGACAGTTGTATTAAAGTCTTTTCTAGTTATTCCAATGTCTGGCCTTCCTCAGGTGAGGTTTTTATCAATTTATTATGAGTTAGCTTTTCTTTCCCATTTCTTTTGTTCTTTCTTTCTTTTTCTTCTCCTTCTTCTTCTACTTTTTTTTTTTTTTTTTTTTGGTGGCTGGACATTGAGGGGATCCACACCTTTGACCTTGGTGTTACCAGAACTATATACTCTAGCCAAGTGAGCTAACCAGCCAGTTCTGTACTTTCCTGTTTCTTTGCATAACTTGTGTGTGTGTGGTTTTTTGTTTTGTTTAGGAAAGCTGGACACATTTGGATATCATAATGTTGTAATACTCAAAATCAGATTCCCCTCCTTCTTCAGGGTTTACTTTTTCTTTTGATTGTTGAATGCTGTAGTAGAACATTTATTTAGTGACTTCAAAACTACTTTTGCAATGACTATGCACTTAGCTCATATTCAGGCAGTGTTTTGACAGGGATTTCTCTGAATTCCAGGAGTTAAAAACAAAAATAACAAAAACAAACAAAGAAAAAATTCTCCTGGCCTGAAGACTGAGTCTGTGCTGGGGCTCTCTTTCATAACTTAGCCAGTTTTCCCTGAGCCTAGGTCTAAGCCTAATGTAAATGCTTCATGTCTTTTAAGGTATTTTCTGAGCATATGTCTCTCTCTGGCATATGTGTGCCTTCTAAATTCTCTCGTTTCCGTGCGTGCTTCTGAATGCCTAATTTTCCAAAGAAAGTCTCTTCAGCTTTTTCTCTTGGTCTTTAGATGACTTATTGTCTGTCTCACCATAATCTTTTGTTTCAGATAACTGTAGGTTGTTTGTTTGACAGAGGTGGGCACCTGTGTCGTTCCTTCAGGTAGCCCCCAGACATGTTAGAGGAGACATACACAATAATTTGAAAATAGCATCTGCTCTGTTGAGAGGTTGGGGCAAGGGTGAGTAAAAATGGCACAAAGCTTTTCTATCATTTTTAGGTTGCTTTTTTCCTGATTTTTTTCATTTTTTTTTTTTTTTGTTCCAAACCTTTGACTGTTTTTCAGAGTTTTTACAAACTTTGTTCTGACAGGTTCTACTTGTTTTTCAATGTTTCTTTGAGGGTATGGGAACTTGGAGTTGCCTATTCCATCAATTCACCGATGTCAATCCCATAAATATTTTGCTCTGTATTTATGAACATAATGGAAAAGTAGATGTGTGGATGAAGATTTGATGAACAGTCTGTAATATAAGGCAGCAAGGTAAATAATAGCTCCTAAAGAAGGGGTAGAGAGACAACAGTTTTCTATTAAAAAATGACTCTCCGATAAGAATGGGTTCTCAAGAATGGATTGGCTCATTAAATGGTGGGTGAGTAGATACATTTTTCAGTTTTGTGTTAAGGATTTATTAAAACATTGCTAATGCATAAGAAGGAATGCTTTAGATAATTGCACTTAATTAGTTAAGCATGTAAACAATGAGATACATTTCTACATTACTAAAATTTCTTGAAATACTTGATGTGAAAAACTTGATTTTTGTAGTATGGCTGTACAATAATTTAGCTAATTAATTGTCCTTCTGCTAGACCTTTAGATTGTTATCAAAAATTTGCTGTTATAAATAGTGCGGCGATAAATACCACAGTATCAAGATCATCTTGAATCTTATACTTAGGTATTGTCTACCTCTTCCAAAATTAGAATATAGACCTTCTTATTTAAGGTAAATCTCTTGAAATTACAAAGAATGTAATCAGTTTACATAGAACCCACATATAAAATTATAAAATGTATTTTTCTTTAGAAATAATTTTTGAGAGGAAATGAGCTATTTAAGAAAGTTTTTGGGGGGATGAGAAGAGATAAAGAGATAGTGAATAAGACAGATTCTTGGCAGTCTCATCTAGGAGGTATTATTCTTTTATTTGTCTAGATTTTGGGGGCTATGGGGATATTTTATTCTATCAAACAGAGCTTATCCATTTGAATTATTGTGTTTACCGCATGCATAACTGAGGACTATTGGTGCCAGTACTTTAAGATAAATTAGCTTAGGCTGAGGAGAAAATAGGAAAATGCTGAATAAATGACAAAGCTTTTACTAGCTTAAGTTACTACACACAAAACTGGCTCTTTAACTTAATCTTTTATAGATTCACAAAAGGCTGGAAATGACTATTTTGTTCAGTGTTGTACGTGACTTTTACTAATTAATCTGCCTTTTCTACCAAGCATGAAAGCAGTGTGGAGAAAGCTGAACGTCAAGGGTATGTAGAGATTGCAGATCATTTTGTTTCAGTCTTGCTCTGAATCTTATTCAGATAATTAAGAATCTCCATAGTTGGAACAGGGCACCAGAAGAAACAAGAGTCCCAGGTGATTGTGTTAGGAGGTAAGAGACAGTAGAAGTAAAATTCATACTTGACTTAGCTCCTGTAATTATTCTAATTTAAGCTGTGAGAAGGTATGAAAAAGAGCAAGTTTTAACTTTTACTTACGTTTGTAAGGTGCTACTCTAGAAATAAAAAAAGCCTTTGATTAATTGATTGATTGATTGATTTAATGACCTCAGCATGGTAACTGTGTTTTCAAATTTGATAATTAATACAAGCCCGGTTTTGGTCTAGTAAGGTCTACATTTTTTGAAATATTTTCCCAATCTCGTTAAAATAACTTTCAACCCAATTATATATAATTAAGCAGATTTTCTAAATCTGTTATTTCAAGGTCTTCCAAAAGTAAGTGTTATTATATTAAAAATTTTGATTGAGACACCTAGATATGAAAAACATTGCATCATAAAGTATGTAATGAGTCAGATCAAGATGTAGATATCAAGAGGAAATGCCAAGAACTAATCCTCACTTAGTTTGAAGATAAAAGATTATTAGGATTTTTGGTAATAAAGAAAAGATTTTTATGAAGATGATTTCTTCAGAGAAATCTTGCTAATTGTCCCACCCACCAATACACACGAGGAAGGAGTGTGTGAGTTAGTGAAAGTATGTGTGTGTGTTTATATGTGTAGGGGCATTGTTTACCTTCTTTACCTTAAGGGTAGAAGGTGAGGCTTCGAAGGAGCCACATGGAAAGCTTGCTTCATGCTTCCTGAAAGGTGGAAAAATGGTAGGATGGATCTGACTCCTGCATTAAAGCTTAGTGGTCTACAAAACAAAACATGACAAAACAAAACAAAATATAGCTAAGAGAAGTGTTGTGAAAGCAGAGCACAGGAATTGCCCTGCACTTTTACTGGCAGGGACAAAGGACATGTGAGTGTTTTCCATGAACCAGATGTGATCCTTGAGGTAGTGAGAGGCAGCCTGGATCCGTTTTGACACCTGAACAGGTAAACCACCTGAGAAGAGGATGAAACTCTAAGGAAATTCTCTTCAAGGGAAAGTCTGTGTGGCTGGAACTTCTGAAAACTAGGGGTAGAGAGAGAAGTGGCAAGAGATGTCACAGAAAACGCCCAGGTTGCAGCTGGATGCAACCATCAGATTGGCAGGTGGGGGGAACTCTGAAAAAGTCATAGGAACATCCATGAAAGAGAGAGAATCTGCTTTAAATATCTTCTGTGTCAAGAGGGAGCAAAGCCAATTTACAACAGTGCTGTTAAGTAAGAACTCTCCAACCACTTGCCTCTCTATTCTCTCTCTTTCTTCAGATCTAGTAGCATTAGAAGCAGTGACTTGCATGGACTGAAGAGGTGAGTAACCTAGGGAAAAGCTGCTACTCACACCCTCCCACATCACAGATTTTCATTTCTATTAGCCCACCTGGAGGAAGAAGTCAACAAAAGTGAAAGTGTTGATCAACATTTTTGACTAGACTTTTAAAATTACCGAATTGAGGCCATTTTTATACCTTACGGGGGCCACAGGAATTTCTGTTATCTAAGGGCAAGAAAAAAAGTCTGAGGTTCAAGATTCAAATATACCTAAGGTTCTGGATGCTTTAATTGCCCAGGCAGCTTTTTAGAGCCCTGGAAATGATGTGAAATAATCATATGTTTCTGTAAAATTTGTAAACATAAGACATTTTAAATGTCTTACGTTTATTTAACTGTCTTCAGTTAAATTTCTCCTCTCAGTCTTACCCTCTTTGAAGAGACTCTAGGCATTTTGAGGTATTCTTAGCTTTCAGAGAAATATTGATATTTTTTAACATTGTTAGTTGTATCAAAATTTAAAAGAATAGTTAAGGGTAAACCATGGGGAAAGATAAGATTGACACAACACTATTATATAAAAAACATAAAAAAAAAATTATGTTCCCAGCAATACTTATAGACTATCAAAGAGAACATACAATAAATAAAAGAAGTATTTTTCAGATTTTTGTGAAAAATATTTTTGAAAAGTCACACTGTTATGAGATTCTGAATAGCCTATTTTATGACTAACAGTTTTAAATAATGTTTTGTTTGTAAGCTATTTACAAAAAGATAGAAATTATTTACATTAATTGGGCCATAAGACTGGATGCCTATGATGAGAACACTGAAAAGTCAAGAAGTTTCATAGACTAAAAAAAGGCTCGCTTTAATTGACTTGCACATAAATAAGTAAACATGGACAGATTAGACCAATGTTTTGAAGTAAGGACTTGAGGAAACATTCAGCATTATTTTGAGATGCTAAGAGATTAATTGTAGTCATTCAATTCTCAGGGAAAGATGTTTCCTCTTTACAGGTTGTGGTGACAGGAGCATTCTTGAAATAATAGAAATGCTATGAGAATCAAGGAACTAATTGCAGAATTTGATTAATTTTTACTCTAGCACTGTGAAAAATAAAAGCAAAAACACACCAATACTTATTCCAAAAAAGAGAAAACTTTTACAAATTGAGATGGTATATCCACTTAAAAAATACAGAAGACAATGTTTACTCTACTGTTATAGAGTTTTCATCAAATATGATGAATATAGAACAGCTGGAAATTATTATTGTGTGCTACTGGTAAAAGTGAAACACTAGAAAATTTTTAGCTTTTTTTTTTTAACAAACAAAACCATCTGTCACTTTATTCAACAAAGTGGAGTAGTGCGTGCAATTGTAACTTCTGCTTGAACAACAAATAACTATCAGAAAAGTAAAGAAAAAGAGCTGCAATCATGCTTTCAAGAATTTCGGTATGTGACCCGACCTGAGGTGACATCAGAAATAGTCGTGTTACATTCAAAAATCTTCCTCTCAGTAAAAACAATAGAAACACTGGCAATGGTGAACAAAATCAAGTTTTTCAGAATTTTAGAAATTTACCAAAGGGATTAATACAGGGGACATTTATTCAAGAAAAGCAGCTGAATCTCAGTAAGAACAGTCAGCTTTGTCACATTTTAACTTCTCCTAACTCCCATCCTCCTCTCCCAAATTCCATGGTAACCTTTAAAGCCAACAGTTCTGCAATCACAGTGAAAACCAGCAGCATAGCAGACATTAGAGGGGGCAGAACAAGCTTAGAATCTCCCCTACCCCCAAGTACCATTCTCAGAGAATTGCCATTGTCTGACCTTTCTGGCTGTTCTGTGGCAACCCCCACTAACAGGGCTGTTCTTTATAAGACATGACTTAGCTCACGTAGTTTGAACAGCCTTTCACATGGGATCATTTGTTTAAAAAAAAAAAGAAAGTCAGCAGCAATTGCTTAACAAGTGACTGAGAACAGTGATAACAGTCATTTCCATGGGTGGCTTTGAAAAACTTCATCATATTGCTGGAAATCTAGAATGCCACACACATACCCAGGGGTGGGAGTATGCCCCCGAAAGACTTGAGAAGGCACCAAGTTGCCACTGCTGGGTGATCTTGGGTTCTATGTAAGCAGGAAGTGAAGACTAAAGCAGAATTGTAAGTTGCCTGCCTGAGTGTAGAGGGCATTCCTTAATAGACATACAGAGCCTTTCAACAAAGGCTAGGGGATTTACCGATTCCTGGCATTTAAGGAAAACTCTGCAAAATCATTTGCTGACCACTAAGCTAACCGAAGAGGGACTTCAGTGGCCACACATGACAAAGAAAACAGACTGTACAGAATAAGCCAGGAAAGTCACTAAACAAACATAGCAAAACAACATCAACAAACAACAACAACAAATCATCTAGACAGGAAAGATGGGATTTTAGAATTGCCACATTATATTATTCAGAATGTCCAGTTTCTTAAAGAATTATGAGACATGCAAAGAAATAATAAAGTACGTATGACATATAAAAAAAAAGTCAAACTCTGTTGTTTCTGACATTGTGCTGCTAATGAAGTAGAATTGAATAACCCATAAGCAGTCTTGTAATCATTAGAGTGAGTGATGGGTTTACTGGCCTGTGAGCAGGGAAGGGAGAAAAGGATAAGATTGACACTGGGTTTTAGGGTTAGACCTTTATACTGAGCAGAATTGCTTTGCATTTTTTAAAAAAATTTTTTGGTTGAATTGTAACATACATTCAGAAAAGTGCACAATTCTTAAGTATGCAATCTGATGATTTTCAGAAAGTAAACACCACTGTGTGATCATAATCCAGATTAGGGAATAAACATTACCTTAATTGCAGGATTCCCTCTCATGTTTGCTTCTAGTCATCACCTCTTGATCCTAATTTTTCACAACATCAACATCGATTATCTTTCACATTTTTAAGCTTGAGACAATGGGGTCATAGAGTCCATGCCTTTTTGTGTCTAGCTTCTTCTGTTCAATATTATGTCTAAGAGATTCATCCATGCTGTACATTTATTTATATTTTGTTTGTTCTCACTGCTGAATAGCATTATTATATGAACATAACATAATTTATTTATTCTTTGTACTTGATATAAATTTGGGTTGTTTCCAGTGTTTGACAATTACAGAGGCTGCTTCTAATAAACTTATTTATTAAAAAACAAATGAATGAACAAACAAACATGACTCCTTGATCCAAGCTCATAGTGAAACAAACAAAAACCCATGTTGCATAGAGAGAATTATCAGCAGAGACAACCAAGGTGGCGGCTATTTTCTTGATTTGGTGCTATTTCTTGCAGTTTGGGCTACAATTTCAATTTGCATGTTTCTCACAGGCCTGGGACTTCATGAGCACAAAAAATGACTAGCCAACTCTGTTTAAATCATTTAAATGTTTATTTCAGAAAATCCCTTAACACTTTAAGTCAATTGCCAATCCAGGCATTCTGAGCAAGTGCCAATTTGCTGCTCTTTCCACATGGGTGAGCCAGCTATCTTATAAAGCCTTTTTTTCAGTCAGTCAGATAAAACATATCCCTTAAAATCTATTGTCTGATGACATGCCAGGGCTCCAGAAGTTCTTAACAGTCACTTTTCAAAGCAACTCAAGAAGTGGGAGATGCCTGTGCCTTGTTGTAATATTGTTTCTGTCAATAATAATCACAAATAAAAGGATTTCTTTCCCAAGAGGAGAGCAAATTTGTCCTGAGAATGTAGACAGGAAAAAGCCCATGCAGCAGGATCCCAGATTCCTCCATCTAAGCACCCAGGCATTGCTGGGATGGCGGTACGTGAGGTCACCTCCATACAATGCATTCGGGAATTCTGAAATTTTCACTGAACTACAGAAGGGAAGTGGGAAGGAAGGCTTCCACTTGCTAAGTGAAGGAAGCCTGCAGAAAGGTTGGAGGGTGGGAGGTTTTTCAAGATGGCGGCGGCTGCGGCGGCTGGCGCGGAGTAGCTGAGGTGGAAAAGGTGACCACTGGGCCTCAGGCAGCCGGGAAACTTGTGGACATTCCTCTCGCCATCTCTTAAGGGAGGACTGCTGCTGCTGACCGGTCGTGGGGGGTGACCGCCACTTTACCCCCGGCAGGAAAGGCTGCCTCATTTACAGGCAACAGCTTTGAAGGGTGGAGCAGGAAAAGAACTGTTTCTTAGCTGCAAAAGCGAGTCTCTAAACAGGGAACATGGCGCCAGGGCTGCCATGGATGCAGCCAGGATCACGGAGGCCGGGGCCGCGCTGAAGGCGGCCAGCTGCCCTATTCAGGATTCGAGGTTTCAGACCGGCATTAAAGAAGATTCCTGGGAGCGCCCGAGCCGCGCCGTGACTGAACAGCCCGAGGCGGCAGCGGCCGAGAACTGGGAAAGGCGGCAAACCAGAGACAGAGAGAGAGCACCCGACCTGGCACAGCACTGTGAGTGACCCCTGGCACAGCTCTGTTCTGGGGGGGATGCCCACGCAGCTCCCGCCTGCACCACCAGGCCACTCACCGCCCGGTGCTGCCTCCATTTTCCCAGGTGCGGGCAGCCCTGCCCAGCTCGGCCATCACTGAGCCCTCCCACTTCCTTGGCCTGGCGCCGGGCTTTCCGGAGCCTACGGACCGGCCTCTGCTCCCACTCCCTCCGCGGTTCTCTGGCGGGGCTGGTGGCGGGGGGCGTCCCCGGCCAGTGTCGGGAGGGCAAGGAAGTACGGGCGGGCCGACTGTCACTCCACCATACCCTGGACTCCGGCCCCAGGTAAACTCCCTGTTACTGGGAGGCAGATACCATCTCTGCAGCCACCAGTTTGGAAAAAAGCCTAACGAATTTCTGGTTGGGAATAGTATGGTAGGAGAGTTCCCAGGTCCGCTTGAACCTGCCGGAGACCAGGCTGCAGGTGGGCGCTTGACTCAGTTTATACTGGGGGGATACAAAGGTGAACAAGACCCGAGAAAGATCTACATAGTGCTACAAAGGCACCCAGAGAGACCAGTCGTCTGTGCCTAGCAGAAACCTGGTAGACTTCCTGGGCGAGGTGGTGCCGAGCAGGGTCTTGAAGGCCCAGCTGATAGACAAGGGGTGCAGAAGACATGCCCCAGCCCAGCACAGTGCGCACAGAGTGGGGAGACGTGCGGCCAGGGAGGCGGAGACTCGACAGAGACCACACACCCGGTGGGGTCGCCACTGCACGATCTAACAGCCTGGGCCAGAGCACACGGAACAGGGAGAAGTCCTGCACAGGAAGTGAAAGCTCAACAGAGATCACACACCCTGTGGTACGTGATCCACCAGCCCAGCAGAGTCCAAGCTGACCAGAAAGGTGGCTCCCCGGAGAAGCCCAAGACCCGAGGCAACCACACACACAAGGCACTAGAGGCCAACTGAGCAGTCACGGAGGGAGCCATACGAAATTGGCAACCACAGCAACATCCTAGTTAGTCATTAGTCTCAAACTGGTGGACTGTGAAACCCCCTGCCACAATGAATAAACACCAAAAAAAAGATACCAGAAATACAAAAAATCAAGAAAGTACACCACCAAAAGTTAATAAATCTCAAACTCTAGATCCTATAGAACAAGAAGCCCTTGAAATGACTGACAAGGAATTTCGAGTGATAATTCTAAGGAAACTGAATGAGATACAAGAAAACACAGCTAGACATCATGATGAAATGAGGAAAAGTATACAGGATCTGAAAGAGGAAATGTACCAGGAAATCAATGTCCTGAAAAAAAATGTAGCAGAACTTCCTGAACTGAAGAAGTTATTCAGCGAAATAAAAAACACAATGGAGAGTTTAACCAGCAGGCTTGTCGAAGTTGAAGAGAGAACCTCTGAACTTGAAGATGGGCTGTTTGAAATAACACAAGCAGACAAAAAGAAAGAAAAAAGAATCAAGGACATTGAAGAAAATCTGAGAGAGATATCAGACAACCATAAGCGATTAAATATCCGAGTCATGGGTATTCCAGAAGGGGAGGAAAATGGAGATTCCATTGAAAACATATTCAACAAAATAGTGGCAGAAAACTTCCCAGGTATAGGAAAAATCACAGATCTTCAGATCCAGGAAGCTCAATGATCTCCAAATGTATTCAACCCAAAAAGACCTCTCCAAGACATGTCATAGTCAAATTGGCAAAACTCAGAGATAAAGAGAGAATCTTAAAAGCTGCAAGAGAGAAGCGTCAAATCACCTATAAGGGAGCCCCAATCAGGTTAACATCAGACTTTTCATCACAAACCCTAAAAGCTAGAAAGGAATGGGATGATATTTTCAAAATACTAAAAGACAAAGATTGCCAGCCAAGAATACTCTACCCTGCAAGGCTATCCTTCCGAAATGAGGGGCAAATAGTATATTTCTCAGACAAACAAAAACCGCGGGAGTTCACTACCACACGACCACCCTTACAAGAAATCCTCAAGGGAGTACTGGGTTTGGTTCCTGAAAAATAACTACCACTGCCATAAAAACCCAAGAAAAATCTAAACCCGCTAGTATAATAAAAATGGCATTCATGAAGAGAAAACAAGCTAACAAAAACACTATCTACAACCTAAGGAACCAACAAACACAGAAAACAAACAGTAAATCAGAAAGCAAGGAACAAAAGACACCTAAGACAACCAAACAACCAATAAAATGCTAGGAATAAATCAACACCTTTCATAAACAACTCTTAATGTAAAAGGCTTAAATTCCCCAATTAAAAGACACAGACTGGCTGACTGGATCAAAAAGCAGGACCCAACTATATGCTGCCTACAAGAGACCCACCTCACCCATAAAGATTCACACAGACTAAGAGTGAAAGGATAGAAAAAGATTTACCATGCAAACAGAAAAGAAAAACGAGCTGGAATAGCTATTCTTATATCTGAAAAAATAGACTTTAAACTAAAAACCATAAAAAGAGACAATGAGGGACACTACTTAATGACAAAAGGACTGATCCATCAAGAAGACATAACAATCATAAATATGTACGCACCCAATGTTGGAGCAGCCAGATTTATAAAACAAACTCTATTAGACCTAAAGAAGGAAATAGACACTAATACCATAATAGCAGGGGACCTGAACACCCCACTGTCAATATTAGACAGATCATCTAGGCAAAGAATCAGTAGAGAAACACAAGATCTAAACAAGACTCTAGACCAATTGGAATTGGCAGATATCTACAGAACATTCCATCCAACAACCTCAGAATATTCATTCTTCTCATCAGCACATGGATCATTCTCCAGGATAGATCACATATTAGGTCACAAATCAAATCTCAATAAATTCAAAAAAATTGGAATTATCCCATGTATCTTCTCAGACCACAATGGATTAAAACTAGAAATTAATAACAAACGAAACTCTGGAAACTATACAAACACATGGAAATTAAACAGCATTCTACTTAATGACATATGGGTCCAAGAAGAAATCAAGCAGGAAATCAAAAAATTTATTGAAACTAATGAAAACAATGATACATCATACCAAAACCTGTGGGATACTGCAAAAGCAGTATTGAGGGGAAAATTTATTGCATTAAACGCTCACTTCAGAAGAATAGAAAGAGGGCAAGTGAACACCCTAACACTTCACCTTAAAGAACTAGAAAAACAAGAACAATCCAAACCTAAAGTTAGCAGACGGAAAGAAATCATTAAGATCAGAGCAGAACTGAATGAAATTGAAAACCAAAAAACAATTCAAAAGACCAACGAATCAAAAAGTTGGTTTTTTGAAAAGATAAATAAAATTGACAAACCATTAGCATGGCTAACAAAAAAAAGAAGAGAGAAGACTCAAATAACAAAAAGTAGAAATGAAAAAGGCGATATTACAACTGATTCATCTGAAATACAAGGAATCATTCGAGACTACTATAAACAACTCTATGCCAACAAATTTGAAAATCTGGAGGAAATAGATAAATTTCTGGACACACACAAGCTCCCAAAACTGAACCGTGAAGACGTAGAAAATTTGAACAGACCAATAACAATAAAGGAGATTGAAGCTGTTATCAGAAGGCTCCCAACAAAGAAAAGCCCAGGACCAGATGGATTCACAGCAGAATTTTACCAAACAGTCAAACAGGAATTGACACTGATTCTTTACAAACTACTCCAAAAGATTGAAACAGACGCAACTCTCCCAAACTCATTCTATGAAGCAAACATCATCCTGATACCAAAACCAGGTAAAGATATAACCAAAAAAGAAAACTACAGGCCAATATCCTTGATGAATATAGATGCAAAAATCCTCACTAAAATACTAGCAAACAGAATACAGCAACACATACGTAAAATTATTCATCACGATCAAGTGGGATTCATCCTAGGGATGCAAGGTTGGTTCAACATACGCAAATCAATAAATGTGATACACCATATTAATGAACTCAAACACAAGGACCATATGATCATCTCTATAGATGCTGAAAAAGCATTTGATAAAGTTCAGCACTCATTCATGACAAAGACCCTCTATAAGTTAGGTATAGAGGGAAAGTTTCTCAACATAATTAAAGCCATATATGCCAAACCCACAGCCAATATCATCCTGAATGGGGAAAAGCTGAAAGCTTTTCCTTTAAGAACAGGCACTAGACAAGGATGCCCACTCTCACCACTCCTATTCAACATAGTGTTGGAAGTACTAGCCAGAGCAATCAGAGAAGAGAAGGAAATAAAGGGCATTCAGATTGGAAAAGATGAAGTCAAACTGTCCCTGTTTGCAGATGACATGATCCTATATATTGAACAGCCTAAAACCTCTACCAAAAAACTGTTGGAATTGATAAATGATTTCAGCACAGTAGCAGGATACAAAATCAACACACAAAAATCAGTAGCATTTCTTTTCTCCAATAGTGAACATGCAGAAAGAGAAATCAAGAAAGCCTGCCCATTTACAATAGCCACCAAAAAAATAAAATACTTAGGAATTGAGTTAACCAAGGAGGTGAAAAATCTCTATAATGAGAACTACAAACCACTGCTGAGAGAAATTAGAGAGGATACAAGAAGATGGAAAGATATCCCATGCTCTTGGATTGGAAGAATCAACATAGTGATAATGTCCATACTATCCAAAGTGATATACAAATTCAATGCAATCCCCATCAAAATTACAAAGACATTTTTCTCAGAAATGGAAAAAACTATCCAGACATTTATATGGAACAATAAAAGACCACGCATAGCCAAAGCAATGCTGAGCAAAAAAAATAAAGCTGGAGGCATAACACTACCTGACTTTAAGCTATACTACAAAGCTATAATAACCAAAACAGTATGGTACTGGCATAAAAACACACACACTGACCAATGGAATAGAATAGAGAATCCAGAAATCAACCCACACACTTACTGTCAGCTGATCTTTGACAAAGGCACCAAGCCTATTCACTGGCAAAGGGACTGCCTCTTCAGCAAATGGTGCTGGGATAACTTGATATCCATATGCAGGAGAATGAAACTAGATCCATACCTCTCACCGTATACTAAAATCAACTCAAAATGGATTAAGAATTTAAATATACACCCTGAAACAATAAAACTTCTTAAAGAAAACATAGGAGAAACACTTCAGGAAATAGGACTGGGCACAGACTTCATGAATACGACCCCAAAAGCATGGGCAACCAAAGGAAAAATAAACAAATGGGATTATATCAAACTAAAAAGCTTCTGCACAGCAAAAGAAACAATTAACAGAGTTAAAAGACAACCAACAGAGTGGGAGAAAACATTTGCAAAATATATATCTGACAAAGGATTAATATCCAGAATATATAAGGAACTCAACAACTCTACAAGAAGAAAACAAGCAACCCAATTAAAAAATGGGCAAAAGAGCTAAGTAGGCATTTCTCTAAGGAAGATATCCAAATGGCCAACAGACATATGAAAAAATGCTCAACATCACTCAGCATCCGGGAAATGCAAATCAAAACCACATTGAGATACCATCTAACCCCAGTTAGGATGGCTAAAATCCAAAAGACTCTGAACGATAAATGCTGGTGAGGTTGCGGAGAAAAAGGAACTCTCATACATTGTTGGTACTGCAAAATGGTGCAGCCTCTATGGAAAATGGTATGGAGGTTCCTCAAAGAATTGCAGATAGATCTCCCATACGACCCAGCTATCCCACTGTTGGGAATATACCCAGAGGAATGGAAATCATCAAGTCGAAGGTATACCTGTTCCCCAATGTTTATCGCAGCACTCTTTACAATAGCCAAGAGTTGGAACCAGCCCAAATGCCCATCATCAGATGAGTGGATACGGAAAATGTGGTACATCTACACAATGGAATACTACTCAGCTATAAAAACGAATGAAATACTGCCATTTGCAACAACATGGATGGACCTTGAGAGAATTATATTAAGTGAAACAAGTCAGGCACAGAAAGAGAAATACCACATGTTCTCACTTATTGGTGGGAGCTAAAAATTAATATATAAATTCACACACACACACACACACACACACACACAAAAACCGGGGGGGGGGGGAAGAAGATATAACAACCACAATTATTTGAAGTTGATACGACAAGCAAACAGAAAGGACATTGTTGGGGGGGAGGGGGGGAGGGAGAAGGGAGGGAGGTTTTGGTGATGGGGAGCAATAATCAGCCACAATGTATATCGACAAAATAAAATTAAAAAAATAAAAATTAAAAAAAAAAAAAAGAAAGATTGGAGGGTGAGAGATCAGGACACTCCCAAGGCACGTAGATAGAGAAGTTGGCCCTGGCTCTCAGACCTTGCTCTCTATGAACCTGAATGAATCTTTGGTGAATTACAGAGGCAAAGCCTCAGGCCATCCGAGCACCAGCAGCGTCAGGCATATCAGCAATATCTGAGAAGTCCTGACTGATGGTTCTGCCAGAAAGGAAGCCACCCATCTGCCCATTGAGGCTACCACATGGGGGTACTTGGTGGTCTACAAGGATGAATCCTATAAGCATTCAACCCTCATGACATGGTCAGAGAACAGCATCACTGTTCCCATCTCACAGATCTGACCTGTCACTGTAGTTACTACAATGAGCTTTCACTAGAAGGGTGTTCGGGTCTGTTTCATGATGAGCAGCAGGTCTGCTGCATGGAGGAGATAGGAGGATGAGGGTGAGCAGCATCTTGGACTGCAGGTTCCTGGAGGGTATGGGCTCCACCACCCCCAAGAAGACAGTGGAATTGCACCCGGAGAGTGAAAGGAGTGCTGAGCTCCAAGATCTTCTGTGAACATCATTTAATGAAGGGGATCTGGGCTGGGGTCAGTAGACTAGACCCCAATTCCCCCTGCAGATGTCTCAGCTTTAGTGTGCGAAATCCTCAGTGAGTATTCAGATGTACTGCACATCAGTCTCTGATGCAGTTATCTCTGAGGGTCTCACACAAGGAGAACCACTGCAAAATTCGGTCTCCAGAACTATAGTCCTCCACCCCCCCACTCCACTGCAAGATTTAAAACTATAGGTTCCCAAGCCTCTACCATAGGCCACCTCACAGTGTAAAGCAGAGTTCATGCACTGGACCCAGTCTGCAGTCATGCCATTTGGCCTTCCTTCAACATGACTTTGATAGTATACAAGGCACATAAAAGTAAATCATTTTCTACAACTAGTATAATGATGGTATTTTAAGGGAAACTAAAACAATTTGAAAAAGGCGTGCTTCTAGATTACATACATATCGACGATCTATTATTTATTCCTCCATTTCCTATTAACTTGTGCGTTACACAAATATGAGGATATACATGCTTAGGGATAAAAATTATTTCCTAAATAATCTTTCTGCTCCTGCTGCTCATTTCCTATTTGAAAACACAAGTCTGTGTATCGGTCCATTTCTGTTGTTTATAATACAATACCCGAAGCTGGGTAATTTATAAAGAAATGAAATTTACTTCTTATAGTTTGAAGGCTGGGAAATCCAAGGACCAGGGAATACATCTAGTGAGGGCCTTCTTCTTGGTGGCAATTCCCTATAGCAACTCATGGTACTGCATGGAGAGAAAAAGGGCCTGAGCAAGAGTCAGCTAACCTTCTCACTTGCTCTCCTTATAAAGCCATCAGAAACATGCCCATTACTCCATGACAACACAGTCCTCACAATCTAATCAACTCTTAAAGGTCCCACCTTTTGAGTACTATAATCAGATTTTCCATCCTCTTAGCACTGTTACAATGGGGGTCAAGCTAAAATGAGTTTTGGGGAGACACTCAATTCACAGTACTCTGTATGTGACAAAATGTTGGAAATTTTACCTTCTCACAAATCAGGACATAGAAGATAATAATGGAATAGAGTACAGTGACTTCCTGGATCAGACTTGAAACATCTTTGCTATTTGGGTTCACAGGGAGAGCTGTCATTCTCACTACTTTTGGCATCTTTGTGTGCTTTGTGCTTGCAAGGGGGCTGCCACCACCTTACTTCCCATGTCTCTTAGGCAAACCTTCTTGAGTTTACAAAGTATCATTTCACCATCACCCCATCTAACAAATTGAAAAGTTTGTCTAGTGGAATTTGCTCAGAGTTATAGATATGTAAATGGCATGCTTGGTGACAAAGTTGCCTTTTCTCATTCTCTCAGGTGTTGCAGGTATACATCATTGTTCACAACAGACAGAAAGTGAGTGAGCAAGACACTTGAATGGATGCTCTTGTCTATACCCTAAGAGGAAATTAATTAGAATTTAACTTGTGATAAATTTATCATGTAATAAAAATGGCACATAAAGGTACATCTTGGATTTAATGTGGGTTCAGTTTTAGACTTCCTCAATAAAGCAAATAACACAATAAAGCAAGTCATATGATTTTTTTGTTTCCCAGTGCATATAAAAGTTATGTTTACACTATACTGTAATCTAGTCAGTGCATAATAACGTTATGTCTAAAATAATGTACATACCTTAATTAAAAAATACTTTATTCCTAAAAATGCTAATGATCATCTGAGCCTTCAGTGAGTTGTAATCTTTCTGTTGGTGGAAGATCTTGCCTCAATGTTGATGGTTGCTGATTGATCAGGGTGGTGTTTGCTGAGGGTTGGCGTGGCTGTGGCAATTACTTAGAATAAGACAACAATGAAGTTTGTGACATTGAAATCTTTCACTAAAGATTTCTCTGTAGTACATGATGCTGTTTGATAGAGTTTCACCCAAAGTAGAACTTTTTTCAAAATCATAGTTAATCCTCTCAAACCCTGCAGGTGCATTATCATCTAAGATTATGTAATATTCTAAATCCTTTGTTGTAAATTTAACAATGTTCATGGCATCTTCATCAGGAGTAGATTCCATCTCAAGAAACCATTTTGCACATTCCTAAGAACTAACTTCTCATTCATTAAAGTTTTAATGAGATCACAGCAATTCAGTCACATCTTCGGGCTCCACTTATAATTCTAGTTCTTTTGCTGTTTCCACCACATCTTCAGTTACTTCCTCTACTGAGGTCTTGAACCCCTCAAAGTCATCCATGAGGGTTGGAATCAATTTCTTCCAAACTCCTGTTAATAATGATATTTTGTCCTTCTCCTATGAATTAGAAATGTTCTTAATGATACCTAGAATGGTGAATCTTTTCCAGAAGGTTTTCAATTTTCTTCACTCAGATCCATCAAAGGAATCACAATCTATGGCTACTACAGCCTTACAAAATGTATGTCTTAAATAACAAGACTTGAAAGTTGAAATGACTCCTTGATCCATGGGCTGAAGAATGGATGTTGTGTGAGCAGGCATGAAAACAACGTTAATATACTTGTATATCTTCATCAGAGCTCTTGGGTGATGAGGCACATTGTCAATGAGCAGTAATATTTTGAAAGAAAACTTTTTTTTCCTGAGCAGTAGGTCTCAATAGTGGGCTTAAAATATTCAGTAAACCATGCTGTAAACAGATGTGCTGTCACTCTGGCTTTGTTGATCCGTTTACAGAGCACAGACAGAGTAGATTTAGCCCCTCCTTTGAAGCTTTGAAGCCAAGCATCGACTTCTTCTCTACAGCTATCAGAATCCTAGATGGCATTTTCTTCCCAAATAAGGCTGTTTTATCTATACTGAAAATCTGTTGTTGAGTGTAGACTCCTTCATCAATGATCTTAGCTGGATCTTCTGGATAACTTGCTGCAGCTTCTACATCAGTACTGCTGCTTCACCTTGCACTTTAGGTTATGGGGATAGCTTCTTTTCTTAAATCTCATGAACCAACTTCTGTTTGTTTCAAACTTTTCTTCTGCAGCATCTTCACCTCTCTCAGCCTTCATAGCATTGAAGAAAGTTAAGGCTTTCTTCTGGATTAGGCTTTGGCTTAAGGGAATGTTGTATCTGGTATGATCTTCTATCCAGACCACTATAACTTCCTCCATATCAAAAATAAGGCTGTTTTACTTTCTTATCATTCATGTGTTCGCTGCAGTAGCCCTTTGATTTCTTTCAAGAACTTTCTCTTTGCATTGACAATTTAGCCAACTGTTGGGTGCAAGAGGTCTAGCTTTTGGCTTATTTCAGCTTTCTACATGCCTTCCTCACTAAGCTTAATCATTTCTTGATTTTTATTTAAAATGACAGATATGTGACTCTTTTTTAGAGGCCATTGTAGGGTTAATCATTGGCCTGATTTCAAAATTGTTGCCTCTCAGGGAACAGGGAGGCTCAAAAAGGAAGAAAGATGGGGGGACGGCTGGCTGGTGAAGCAGTCTGAACATATGCAACATTTATCAATTATATTTGCTATATTATGTGTGTGCAGTACTTGGAGTCCCAAAACAATTATGATAGTAAAATCAAAGATCATTGATCACAGATCATCATAACAGATATAAGGATAATAATAGAAAAGTTTGAGATATTGTAAGAATTACCAAAATGTGACACAGAGACGTGAAGTGAGCACATGCTGTTGGAAATATGGTTTCAATAGACCTGCTTAATGCAGGATTGCTGCAAGCCTTCAATTTATAAAAAGCACAGTATCTGTGAAGTGTGATAAACAGAAGGACAATAAAATGAGGTGTGCCTGTACATCACCTCAGTGCAAACAAAACAATGTATTGTTGAGTCATGTTACTTTGGGGGGAGAATATTTATTATTTGCCAAATAAAAGAGACAAAAGATGACAATCCCCTCCAGGACCCTTTTAAATCCTAAGTGTTGAGAACAGAAAAATGCAAAGTCAGAGAAGCAGCCCTTCTCAAAGCCCCTGATCCCAGGAGAGGCCTATTTACACACCATGTTTGGTTGGAAATCATATCTGGTTTTCTCAATTCACTTTACATCACTTTATAAAAGAAACCTATGCTTGCAAATTTAGAAGATTATATTTTAAACTAAACACTGTATAATTGGCATTGATCCAGGAGATGGATACATTTAAGAAATCGTGGTGCCCCTATAAACAGCACCTGAGGATACACTGTAATATGTTCCTAAAATATTTTGCTCTCTAAATTTGATGTCTTTCTTTAATGACTTTCATAATGACTAGTCTAGGCCATCTATACTCAAGTGAATTTCAAAGTGTTTCAGGGAACTAGGCAATCAAAATTGACCAATTTAAGAGATGTGAAGGGGCACTATTGATTTCTCTAAATGCTATTTTTAAGGATTTTCTGACAGTTTTAGTGGTAGTTGGAAGAATGTCAAATTCACCCTTTAGTAGAAGAATAGATTAGATATAAGAGAGCAGAGTAATGTGGTTTTCTCTGTTCCCAAAACTCATCCTGAACTGTGTTTTATTCTCCATTCTTCTTATAACTGAAAAATGAATATGCATCATCACATTTTTCTTCATATTGCCTTACTCGATGTGGCATATAGGATAAAATAAAATATAATTTATACTGTTCAAAATCAAGTAGTCTATGTAATAATTAGTAGGCTATATTAAGTAATTAAATTCAAGGCTTTGATTTTTGCTATGGAGGCTTTTTAATTCAGCACTCCAGCTGTTCTACTTTCAATTTTAGGCTTCTGTTAATAAGATGCAATCCATGCCAAATACTAGACTATTGGTAGGAAAAAAAAAAAAATATATATATATATATATATAAGTTCTTATTTTCCAAATAGAATATTGTGATTGTTTTTATACAATTTAAGAAATTTATATGATCATTTAACTTCCTCACATATTCTACTAAATAGTATTGGTAAGATCAAAATTACATATTCTGTCTTCCACTCGCCAAAACTATTTATTACTTATCAGATTCTAAAAATAAAAAGAAATTAATTGGCATGTTTCTCATAATAGAAATCATATTTTACATAGTTTAGTGTACTGTATTGTGGTTTCTGTGCATCTATATTGATGTAATACATATTTCTAATACTATATGGTTGGTATTAATACATTGTATTATGTCTCTAGGCATAAAGTGGGATATTGAGCATTGTGTGATTCTTACACTTGCTGCATCCTCTCTCTGAGTGATTAAGAAATGGCAACATATTCTGTAGCTTTCTTGGACTGTGTTTATGTCTTCAGAGAAAACCATCTACCATGGTAAAAATATCTCTCATATTCCATGCAGTGCAAACAGGGGGACCACCAATATTTAATGCACTTAGTTCATTTTAAGCTTTGTTTTGTCAATTAAATTCAAGAACAGCTTTGCTTGCAAAATTAAAGATTTCGGGAAGAAACGTAGAGTACCATCTGCTCTAAATAAAAGAAATTCTGCTTGATAATCAGGTTCATATAAAAATAATGGAATTTTAGATTTTTATGGTTTCCTTAGATTTGAAAATCAGAAATATTTCTGCTACCCAAGATTTACACTGTTCATTAATAGAAACATACAGTCACTCCAGTTAGTCCATATTTGTTTAACTATTATATGCTTAATATATATGTACTCTCTAAGAAATTTTAAATTTAGAGACACTAGGCTCTTAAAAATAAACTTCCTATGTTGGAATACTGTTAGATGTAAAGAAAAGCAAAGACAGTGCAGACAGTCCTCATATACCACTCAGATTTCCCCATTACTATTAACATCTTGTGTTACCATGGTACCCTGGTCCAAACCGAGAAAGTGACATTGGAACATTTCTGTAATCGAAGTCCTGACTTCATTCAGATTCCACCACTTTTTCCATTAATGCCTATTTTCTGTTCTAGGCTCCAGCCCTGTGTATCACATTAAATGTAGTCATCCTGTCTCCCCAGTTTCCTATGATCTGTGACGGTTTCTCAGTTTCTTTCTGTTTTTCATGGCCTTCCTGGTCTTTGGGAGCACTGCCAGTTATCCTGTAGAATGTTCCCCAGTCTGATGTTTTTCTCATCATCAGATTGGATTCATGGCTTTGGGGGAAGACAATGACAGATGTAAAGCTCGCTTCTCATCCCTCATATCGGGGAGTACAGGAGATTGACTTGACTTCCCTCATCACTTAACCTTTATCACTTGATTAAGGTAGGATTTGCCAGGTTTCTCCACTCTAGGGTCATTGTTTTTACCTTCCTCTACTCTGTTCTTTGGAAGCAAGTGACTAAGTCCAATCCACATTCAGGTGAGTTGGGGGTGGGGAGGATAAATTCCACCTCCTGGAAAAGGGGACTATCCACATATATTATTTGGAATATTTCAATAAGGAAGTTGATTTTTGCACATTTATTCATGAAATTATTTATTTATATGAGTATGACACACACATATTTATTTTATACTTTGGGTTATAATACAATTCAATGCTATTTATTTTGTTGCTCAAATTATTCCAGTTTGAGTTTTATTTCAGTTCAAGTTGGCTTCTGTATTCCCTTGGCATATCTCTATCATTTTGTTTTTCAAACACTTTCTCACTTTCTGGTACTACAAGATCGCCCAGGTTCATCTTGTATTTTCTCTGCCTCATCACTAGAATCAGTTATTTCTAAAACAAACTCAGTTTCTTTTTATCAGAGAATGTATTTTGAGACCAAGATTGGGGTATTTGACATGCTCATTGCTACTCAGTCTCATTGCTTCAGAACACCTCAGAAGAGAACACTGGATAACGTGTATGGATGCTAACTCATGTTATAACATGTACGGATGCTAACTCACGGATGCTAACACATTTAAAATCAGTTCTGTAACTATTTATCTATGTATATATCAAGCTAAAATGAGTTCACACAGATGTCTTTGACTCTAATCCAGTACTATGGTGTTCATTTTAGCTTTTTATTCTTACTAGCCTGTATTTCACTCTGCAACAGAAAATCCTGGCTTCTATTATCCACCACTCATATTTGTTCAACTTCAGTACAGGTAAAGTGATTTCAAAATTAACATATACCCTTATTAGAAACAAATTTACCAGCTACAATACAATGTTTAAGTATATAGTTCCTCTCATCTTTACCCTTACAATTTCAAGTGAAAACATTATTTCCAAAAGTATGTAGGTCAGACCACTTTTTTCTACATTAATTTCAGTGAGATTATTTTATGCTTTTGTAGTACTGGAGAGTCATCTTTCACAGTCTTCACTCCATCCTGGGATCTCAAATACCTTGGTTGATTTATTTTTTGTTTGCACATCAAAATTTACTCTTCGTGATTTGCAGTTGACGGATTTGCCATATACATAGCATCACATATCCACCACTACAAGGTCAGAAAATTTATATCTACCATTCAAAACACTCTTCTGTGATTTTCCTAGTCAATCACTGCACGCTGACCAAACCTCTGAAAACACTTGGCTGGTTTTCTGTCCTATAAGTTTGCCTTTTCCAGAATGCCATAGGAATGTAATCATACAGTAGGTAGCCTTTTCAGTCTGGCTTATTTCACTTAGCAAAATTTATCTGTTTTTGCATAAATTGAAAGCCCATTCATTTCCATTGCTGAATGATATTCCCCTGTACGGATATACTACCACTGTTTACCATTCACCCATTGAAAGACATCTCAGCTACTTTCAGTTTTTGGCAATTATTTACAAAGTTGTTCTATATAGTCACATGTAGATTTTTTTGTGGAGGTAAGTTAAATCAGTTGGGTAAATACCTCAGAGCATGACTGCTGTGTCAGATGGGAAGTTTATGTTTATTTTTATAGGAAACTAGTAAGATGCTATATCATTTTACGTTCCTACCACCAATAAATGAAAGAACTGGTTTCTCTACATTCATGCCAACATTTGCCAGTACTTTTGGATGTTAGTCAGTGTAATAGATGGGTAGTGATATTACATTGTGGTTTTAATTTCCCTAATGACATATGATGTTGAGGAACTTTTTAATGTATTTATTTGACACCCACAAATCTTCTTTGGTAAAGTATGTCATCAGATAAGATCATTAGCCCATTTTGTAACTAGATTGTTTCTTAACATTGGGTATTAAAAATTCTTTATTTAGTGGATGCAAGCCTTTTATAAGATGTGATTTTAGAAATTCTTTTCCCAGTCTGTAGCTTGTATTTTATTTTCTGAAAAGTGTCTTTCAGAGAGTAATCTTTAAAAATTTTGGTTAAGTCCAATTATTAAATTTTTTATAGATTGTGATTTTTGGATTTAAAAATTCATAACTAAACTCAAGTCACACAAATTCTCTCCTATACTTTATCCTAGGAGGTTTATAGATTTATGTTTCACATCATAACTATGGTTGTTTTTCAGTTAATTTTTGTAAATGGTGTCCAGTCATTCCAGCACAATTTGTTGAAATAACTATCTTTCTCCATTGAATTATCTTTGCACCTTTTTAAAAAACCAGTGTAGTGTACTTGTATGGTTCTATTTCTGAGCTCTCTATTCTGTTCCAGTAATCTACATGTCTATCTTTTCATCAATACCACACCATTTTATTAATTTTAACTGTACACTACGTCTTGAAATCAGGTAATAGGAGTGCTTGTTTTTCTTTTTTAGAATTATTTTAGTTATTGTAAAGATAAACTAGTTTTTAAATTAATGTCTTCATTCTCTAGAAATAAAAACTCTACATCATTGTAGGATTCTAATAAAGAAATATTTACTTCTAATTTCAAATATTTTCCCAGGGTTTAATATTTAGTCTTTTTCTGTTGTTAAAAGTAATAGTGGAGTAGTAATATTAATTTCAGACAAAGCAGACTCTAGTACAAGGAAAAATACCAGGAACAAAGAGGGACATTGTACAATAATAAATAGGATAATTCTCCAAGAAGATGTAATGATCCTCTACATGTGTGAACCTAACAGTAGAACATCAAAATACGTGAAGCAAGAACTGATAGAGCTGCAAGGAGAAACAGACAAATTCACTATTATAGTTGGAGACTTTATGCACCTCTTCCGATAATTGATAGATAAAACAGGCAGAAAGTCAGCGAGAATACAGTTGACCTGACAGCACTATTGATTACTTTGATCTAATTGACATTTATAAAATACTTTATCCAAAACAGCAGAATACATATTATTATGAGAGTTACATGGAACATTCATCAAGATTGACCATATTCTAGGCCATAAAACATACCATAACCAATTAAAATATTTAGAAATCCTACAAAGTATGTTCTAGAGCACACTGAAAAAAAAATCACAGAAAGATAACTGGAAATCTTCAAATATTTGGAGATAAAGCAATGTAGTTCTACATAACTCATGAGTCAAAGATATCTCAAGTGACATTAAAATTGTTTTGAACTTTTAGTGACATGAAAGTATAACATGACAATTTGTGTAATACAACAAAAACAGTGTTTAAAGGTAAATGTATAGCCTTAAACACCTATCTCAGTAAAGAAGAAATATCTAAAATCAGTAATCTAAGTTTCCCCTTAGGACACCAGGGAAAGAAGAGCAATTTAAGCCTAAAGCAAGCAGAAGAAAATATATAAAAATTGGAACAGAAATCAATGACATCAAAAACAAGAAAACACTGAAGAAAATCAACAAAACCGAAAACTGGTTCTTTAAAATAATCAATGGAATTTATAAACCTCTAGGCAGGCTAATCAATAGAGGAAGGAAGGAAGGAAGGAAGGTAGGAAGGAAGGAAAGAAGGAAGGAAGCAGGACGGAAGGAAAAGAAGAAAGGAAAAAGAGAAAGGAGAAAGAGGGAAAGAAGGAGACAGGGAGGAAGGAAGGGATGAAGAAGGAAAGAAAAAAGAAACAGCACAAATTATCAACATTGCAAATGAAAGAGAGATTATCATTATTGAGCTTATGGATAGTAAAATTATAAAAAGGAATACTATAAACGATTCTATGCTACCCATTCCATAATTTAGATGAAATGGACCAATGTCTTGAAAACAACAAACTGTTAAAATTTACTAAATGGGAAAAAGATTTTCTGAATAGGACTATATCTACTAAAGAAATTGAATCAGTAAATAATTGTACTTTGAAAAAGAAAGAAAAGAAAAAGAAAAAGAAAAAGAAAGCATCAGCCAGATAGTTTCACTGTGAATTCTTTCAAACATTTAAGGAAGAAATTAAGCCAATTCTTCACAATCTTAAGCAAACAGAAACAAAGAGATCACTTCCTAACTTATTTGATAAGGGCAGCATTACCTTAATAACAAAGCCAGGATAAAATATTACAAGAAAGGAAAACTACAGATAAATATTATTCATGAATATTGATGCAATAAATCTTAACAAAATATTAGCAGCTTTAATCCAAAAGTATATAAAAAGAATTATACACCACAACCAGGGAGATCTCTTCCATGTGTAGAAGGATTTCACCATTAAAAATCCGGTCAATCCAATTGACAGCATCAAGAGGCTAAAGAAAAAAACCCATATGACCCTGCCAGTTGGTGCAGGAAAAAAGCATTTAACAATATCTAGCACTCATTCATGATAAAAAAAACTTTCAGAAAAATAGAAACAAAGGCAAACCTTCTCAATTTGATAAAGCACCTCTAAAAACCACCAATGGCTAATATCATGCTTACTGATGAGAAAATCCATGTCTCCCCCCTAAGACTGAAGTATGAACATCCTTTATCTTCACTCCTATTCAACATTGTACTGGAAGTCCTAGCTAGCTCAATAAGACAAGAAAAGCAAATAAAAATATACAGATTGGGAAGGAAGAAATAAAATTGTCTCTTTTTTGCAAATGACTTGATTGTTGATGTTATAAATAAACCGGGAAACTATTAAAACTAATAAGCAGTTATAGCAAAGTTGCATGGTACAAAATTAATACAGTCAATTGCTTTCCTAAAGATCAGCAATAAACAACTGGAATTCGAAATTAGAAAAAAGAATACCATTAACAATAGCCCTAAAAAGTGAAATAATATGGTATAAATTTAACAAAATATGAAAAGGATCATATGAAATTTATTTAATGAAATATGAAAAGTACAGATTACAAAACTCTGATGAAATAAGCCATAGAAAATCAAAATAAATGGATAGATATTCTGTGTTTATGGATTAGAAGTCTCAGTATTATTAAAACACCAGTTCTTTCCAATTTGATCCATAGTTTCAATGCAATGCCAACCAAAACCCCAGCAAGATATTTTGCATATATAGACAAACTCATTTTAAAGATTATATGAAAAGGCAAAAGACCATAAATAGCTAACAAAATATTGAAGATAAGCAAACTTGGAGGATTCACATTACTGGATTTCAAGATGTACTAGGAAGCCACAGTAATCAAGACAGCACAGTATTGGCAATGAATAGACACACAGGTCAGTGGAAGAGAATAGAATCCAGAAATAGACCCACATAGTCAACTGATCTTTGAAAAGAGACCAAAGGAAATTTTATGAGAAAAAATAGTCTTTCAACAGATAGTGCTGAAACAATTTAATTTCTATATGCTAAAATAAATTGAACTGAGACACAGACTTTACACCTTTCACAAAAACTAACTCAAAATGCACCATGGGACTAAATGGAAAATGCAAAACCATGAAACTTCTAAAAGAAAACATAGAAAATCTAGGTGACCTTGTTTTTGGTGATGAATTTTTAGATACAACACCAAAGATGCAATCCATGAAGGAAAATATTTATAAGTTAGGTGTTATTAAAATTAACAATTTCTGCTTTGCAAAGGACACTGTTAAAAGAATGAAAAGAAAAGCCACAGACTGAAAGAACACATTTTGGAAACACATATGTAATAATGACATGTATCAAAAATATACAAAGAAACTCAATACTAAAACTCAAAAATAAGAAAACAAGCAACCCAAATAATAAGTAGGTAAAGATCTGAATAGACACCTCATCAAAAAAGTATACAGATGGCACATAAGTGCATAAAAATATGCTCAGCACCACTGGTCATTAGGGAATTGCAAATTAAAACAAAAATGATCTAACTAATGCCACACACAAACTACAATGGATAATGCCTAAAAAACAACCACAACAAAATACCCACATGAACAAAACTTGACAAAATCAATTGCTGGCAAGAATAAAGAACAGGAATTTTCATTCACTGCTAGTCAGAATGCAAAACGTACAGTCATTTTGGGAGACAGTTTGGCAGCTTCTTACAAAGCTAAACAAAGTTGTATTAGTCAGTATTTGTGTCGCTATAACAGAATACCAGAGACTGGGTAATTTATAAAGAAAAGAGGTTTATTTGGCTCATGATTCTGAGACAGCTGCATCTGGCGTGGGTCTCAGGCTGCTTCTACTCATGCCAGAAGATAGCAGACAGCCGACAGGCACAAGGAGATCACATGGTGAAAAAAGAAGCAAGAGAGAGAGAAGCAGTGCCAAGCTCCTCTAACAACCAGATCTTGGGGGAACTAATAGAGTAAGAACTCACTCAACCCTTCCCCTACACCAGAGAGGGCATTAATATATTCATGAGGGATCTGCCTCCATGACCCAAACGCCTCTCAACACTGCCACAATGGGGATCATATTTCAACATGAGTTTGGGGGGTATAAACATATCCAAACGATATCCATAGTCTTACCTGTGATCCAGCAATCAGACTCTTAAGTATTTACAAAGCTACCTGAAAACTATGTCCACACAAAACCTACACACAAATGTTTATCTCAGCTTCATTCATAATCTCCCCAAATTGAAAGCAACAAGATCTTCTTCATTGGGTGAGTAGATAAACTGTGTATCCATATTATAGAAAATTCAACAATTAAAAAAAAAAACAATTATCAAGCTACAATAAACAATGGATGAATCTTTAATGTACATTACTAGGTGAAGGAAATCAGTCTGAAAAGCTTACATATTGTATGATTCCAGGTTGAATAGAAAAAGCACATGGGGAGTTTAGGGTGGTGAAACTTTTCTGTACAATAGTGTAATTTTTAATTAATGATACTATGCATTTGTCAAAGTCTATTGAACTTTACACCACAAAATGTGAGCTTTAATGTAGGCAAATTAAATAAAATCATTTAGGACATCAGGGGAGTTACAAGATCAAATGGAAAATATGACAAAACAATCTAACTGTATTACTAAAGAAAGAGACAACCTCACTTAAGGCAGTGGAGGAAAATAATGTGGACTTAAGTAACCTTGGATGTGAGAGGAGTCTAAAATAAATGCAAAAGAAACTCTACATAGGCATTGTCCTCTAGTTAATAAAGTTATTTGCCATGAGGACACAGGTTAAGAATTCTGATACTGCTGTACATGCACCCTGGAGTTGAACAATTAAGTAAGTGGCTGCAAATGGTGAGATCCAAGTTTTTCATTGCTGAAGTGAGAGTTTATAGACAAGCAAGGAAGAAACCAGAATGACTCATGTAGTAATAGCTTAACATTAGAGACATCAGTGTTATTATATATATATATATATATATATATATATATATTAGCTTAATATAGATATGGATTATTGTATATGGAAATATTTACAGATACATGTATATTCTCATGTTAGTGTATACTCATATATTTCTTCAACTTCTCAGCAGAAAGCACCCAGAAGAAATACTCAGTAGTGACAACCACACAAGATCTTGGTTTCTAATATCACTCTCCACTAAAAGAAACCAGCGCAACTTGGAGAAATGGCTGTTTCTAGCACTGAGGCAAAAAAAAAAAAAAATTGTAAGATAATCCTATAACACCTTTTGGTGCTAGAATGTAATAAAGTGCTCATGCACACACACACACACACACACACACACACACACACACACACAAAATCACACATACACACAGTTAGGAGTATATCAAATAGCCATAGGAACCAACCAACCTCAAATCTCTTAATGGCCAAAGTTGGAAAAATTCGATCAACACAATAAATAAGGTGATATTGGATAATAGCTCAAAGTATAAAATATTCATGAGACCATACTCATATAAATAAATGACTGAATAAATTAATAAATAGAGGAGAAAAGATAAACATCCTGTGCAGAAGAATTCCAAATAATTTAAGAGGCTTTCCTTTCCAAGAAGCAGAGTGTAACTCCCAACTCCGTAAGTGTGGTCTATGCTTAGTGACTTCCTCCAAAGATTACAGTATAAAAAGTGGAAGGAAGAGTTGCTTTAAATAATAAAATCTGTTAAACACTTTCTTAGCCAGGTGATCTGCATCAACATCAACAGAAGTAAGTAATATTAATAGTATCCACTGCTGACATGTGATGACGAAAGCATCTTACTTTTAGGGGCTTCCTCCCCCAAACATATAATCTCCTTCTAATGAGAAGAAAAACATCAGATAAAACCAGCTGAGGGACATTCTACAAAATACTTCCCCCCAAATTGCCAAAGTCATGAAAAACAAAGACAGTCTGAGAAACCATTACAGCCAAGAATAGCTTAAAGAGACATGACTACTAACATGTAATTCTGAAACAGAAACAAGACATTAGGTAAAAACTAAGGGAATCTGAAGAAGTATGGATTTCAGTGAATAAAAATGCATCAATATTGGTTCATTACTTGTAAGAAATGTATCATACAAATATAATATGTTAATAATCGGGGAAACTGAGTGTGGGATATATAGAGACCCTCTGTATTATCTTCACAGTTTTTCTGTATATCTAAAATTGCTCTAAAAATAAAGTTGATATGTAATGAATATGGTTCATTGAAGAGCAAAAACTGAAATCTGTGACATTTTATTCTTTGAATTGATCAACTCTGCATACATTAATCAGCAGATAAGTGGATCTGAGTGGCTTGGGATGACTTACACATGAATACACTATTGAAGGTTGCTCTCCATTTGAATTATATAAAAGTTTATCCAAAGGACATTTACAATTCTATTATTAAGAGTAAAATAAATTCCACTCATTCATTTTTCAAATTTTAGAAAGAGTGAAATTCAAGTACATACTATAGGCACAGGTACTTACTGAGTAAGAGAGAAATGCAACAGTGCTAGACCTCTCATCCCCAAGAAATGCCTTATAATGTTCTGAGAAGAGGAGGAGACAAAAATCCTCAGGGGTCAGGCAAGCACCAGACATGTCCTATAGGCCAGGGGTGTTTGCCTAGGAGCATACTAAGATCTGACAATAAGACATGCTGCAAAGTATAGCTGTTATTTGTAGGTGGACACCGCAATTCACAGCAGGAAAAATTACAATTTTATTCTTATTAAATAGTTCAGCTAACTGGCTAGAAGACATTATGTGGACATTAAATGGGAACAGCATGGCTGCTTCTGAGAAGCCAGATTGGCTAAAGCTCATCCATTCTGAAGAAGCGGAATTCTGTTCGTATCAATATGTTTAACTACTCTGAAAATTGTAAGAAACATGGTGTCTTTCAAAGTGCCCCATGGTTTAACTGTCCCCACCCTGCCAGGCCAGTCTGTTGCAGTGGGCAGGGGAAACAGGCCATGCACAGAGTCTGCTTTGCTGTCACTCCTGTGCCCTGACAGCTGGGCTTCTCCAGGCCTTTACTCACTCCTCTCAACTGAGCAAATGAAGGGAGGAAGGAAGCAGAGCAGGAATCTCAGTGTCCGCTTGCACGAAATCACCAGATCACAGAATTTTAGGTGCACGTTAAAGGATTTTAGCAAATGTACAGAGTGGTTATTATTACAATCCACCTTTAGAACATTTGCTCTCTCCAGAGGCCTCCCTTCACTGCCTGATGCTCAGAGTGGTGCAGAGCAGGGTAAGAGGCCAGGGTCCGGAAGGGGTGCAGCTAAGCTTGACAGGTGGCAGCCGGGTGGCGACTGGCTCCCTGGTTCTGAGAATAGCTCTGGAGAGGTGCGGGATTGGAGATTGACTGCAGGTGCCTTGAGAGTTATTTTTCTTTCTTTTTCATCCTAACTTCCTCACCAGAAAGGAGTCTCTGCAACAAGTGGCATCCGCCACCCCTTGGGCCCTCTCCCTGGACTGAGAGCCTTGAAGCTTCCTCTCTGAACCTCACTGAGTATCCAAACACTCCAGAATCTGCACTTTTAATCCTTTATTCTCTCCTTCATTTTTCCTTCCACTGGAGATAGTAAAAAAACAAACAAACAAAAAATGTTTCTTTGGGGTCCTCTCTGCCCCAGACCCAGATTTCTCCTCTCTGTCTTTCCTGTTGGTAATAAAGATGACCATGTCTGATAAAAGGGCATTGAATCTCGTGAACTCCCAGGGTTGCTGGAGTGGAGAAACCAGACTTATCGCCCAGGATGGAGGCGTGGGTTGAGAAGGGGATGGAGCTGCACAAGAAGGCCCGCCTTCCCCTGCTCGCTCCCTCTGTACTCTTCACTGATGTCGTCTCAGACTCAAACAAGCTCTGGGTTGATCCTTGGGGCTGGGACATGCTCCAATGGTGATGACCCCAATTACTTGAAGCAGAAGACTAGTGATAAACCAGCATCTCAATGACTGGAGCAGAGGGAAAAAAATCTAGAACTGGTACATCTTAGTAAGTAGTAGTGAGTGGGTACGACTGTCAGGGCATAACCCTAGGAGGAGAAGGCAAGACTACAGGTTTCATCAGTCCACAGGTCCAGGAGCCACTTAGAATGTTTTCCAATTCCTGCTTACTTGCCTCCTCCTATTGAAGGGAGGCAGAGAAATAGCTGCTGTTTGCCTGAGAGAGAGCATGGGCTACCCTGGTGCAAGGAAGGGACTCTCTTAGGTAGGGTGTTAAAGAAAAAATTATTCTGGCACTTGGTAAAATGGTGAGGAAGACATTACTCAAGACTATTGTAATAGGAGAGAGAGATTGTTCTCAACTCTGAAAACAACACTAACAAGTGGGGATTTACAGCCAATGAGCAAAAGAAGGGGGTTAGTGGTTGGAAAATTACTAAGAAGAGACAGCAAGAGTAGGGGGATTCTTGTCAAACTAACCTAACAGGATTCTTCCTAAAGACAGGCCGTGGACCACACATCAAAGGTGGGAGGAAGAACTTGATAAGATATCAACACTGATCACAGGTAGGGAGGTTATCACTAAACTGACTTAATTAGGGTTCTTGCTAAGACTAGGCCATGCAGGCCCAGCAAGGACAGGACAGACTCTGAAGTCCAAGGTCAAGGCCATCTTGAGAAGAATCTAACTCAACTTTGGTCAAGGGGAGAGTGCTTGTTAAGGGCCACTGCTGACATGAGGTTGGGCCCATTGTCCACTGCACAAGCTGTGGTCCCTTTAAGGATGGTAAAGACAGGGCTGCGAAGGCTGTTGGGACTGGAGGGGGCATGAGGACAGCAGGTATGGCCAGGTGAGTGGGGTGACTTGCAAAGCACTATAAATGACAGGGAGTGGCAATGCACATGGCTCACTGAGCAGCCCCCATCTCCACCTGCCATCCACCTTCCTCTCCCCAAACCCAGCCATCCCCTGTCTCTCTTCCACAATGGACTCGGGCCACCTTACTAGGGTCTTCTTCACCAGTGACTGAGTTTCTCTCTGCTTCTTGGCTGCCATTCTCCCAGCACTGGCTTCTATTCAACTCCCTTCTGTTCTAGAATCCAGACTTCCAGGAACTACAGACAGTCACATTTTAATTGTGATGGCCCCATTTTATCATGGAAATACTCTTCTGTTAACCACTTCCTCTGTAACCTAAATGCCAGCTAATGCACTCCTGCCAGAAAAATGCTTCAAACACAAAACCCCATCTTTTTGTAGGCCCCAAATACTTCCCCAAATGTGTGCTGCTTCCTGACTGACAATGACTGTCCTGGTCACCTCTGGCTCACCAGTCTTCCTCTATATGTTACATCATCTCACTGCCCTGGGTGCACTGGTTTCTGTTCCACGTGGTAACAACTCAGAAAAATTTCTCAACTGCTACACTATCTCTAAAACACAAGAAAATCTTGCTCACAGCAATTGTAAGTTTAGTAATCTTAAAAACTTAGGATTTTTTAGAGACGAACAATGGGGTGCTTATAGGAACAACAGATGTCACTTCAAATTGACCATCAGGCACCCACATTCTTAAAATGTCCTTTAATGAGTATCAGCAAGGGTTTTCCCTGACTGTTTCACCCCTACTCAGTTCCTCAGACTTTAGTCATCTGGGGGGCTTCTCTCAATCCACTTGTCTTCCTTTACTTGCCCTCACCACAATTTAAACTTTTTGTAGTGCATGAAGGGCTGCCATTTCATGCTCCCCAAACACAGCAGACTACAAGCTGTGTTACAAACTGGTGTAGACGTGCTCAGAACTTTCCCGACCACTCTGTCAGAGAAAACAGCCCTCTGTCTTTAGAAGAATGGTCATGGTAAACAGGCATCCTCTACAGCCTTTTCACCCCAGATATTGCCTGAAAGAGACATACCTCTTAGGGACTAGGACAAGAAGAAGCATCTGAAAGGTGTGAAGACAACAGATGCAGTTGCAGATTTGAACGGCAGGGGTGGACCTGATGAGGCCTGGATCCTTCTGTTGTCACCACAGACAGTAAAGTCTTTGCAGACTCAAAAATTATTTTATGTCAGACTCCCTCTAATACATACTTGTTAAGGATCTTTTACTCAGGCAGTTGATAAAAATTTAAGTCTGCATGGAGAAATAAAATACTGTTTGCTGGGGGAGGATTTAATACCAAGTGGAATATTATTTTTAGGGCACTGTGACACACACATGCACGGTGCATAATATCATATTTATTCCCTATATCATCTCCATGTCTTCCCCATATTCCAGCTGAGGAAATCTTGATACCAAATCTCAATCCCACCTTCCTGAAATTATGCCCCTATCACTACTCACTCTCATTTCTTCCTTTCCCAGCTGGAACCTTTTACTTTAGATATGTGTGTCAGATAAAGAAGTGTGATCACTAGAAAAATTGAAAGCAAAGAGTGGAAATATGTCAAAAAAAAAAAGAAAGAAAGAAAGAAAGAGAAGATAAGAAATGTCATAAGATATTTAAGCCAGCTATTGATCCTGCTTTTAAAAATATGAGATTACCTCTACATTTAAAGATGTGTATCAAACACTATACATATGTGAAAAAGAAGCATACAAAATGAATAGAATAAAACTGTATGCTATGGAATGGATGTATGGTATAAGTTATGTGCGGCAAGGGCCTGGTTTAGGTACGAAGTAATGGGTCAACCCCACGGACTAGACAGGAGGCTATGATGCTTTAGGTGACTATGTGGCTTTTGGGGTGTGTAGCTTCTGGGGTGGCTTGTGCTGGTTTCTAACAATATTTCCAGACTAATTGAGCTGACTATCCTGGATCTGTTTCTTTCCATCTGAAAATATGGAACTTATGCAATAACAATCACTCCTCCTTTTTATAATCCTTCCCCACCTGTCCAGGAAAAGGCTATTTCTCTTCCTGCCTTTCCTGGGAAATTATTGTTCCTTTAGTTTAGTACCCACTTGACTATGTCTCGAATAGAGAGATTCTAAGGGAATGTCAATATTTGCCAAACACCATCCATCTTTCTAAAATGTAAACAGTTGGTAGTCTCTCATCATAATGGTATATAGTGATGAAAATTTCTTAAAAAAAAAAAAAAAAAAAGCATTACATAGGCCAAATCATAATATTATTTTTCACTGTTATTCAAAAAGCAAAAAAATGGGTAGACAAAATAATAAACACAATGACCACATATTGATTCATAATTGGTTGTTAGAGCAAAATAAAAAACAAATAAGCAGTTATTGCATTTAAATTAAAATACAAAGATATAACATTTTCTGGTCTCTCTGAAAACGATCTTACTTTATTTGTAGGTATTGTGACTTTTAAAATAAGTTAATAACGGAATAATACATCTCTACTTAGCTTCATTATGAAGTAGATCATGTGCAAATACTTGTATTAGAAAATAATTCAACAAGGTACTAAAAGTCCCCAGCATAGCTCTTAGCATAACTTCATTCAACAATGATAGCTAGTAATGTGTTTGGTGAATGAGTAAAATAATTCAATAACAAGAATTTTTTTTATTTCTTTAGCAAAATTTTGACTTTTTCCTCTCTTACAAATTCCTTTCCAACTTTGTGATTTTACATAAAACAAAAGCAGTGGAATTAACTTGATTAGATTAGGGAATGCCGAGAAACCTGGTAAAGCTATCTTTTTAGGTGTGTCCGTGAGGGTGTTTCCAGCAGAGATTAGTAGGAGAGCCTGAGTGTATTGAGTGGGAAAGACCTGTTTTCAATGTGGGCAGGAACCATCCCATCCTCTGGGGGCCCAGAGAGAGCAAAAAACAGAGAAAAGCAAAACTCTCTTACTGGAGCTGGGATACACTCTTCTCTCCTGTCTGTGGACATCAGAGCTCGAGACTCTTTAGCTCTGGGTTCCAGGACTTACCCCAAGGACACCATCGGCTTCTCTGGCTTTGAGGCCTTTGGACTTGGATTGAGTCATGCTGCTGGCATCCAGTTTGCAGATGGCCTATCATGGGATTTTCTTCACAATTATGTGAGCTAATTCCCCTAATGAAATCCCCTCTCATATGTATGATATATCTTATTGGTTCTGTCCCTCTGGAGAGCCCTGACTAACACAGACTGTAAAATAGGCAAAACATGAAAACAATGTTATAGGACATACAATTCTAATATTACAGATCACATAAATAATGATTTAGATGTGAATACCCAGATATCACAGCTTTCAGCATTATTCTGCTGATTGTTTTCTTAGTCTGAGCCCTATACCTATGTTCACAGGACTATTACATTAGAATCATCCGACAAAATTTGCCATCACCATGACTCACTTCTTTGGGATGAGTTGGAGAAAGAAACTATTCCAATTGTAGTAGTGTATGCACAGGGTATACAATGGGCACAAGTCGCATATCCAGACCTACAAGATTTTGGACAGATTATCCTCTCCCCTCTGAAAATCATTACTGACTGTCAGAGAACTTCCCTATTTAAGGTCAATATTACGTAACACCTTAGATCTTCAAGTGTCATTTGAAGAGACATTTAAAAGACGATCAAATGGATGATTAAAAAGGTGGTCCTGTATAGACGAAAGAAATGCATTCTACGTGGAGAAAACAGCCTGTGATGGAGCCCTGGGGCATGCAAGAACTCAGTGTGTTGAAAGACATGAAGGGCAGCAGTACTCAGGACAGCACTGCCTTCAGGGACAAGTGAGGCAATTTATGTTGGTCATGTGAGAATGTTTCTAGTCATGTAGACCATGAATTTCATGATTTATAACCAAGATAAAAATAAATGTTTTATCTGTGTTGTTTTAAGACACCATTTTAAAATTGAAAAATTAAAAAAAAAAAAAAAAATCCATGAGAGAGGTAATTCTAAAACAATTGTAAGACCTTGGGGTCATTAACGTATTTGACCAATTCCCAGTTTTTAAATGACCATGCAGGCTGTGTGTGTTATACATTTCTAAGTTGGGTTCTCTATGCCAGGCTTAATTAGGAAGCATGCATTTTCTCTATACTAGTCATTCCAAACATGTTCTGTAGAACACTGATTTTAAATGTTGTTAGTTGAAGATTTTTTTTTTTTTTTAAAGATGACCAGTAAGGGGATCTTAACCCTTGATTTAGTGTTGTCAGCACCACACTCTCCCAAGTGAGCAAACCGGCCATCCCTATATAAGGATCGGAACCCATGGCCTTGGTGTTATCAGCACCACACTCTCCCGAGTGAGCCACGGCCTGGCCCTTGTTAATGGAAGATTTTGGAAACAATTCCAAGGCCAAATTTTACTTGGTACAGGCTGAGTATAACTAAAAAATTATCATGTCTTTAAACATGGAAATAAGCATTGTACGTGGGCATTTACACAATTTATAAGGCCACTGCCTCCATTCCCACGAACTACCTTAGAGCATTATAGTTTCAGAGAACAAAATTTGGTCATTGCTGCTACAGAAGACTCTACAACAATAAATCTCCCTTGATTCTTGTTAGTCTGTTACAAAACACTGATTCATTTCATGTATTTTCCTTTGAAATAATTATGAACACCTTAGTCTTAAAGAACATAAAATGAGTTATTTACTCCGTTAGGCAAGGAGACTAATTAGATGACTTTATTTTGGATTTCCAGCTGAGGTTTTATACCTGGATGTTAAAAGACTATAACCTGGCCAAAAGCAAACAAGGAATGTAAACAGTCAGGAAAATCTCCAGCAACTTTTTAAAGTGCTGCTGTGATCTGAGGTCATCTTAATTGGGATCGACCAACCTGGTACTAGTTGAACTATATCAAATATCATTTTAATTTGATCTTATCGCAGGAAACCAATTATTGCTTAAAATAATCACTGTAACCACCAAAAAGGTAGACAATTCAAATTTTGTCTTATACTTCTGAAATGTGTGGGTGCATTTTTAATAATTTTTGATTTTAAAACTGCGTGACACTAACAAGAAGTTGTAGAAGTATAGCTTCCAAGTACCCTTTACCTGGTTCCCCCAGGGGTAGTATTTAACCATATATATTGTCAAAACTAGGAATCTGATCATGTTACAACAATATTTACTCAGGTAGAAACTTTATTTGGATTTCACCAACTTTTACCTGCGCTCCTTTTTGTGTGTGTGTGTGTCATGGTGGTAGAGATATCTTTTAAGGAAGAATTTTATTGAGGGAGTTTTCAAAGAAGATAGCTGCTGTAAGCAAGCTAATTAGACATTCACTGCTAACAATCTTGACCTCAATTAGGTGAAGGATTCCTAATTAAATCATTACAGGCTTTTGTGTTAAGTGGTAATTGAATGCCTGAAAGTTCTTCACAATTATATCATATTAACAAGAGGGTATTTGCATTTTTAATGCTTTATTGATTTCCAATTCGTTACAGGGCTGTTAGTGTTATTTTACCATGTCATTGAAAGCTTTACAAATTGTTCTTTAGGGTTCACGAGCTTAGAGAAGAGGTTAAAAAAACAACAAAGTTTGTGAACCACTTAAGTGTTTTGCAGACTGCAGCATTTTAGCTAATCCTTCTTATGATTATCACCATCTCTTTAAATATGTATCTGCAGGTAGGAAGACGGAAGACTTAGTAAAACTGGAGACATGTAGTCTAGGCCACTCTCCTTTACTTATTTTTTTTTTAATTTTTAAAACCATAAAATATGGTTTCTTTTGGTTCACACATATTTTTCAGAGGTTACTGTTGGCTTGGCTAATTTTTTGCATACACAAAATCTTTAGGTTCCAATAGGGCTCATATTTATTTACTTAACATAAATTCATGGTCAATGATAATTATCTGTGTTCGTAGGGGACAATACAAGGTATGTTCCCAAATATCATTTAAACCATTAGTTTCACTAAGATATTTAACCAAATCTGTTAACAATTTTTGTTTTTATTTAATGATTCATCTCTTATCCTAGTGTTTTCTAACCTGTTAAAAAAAAAAAACTGTTACAGTGTGATAAAACCTAGATGTTTCTTTTACCAATGTCCACCTACTTTACAATTAATCATGAGCCTAAATGAATCTTTTGAACTCTAGATTTAATTGATAATTTAAAGTGATGGAATTAATTCCAGAAAGTCTAGATGAATTTTAATTAATTTGAAATTAATTAAAAATCACTAACTCAAATCAGACTTTTTTTTCTAGCAGTAATCAGTAGTATATTTTAATTTTTAAGTATAAAAAGTAATCTCAGAAAAAAAAAATTGTAACAATGTATTTCCTCCAAAAGATAATCTGTCATGCCCCACAGTCTATCCCCTTCCTCAGTGCTGTGTTACATTCTACTTTCAGATTCAGGGTCTTTTTGACTTGACTTAGGGAGGTTATTTTAACAGATTATACATTCCAGAGGTGTCTTGGGCATTGATTGATATACGTTACCCATCTATACTTTAGATGTATCATCTATTGTAAATCTATAAATCCCACTAGTAGAAATCAGATACATATATACTAGAATTGATTAACAAATGTAAAAAAAACATTTTTCTTAATTGTTTACTATTGTCTCCCAGAATTGTTTAGATGATGAAGGCTACAATAAAAACAATCAGAGATTTTTAAAAAGAACTATATTTACAAATATGTCATAGAAAAATATTTGTTTGAAATCAGCAATCATTCTTACCTAATGTTTTATTTAGTTGAACACACCTTACAAATCAAACACAAAGACAATGCTAGTTCTTCTGTCAGCCATAAAATATTAGGTAGATATAATGTAATAGTTAAATGAAGAGTTTGCCCCGGATTCTATATTTCTATATTTATATTATATATGATTTTTTCCCAAGTCTTCAGATATAATTAGGAGTGAACAATAAAAAAACAAGCAAATCAGCAAACATAATTCCTCCAGCAGCATATTATGGCAAGAGGGTTCAGAGAGTTCAGTAGTAAATAGGTTGATTTTATCGCTTTTCTCTACAGAAGAACAGAACAGACTGTGTCTGACTAGAAAAATGTTTAAAATTTTACATATTTTATTTCTCTGTTTCATAGTACTAGATAACTAGATACCCTAATATTCCTACACTAATTCAAATCCTTTAAAAGTACCTTAAACTATTTAATATCAATAGTATAGCATTAATCTACAAAAATACAACATTCCTATTAATATGTTCATGTTTCCCTGGTCTGTTCTTTGTAATCACTTTAGCAAACTTTCGTCATAAAATTCTTACTGTAGTACGCATCCATTTGTGTTAGGAATGGTTCATTTCGATCACCCTATGTTTTTGGTCATGGAATAAAAGGATCGAAGTACTCATATTTCAGACATAATATAGCTGAACCCATAATGGAGTCATAAAGCAGATGTTAATTATTTTACTATAATAACAAGGGTTTATATGTATTTTCCAAATATTTTACACTTTACCATCTTTACAAAATATATGATTGCACAGTTAATGCTCTTAATTTTGCATTATAATCTTCAGTTGGGTGATTTTTATCTTAGGCCTATCCAAATGAGGGCATCATCGAAGTGTGCCAGGCTCTGTCTGTGATCCTCTAAAGATCTGTGCAGATGACCCAGCCTTGTTTTTTTGACTTGTGCAGCCAGAAGGGCCCCAGAAACTACTTAAACTACTTGTACCATTCTTGTAGTCTTAACTTTCATCCCATCCTAAACCTCAGGTTGTGTAATCTTTCCCAGAGACAACACCTGACTCTACCAGAGCCTGCATCTTGTCTGACATCTGTGTTATGTTTTCCAGCTCTCCAAAGTTCTATGCTACAGCTGCATAAATTCTTCTCGTTTATTATCCCAGTCAGTACTGTTCTTTTCATCTGGGTCTCATCTTTTTTACAATTATTTTCAAATAATCCATTTAGTTCTTAATTTAAGTGATATGCTTTTTCAATATATTTTTCAATTCTAAAAAGTTAACTTTTTTCCCAAATGTGCCTTATTTAAAAATAAATTTAGTGGTTGCTTTAATTTATAGTATACATTTACAGTTAGATAATCTAAGTGCACTCTCAAACAATGCTGTACTGCTTAATGAGTACTACAGATACTTATAAAAGATTATTCTTAATTCCTCCCTCCCAACCCCCTATAACATTGTTGTCATTCATTTCACTCATCCATATTGATCTGAGATCAATTAAAAGTAAGACAAGATTTTATTTTACCTTTATTTATTCTTTCTCCAATGCTCTCTCTTTATGCACATTCTTTCAATGTATTTTGCAGGGTAGGTCTGCTGGAAATGCATTCCCTCAGTTTTAGTTTGAGAAAGTGTTTTTATTTCTCTTTTACTCTTGAGGGATAATTCTGCTGAATATAGAATTCCAGGTTGGTGTGTGTTGTTTTTCTTTCAATATTAAACATATTAAACTCTACTCTCTTGTTGCTTACATGGTTTCTGATAAAAAGCACACAGTGATAGCTGTCCTAGTTCCTCCAGAAGTAAGGTAATTCCTTCCTGCCCCCAGCTTCTTTTAGGATTTTATTTTTGCTTTTTGTTTTGCTGCAGTTTGAATGTGATATACCTAGGTTTAGATTTTTGGTATTTATTCTGCCTAGTCTTCTCTGAACACTGGCCCTTGGTTTGGTGTCTAATTCTATTTGGAAATGTCTTGGCTATTATTTTTACATCAAATATTTCTTATATTTCATTCTCTCTCTTTCCTGTCTTCTATTCCAATTACTCATATATTACCCTTTTTGGAATTGTCCCATAGCTCTTGGATATTCTGTAGAGGACTTTTTTCCCATTTTTTTTTTTTCCTTTTGCTTTTCAGTTTGGTAAGTTGATACTGACATATCTTCAAGCTCATTGATTCTTTCCTTGGCCATATCCAGTCAACTGATGAGTCCATCAAAGGCATTTTAAAAACATTTCTCTTATTACGCTTTTATTTTTTATCGTTTCCTTTTGATTCTTTCTCATAGTTCAGTCTCTGAATTCACATTACCCATCAATTCTTGGACATGGTATATATTTTTTTTCATCAGAATCTAATTTACAGCTCCAGAGGCTTCTGCCCCAGGTAACCTGATCTGGTTCTGATTCTCTGTACTTGCTTGTGTCTTGAGATTTTTGAGGTGACTGTTTATCTTGACTTCTTAAATCTCTCATGTGTCCAACTCTTTCATCTTTTTTCTTGTTGAATGGATGGAAATGACCACTTCTATGTTGTTTACATATAAGATGTATATTATAAATTCAAATCTACTCTGCATTATCTTTTTGATAACATTTTGTTCCCTTCTTTTGTTTTGATCTGCTCTTTAACTTACTTTAACATTTATAAATATTTTGTTTCCAATAATTCCATATTCTGTAGTTCATCAGTTCTGATCCTGTTTTTGGTTTGTTTTCTCTTTTTTTCTGGCAACTCTTGCTAATGTGACTTTTTCCCTCATATATCTTGGAATTATGAATTATGAGTTCATCCTCGGTAGGTGTATTAGGGAAAATCAACCTCTTGGATTGATGGAGTGTCTCCTATTTGGTAAATACATTATTAACTTTTGCAAGGTAGCAGGTGCAGTATCAACTCTGCACAACTTTAAATTTCCAATCACAACAGTACTGTGAATTCAAACCCCCAAAACGTATGAGGGCATGCTTGTGCTTATAAATATTCAGGAGACTTTTTTCCTATAGCTCAGGATGCAATAGGCAAATTCCCTTGGCTGCTCCTTTATTAAAAGGGTAATAATTAGAAATATCTGCTACGATGTCTCCAAGCATTTAAAATTCTAAATAAGAGCACTTTATCTTTTCCATCAAGCCAACTTGCACCACAACATTTCATGTGTCATAGAAGAACAGTACAAGATTTCAGATGAAATATTTGGAAAAAATTTCACTGAGGATAAGGGACTGAAGTTTGAAGATAAAGACATGGTTCTAGGGATCCAACTGAAAAAAGATATACCAGAGAGTGGGCTGGTGGATGATACTCGTGGAACCTTTAAGGTAGAATCATGCATGGTATGTCAAGAACACGGTGAGCTCAACTCTAAAAAAGAATGGTAAAAAGAAATTGTTGAAGACATATTTTTAAAAAATAGAAGCCTGATGTGTGGAGCCATAAATTACTTAAAATTACGGGTTTTATTTTATAGGTAAATCTGTCAGTGGAGTAACTTGCAAATACCAGGATTTAAGGAAATAGGGATCAGGGATTATCTCATTAAACTTGATTACAAGGCACTTAACTGAAATGTAGAAGAAAGGCCAATATAAATTTTAAGTTAATAATTTAGTAAGATCATATGTGGTGATACCCCCCAAACATCGTCTAATTACAATAAATCAACATGGTCCAGAGTTAGTGAAATAAACATTGTGTTGGCTAACCATAGGATGTAAACCATTCAAAGGGATTCTTATCAGGCCCTGAATTGGCCTTACCATCCCAACTCTAAAAAAAAGACTTAAAAAATTAATTATCACTATATTTTTTAATTTTTTTAATTTAATTAATTTATTTTTATTGTAACATAGTAATTGCACATATCTGTGGGGTACACAGTTAGTACCCATGTGCAATATGTTGTGCTTAAATTAGGATATTCGACATAATACTAAGTAATCTTTTTGTGGCCCTTTACAATTTCTCCCTTACCCCCCTCCACTCCCATTTTCCCACATCTTGTAACTTCAGGTCTGTTCTTTCCTTTTGAAAGTTCAATACATTATTTTGATGTTTGTATCTTTCTTTCTTTCTCTTTCTTTCTCCTTCCTTCCTTCCTTCTTTCCTTCCTTCCCCTCTCCTCCCTCCCTCACTCCCTCCCTCCCACTTATGAGTGAAGACGTGGTATTTCTCTTTCAGTGTCTGGCTTATTTCACTTAACATAATTTTCTCTAAGTTCATCCATGTTGCTGCAAATGGAAGTATTTCATTCTTTTTTTATGGCATAGTAGTATTCCATTGTGTATATATGTCACATTTTCCTTATCCAGTTATTTGATGATGGACACTTAGGTTGGTTCCAACTCTTGGCTATTATAAACAGAGCTGCAATAAACATGGGAGAGCAGGTATCCCTTCAATATGATGATTTCCATTTCTTTGGGTCTATACCCAGAAGTAGGATGGCTGGATTATATGAAAATTCTGTCTGTAGTTGTCTGAGGAAACTCCGTAATGTTTCCCAAAATGGCTGCACCAATTTATAGCCTCATCAGCAGTGTAGTAGAGTTCCCCTTTCTCCACATGCTCCCAAGCATTTGTTATTCTCTATCTTTTTGATAATAGCCAGTCTAACTGGAGTGAGATGATATCTCAGTGTGGTTTTGATTTGCATTTCCCTGATGCTGAGTGATGTTTCATGTGTCTGTTGTCCATTCATATATCGTTGTTTGAGAAATGCCTAGTCAGCTCCTTTGCCCATTTTTTAATGAGGTTGTTTGTTTGTTTTTTGGGGTTTTTTTACTGTTAAATTGTTTGAGTTCCTTGTGTATTCTGGTATTAATCCTTTGTCAGATGCATAGTGTGCAAATATTTTCTCCCCACTCTGTAGATTGTTTTATTGCTGTGTTAGTTGTTTGTTTTGCTGTACGGAAGCTTTTTAGTTTGATGTAATACCATTTATTTTTCTTTTTGTTGTCTGTGCTTCAGGGGTCATATTTATAAAGCTTTTGCTCAGCCTAACTTCCTGAAGTTGTTTGCCCTATGCTTTCTTTTGGTAGTTTTATAGATTCAGGCCTTATATTTAAGTCTTTAATCTTTTTTGAGTTCATTTTGGTATATGGCAAGAGGTACAGGTCTAGTTTTCATTCTTCCACATATGGATGTCCAGTTTTCCCAGTAACATGTGTTGCAGAGGCAGTCTTTTCCCTAATGTATGGTCTTCATGCCTTTGTCAAAGATCAGTTGGCTATAAGTTTGTGGGGTGATTTCTGGATTCTCTATTCTATTCCATTGGTCCGAGTGTCTGTTTTTATACCAGTACCATGCTGTTTTGGTTACTGTAGCTTTGTAGTATAATTTGAAGTCAGGTAGTGTTATGCTTCTGGCTTTATTTATTTATTTTTTTGCTCAGGATTGCTTTGGCTATTAGGGGTCTTTTGTTGTTCCGTATGAATGTTAGGACTGTTATTTCTATTTCTGTGAAGAATGTCATTGGTATTATAATGGGGATCACATTGTATCTGTAGATTGCTTTGGGCAGTGTGGACATTTTAACAAAGTTAATTCTTCCAATCCAAGAGTGTGGAATATCTTTCCACCTTTTTGTGTACTCTTAAATTTCTTTCAGTAGCGATTTGTAGTTCTTGTTGTAGAGATCTCTCACCTCCTTGGTTAAATGTATTTCTAGGTTTAATTTTTTTGATGACTATTATGAATGGGCTAGCTTTCTTGATTTTTCTGCTAGTTCATAGTTGGAGTATAAAAACACTACTGATTTTTGTTTGTTAATTTGTATCAAGATTTCAATGTAGAATTCCCTGAGCATGATTTCTGGCTCCCTAGTTTCTAATACTGTTAAGTTATTTGCTATGTTGAAATAAATTCACCCATGAAGAAAACTGAATATTCATAAAATAATTACTAACACTTGATTCCCTCTTCAAACCCACCCACCCAAAACCTGCATCTCTCCCTGGCTCTCCTTTTGCAGTAATGACAGCTCAAAGAATATCTTAGACTAAAATCCCTGGGTTCATCTCAATACTCTTTCACAAATCCCATTGACTCCTCCAGCAAATCCTGTAAGCTCCTCCTTCAAAACATGTCCAGAATCTGAACATTTCTCTCCTGAACATTTGTTGTAACCTGCTAACTAATCTACATGCCCTACATTTTCCATAATAAATCTATACTCCATGGAGCAACTAGAGGGAGGCTTTATTATTTATTCAGAACACATCACTTTATTTACTGAGTCTGACCACATTACACCCCGCTCATATCTCTCCAGCGACTTCTCATCTCACTCAGAATAAAATTCAAATTCCTAAAGCAAAATGCCTGTAAGACCTTAAGTGATGTGGCCAGAAAGCAGAGTGTCTTGCTCCCTCAAGTCATTTAGGTCTCTGCTCCAAGTCAGTTTCTCAGAGAGAATGTCTTTGGCCAGGAGATACAAAACTATACCACACCCCCTGTCACTCTGTCACCTACTCTGTTTTAATGTGCTTTATTTCTATCTGTAGTACTAATCACAATATTATTTCTACAAACTTCCTGACATTTGTTTGTTAGCTATCTATTAACAGTCTGTCTCTACAGAATTTTCTGTTATTTCTTTTTTTTTTTTTTTTTAATTTTATTTTGTCGATATACATTGTGGCTGATTATTGCTCCTCATCACCAAAACCTCCCTCCCTTCTCCCTCCCCCCTCCCCCCCAACAATGTCCTTTCTGTTTGCTTGTCATATCAACTTCAAATAATTGTGGTTGTTATATCTTCTTCCCCCCCCCCCAGTTTGTGTGTGTGTGTGTGTGTGAGTGTGTGTGTGTGAATTTATATATTAATTTTTAGCTCCCACCAATAAGTGAGAACATGTGGTATTTCTCTTTCTGTGCCTGACTTGTTTCACTTAATATAATTCTCTCAAGGTCCATCCATGTTGTTGCAAATGGCAGTATTTCATTCGTTTTTATAGCTGAGTAGTATTCCATTGTGTAGATGTACCAAATTTTCCGTATCCACTCATCCGATGATGGGCATTTGGGCTGGTTCCAACTCTTGGCTATTGTAAAGAGTGCTGCGATAAACATTGGGAAACAGGTATACCTTCGACTTGATGATTTCCATTCCTCTGAGTATATACCCAACAGTGGAAAGCAACCAGATCCCTGCTTGGAATAAAGTAGATGTTTCATCAACAAATATTTATTTCACTGTTTGGTGCTCAGCATAAAATGCTAAGCCAAATTTATATGTGTTTGATAAACATACATATGGCAATGAAAAATGTGCATTGATACTATAAAGAAGGGGTATTCAAATGGAGCTTCTGGTCTGTTCTAGAGAACTGAGAATTACTTCTCTGAAAAATGGACATCTGTACAGGTGTGGGGGTGTGAAAGCTGTTTTGGGTGACTGGGGCATTACAGACTAAAAATCAGCTGGTGCAAAGACCCCTTCTTCAAAGGCAGGAGAGAACAAGGCCCAGTCATGTAGCTGAGAGAAGCCCAATGTATCTGGTGAGCACAGAACAGGGGAAACTGTGACAGTAAGCCTGAATTACAGACAGAACATGAAAGACTGTCTGGACCCTGATAAAAAGTGTTTTTTTTTTTAATCTTTTGAGCAATAGGAAAGTTAGTGCAGTTTTTAAATAGGTGTATCAGGTAATCAGGTTTCTATTGTAAGAAGATAATTATGCTTCCAGTGTAGAAAATTCAGAGCTTTTGTAGTAATCCAGAGGCAAGAAGGTGGAATATTAGTTAGGAGATTAATAATAGTTATGGAGTTGTGGATAGTTTCTTAGAGATATTTGGAGGTTAAATATGTCATGGCTTGGTGAATAATTAGACGTGGAATAAATAGAGAAATATCGAAGATACATCCTAGATTAATGGCTTGCTCAAATGTAACGAAAGTGGTTTTATTCCCTGATTTGGGAGGAAAATTCAGGAATTTGGATTCACATATTTTTTTCTTGCTTTGGCACTGATATTTATAAACTGTATTATTGTTCCTGAGTAAATACTGACCTCCAGATTATAAAAACTACATTGGCAAGGAAGCTGCTCATTTTAAGACTGTCCTCATATTTGTGAATGCATCTTAGTTGTGATGTAGTCCAGAGCTGTCCTAGCAAATAACTTTATGTCCCTTATGACTTTGTTTTCTCTTTGTTTTGCTGCTAAGGAGTGATTTACTCACTCTTGTGCACAAGACAAGGTGGGCGAATTTGAACCTAAAGAATATTTTTAAAGTAATTCTTGTCTTCAAACAATTTAAAGTTTGAAATATGCAATAAATAATACATAAATAATAAAGTAATACATCTTCTAGGAACAGTTCTCTGTAAGAAGCAAGCCTCATGGATTATCTTCATTGTCAATAACCAGAATCTTAAATCAGGAGAAAATATTAGCCATTGAAATATTAATGTCAGTAGAAAAAAATGACAGATGGCTCATCATTTAATTTCAGTAGAGCCTACGTCAGTGTTTTAAAATAAATGAGAAAAATAAACTCAGCAGAACATTTTATTAAATTAAAATTGGTACTAAGTGGGTTTGACTATAATAACTCCGTTTCACTCAAACATAAAAGTATATGTTCATAAGGAAACAATTTGGGTTTAAAATATGAAATATTTCAGATGCTGCAATTTAACAAACCAAAAATATCTGAATAATTGTGTATATTTTCACTTTTTATGTAAATGGCTGCTACTCTATAGAAACAACCACAATTGTAAATATTTTATCATCATTATACACTAAATACAATACACTAATTTTGCATTTTGGGTCATAGTATAATATTAAAGGAAACAAAAAACAACATTCAATTAAATTCAAGAGGAGAAAAATAAAAATAATATATAACCGTGCATCTAACTACTTGCCGTCAGTGCAAAGTATTTTCTGACTTAGAAAGTCATTCAAATGTCCCACATAAAAGAAAAATCACAAACAGCTCCCTTTGAAGTAGATCTGAATTGAACGACCTACTGCTGAAAATCTCTTTGAAAAGAAATCTTACTTTTTTGTGATTTGGAAGAAGTCACCTCACTGTTATTGAACATGACTGGGTAATTAGAACTGGAGTAGAAATCTATGAGAAGGAATTATTTTAAAATAGATTGGTTATTCTTGAACAGATATAAATAAATGATAATAAGCCTAAATAAAACATGGGGTTATCACCTTTGTGTTTATGTAACATTTATCTTGATATTCTGGAGACAGCACATATAGCATAATTACTAGGAAACTATGGAATAATTACTTCATTATTGAACACAATTTGTTTATATAAAAGTTTTCCGTAGTTTCCATGGTTGGGCTCTTATGAATAAAGCTGCTGCTATCAACAGTTGTGTGCATGTCTCTGCAGACATATGTTTTCATTTCTCTGAAGTAAATATCTAGGAGTTGAATTGCTGGATTATGGGGAAAGTGTATGTTTAACTTTTTCAGAAACTATCAAACTAAATGTTTTCCTAAATGGCTTTACCATTTCATATTCTGTCCAGCAATGTAGGGGAGTTGCAGTTGCAACATATACTCACCATCCTTTGTTATTGTCAGGTACAGTGGTATTTCATTACGGTATTAATTTGCATATCCCTGGTGACTAAGGGGAATTAGCATCTCTTAATCGCAATTTGTATATTTTATTTTGTAAATTTTGTTTAAATATTTGTGTTTAAATATATTGAACCAATATTCCTAGATATGTTACTGTTGACTGAAGTCCACACTTTATTCATATTTCCTTGCTTTTCACCTTATGTACTTTTTCTGCTCAAGGATCCCATTCGTGATATCGCATTATATTTAGCAGTCCTGTCTCCTGAGGCTACACTTGGCTGTGATAGTTTCTCAGACTTTTCTTGGTTTTGATGATCTTGACAGTTTTAAGTATTTCTGGTCAGGGATCTTTTTTGAATGTCACTCTATTGGGATTTTTCTAATGGGTCTCTTAAGATTAGCCTGGGGTGATGAGTTTTGGGAAGGAAGAAAAACAGGGTTGAAGTGTCATTTTTATTATATCATGCCAAAGGTGCACAAATCAATGTGACTTATTGATGTTTCTATTAACCTTGATCACCTGACTGAAGTAGTTTTGTTGGGTTTTCCCTACTATAAAATTACTCTATATATTTCCCTTTCCATTTTGTATTCTTTGGAAGGAAGTCATTATGTGAAGCCCATACTTAAAGATAAAGGATAGTGCTTTACTTTCTTACGATAGAGTATCTACAGAAAATATTTGTAATTTTTCTGCAGGATGGATTTGTCTCTTCTCCCACATTCATCTACCCAATCATTTATTAATATCTGTATGGACTCGTGAATATTTATTTCATACTTTGTATTATAATCCAATATTTATTTATTTTGTTGCTCAAATCATCCCATCTTTGGCTACTGGGAACTGTTTCAGTTGACTGCTGTGTCACTTTGACAAACTCTCTCAACAAAGGTATTTTGTTTCTTGCATTTCCTTGCTTTCTGGCACTACAAGATACAGACACCAGGCTCATCCGGTATATTTTCGGCCCAGTCCTATAATCAGCATCGATCCAAAGATCCTTGGATGCTTTGATTGGAGAATGGTATTAGAAACCAAGATTTTGGCCCTAGGACTATTTGTTGGTGTCCTTGCATTTAGACCATCTCAGCTCACAGAGCAAGAAAATATGCGTATATTAATTAAACCACGCATACGTACATATCTACACATATTTCTCTCTGTATCCATCCATATTGATACTAAGCAAAACAGGAATTCATTTTAATGTCTCCAACCCTGATCCAATACCACGCAGATCGTTCTAGCCTCTTCCCTTTGATTTCTGAAACCTCTCACTCCAACAGTGAGAAATTTGGCTCCTATCATCATCTGCCATTCATTTACTGAATTATTCAATTCCAGTACACACAGATAGTGGTTTCAGAATTGTTAATCCATACTCCCTTGAAAAGCAATTTTTTCAACCAGAGTATAGTGCTTATGTACAGTTTAGTTTGCAGAAACTTCAATTACATACATATTGGACCTTTTCATGATATTCTATATATCTCTTACGGCATGTTTTGTACTGCCTGTCGCTTTTCTTTCTGTGATTCAATCTGACTGTTTTGTTTCTGATCTATACTTCATGTGATAACCTCTCCTTTTCTGTCATGCCTATTCTATCATTAAATAAATTTATTAAGTTCATAAGTTTATTTTATTCTTTAATCCCATAATTTTCACTTAAGATTTTTTTCCAGTCTCTCTTTCCTCTTTGTGTTCTTATACATTACCATAGTTAACTTTTAATTCCTTATTATATAACTCAAATATTTAAATTACTTGAGACATTTTTCCTTGTATTTTTGTGCTTATGTTCATGGGGTTTTTTGACACACCTATTAAATTTTATTGAATATTTCATATTATTTATGAAAAATTTGTAGGGTTTCTGGGTGCTTTACTTTCTTCCAGAGTAAGATGATCGGGCAGGGAGGCAGAGGCAAAAACTTGTCAGATACGGTTTTTATCCAGTTTTCCCTTAACTCTAGGCCACAGATCTTTTTGGATCTTAAGTAAAATCTGCGCTAATTACAGGGTCTTTTCCTTGGGGAGTGCCCAAAAGTTTCTACTGTTTTCCTACCACCACCTGGTTTATGTTCAGGTCTTTAGACTGCTGGCCATAGTATTTTAGGGTTTTTTTCTTGGTATCTCATGAAATGCACACACAGATTGACGTCAGCAAAAGTCTTCTAGGGAAAATTGCATCCAGGTCAGATGGTTCCTTATCCCTAAGCATTGTTGCTTTAAGTTCTGGTCACGTTAGCAGTCCAGAACTCCTACTCTTTTCTCTACACCCGGTGATGGTACATCACGTCACCGGCCATTGATTTCTGTGGGACCTACACTCCCTGACCTGAGAATTAGAAAATAGCATAAGGCAAAATACTGAGATAAATGCAACACTCACCTCAGCCTGCTTCCTTTCTCGCCAGCTCTTGACCGCTCATATTCTGGCTGTCCTCACTGTTCTCCAAGGCCTTAAATGATTATTTTAGTTATTATTTGAAGCTCTCAGAGTTGTTCTTAGAAGGAAGGTTAGTATGATACAGGCTTCCCTGTCATGGACAGACATGAAAGTCTGCCTTATTAATTTCAGAATTTGGATGGAGCCATGTTATCCTGTCTTGTGAGAAGTTCCCAAGTGAAGGGGATGGTTAGTTTCAGAAGCAATAATTATTAGAGTTAACTGACAGCAGAAAAAAGAGGCTTTTTAAATGTATTAGATTAAAAAATGTAAATATGAATTTGCTTTCACCCCATTTTGTCAAAATGGCAAAAAACCTTACATTCATAATTAGCATCTAAATGAATAATTAATTAATCAATGAGTAATGCCTGTGATTTATAACATCTATTTTTCTTCTGGTTAGGAAAAGGCTCAAGTTTGAAATCTGTATTTGACCGACTAAAAAAAGAGATTTTTTAAACACGTGGTAAAATAATTTTCATGTACATTTTTATTGAAAGGAGAGTTATAGAAGTGTAGATGCCAAGAAGAAATTTTTTTTCTTAAAATGTATTAACTGAACAGAGGAGAGGTTATTCATGATAATTTGATAAAGTAGGATAATCCAAATAATCTCTTTATGAAATGACTGCTTTATATTTGAATATAGATTTTGAAATCTATGTACTGACCTACATCAAACCTTACAAAAGTGATCACACTTCTCTAGATGTTTTAAATAATATTTTAAAAAATGTTTGTCACAACAGGATTTCATGACAAGGGGAAAATTTACTGCAGTGACTTTTTCTAGCTGTTGCTTCTGACTTTAACGTACTTTAGGACCATAGCTCTTGTTGGATACCTGCTTTCTGTGCAGTTTTCTTTCACGAACACAGGGACCTTCCCATCTGTTTGTGGAGACAGAGCACATTTTAAAAAATGGCAGATTTGTGGGCTAGACATGAATAAACTTGGAGTCTAGTTTCTAGTTTCAATTCTGCTCTCTATTAGCCGCCTGATATTGTAATAATCCCTTGCAGGAAATGAGGAAAGATGTGTGACCAAGGATTTCAGGTGACTGCAAAATATTTAGTGCTTGGATTTATAACCAAAGTCAAACCTTTATCTTTATTTCTTGTGACAACAGTGATGCTAATCTGAACCCCTTTCAATGAAATCGATCAGTTGTTTCCTTAAATGGCTTACTGCTTATTATTGGGCTGAGGTATAATTGAAATGTAGGACATATGTCTCATTTAAGAATAAAACACAGGAGTTATTTTAAGCTCAAATTATTTTCAAGAGTAAAATTCCTAATATTTTAGTCTAATGAATTGTTTCTAGCACCACTATATCACTGCTAGCTGGAAAATAAGATGACTTTTTAATGTTTCCCAGATGTGGAAGAGTTCTGGTTATGTATTCTACCTGACTTACTGTTGCTGGCCCCCCAAATTATTTTGTGACTCTCCACTTGCAATCAGATAGCTGCATGTGGAAAGATCTACCAAGTGTGGCAAATAGCGTTTGCTACCAACTGCTGCTCATCATTTTCTTTGACAGATTCAGCTCATGATTAGAGACTAAAGTAACATTCCCCATCGCGTTGAGATGCATTCACAAAAATAACTGCCATTGGTAAACACTTTGAGTGTGACACAGCCATCTACTTCCAGTCCCGGGGAAAAATGCACAAAATATAATAATATTAGTAAAAGAAACAGCTGTATTTCTTGTGTTTAGATTCCATATTACTACAGAACAGAGGGATTCATGTGGTTAAAGGGAGAAGACATGAGAAAATTTTATTTTTGTGCCTTTGCTTTCCTACAAGTAGAATATCCCAAATTAATAATTTAGAAATAGAAGCCCATTTCAACATAACTTGATGCTCAAACCATTGAAGTTATGTAGTAAATAGACAAAATACAACCAACACAAAAACACTATGTGATAAACTTTGTAAAACCATAAGCAAACCAAACAGATTTAATAAACTGATATAACTTGATATCGCTTAAAATATGTTTTAAGGCTAAAGTATAAAAATGAAAAATGTGTAAGTAATAAAAAATCATGTCAAATAAGTTTGGCTGTTTTTATGGATAATTAACAAAAGGTTAGAATGTAAAATGAAATAATGTTTTAAATCTCTCAGTTGGCAAGTGATTGATAAGATGCTAAACTTAAACCAAATACAATCAATTTGATCATTAGATCTTCCTCACAAAGCATGCCAGCTGTGATTGACCAATATTGGAGCCTATGACTTAATTTTCATTCAGATGTGCTTAATGTACAGCTTCTCTAATTCTTGCCATACCTCATGATATTTAGCAAAAACAAGTCAAGTGACATTTTCAGTTTCCACCTGGAAAATAGCTTGCCCAGGCCTAAATTCCATTGGTTATGTTGTTTCTGTTTTCCACTCACCACAAATGACAATTTTGGTGATTGCTGCTATAAACCACGGGTCACCATTTATCCAGCATCTCATAAAATTTTGCTAACCATTTTCTCATGTTTGCTAAGTTTTTTGGCATTATTTTTCTAGCTCTGGCTAATATTTTCTTCACTGCTTTTCAGCTACCTCCCAATGCCACATATTTTAGATTTTTGCTAGAGCAGCATCCCACTTCTAGGTACTTACTTTCTGTATCATGTATCTGCTCCTGCATAGTAAAACAATTTAAAACTTTGCAGTTTAATACAACAATGTTTTGTCTATGCTCACTAAGTGTATGGGCTGGTTGGGCATTTCTCTGGTCTCAGCTGAACTCTCTCATCTGTTTACAGTGACTGCAGGTCAGCTAGGTAGCTCTCCTTCTGGGCTTTGTCTGGCTGTAGGCCTTCGTTATCCTCCATGTATCCTTTCATCTTCCAACAGGCTAGCTCAGGCTCCTTGTCAAGAAGGACAGAGGGTTCTGAGTGAGAGTATAAGAAAGCATCTGTCATACTGTTATTTCCTCTGACTTCTATAGGCCAACACAAGTCATAAGACCAACCCAGATTCAAACAATGGGGAAGTGACTGTACTTCTAAAGGGGGAAGAATTGCAAAATTGCATTGAAAAAGGGTGTAGATAAACTGAGGGGAATTTTTCAGCCACTTTTGCAATCAACCACAGCAGGAGCGTTTTCTTTCATTGATTTACCCAGCGAACAATATATAGGTGCATGCCATGTGACAGGAAGGGTTCTGTTAGGATGTCACAGGTGTAAGCTTTCCATGGTCATGATACTGCAGGAAGTCATTAGGCTGGATCATATGGAGCAATATTACAGGAAAGAATGAGTTCAGATCCAATCAACATTTTCACCTAGATTTCCAACATCCTGAGTTAATTAATTAATTAGCTAATTAATTAAATATAGGAGTAAACATGCCACAAAGAGCCCTATTGATCCTCTATTGTAAAAGATTCCTCCTTTTGAATGATCAAATGTACTATGTTTGTAAGTATTTGTTAATATACAATTGCTGAAGGTAATTATTCTGATTATACCTAGTTTACTCTATAACACACAGAATTTATGTAGTGATTCCTTTTCATACTTTTCACCAAATAATGTGAGGAAAAAAAATGTGACTGTAATTTGAATGCCATCTGCAGAAGTAAGCTTTTGTTCTTATTCATTTTTAGCATTTCATAAAATATACTAAGTATGCCTCTTATTTAAATTTTCCCAAATAATCCTAAATCCTAAAGTTAAATTAGTTTTCCATGACAATCTTTTTATCTATAGTTTATTATAATGAAATGAACGACAAAAACCAGTAAACTTTCTGACACTTTAAAAGTATAGTAAGCAAACCAGCATCCAGTTTCTTCAGCCAGGAAAGTCCCATGTGACTCCCTTTAATAAATCCGTGGTCTCTGTTACATAATTCTCATTCCTACTTCCTCAGGTCCCTTCTTTAAGCTCTCACCCTCTGCTTTCTGAGCTGAAATCACACCAATGATAAGGAAATACCACTTTTTGCTTTTTTGCAGAATAACAGTGAAAGATTTCTTATGAAAAACCACATTGCCAGATAATTATAAGCCAGAGGCTTGTTGTATTTTAAATATCTACAAATGTGTGTTGTTTATTTGTCTTTGTTTAAGTTAAAAAACTGTTGGGAACATAGAGACATATGGATTATCACAAAAATGTTCTATTTATATCATTTTCTTGAGAAACTTTGAGTTCATCTGTCTAGAGAGTTGACAAAAGTTTTAAAACCAAAGTTGACTCCTCCTCCTTGAACAGATTAGATGAACGATCATGCTAGCACACAGTCTATTTTGTCTCCCTTGACATCCAACCCCCACGGTGTAAATTTCTTTACTACAGAAACTAGGCCATATTATATATTTTGGTACTTTTTTTCCACCAGATCCCTGAAAACCCTGTTTCTGCTAACTCAGCTCATTAGTTCTCAACCCTGGCTACATATTAGAATCACCTAGGCAGCTTTAAAAAATATATATAACTATGCAGAGACGCCCCTCGGAAATTCTGATTTAATTAGTATAAGGTGAGGCCGTTGCTATGCTTTAAAATGATCCCTGGTTGATTCTATTGTTGAGCCTGAATGGAGAACTACTACTAGCCATTCAATGAATACTACTTTGATTAAATTGAACTTAATTTTTTAATAACATTAATTTTGTTTCTAAATATACTGACATATTTTGAATAAACATTCTGTTCACTATTCTCGTGTATGCACAGATCACCTTTAATGATAATGGGTTATTAAGTTAGGTTATATGAGCTGAGCAGCCACATGACAATGATGTAAAAGCATTATATGATAGATGTGCTTTGCATACAAATGCCTCAGCTAATCGTATTTTAAGAGTGTAATTAGCAGTCTAGGGAAAATAAACAAAGATGCTGGCTCTAGGTTCCAAAGCAACATCTTCAGGCCTTAATTCCTCTGGTTTGGGAAATATGAATAAATGTGTGGTCCTTTGGGATTGGCCAGATTGGATAGTGATATATATTATTATTCAGCACCTTTGATGAGTTACAATACTAATTAAATGTTACAACTAAAGGACATTCTATGCAAATTAGGATAACTTTATGATCTGATTTTTAACCTACCATCTAGATGATAAACAAGAAAGAACTTTTGTTGGTTTCCGTACAGGTCAATAAAACTACATTTTCCATCAAATAGAACAAGGTGGGTCCACACAACACTGAAGCATGCATGGACACTAATGACAGTTAATTCAAAATTTATATTGAGTTCCTATATTGTTGGACACTATGAGCTCATATGATGGATGAACTGAGAAGCTCATAATACTACAATTCCTCCAATTTATGATGTCATTGACTGTAAGGTAAACAATCCTTGTAAAAAGTTGCTGATTAAAATGCAGTTGCCATTGCTAAATATGTTTACAACTAGGTAAAACAGTAAAATGTATTGAATACTTACCATGCAACAGGCGTTGTGCCAAATTCTCACCCTCACAATAGCACATGTGTAATTAAAATTCCTAATCCTCAGATGGGGAAAATTAGGTTTAGAGAAGTTAAATCGCTTATCCAATGTCACATAACAGTAAGTTACTAAGATTCAGGGTCTCATCTTTTAACCATACAGCACTCTGCTGCTTAAGGTCTACTAGAGAAAGAAAAAAACTTTATTTTCTAAATAATATAATGTGCAAAATTTTGCATAGGATTTCATGGTACCTCAAAAGAAGGATACTTAGGTCAAATTCTGAGTTCTTAGAAAGCATCCTGGAACAGATGGATTTGATTTTTTAAGTACCTAAAAGATAGGTTTTGCCTGAACATGGTGCTAAACATGTAAAGATAGCGTTTGCCAATTTGCATGAACTGAATTACATACAGAATCTGAAAATTTTAGAGTGAGAAGAAAATTATAAATCATTTAGCCTAGCTTTTGAAATGAGGAATGTGGAATCCAGAGAGGTGAATGTGCTTGCTGAAGGTCGGAGGAGCAATTCACTGCAGAGACAGTAGAGTGCTATCAGGGCTTGCTTTCCACAGTGCCATTATTTAAAGTGCAAATTACAAATTCTGTAGACATGGTAATTCAGTAAAAGTATTTAGGCAAAGTAGAGATATTACTAGACTTTTTATTCTAGAAAGATTTTGTCACTGGCAATGTGACAGGTACTGAGAAGTAGAAGAGAAATATCAGAGAATTATCTTAGTCTACTGGTTTCCAATGGAGAAATCTGATACCTAAGACCACATCTGGCAACATGTAGAGACATTTTTGATTATCAGGATTGGGGGGAGGTGCTATTGTTGGTGCATCTTGTTGATATACGCTAGGGATGCTGTTAAACATCCTACAATGGTTGGAACACCCCTCACCCCCAACACACACACACACACACACACACACACACACACACACACACACACACACACACACACACACACACACACACACACACACCACACCTCAAATAATTATCTGGACTGAATGTCAAGACAGCTGAAGTTGGGACATCCTTCAGTACTCCAATATGAAATCATTAAGATCTGAACCACAGCAACTGCGGTGGGCTTGAGTTCAAGTTTCATCCATTCATTAAATATTCTTTGTGGATCTACTCTTGTGCCAATGACTGTGATACACTCCCCAATGAAAGAATGAAGATATAAGCAGGGCAGCCCTCTCCTCACGTGGCCCCCAGCACAGCCGCGGATGCCAATGAGTACAAATTAGCTAATTTAATAGAATACTCAGAGGATTTGGAGAGAGGAAACACCTACAATGATGGGACTACATGGAGGGTGAACCTTCGGCAGGAGGCAGATGGCAAACTTCTATGTGTAATGAAACAGATTCTGCCTGCCACACATGTGGTGCTACAAGGGAAGTAATCAGGGTGCACATAACTTCTTGATTTATGTGATATCCCATTGAAGAAGTTACATTTAAGGTACGCTGTTAAAACAAAAATGAGGAAGAGTGTCCTCTAATTTGGTGGAACACCATGTGAAAAAAATACTGAGTCAGTAATAGGAGGAAAGGAAACAATTATAACCAGAACATAGAAAAAAGTTACCGGTGGGAAAGAGGAAGCTAAGAGGGCCATATGGGCAGGACCACTCAGGGATTTCAAACAAATTATAGTTTTTAATCCAGCAATGCAAATAAATCTCCTGGAAGTGTTAATGCATAATAGGAAAATATTCACTGATCCTAGTGGAAACTATGATGATATAGAAATGAAAACAACAGCACTAAATGCAGCTTTGCTTTCTGAATGATACAGAGATTATAATCAGAGTTTTGGATTCATTTACCTCCTCTTGGGTATTATTATTACCCTAACCTCCACCCCCTCATGCATCATTATTTATTTAAGTCTCAGTACATTTTTAGAGAAACTGTTGCAGTGGCTATGAATTTACTTGCTAAAAGTCATCAGAATGAAACAAATAGAGCATCCCTGAATGTGGCATTTCAATGAATTGTGGCCTTTTCAAAAGACATTTGAAATTGCAAATGAGGCTTTGCAGCTTTTTTATTATTATTTTTATTTTATTATAGAAGATTACACCAACTGAAAATAGGAGATGAGTTTTGGGGGAGGCCAATCTTATATTTTCTTCTTAATGAATATTTGTTTTGGAGAGTAATGGCATCCCTCTGATTTCGTGGTATTTATATGAAAAATCATGCCTTTCCCAGGGGTAGCAATTAAATGACTGGAAAAAATTAAGATGATAGGGAATTAGTGGTTCACAAAGAATATAGCTCTCTCTCTTCCTCTTCCTTTAAAACTCATTTGTGAAATTTAATACAGCCACTATGTGGTAAAATGGTGAATCTGTGTGGTGTTTAAAATATTTAATGCACAATTTACCTGTGACATGATTAACTAAACAGAGAATTAACAATGTGTATGTAGAAGCAAAATGGCAAAGAGTAACACGCACAGACACTGGATCTAAACAACCTGATTCTGAATCTCGGCTCAGCCTCTCACTTGCTCTTAGGTCAGGTAGGTTTGTGGGAAGGTTGGATTTAATTGCTGTAGGTCTCGTAACTGGTTACTACTCAAAAACTGAATATTGTTGGAGAAATTATGTACCAAAAAAATAGAAAACAAGGCACTATATGATAATTGTGTTAAATAGATACTGCCCTTAGAGGGACATTATTTTCTCTCACAGTGATGTTCTTATTTTGGGTAACTCTGATATCAAGATGATGGTGAAGTCCGGATATCTCTTGTATTTTAATACCTTTAATTTTCCTTGGTAATATTCATCCAAATCCAGTGTGAGAAAGGCAGCCTTATATATTAGGGTGTAGAAAAATTGGACATGACTTCAAACTGATAAATTATTTCTTGCCTTTAGCATTTTTGTAATTTGAAGTCATGTGAACACTGAGTTGACTTACGTATTATTTAAAATAACAATGATGTGGTTAAGAGCATTTATTCTTTTTGAAAATGGCACTTAACTCAATTTTCTATAGTTAATGATAACTAGGCATGAGAAAAATAATTAATAAAATATTTGCATTTTTAGTTTTAAGAGAGCTGTACTTTGTGATACGAATTTAGTGAATATCTCTCGATTTCCCAGAGGGCTTAACAAAAGATTGTCATAATGTCACTTCCAATTACAATGATAGAAAAATAATGGTAGATAATAACTGTTTTCAGGGAACTACATTGGTAAATATAAAAACTTGAGTATTTTCTATGTTATAAATTTGCTTCAAATTTGTTTGTATACTTGGGGTAAATATTCTAAGGTTGCTAAAGTTTTCCTATCAGATTGAGTGATTATGGATCCTTGTTTATAGTGGAAGATGAGTTGACCTGCTACTTAAAATGTAAAACAAATTGTCAAAGCTGCCAAAAGCATCTTTAACAGACTGGACAAGGGAGAGAGTAATTGAAATTGGTCAGAACAAGCAATTAATTCCATGGTTCATCAAATTACTAAATCCTGCTACTATTTTTTTAAAGATTTGAAAACAAAATCCATGATAACCAAAAGGTTTCTTTCTTATAAATTAAGTATGTAAGACCACATCTGTTTCTTCAGGATAATTAATGTATTGACATTTAAGTGAGTTAATTAGTAATTTAAGAAAACACACGTTGAGTACTTAGCAGTCCCAAGCAGTGTACCTAGTTCTGGGGAAATACTTGTATCAGGGAACAAGACACAGTCATTGTCCGCACAGAGCATGTGTCTACTAGGGTGTATGAGCTGACACCCCTGATTCTAATCTAAGGCTTGTCAGGAAATGACTGTGGGTCAGGGCTGGACACTGAAAAGCTGTCAGAGGCCAGACAGTTCATGGGAAAAAGTGGTGTAGCCTATGGTGAACAGAAGGACACACACTGTTACAACACGACAAACCAACACAACACAGGAGTTTCAAGATGGCGGCGGCTGCGGCGGCTGGCGCGGAGTAGCTGAGGTGGAAAAGGTGGCCACTGGGCCTCAGGCAGCCGGGAAACTTGTGGACCTTCCTCTGGCCATCTCTTAAGGGAGGACTGCTGCTGCTGGCCGGTCGTGGGGGCTCAACGCCACTTTGCCCCCGGCAGGAGAGGCTGCCTCATTTACAGGCAACAGCTTTGAAGTGTGGAGCAGGAAAAGAACTGATTCTTAGCTGCAAAAGTGAGTCTTGAAACAGGGAACACGGCGCCAGGGCTGCTGTGGATGCAGCCAGGATCCCGGAGGCTGGGGCCGCACTGAAGGTGGCCAGCTGCCCTATTCAGGATTCGAGGTTTCAGACCGGCATTAAAGAAGATTCCTGGGAGCGCCCGAGCGGCGCCGCGACTGAACAGCCCGAGGCGGCAGCGCCGAGAACACAGAAGGCAACAAACCAGAGACAGAGCGAGCGCCCGACCTGGCACAGCACTGTGAGTGATCCCTGGCACAGCTCTGTTCGGGGGGTGGATGCCCACGCGGCTCCCGCCTGCATCACCAGGCCACTCACTGCCACGGTGCTGCCTCCATTTTCCCAGGTGCGGGCAGCTCCGCCCTGCTCGGCCATCACTGAGCCCATTTGCTTGGCCTGGCGCGGGGCTTTCCGGACCCTGCGGGCCGACCTCCTCTCCCACTCCCTCCGCGGTTCTCTGGCAGGGCTGGGGTGTGGGGCGTCCAGACCAGTTTTGGGAGGGCTAGGAAGTACGGGCGGGCCGACTGTCACTCCACCACACCCTGGACTCCGGCCCCGGTAAACTTCCTGTTACTGGGAGGCAGATACCATCTCTGCGACCACCAGTTTGGAAAAAAGCCTAACGAATTTCTGGTTGGGAATAGTGTGGTAGGAGAGTTCCCAGGTCCGCTTGAACCTGCCGGAGAGCAGGCTGCAGGCGGGCACTAGACTCGGTTTATACCGGGGGGATACAAAGGTGAACAAGACCCGAGAAAGATCTACACAGTGTTACAAAGGCACCCAGAGAGACCGGTCGTCTGTGCCTAGCAGAAACCTGGTAGACTTCCTGGGCGAGGCGGTGCTGAGCAGGGTCTTGAAGGCCCAGCTGATAGACGAGGGGTGCAGAAGACATGCCCCAGCCCAGCACAGTGTGCACAGAGGGGGGAGACGTGCGGCCAGGGAGGCGGAGACTCGACAGAAACCACACACCCGGTGGGGTCGCCACTGCACGATCTAACAGCCTGGGCCAGAGCACACGGAACGGGGAGAAGTCCTGTACAGAAAGTGAAAGCTCAACAGAGATCACACACCCTGTGGTACGTGATCAACCAGCCCAGCAGAGTACAAGCTGACCAGAAAGGTGGATCCCCGGAGAAGCCCAAGACCCGAGGCAACCACACACACAAGACACTAGAGGCCAACTGAGCAGTCACGGCGGGAGCCATACCAAATTGGCAACCACAGCAACATCCTAGTTAGTCATTAGTCTTAAACCGGTGGACTGTGAAACCCCCTGCAACAATGAATAAACACCAAAAAAAAGACACCAGAAATACAAAAAATCAAGAAAGTACACCACCAAAAGTTAATAAATCTCATACTCTAGATCCTATAGAACAAGAAGCCCTTGAAATAACTGACAAGGAATTTCGAGTGAGAATTCTAAGGAAACTGAATGAGATACAAGAAAACTCAGCTAGACATCATGATGAAATGAGGAAAAGTATACAGGATCTGAAAGAGGAAATATACAAGGAAATCAATGTCCTGAAAAAAAAATGTAGCAGAACTTGCTGAACTGAAGAAGTTATTCAGCGAAATAAAAAACACAACGGAGAGTTTAACCAGCAGGCTTGTCGAAGTTGAAGAGAGAAACTCTGAACTTGAAGATGGGTTGTTTGAAATAACACAAGCAGACAAAAAGAAAGAAAAAAGAATCAAGGACATGGAAGAAAATCTGAGAGAGATATCAGACAACCTCAAGCGCTCAAATATCCGAGTCATGGGTATTCCAGAAGGAGAGGAAAATGGAGATTCCATTGAAAACATATTCAACAAAATAGTGGCAGAAAACTTCCCAGGTATAGGAAAAATCACAGATCTTCAGATCCAGGAAGCTCAACGATCTCCAAACGTATTCAACCCAAAAAGGCCTTCTCCAAGACATGTCATAGTCAAATTGGCAAAACTCAGAGACAAAGAGAGAATCTTAAAAGCTGCAAGAGAGAAGCGTCAAATCACCTATAAGGGAGCCCCAATCAGGTTAACATCAGACTTTTCATCACAAACCCTAAAAGCTAGAAAGGAATGGGATGATATTTTCAAAATACTAAAAGACAAAGATTGCCAGCCAAGAATACTCTACCCTGCAAGGCTATCCTTCCGAAATGAGGGGCAAATAGTATATTTCTCAGACAAACAAAAACTGCGGGAGTTCACTACCACAAGACCACCCTTACAAGAAATCCTCAAGGGAGTACTGGGTTTGGTTCCTGAAAAATAACTACCACTGCCATAAAAACCTAAGAAAAATCTAAACCCGCTAGTACAATAAAAATGGCATTCATGAAGAGAAAACAAGCTAACAAAAACACTATCTACAACCTAAGGAACCAACAAACAAAGAAACCAAACAGTAAATCAGAAAGCAAGGAACAAAAGACACCTAAGACAACCAAACAACCAATAAAATGCTAGGAATAAATCAACACCTTTCAATAACAACTCTTAATGTTAAAGGCTTAAATTCCCCAATTAAAAGACACAGACTGGCTGACTGGATCAAAAAGCAGGACCCAACTATATGCTGCCTACAAGAGACCCACCTCACCCATAAAGATTCACACAGACTAAGAGTGAAAGGATGGAAAAAGATTTACCATGCAAACAGAAAAGAAAAACGAGCTGGAGTGGCTATTCTTATATCTGACAAAATAGACTTTAAACTAAAAACCATAAAAAGAGACAATGAGGGACACTACTTAATGATAAAAGGACTGATCCATCAAGAAGACATAACAATCATAAATATGTACGCACCCAATGTTGGAGCAGCCAGATTTATAAAACAAACTCTATTAGACCTAAAGAAGGAAATAGACACTAATACCATAATAGCAGGGGACCTGAACACTCCACTGTCAATATTAGACAGATCATCTAGGCAAAGAATCAGTAGAGAAACACAAGATCTAAACAAGACTCTAGACCAATTGGAATTGGCAGATATCTACAGAACATTCCACCCAACAACCTCAGAATATTCATTCTTCTCATCAGCACATGGATCATTCTCCAGGATAGATCACATATTAGGTCACAAATCAAGTCTCAATAAATTCAAAAAAATTGGAATTATCCCATGTATCTTCTCAGACCACAATGGATTAAAACTAGAAATTAATAACAAACAAAACTCTGGAAACTATACAAACACATGGAAATTAAACAGCATTCTACTTAATGACATATGGGTCCAAGAAGAAATCAAGCAGGAAATCAAAAAGTTTATTGAAACTAATGAAAACAATGATACATCATACCAAAACCTGTGGGATACTGCAAAAGCAGTATTGAGGGGAAAATTTATTGCATTAAATGCTCACTTCAGAAGAATGGAAAGATGGCAAGTGAACAACCTAACACTTCACCTTAAAGAACTAGAAAAACAAGAACAATCCAATCCTAAAGTTAGCAGACGGAAAGAAATCATTAAGATCAGAGCAGAACTGAATGAAATTGAAAACCAAAAAACAATTCAAAAGATCAACGAATCAAAAAGTTGGTTTTTTGAAAAGATAAATAAAATTGACAAACCATTAGCATGGCTAACAAAAAAAAGAAGAGAGAAGACTCAAATAACAAAAATTAGAAATGAAAAAGGCGATATTACAACTGATTCATCTGAAATACAAGGAATCATTCGAGACTACTATAAACAACTGTACGCCAACAAATTTGAAAATCTGGAGGAAATGGATAAATTTCTGGACACACACAAGCTCCCAAAACTGAACCATGAAGACGTAGAAAATCTGAACAGACCAATAACAATAAAGGAGATTGAAGCTGTTATCAGAAGGCTCCCAACAAAGAAAAGCCCAGGACCAGATGGATTCACAGCAGAATTTTACCAAACATTCAAAGAGGAATTGACACCGATTCTTTACAAACTATTCCAAAAGATTGAAACGGACGCAAATCTCCCAAACTCATTCTATGAAGCAAACATCATCCTGATACCAAACCAGGTAAAGATATAACCAAAAAAGAAAACTACAGGCCGATATCCTTGATGAATATAGATGCAAAAATCCTCACTAAAATACTAGCAAACAGAATACAGCAACACATACGAAAAATTATTCATCACGATCAAGTGGGATTCATCCCAGGGATGCAAGGTTGGTTCAACATACGCAAATCAATAAATGTGATACACCATATTAATAAACTCAAACACAAGGACCATATGATCATCTCTATAGATGCTGAAAAAGCATTTGATAAAATTCAGCACTCATTCATGACAAAGACCCTCTATAAGTTAGGTATAGAGGGAAAGTATCTCAACATAATTAAAGCCATATATGACAAACCCACTGCCATTATCATCCTGAATGGGGAAAAGCTGAAAGCTTTTCCTTTAAGAACAGGCACTAGACAAGGATGCCCACTCTCACCACTCCTATTCAACATAGTGTTGGAAGTACTAGCCAGAGCAATCAGAGAAGAGAAGGAAATAAAGGGCATCCAGATTGGAAAAGATGAAGTCAAACTGTCCCTGTTTGCAGATGACATGATCCTATATATCGAACAGCCTAAAACCTCTACAAAAAAACTGTTGGAATTGATAAATGATTTCAGCACAGTAGCAGGATACAAAATCAACACACAAAAATCAGTAGCATTTCTTTTCTCCAATAGTGAACATGCAGAAGGAGAAATCAAGAAAGCCGGCCCATTTACAATAGCCACCAAAAAAATAAAATACTTAGGAATTGAGTTAACCAAGGAGGTGAAAAATCTCTATAATGAGAACTACAAACCACTGCTGAGAGAAATTAGAGAGGATACAAGAAGATGGAAAGATATTCCATGCTCTTGGATTGGAAGAATCAACATAGTGAAAATGTCCATACTACCCAAAGTGATATACAAATTCAATGCAATCCCCATCAAAATTCCAAAGACATTTTTCTCAGAAATGGAAAAAACTATTCAGACATTTATATGGAACAATAAAAGACCACGAATAGCCAAAGCAATGCTCAGCAAAAAAAATAAAGCTGGAGGCATAACACTACCTGACTTTAAGCTATACTACAAAGCTATAATAACCAAAACAGTATGGTACTGGCATAAAAACAGACACACTGACCAATGGAATAGAATAGAGAATCCAGAAATCAACCCACACACTTACTGCCATCTGATCTTTGACAAAGGCACCAAGCCTATTCACTGGGGAAGGGACTGCCTCTTCAGCAAGTGGTGCTGGGATAACTGGATATCGATATGCAGGAGAATGAAACTAGATCCATACCTCTCACCGTATACTAAAATCAACTCAAAATGGATTAAGGATTTTAATATACACCCTGAGACAATAAAACTTCTTAAAGAAAACATAGGGGAAACACTTCAGGAAATAGGACTGGGCACAGACTTCATGAATACGACCCCAAAAGCACGGGCAACCAAAGGAAAAATAAACAAATGGGATTATATCAAACTAAAAAGCTTCTGCACAGCAAAAGAAACAATTAAAAGAGTTAAAAGACAACCAACAGAGTGGGAGAAAATATTTGCAAAATATACATCTGACAAAGGATTAATATCCAGAATATATAAGGAACTCAAACAACTTTACAAGAAGAAAACAAGCAACCCAATTAAAAAATGGGCAAAAGAGCTAAGTAGGCATTTCTCTAAGGAAGATATACAAATGGCCAACAGACATATGAAAAAATGCTCAACATCACTCAGCATCCGGGAAATGCAAATCAAAACCACATTGAGATACCATCTAACCCCAGTTAGGATGGCTAAAATCCTAAAGACTATGAACGATAAATGCTGGCGAGGCTGCGGAGGAAAAGGAACTCTCATACATTGTTGGTGGGACTGCAAAATGGTGCAGCCTCTATGGAAAATGGTATGGAGGTTCCTTAAACAATTGCAAATAGATCTACCATACGACCCAGCCATCCCACTGTTGGGAATATACCCAGAGGAATGGAAATCATCAAGTCGAAGGTATACCTGTTCCCCAATGTTCATCGCAGCACTCTTTACAATAGCCAAGAGTTGGAACCAGCCCAAATGCCCATCATCAGATGAGTGGATACGGAAAATGTGGTACATCTACACAATGGAATACTACTCAGCTATAAAAACGAATGAAATACTGCCATTTGCAACAACATGGATGGACCTTGAGAGAATTATATTAAGTGAAACAAGTCAGGCACAGAAAGAGAAATACCACATGTTCTCACTTATTGGAGGGAGCTAAAAATTAATATATAAATTCACACACACACATACACACATACACACACAAACCGGGGGGCAGGGAGGAAGAAGATATAACAACCACAATTATTTGAAGTTGATACAACAAACAAACAGAAAGGACATTTTTGGGGGGCAGGGGGGGAGGGAGAAGGGAGGGAGGTTTTGGTGATGGGGAGCATTAATCAGCTACAATGTATATCGACAAAATAAAATTTAAAAAAATAAATAAATAAATTAATTAATTAATTAAAAAATAAAAGAAAAAAATAAAAAAAAAAAAAAAAAAAAAAAAAAAAAAACCAACACAACACAGCTGCCAAACATAACATGCCCTTGGAACAAAGCAACTATGAGCATTTGCTACCACTTGACACCTTCTGCTTTTAAAGATCCCCTGGGGCCTCCAGAAGTGGAGGCCCACTTCTCAAATGCTCACCTCCAGGCCCCCAGCTAAACTGGACGGTCTACAATCCAGTCCAGTCCTGGCAATCTGATTGTGATCTATGCTCTAGGATATATTCTGATAATGAGGAGGCCACCCACCCACAGACAGAAGGGTTTCAAACTGAATTCTGATAAGAATCAGCATTCAGCAGAGTTGTCTTGGAAGAGGTAAACCAGACCAGCCTTTATATTCTCCTACCCCCAGACATCCCAGACATCCTTTTCCTTTCCCCATTTCAACCTGAGCAGCTCCTCTTTACCTTATTATCCAAGACATTAATCAAAGTGGATTTTTTGCTCTAAAAGTATGAAAATGAAGAGATGAGAATAATTATCTAATAAGTATTCGATCTTTCAGTATACAGTAAAATTATATATGTCTGTGTGTGTAAAATCAGATGTCATTTTGGCTCTTGAGTAGCTCTTGCTATTACCCTCTTTGCCAAAGATACTGTCTCCACTACTAGCTAGATGTGTACCCTTGGCCAAGCTATGTAACCTATTTAAGCCTCAGTTACCTCTACAAGATTGGAGTAATAAAGGTACCTGTCTCCTAGGATGCTAGAGAGAATTAACTGAGTCAATCAATATATAAAGTGCTTAGACCTGGCACACAGTAAGCACCCATTCAGTGTCATGTTTCCCCTATGTGACCAAAGGCATCTGCTTCATCAAGGAAGATTGGGATTGTTAAAAGATGAAGATTGGGATTGTTAAAAAGAAGTTGCATCAATATTCTTTTTTGTCTTTGAATGAGATTTTTGAGTCTATAGTGAGGTAATAGCTTTTGACATGTTTCATTTAACAGGCTTTGTTGGCAGCAAAGGGTACACTAAATTCTAAACCTTTCTTTTGCATTTCAAGATGAAAAATGATTCATAAGACAGGATGATTCAGAGTATGGGTTTCACTGTAGTGATAATGTCGAAGGGTAGATGTGCTGTGTGGGAATCCCTATCATCCAGGAAGAGAAAGCCAAGAGCCTCCTGTTGATGGAAGTGGGGATGGGGGAGTAGTGGTGGCATAACTGGGTTCAGTGCCCTGATCTCGACCTGGAGAGGGGACCCAGCACACTCCATGCCCATGGGACTTGGTCAAAGGGGAGAGTAAGCAACAGACACAGTATCATAACCCTTCAATGAGGACACCACCTCCATATTATTCCCCAGATGACATGAAAGTCATACACGGCACAGGGTGGAATATGGTCTCTGGGTGAAGGTCTTGAGCCCAAGCCCCCACAGATGGCACTGTCTAGCACAACACTTGAGGTTCCCTACATGCTTAAAGCATGGGGACACCAAGCTGCACACTGAGCTGGTGACCTGTGGCAGTCTCAGAGTAGGACAAGAGGACTGCAGAGAGTTGGGACCTTTTCACTGGAGGCAAGTGGCTAGAAACAGCAGTAGGTATCAGACACCATCAATAGCCTCCCAGTCAATAGCTGGCAGAACTAGTCACTCTAAGGCAGACCCAGGAACATCACCAAACCACTTACTTGAGAAGGAGACCAGAGGGAACAGAAAATGATGTCACACACACCAGTAAGATTTGCCAGTCTCCTTCACCCAGCAACCCTCTTGGGAATAAGAAGAAAAGAAAACAAACATAGATTATAGAGAAATAGCCATAAAAAGGAATTTAAACTTCGCTGGGACTTACTCCCAACGAACCCAAGTTAAACAGAAAGAGATGGTTTTGAACTGGAATAAACTGTTGCCTTGAATTGGTTCATTTTAATCATTCTTTGGGTTCCCCATCCCCATGCAATGGGTTGGCACTGGCAGGAGCTGGATCTGGAGCAAGTGACAAAACAGCTTAAAAAACTGCTCTTGCTGAACATTTCAATTTGAATGGGATGAATATCTGGTCCCTTTATAAAATGTAAACATCTTGGAGGTTTTGCATTATTTAGCCCTTGCTAATGGAGCTTCATCTTCTCCCTTCTCTGACCTGCCCCTCTCAGTGTCTGTGGAGTCCTCATGTGTAGGGCTCAGCGTCGTCACTTCAATTGGAAGTTTCTAAAGATGGTTTTGCACATACAAGCCTAACACCGAAAGTCCTGAAGAAAGCCAAATTATCCTAGAATGGGAAATCTAGTTTTGTCCTTTTTTGCTTCCTACAGGGTGGACTACTTTTCTAGTGATAACTATGAGCCAGGAACCATTTCTTATTTTTATTTTCTCTCTGAGTCATTAGTCTAATTATTAGGAACATCTAGCTTCCCTGTAGTAACTTCCCCTTTGGGGTTAGGGTGAGTGTCATAGAACCTTTAGAAGTAAAAGGAATCTTAGATTCTAGTCTCATTTTACACATAAACTGAGGTCCCGACGAGTTATGTGACTGTGGGAGGCCACTTAGCAAATGGTGCAGCAGAGCTTTGAAGAAACCTTCCTGGCTCCAGCGCTGAGAACCTAAGACACACACTTCGGGGCACATCATTGGAGTTGGCCTGAAAATGCATCAAGGCAAACTTTCAGATCTACCGATTGGATTCAGCGTTCCATGTAAAGACATCCATTATAATTACCTGAAAATATCAAGCACACATCAGCTCCTTACAGAAAGAGATTTAGCCACATTTTTTTTGAGTGCTTGATTTCCTGAGGAAACAACCACCAGTTATTCAAGCAAAGAGTGCACTCAGTTTGGGGGCCTGATGAAAATGAGAGAAAGCAATCTGCTTTAGGTTTTGCTCTGAAGAGAAAAAGTGATTTTATCTGGAGGTTCACAAAAAGAAAACTTTATTGCAGAAGGAAAAACGCTTCCGTTGATCATTCGTAGCTTTTATTGGAGTTTGGTGGAAGCAGTTGCTATTGATGTAAGAGGTTAATGTCTGTCACAGTCTGGGTATTTTGCAATGACTTCCTTCACAGCATGTTCATTTTAAGAGTAAAGAGGTCTTTACGGTTAGTGGAAGTTTAATGAGGATTACAATGGGCCCCCAGATGCTCACAACAGCCATTTAAATAACCCATAACCTCTATGTTTATCATGAGAGGAAACCTGCCAATTTTAGTTATTACAGACATTCTTCCGAAAAACTTTAGAGTTTCTGCAGGCTTTCTCAATAATTTTCTTCTCCTACATTCTGCAGTTTATAAATAATTTATAAATATAACTCCACCAGCACATAACTTGCTGAAATTGTTTATCCCCAAATATTTCCTTCTTCTGTTATACATTTTGGCTATGAGAAATTTAAAGTGGATATTGAAAAGAAGGTTGTTTTGGTAAAGGGCAACAATAATCAACCACAATGTATATTGACAAAATAAAAGTTAAAAAAAAAAAAAAAAGAAAAGAAAAGAAGGCAAATAAGGAATAAAGTAAAAGCACAAATGTTTTCTGGAAAGTGAATAAAGAGAGCCTAAAGAATATAGAAGGGGAGATAAGTGGTGCTATTGCAGCTGATATTGGCAACTACTTAATTTTTCTCCTCCTACAATTTTTAAGCTTGAGCTTGCATGTGCATCAGGATCACCTGGAGGGCTTGTTAAAACACCCTGCTGAGCACAACCCCGAGAGCCTATGATTCAGAGGTCTGGGATCGTGGGCCCAAGAATTTGCTTTCCTAAGAAGTCCCAGGTGATGCTGAGGCTGCTGGTCTAGATACCATATGTGAGAACCACTGTTCTCAGCATTAGGCTAAGCATGTTTTTTTTATTTTGATAGATATACACAGTGTAAAATTTACCATTGTAACCATTTTCGAGTGTGCAGTTCAGTGGCATGGATTATATTCACATGGTTGTGTAAATCATCACCGCTGTCCATCTCCACAAGTTTTTCATCATCCAAACTGAAACTCTGTACCCACTTATCAATAACTTTCCCCAGGCCCTGCCAGCCACCGTTCTACTTTCTTCTCCATGACTTTGACCATCACAGGTACCTCATAAGGTGGAATCCTACATCTTTCCTTTTGTGACTTGATCATTTCATTTGGAATAATGTCCTCGAGTTTCATCCATGTTGTGGCATCTATCGGAATTTCCTTCCTCTTGAAGGCTAAATAGTATTCCATTGTGGGTATAGACCACGTGTTGTTTATCCATTCATCTGTTGATGGACATTTGGTCGTTATCACTTTTCGGCTATTGGGAATAATGCTGATTCGAACATGGCTATACAAATATCTGTCTCAGTCCCTTTAATTCTTTTGAGTATATACCCAGAAGTGTAATTTCTTATTCTAAGCATTTTACATGCAATATTATATTTCAACATTAGGAAAAAATTATGTTATTACTCCCATTTACAGATGAGGAAACTGAGACACCCAAAACTCACCTAATTTTCCTGAGGTCACATAGCTGGTAAACAGAGCCTGATTTCTAGTGCAGGTAGACTGACTCCAGAGCTCAGGACACTTAACTGTCTTCTCTGCCTGAAGAAAGCATTTTATGTTTCATAGAAAACTCCTCTCATTAATGCAGATGCTAATTTTTACAATAAGGTTGAAAGTGTGTTTCAAAAATTATGGCTAACATAAGAATTTAGTTAAAAGACATAGCAAAATACTTTATCTACTTTGTTAATCTATGCATTTCTCCTTTAAATTATTTCTGGAAAAAAAAGTAGCCTAAATTCTTTCTAAAATCTGCCATTTAGGGTCCAAAAGCCCAAACATTTATAATTGCCCAAACAGTTCAACACTGAGCAGCAGAAAAAACAATCTCATAGTGTAATTGAATTGTCCTAATGATCAGAATAGCAGGATTGGCCCTTTGTCATGTATCGAGTCCTCTGGATAATTGAGCCAAATGATCCTCTGAGAAATTCCTGTATTGGGTTTTACATGGAGTTAAGTTAAATTAGCACACTCCATGAACCAGAAGCCATGATCAGAATATTTTAGGGAAAATCTATCACAGTGTACATGACACAGAATAACAGAACCATGTGGTTGAGAAAACCACAGGGGCCCAGTTTAGGAGACTACATTCTTCTGTTCTAGAATTCACCTTTCTCCTATGTGGACCACCTACTTCCTTATCAAAGACTCAGAGGGCTTCGAGTATACGACAGCGCACATCAAATATGAGGACTGATGGAGATGGTGGATTAAAATGGTCCAAAGAGGTTAAGCTATCACCTCTTTAAGTATTTTAAAGATTGAGCTTGTAATATTTTAAATATTTTGTAAAGGTGCACATTTATTCTTCTGTAGTTGTAACCAGGATGTGATGAGGTTTAAGGCTGTTATGTGAAGGTAGATAAGCATTTCCATTCTTCAAGCATCATCTCAGATCACACATGCACATTCTGCTCCTTGCCCACCTCAATGCTATGAGAATATTGGAAGATCCTTAGTGCACTGGTGTGTTTGCAATGAAAAGCCAACCTTTAGGAAGTAAAAGACACATGAGAGAAGATGAAAATATACAAGAAAAGCAGCTCTCTACTCCTTGGTCTAGTTTCTTGGTCAGTAAGATACTATAATGACTTGTAGAAATCTGGCTAAGAGAAGGGTTTCTGTTACATAAACAATTTAAAGATGGGTACTTTCTTCTGCATGTGGCAATATTGCAAATATGCAAACAACTAACATATGTTCCCCATCTCTAGTCTTCTTTGCTGTAATGTAAATGTTATCAGCTCTTCCAGTTGCTCCCCAAATTACCTTAGTTTCCATCTTATTCGTGGTCCCCTGGATTAAATGTCATTGTGTGATATTCTACCTAACCCCTTTCTTCCAGAAAAATCTTTTAGGAATGACTATAAACATGGATTTACTAGTTATTTTAGGATAGCACCTAAGATTGCTATTTCATGAATTTGGACATTTAAATTATTATTAAATAAGAAGGAACTATTTTCACATCCCTTATGTTTCCACTTTCACTTAAATATTTTTATCTTTCCATTTCAAAGGTTAGTGACAATTAGTGCAAAGGGAAAAAGCAAATTAGGGATATATAATTTCTTTTTAAAATTTATTTATTATGAATATTCATGAGATACAAAGCTGATTGTCCCCCCTCCTGTCCATGATGTGGGGGCCAGATTCATACTGGGGGCATATCCATTACCAGAAATTACTCTTGTACCCTTTGTCCCCTTCCAATTATCCCCCAAGCTCCCTCCCCCTCTCCCTCTCCCTTCAACTCCAATTTGTAGCCCTAGGAATGTTCCCTCCCTCTGTTGGATCATGGCACTATTGTGGTCTTTCTTTCCTGCTTTCTTTCTCTTTCTTAGATCCCACATATGAGTGAGCAAATTAGGGATATATAATTTCATGTCTTTTCGCCATCTTCTTTGAACATACTCCATCCTGAGTCAGGCCTTCATTTTTTATGTTGATTTTTTTTGTACAAAATCATTTTTAAAATATGTTTTCTTGTATTTAGATATAATGTTTAAGCCTGTGTACATTCTGATGGGAGTCTCCATGATACTGTTTTAAAGCTTCAGGTACCTTCCTTACATCAACATTTGACTATATCTTCCTTTATCTAGAGCATGCTCTTTTAATATCTGAGTTGAAATAGCTCTCTGTTTAGAGAAATTAGTTTGAACGGATATCGCTTACTGTTTTCAAGGTACTTAGATTCTCTATGTTTAATGTGAGATCCAAGTACATTCTGTTGTAAAGTCTCTGCTAGGGAATCTTGATTATTTCTTGGAGGTATGCCTTCCAATGTTTGGTTCTTTTTTTCTTTTTTCTTGTACTTCTCAAAATACATTGTAGTTGATTTTCATGCCCCTTTACCTGTTCCTCTCCACCCACTTCCCTCCCCCCCCCCATCGTATCTGTTCACTTGACTTAAATAGTTCAAGGAATTTTTGTGGTTATTCTGTCTTCTTCCCCCCACCCCTCACCCTTTGTTTGTGTGTTTATTTGTGTATTTATTTTTAGCTCCCACAAATAAGTGAGAACATGTGGTATTTCTCTTTCTGTGCCTGACTTGTTTCACTTAATATAATTTTCTTGACGTTAAGATTATACTTGAATATTCATAGCATTCTCTCTCCCATCCGTCAGATTCTCAATTGCATACAAAAGACACACACACATGGATCATTTAAGTAAAATGAGGCTTCACTGAAAGAAAATTGAGCAGCTCACAGGATCTCTGGGGTCTGAGGAAGCAGACTTGGGGGCTCTCCAGGAACACCACCCAAAATCTTACAACAGAGCCCCTTGCATACCTGTTCAAAATCTGATTGGCTCTACCTCTTTCTCTAACCACTGCTTCAGGGGTCAAGTTCCATGAAGACTGACCAGCTCTCTGCAGGTGCTATCAGACTGTGCCTCACCTTGAACTTGCTTGCACAAGTAACTTCCTATTGACTGAGAAGAAGCTTCTCTAAAGCCGCAGGTTGAGACATCTTCAAGAACCAAGGGTACAGGGGACCTAACGCTCCTGAGGCCATCCTTGAGCAGTGGGAAGAAGATGGATCTGTGTTTCTCCTTTTCATTGCCCAGGTGCCCGGCTGTGACATTTATTTCATTAGAACTCCTCATACAGTCCTGGTAGGGTATATCCTTGTAGCCCATCATGGTGACTAAGTCAGTAGTAAATCCTTATACTGGCTTCCCTTCCTTCCTAGTTTCAATCCCGGCCACGTCCCCCTGCTCCCTGGGATCATGCACCCCAAAAACTACCAGCTCACAAGTCTTTTCCTAAAGGCTTCTCTTTTGGAAGAACTGATAATAAGATAGCTTGATTTACTATTCCTTATTATTCCATTTACTGTCTAAATTAGCTTGTAAGTTAGCACATTCTTTTATTATTATTTTAGAAGTTACTCTAGAGATTGCAGCATGCATGCTTGATTGATTAAGGTCTCATTGTCATATCCTGGTCAACGCATGAATCTTGAAGAACTTTTTCCTCTCCCTGACTCATGGACAGTTAGCGTGGAATATATTACGTGACTTAAATTTCACAAGATATTGTGATGTATTGTGTGTATGTACAATCAATAATCACTTACCTGTACTGACACTTCTATCTGTTCAGCTGTACTTACTGCTCTTCTATCTTTAGCATTATTTTTCTTCTTCCAGGAACATTTTTAAGGATCCTTTTAGTAAAGGTCTGTGATGACAGACATTCTCAAATTTGTTTATTCAAAAACATTTTACCTCCATTTCCTGAAGGGTATTTTTATTGGGTATAGAATTCTATACTGACTATCATTTTCTTTTAGCATTTTTGAGAAATAATGAGAAATACCTGTATTTTGGCTTTTGTTGTTCTATTTTGAGAAGCTAGCTATCATTTTAATTGTTTTTGCTATGAAGGTAACACATATTCTTTTTTTTTCCTGGTTTATCTTTAAGATTTTTGATTTTCTTTAGCTTTTAGCATGTTTTGATGTAGTTTTGTAGTAATTATCCTACGTGGGATTTATAGCACTTCTTAAGTTTGTGACTGAATTTGTTTCATTAATTTTGGAAAATCATCTGCCATTGTATTTCCAAATATTGCTTTTGTTTCATTAACTTTCTCCTCTTGTCTGGGACTGCAGTTACACAAATGTCAGAATTTTACTCATGTTCAGTATCTCTTTTAAATTATTTTTAAAAATTGACATACTTTTTTCATTCTGTTTTGTTCTTGGTATTTTATTTTCACCTACCACCTAAACTATCTCTTGAACTGTGTCTAAACTGTCATTATATTTATCCATTCAGCAATAGGTTTCAGTTTTGTATGGCTTTATTTCTAGCACATTCATTTTACACTTTATTAAAGTTTTTATTTCTCTTCCAATTCCATCTTATCTTTTAATACTTTGACCATTTTAATTATCTTTATTACAAGGTATATAACTGATGTTTTCATTACTAGTCTTTTGCATCTGTTATTACTATATGGTTTTTCTTTGGTTCTTAGTCAAGTCTTTTCTTCTTTTATGTCAAGTTGTATCTCATTGAATTCTTTATATTTACATTAAAAGTATGACATAAGGATTTACTTCTGTTTCAGGCAGACAGTCAGTTAGGAGGTCACTTAATCCAATTGGGAATTGAATTGGTTTTAAATTAGGTGTTTCAGTATTGGTGAGTGCTCGTTTCTGGTTCACCTATAACCTTGTGTGGAGATTTCAGGGACCCAATAAGAAGCCTGATTGGTTTATCAGGGCCCTTTGTCCTGGGTTGATATAAACTCCATCATTGCTTCTTTTCCCCAGCCCGGTGGGAACTTTTGGCTGTTCTCAGTCTCTTAGCAACTGAATTCAGAATTGACATCACTTTGACTGGAGAATGGGAGAAAATTCCAGAATCACATCTCTTGCCTTTTCTCTTTTCCTAAATCTTAGCTCCACAAATACTCACTGCCTTAAAGTAACTTTCTGATGTCTTCAGTTATGTTTGTTTGTGAGTTTTTTGTCCCATTTCTTCCAGTAGTTCTCAGGGAGGAAGTTGGTCTGACACAAACTAGTCGACTATCATCATGAGACCCTGAGATTTTAAAGGCTAAAAGAGATTTGATAGAGTTTTTAGATACATACTGCTTTCGTAAGGGAAGAGTTCACTGGCTGGTCTCACCAATTTCCCTAAATCTCACTCTCTTTCCCCAGACAAAACAGCAGCCTGCAGAGTTCATCTGATATGAATGTTCTGGCTAAGATGCCCCTTTTGGATATCGATTCAAAGATCAACAAGGTGATAATATTTTCCAATTTGCAAGCATTGTTTGCTGACAAAGCATTATTTGTTTGGAATAAAAGTATTTTTCTTCCAAAAGTTAGCAAAAATGTGGATAGTGAAGGTAGTATAAATTTACAACAAGAATCAGTAAAGCTGCAAACTAAGAGAATAGATAAAGCATTACGAAATTGTTGGAAGATCTAAAAAATGAATAAATATAATGATGACAGTAATATTTTCATAGAGTTAATTAATTTCTCTTTGGGGAGAAATAGTGTTTTTACAAAGCACCAAGGATATGCTAACCCTGATCAACAACAGATAAACAAATATAAAGACAGAGCAAAGCAAAAGCAGAACCACACTGATGTGTATGAATGTTAAGTTTTAGCTTAATTCGACTTTGCTGATAAATGATGATGAATCCTAGATCTTTAACAACCACAACAAAAAGCAATCACTGAAATTTAAAAAAAGCATTGTACTTGTTAAAATTGTGGTGGAGGGAAGGATATGGTGTCCCTACACTCATACGTCTTCCAGATTTTTGAAGGCAGATGAATTATGAACCTGGCAAATGAAGAGTGAAAGGCAGAGAGAAAGCTTCAGAGTAGGATGGCATAATTCAAGCAATCAGAAGAACTGATGTCAGAACCATCTCGTATTATATCCAGAAGCCCAAGCCATGTACTAATTCTTTCATGTAACAATAAAAAGAGATTATTCTAATATATGAGAAGTTGTGAAATAGCAACTTCTAATGTACTCTGTTCAGAAAGTTGAGATTATAAAGCAGTCTTCACTTTATGGAAGCTGAGAAAGAGATAAGTCTGGATAGAGACATAGCAAATGCTCTTTCTATGCAAAGGCCAGCTACAAAAACTGGTGTTTCAGTTTGATTGATTATAAATCAAGTAATAACTATAAAAGGCAAGTTAGAGGGACTTACAGGGACTGAGTTCTCTTTGTTAGATATTAAGAAATTACATATATCACCAATGTACAAGTCAATGCATTGAAAGCGAACATACCCCTGTAACTACTATCTTTGTTAAAAAATAGAATACGAGTATTTCCAGTACTGCAGAAATCCCTGAGTAGCTCCTCCTGGTCAAAACTTCCAGCCCAAAGTAACCATTATCCAGACTTCTAATCCCATCAATTAGTTTTGACTGTTACTGAAATTTTTATAAATGTAGTAACAAAGCATACTCATATTTGTGTCTAACCTCTGCTGCACAACATTAAATTTGTGAGATTATCCATAGTTGTTCCTCGAAGCATAAGTTAAATTATTTCTAATTTTGTATATTATTCTATTATATAAATATACCAGATTGTTTTGTTCATTCTATAGTTGGTGGGTATTTGGGGTTTGGGTTATTGCAATTAATGCTATCATGGACTGTATTGTATATCTTCTAGAATACATACTCTGTGCATTTCTGTTGATTATATACCTGGTAGTTGAATTGCTGGGTCATGGAGTATACATAGACTCACATTCAGTATACAGTGCTAAAGAACGGTCCAAAGTACTAGTAACCAATTTCCCTTCCACCAGCAGAATACCAGTTACATTCTTCCACATCCTCTCCAGGAGTTTGCCATCCATTCAGTTTTATCCACTGTGGTTGTCATGTAATTGGTAATTTGCACTTTTGGATGATTAACAATGTAGGGTATCTTCTAATTTACTCATTGGCTTATTGGATGTTCTCATTTATGAAGTGTGATTTGTTAAAGTTGATCTATTCTGGATATGAGTGTTTAGTGTGCAAATAATTTCTCCTGCTGTCTGCTTTTTCTTTCTAATTTCTTCTTTGTATCTTTTAATGAATACATGTTCCTAATGTTTATGAAATTCCATTTATTTATTTATTTATTTATTGTCCTTTTTTTTTGTGACCGTGCTCAGCCAGTGAGCTAACCAGCCATCCTTATGTAGGATCCGAACTCGCGGCAGGAGTGCTGCTGCACTCCCAGTGCCGCACTCTCCCGAGTGAGCCACGGGGTCAGCCCATGAAATTCCATTTATTAAACATTCTTGTAGGTTTACTGATTTTTGCAGCTACTTAAAGAAAAGCTTGTCTTCTCCACAAGGATGCCCACTCTCACCAGCCCTATTCAACACAGTGCTGGAAGTACTAGGCAGAGCAATCAGAGAAGAGAAGGAAATAAAGGGCATCCAGATTGGAAAAGATGAAGTCAAGCTGTCCCTTTTTGTGGATGATATGATCTTATATATTGAACAGCCTAAAGCATCTATAAAAAAAAAAAAACCTCCTAGAATTGATAAATGATTTCAGCAAAGTTGCAGGATACAAAATCAACACACAAAAATCAGTAGCATTTCTATACTGCAACAGTGAACATGCAGAAAAAGAAATCAAGAAAGCTAGCCCACTTACAATAGCCACCAAAAAATAAAATATTTATTTAGGAATAAAGCTGACCAAGGATGTGAAAAATCTCTAAGAAGAGAACTACAAACCGCTGTTGAGAGAAATTAAAGAGGACAAAGGAAGATGGAAAGATATCCAATGCTCTTGGATTGGAAGAATTAACATTGTGAAAATGTCCACATTACTAAAAGTGATCTACAGATTCAATGCAATCCCCATCAAAATTCCAATGACATTTTTCTCAGAAATGGAAAAAGCTATCCAGACATTTATATGGAACAACAAATGACAATGCATAGCCAAAGCAATCCTGAGCAAAAAAAAAAAATAAAGCTGGAGGTATAACACTACCTGACTTTAAACTATATTACAAAGCTATAATAACCAAAACAGCATGGTACTGGCATAGAAATAGACACATGGATCAATGTAATAGAATAGAAAACCCAGAAATCACTCTGTATGCCTACAGCCATCTGATCTTTGACAAAGGCAGTAAATCTACATACTGGGGAAGAGACTGCCTTTTCAACAAGTGGTGCTGGGAAAACTGGATGCTCATATGTAGGAGAATGAAACTAGACCTAAACCTTTCACTATATACCAAAACCAACTCAAAATGGCTTAAAGAATTAAATATACATCCTGAAACAATAAAACTCCTTAAAGAAAACATATGGGAAACACTCCAGGAAGTAGGAGCAGGTACAGAATTCATGAATAGGACCCAAAAAACACATGCAACTAAAGGTGAAATAAACAAATGGGATTATATCAAAATAAAAAGCTTCTGCACAGCAAGAGAAACAATCAACAGAGTAAAAAAACAACCAACAGAATGGGAGAAAATATTTGCAAAATATACATCTGACAAAGGATTAATATCTAGAACATACAAGGAACTCAAGCAACTTTACAGCAAAAAACCAAATAACCCAATTAAAAAATGGACAAAGGAGCTGAATGGACATTTCTCAATGGAAGATATACGAATGGACAAGAGACACATGAAAAAATGATAAACTTCACTCAGCATGTGGGAAATGCAAATAAAAACCACACTGAGATACCATCTCACTCCAGTCAGGATGGCTAACATCCACAAGACTAAGAATGATAAGTGCTGGAGAGGTTGCAGAGAAAAAGGAACTCTCATCCACTGTTGGTGGGGCTACAAAATGGTTCATCCTTTAAGGAAAATGATATGAAGGTTCCTCAAACAATTACAGGTAGATCTACCATATGACCCAGCTATTCCACAGCTGGAAATATAACCAGAGGAATGGAAATCATCATGTCAAAGGTATACCTGTACTCCAATGTTTATTGCAGCTCTATTTACAATAGCAAAGAGCTAGAACCAGCCCAAATGTCCATCATCTGATGAGCTGATAAAGAAACTGGTATATCTACAGAATGGAATACTACTCTGCTATAAAAAAGAATGAAATACTACCATTTGTAACAACATGGATGGACTTAGAGAAAATTATATTAAGTGAAACGTCAGGCACAGAAAGAGAAATACCACGTGTTCTCACTTATTTGTGGGAGCTAAAAATAAATAAACAAACACACAAACAAATAAAGGGTGTGTGTGGGGGGGGAGAAGACAGAATAACCACAAAAATTCCTTGAACTATTTAAGTCAAGTGAACAGATACGATGGGGGGGTGGGGTGGAGAGGAACAGGTAAAGAGGCATGAAAATCAAGTACAATGTATTTTGAGAAGTAAAATAAGTTAAAATGGAATAAAATAAAGAAAAGCTTGTCTACTCCAAAATCACAAAGGAATGTTTTATGGATTCCAGTTCTGTGGAATTCCTCTCACTTAGCATCTATCCTCTTGATCAATCACAGTTTTAAACTTTTCTGCTAACTCCAAAATCACTGGCTCTTTTTGTGTTGTTGTTGTTGTTGTTATTTTCTTGGAACTATTTCCTTGTTCATCTCTTATTTTTTTTTATTAAAGGCTGTCCATTTTGCATGGGAAATTTTACAGGCTTTAGATGATGCTATATTTCTCCAGGGAAAATGGTTGTAAATGGTTGCATGTAGTTAATTTAGAGTGTCACCTTATGCAAACAGGGATTGCACAGTTTCAGGAGTGGGTTTTGGTTTATTGTAAGACTTGGTCTTTTTCCTGGTTACTGTATTTACAGGTCATTTTTCAGGATCTCTTTCGTCTTAGGAGAACTAGATTCTAGTTTTTCATTTTCCTGTACAGTGTAACTACAAAAATCTGATTAACTTCTTAGACATTTAGGAACCAGCCTTTATTGAGACTCTCACCTGTGACTGTTTTCCACTGATAAAGAGCTTTGAGATAGAATTTGGAGCAGATGCTTTCACTTCTCTCCTCTTCCCTTCCTTGCAGGATTTGACCCCTCAAGTTCTGGCTGCTTTAAAAGAACTGATCCCCAATGTTTGGTTCTCCTGCCTGTAAGACTGTCCAACACACTGCTTACTTTCTGTTCAGTTTTTCTACCCCTACCCTATGCTGTTCAAAAATCTGCAAATGCCTTGGCTAAAAACATAGAATGTTGGGCTCATCTCCAATGTGTTTTCCTTCTCTCCAGGTTCTTGGCTCCACAAGTCCTAATTTCCTTGATAGCTCTCTGATACCTTCACAAATGTGTTTTTCATTGTCTTTACCTTTTCTAGTGTTCTTGGCATACACTTTGGTCAACTGCAGACTTTTCTGTCATAACCAGAAGCAGAAATCTTAAATTACTACACTCTTGAGTCCCAAATTAAAGCCCTGAAAATGAAAGAACATGATCAATAGAACAAAATTGCCATCAATCTAAAATATTTAAGTAAACGTATGACCGTATTTCATTATTTCAAATGATATTATTTGCTGATTTGATAACCCAAATGACTCATGGAGCTACATTCATTTGGCCCATCAAACTTCTAACATGTAAGATGTAATTTGGAATGTATTAGTATATATTTAATGCAATTGAATGTATAATATACTTGCTTGACTTAAAAATCTAAGGAATACAATATTCTTGTCACAGAAAACACTTTCATGATTAGCTCCAGCAGTAGTTGGCATTTACTGTACACAAATATTTAATGAGGATGGATTAAAGAGCAACTCATTACACACACAAAAGAATTACTACTATTTATATTTTTGAAATGAAGAAACAAGCAAACGGAGAAAAGAAAAGAAACTTGTTTAAAGACACACTGTAGTAGCCGGAGGGGCCAAATTCCAATCAAGTGTTCTTGATTCCAAAGCTGAAAGGTGTATCTATTGTTTATACTATTCAATAAATTTAGCTTGAAGTAAATTTGGAGAGAAAATATTGAGTATGTACATCAATATCAATATCAATGTAAATATATATGAAATGTTCACATGAAGAAATGCTCGCAACAAAAAGGACAGATGATGCAAATGGTTTCACCTCTGCTCATCAGATTCACCTAATCGGTTACAATTCTTTAATAGTTTCAGGTCCCCACTGGGAAAGTCGGCACTGATTACATAAGCTTCACCAGGAGCTGCAGTTGTCCCTGCATCTGTCTTGTTAGTTTAATAATGTGGAAGTGAATATGAAGGCTGTCGGGGCCCCAGTGATGATAACATTGTTGGACCTTAGGATGTTATTAACAATTTGCAATACAAATGAGTTGTCTGCAGGAGGGGAATCACACTGTGATCATACCTAATCAATGTAAGAATTAAAAAGAGGGGCCGACCCTGTGGTGCGGCGCTGGGAGTGCAGAGGCGCTCCTGCTGCGGGTTCGGATCCTATATAGGGATGGCCTGTGCGCTCACTGGCTGAGCAGGGTGCGAGCGACACCACACCAAGGGTTGCGATCCCCTTACTGGTCACAAAAAAAAAAAAAAAAAAAAAAAGAGGCTAACACAGATGTAGATATTAGGAACCAAGCTTTTAGCTTGCCATTAGCCCAAAAGTCATTGAATTCAAGGTCAGAATGTCTGCACTCAGATTTATTATATTATTCTTTTCCACCATTTTCACTGAACATGGACAAAGCTAGAAAACCTTCTCGCATGAATGGGGCGAGTCTTTTTGCTCCATACTAAATAGAGACTCATGGGACTATACGCTGGAGATCATGTAGACTGTATTGAGATATAAATTAAAATCAGCACTCATACAGTGCATTAATGGCCATAAAACATTTTGGATGTATCTTTATAATGCACTGTAATCTATATAATTTCCTCATTTCAGTTCTTTCAGTGTGTTAACTCTCAAAGCATTTAGTGTGCTCCCATTCCCAGTATCTGGTAGCTGACAGAAATCCTTTCTAAAATGGAAGTTAAGCATTTTTGAACAGAGGAGGACCAGGGATATATAAGGACTTAAGAATATATACAGTTCCATCTCCAGAGAATACAGTCTCTGGTATAAAATGAATACTGTATTTAGTTGAATTTGTCTTTCTTTTTTGTCCCAAGGTGATGGTTTCTTGGTTTATTGCTCCAGTAAAGTAATTTTAGGTGGGTCTTAAGATTATACTTTCACTTCATACACATATGAAGATTAAATTTTCTTTATTTTGGCAAAAATTTTAAAAGATTACCAACAAATGACTCATTGAAAGCAATTCAAACTAATCTTTAAGAATAGCCAACCCTCCCACTCTGAATTATACTTGTTTGTCGCTTAATGATATTTCTTTTAATTTTTCTAAAATTGAAACGAATGTTTGACCATCAAATAGGGAAAATAGGCAGATTCTTTACTAGAATATCCATGATGCATTTTGCTTATGAACAGTAGACTGTTTCCTATGGATATGTAGACATGATGGAGATATTCAGTTATTTAGTGATATGCAGGTACTTGATTGTTTTCCAATTACCCAGTGATGGTTTTCTTAATAGACAGTGTAGTTACCCCAAACTAAGTGATAGCCTACAGGAACACAAGGCTAACATTTTGTCTGTGATGTTCCTGACCTACTCTTATCCTTCCATCTACATCTGTTATCACTATACTAAGAGGGACTTGTCCTCAAATGGGAAGCACACTGGCTCATTAATACTCTCTAGACTTTATTGATCATCTATGTGTAAAATAGTAGGACGTAAGAATATAGATGAAGTCCAGGCTTACATAGATATAGAATATTTGAATATTTAAGTTTTGAGCCTATTTTTTTCTTTTCTTTCTTTATTTTTACTATGAAAATAGGATGATGTATTAGTCTGTTTCTGTGTTGTTGTAACAGAATACCTGAGACTGGGTAATTTATAAGGAACAGAGGTTTATTCGGCTTATGATTCTTGGACAGGTGCATCTGGCATGGGCCTCAGGCTGCTTCTACTCATAGCGGAAAGCGGCAGGCAGCTGGTGGGTACAAGCAGATCACTTGGCGGAAAGAAGCAAGAGAGAGAGAGACATAGGGGAGGTGCCAGGGTCTTTTAAACAACCAGTTCTCGCGGGAGCTAATAGAGTGAAAACTCACTCATTAATCCCCCCTCCCCCAGGGAGAGCATTAATCCATTCATGAGAGATCCAGCCCCATGACTCAAACAGCTTCCAACACTGCCACATTGAGGATCACATTTCCACATGTGTTTTGGAGGGACAGTATATCCAACGCCATCATTCTGCCCCTGGCCCCCTAAAACTCATGTCACTCTCACATACAAAATACAATCATTCCATCCCAACAGCCCCAAAAGTCTTAGCTTGCTCCAGCACCATCTTAAAAGTCCAAAGTCCAAAGTCTCATTTGAGACCAAAGGCAAAACTACTTCCAGCTGTGAACCTGTAAAAATCAAAAACAAATAATCTACTGCCAAGATACAATTGTGGAATAGACATTGGGTATACATTCCCATTCCAAAAGGGAGGAATAGGCCAGAAGAAAGGAAAAACAGGCCCCAAACAAGTCTGAAATGTCAGCAGGGCAGACATTAAGTCTTAAAGCTCCAAAATAATCTTTGATTCCAAGTCCTATACCCTGGGCACAATGGGGCATTTGCATGTTGCCAGTGGGCGTACAGTTCTGGGGTCCTGGCAGCAGCTCCGCTGCCCTGTCTCTAGTAGACATTGAAGAGCATGGTCCTATAATCTAATCACTTCTTCAAGGCTCCACCTTTCAATTACCATAATAGGATTTCCCACCCTCTAAACAGTCACAGTGGGGGCTAAGTTTCTATTACATAAAACTTGGTGGATACAATTCAAGCTTCATTGAGTTTTGGGGGGACATAATTAAATCCACTACAGATGATGATCTTTACTTCACACAGGTGTTCTAAGAATAGTGATAATATATTTGATTGTTTGGTTGATTGATTTTAAACAGAATGAAATTTAATACGGGGACTTTGAGTTTACAAATTCAGTGGAGGAGCTGAAGGAACTGGTTCTAGTTTGGGCCTCCTTAACAAGTCCTAGAACAATTTTACTGACCCAATGAGCAGTATTCAGACTTGAGTTTCCATCTGAATGACTTGAGGGCTTGTTGAAGCCTAGATTGCTGGGTCATGGCACCAGTTTTTTACTCAATAGGTCTGGGGTGAGACTGAGAAGTGGCTTTTCTAACAAGCTCCCAAGTGATGATACAGCTGGTACAGGGACCACACACGGAGAATTATTGTTCTAGGGTAACTACTACCACTGAGGCTGCACCTAGACCCAGGCTGGAAGAAGTTGCTGCCGCTGCTGATGCAACTGTCTATCACACACAAGCAAATGGAGAAATGACAAATGAAATTGTATTCCTGAGAAGTCAGATCAAGAAGGCTCTGCTGCTGCAGCTGCCTCTTGACCTTGGAAGCTGTCTAGTTGACAATGTAAAGCTTCTTCTGTAAGGAATCCCATGTTTCCTCAGCCCTGCCAGTCAGCAGCCACTTCTCTCTTCTATCACTCTACAAGGGATTATGAGAAATGTTTTTTTTTCTTTCAGTTTTTTTTAACTAGAAGAATATAATAGATGTTGAGTGACCTATCTTAGAATAAATAGGAGAGTTTATCATTTTAAGTGTGGGGAATTTCTATTCTTCCTGGGTCTTCTCACTTGGCGGATTACAGAATGGAATGTTAATTAAATGGTTGCCTGATCTCATTTTCCTTCTTTCTCATTGCTTTTTGTTATTTCTTTTATTTTAATTAATACTTTTATTTTGGAAAAAAAAATCAAACCTGCAGTAAATTTCACCAGCATCACTTTAGACTCTCATCTCCCCCTTCATCTAGATCATCTGTTGTCAACAATTTGCCATGTTTGCTTTCTCTGTTCTATCTACTCAATATTACTGTGTTTTTGCTAGACATTTCAGAATAAGTTGCAGAGATCATGACCTTTCACCACTAAATAATTCAGCATGTTTGCTAAAGAACAAGGGTGGTGTCTTGCTTACCCACTGTGAAATTATCAAATTTAGGAAATTTAATATTGATTCAATTATGTTATCAATATACTTCCATATTCAAATTTTGCCAATTATCCCAATAGTATCTGTATAGCAAATCTATTTTTTTTTTCAAACTCAAGGTCCAATCCAGGTCACATGTAATATTTACTTGTCATGTCTTTCTCATATGCTTTAATTTGGAAAAGTTCCTCAGACTTTCTTTGTCTTTTGTGACATTGACATTTTTGGAGAGTGCAGGGTGGTTGTGTTGCAGTCTGTCAGAGTTTAGCTGAAACTTCCCTCATGTTTCAATTCAAATTATGCACTTTTTGGCAGAATACTACGTAACTGGATATTTTGTCCTTCTTGGTGGATTGTATCAGGAGACACCAGCTGTCACTTTATCCCATTAATGATAATGTTAACTTTGATCACTTGGTTAAGGTGGTGTCCATCAGATTTCTTCACTAAAAAGATATTTTGTTCCTTTCATCATTAATAAGTGCTGTGTGGTGAGAAATTTTGAAACTGCATAAATGTCCTGTTCTGAAACAGATTTTCACCTAATGGTTTCAACATCCATGGAAGATTCTTCCCTGTATCAGTTATTTACTTCTATGCTAGTTTCAAAACAGTGGTTTTTCTATAGTGTTTCTATATTGATAGAATTGGCACTGTACTGAAAGAAAAAGCTTACCCTTTCCTCCATTTATTTGTTTTTTGTTGTATTGTGTAATGCATGAAAAAACCATTTTGTAGAAGGGGCCTTCTGGTCTTCTGACAAATCTTTAAAACATGATCTATAATCATCTATTGGATTTGTAGAGCTAGTGCTGGGTCTGGAGCTCAGAGACTCCTCAAGCACCTTGTCCAGACTGGGTCACAAACCCTTCACACGCAGGTCTATGAGCTAGGTAATAGGAAAAAGGATCCTTGGAGCCTTGGTTGAAGAAGGAATGGTCTTTATTCAGCACACACACATCTAAAAGCTAAGCAGTCCAAAGAGAAAACTCAGAAACTCTACTGCTACCGGCAAAGTCCAAAGAAAAACTGAGCAGCTGCCAGCAAAGTAAACATGTTCTATTTTTAGAGGCAAGCTCTCTGTGGCCACTGCTCCACAAACTCTGAGGAACACACAATAGCAACAAACTAAAAAGATACATTGGCATGCATGCACATTAACTCCACACACACACACACACACACACACACACACACACACACACACACACACACACACACACACACACACAACTTGTTTACAAAGAATGTGCTGCACCACCCCCAACTGGACCTGAGGAAGAGGTCCTGACTAAATTATTCTATTTTCCTCACAGGATTGGATGCTGGTTCTTTGGGAAATCTGGCACAAGAATCTGTGCCAAGCATGGTTTACCTGAATATTATTGGCACAAAATCCTTTCCATTTCGTGTGGTACATTTAATTGACATATGGAAGGACTTTTCAATGAATGCCAGGTCTTGAAACATTTCTGTGGCCTGGAAAAGAACATACCAAAAATGTGGAGAGACAGAATCATCCTGGTCTGAATACCCATATTTAGAAACATGCTTTTCTGTTTCTGGGTCCATATGTGGCTACTCATAAGAGGAGATGGCACCTTGCTTTCTCAGCTGGAAAACCAACATGTTTCTCTTTCCAGTTTTAACCAGTGACTCTGTATTTTAAATACGCATATGTAAATATAAATGTATATGTTAATTAAATATATATTTATATATATATTTTTGGATGCTTTGACCTATAGTACTTTGCAAAATTTTCTAGTTTTATAAATGTTTTTTGACTGTGATAAATTATTACATAAGCTATTACTAAGAGCTTACATGAATTTAGTTGTCCCCAAAGTCTAGATGTTGTGTCTAGAGATATTGGCATCAAACCTCAACTTATCAAATGATGTACTATGTCTTCAATTTTGCTTGTAGAAAATATTTCTTATATATCATGAAAGTAGGATGAGTATGGGGAATAGTGCATCTTGCCAAAAAGTAACCTAGTCTATACATATGAAAGTTTATATATATGTGTGTATATATGTGTGTGTGTCTCTATATATACATTTAATAAACACATCTAGACTAGATTCTGTTTGGTTTTATCACAAAGGTAAAGGCTGAAATCAGCAGGGTAGATTTTTATTTGGTTATTTTTTTGTTTTCTTTTTTCCCGGGGGGGGGGATAATATTTTTTCCCAAAGAGGATAGTTTTATCATCTAGAAATATGCTACGTAAGAGTCATCCTTATTTAGCTTTGAAACTTCAGTAAAGACATACTGTATGCACATAATCTAAAAATAGTGATCAGCATGGGAGCAAGCTTAATGAAAGAGCAAGAAATGAACCAAATCCTGCTTAGAGAGAACCATGGAGATGCTGGTGACTTGTGCTATGAACACAGACCCCCTACCAGCATATGATTGGCCACTCCATGGTGATGAATGTTTGAAGTGAATTGTTATCCAAGTCACAGATGGCCATAAGAAAATAAAAAGGACAAGGTTATGTAGCAACTTGTTTTGGCAATATTTTCCAAGTTACTCATATGTATTAAGTTCCTTACAGAATACAGAATAATGCAAGGGAGAAGAAAAGGTCAAATTTTAGATATGTGCAATCAGAGCATTTTGTCTATTATGTGAATGAGATGAAATATAGGATGATTATCTGGAATGGTTAAATTTCTTAAGTGATGTGAACTACCGTTTCATCAAGGCGAGTTCATTACAGTGATGACTCAAAGTGGACAGATCATTTGCCACGGCAGCATTATTACTCTGCAGAAACTCAGCCATATCTTCTATTGTGTGTAAGTGCAGTTCTGGTCACAGTGTACGTGTTCATTATCCACTGAAGGTGACATCCTTTTTGTAATCTCAAGACATACATTAATTTGTAATTTAAAACTGCTCATTGCCAAATGAAAAAAGGCAAATTACTTTTGTTAGTTCTCCAAATATAATATTCTGAAACAATATTCTTTCAAAATATTGATTACTAGAGACCATTTGATCCTATGGTAATATCCTAATACTGTGGTAATTACAGTAATAACAGCAGCAAATGTTATTGACCATTTTACTATGTACTAGGCTCTGTGCTAAGTTTTCTGAAGACAGAAGTTTATGACTTTCTCCCAACAACTCTTTGAGTTAGGATCTATTTTGTAAGTCAGTAAACTGGGGTTCAGGAAAGTTAGGTAACATACCCATGGTAATTCAGGGAAACTAAGTTTTCATATACGTAACCTCCAAGGGAACTGATAAATATGTGAAATTACTAAGCAGTTGCTTCTTCATTTTTCTTAAAAATATTAACCTATGTATGCTTGAGTTGCATACAGCCTGGAAAATAAAAACAAGCATTTGTTTACAACTTCAGAATTCAGTAATATATGACAGTGGTCAAAAATATCACTCCTGTTGGCAAAGAAATATCCTGGTGTTTGTGTAAAGATCTATTAAATTGTAACAGTAGCTGTGGAGCTCATTTTTAGCTTCTGTGATTTTTCAGACAAATCAGACTCCAGATCTCACTATGGCATTCACTTCAACGGTTTTTTTTTAAAAAAATATATCTACTATTCTTTAAAGTTGGTTTGTGTTAAGGATTATGCAGTACACATAATTTTAGCAACTTTTTCTTTCATTTTTTAAAAGTGTCTTTGGTGACTTCATTGATATATATATAGAAATAAATATGTGCAATAAAGAAAAAGAAAAATGTATAACAAAGCATACGAATGTAAATGGAAAGTAAATAGATACTTCTCAAGGAAAGACAGAAAGCATTCATTTTCTGCTCCATGTTGCACAAGTCAAAATAAAGTTTCGTAGATTCTATTTTTGATTTGTTTTCTTCACAAAAGAATAATGTTTTGGGTGTGAATATATTTGTATGTGTTTGCATGTGTAAGTGTTCTTCACAAACTTGTTTCATTTGTGTGAAGCTGCTACACTTGCCTTTCCTTAATTGAGAACTTCCTTTGGGGTATTATTTTGCTTCTTTTCCTGGTATTTTTGCCAATTAAGAAATTAAGACTCTTTCATTTAAATTATAGAGGGGGACAAAAGAAGCATGCTCAAATAGAGGGAAAAGTGTCTTCCAAAGACAGAAATAGTAGGGGAATGGTTGGGAAGATTATTGGTAAAATTTTATTTTCAGCATAATACTACATTTTACAACGTATAGTTTATATTATTTCACTAATAAGGAAATTGAGACCCTAGGATGTTTAGGTGAATTTCATAAGATGTCCAAGTTCAGTCATGTGAGAACATTGATGACACTCAAATCTTCTCTGGGTTTGAGTGTTTTCCTCTTCTGTAAAATAAAGAAGGGAAAATGTATGTCATCTGTTGAGGTCTTTTCCACCTCCATGAAACAGCTGAGAATCACAGACATATTTTTATATTACATCAATGACTTTATAAATGACAATATATTTTTGGACATTTTTATTGTCAGATCTGCCCATAGTCCTTTGCAGAGAATATTACGTGCCCACAGTCCTTAGAAGAGGTGTTCTTATTTTTCCTGCGATTGTAGTTCCTTTCTCCAGTCCTGGTCATGGACAATCACACCGGGATGGACATCTGATCAATGATAGCCAACTCTGTGTGCTTTCTTCGTTCTGTGAACCTGCTGGGGGTAAACATAGCAAACCCACCTCCACAGAGTCAGAGAGTGGAGCATATACACAGAGAGAAGTGGAGGTAAGAGACCACCAGGCTCTGGATGGACCGGGTAGGGAGTGGAATTGTCTCAGTCCCCAGTGTAGTGCCTGTTTCCAGGAACAGACCACTCAAGGCCTGGAAATACTTTGTATTCTATCTTTGGATTCCACAAGTTTTCCTTACCATAAAGATTTTCTTCATTGTATATAATTTGGGTAGAACTGTGGTCCTCCTTTTACTAGAACTAAAATGAAACCCTCAAAAGTATTTCACTGGTGAGATCTGTATTTGGTGAACAAAAATCAATTGTAAAATAAATAAAATCCCACATTTGTAAATGTATTAAGTCATTCAACACTTATTGATAAACATCTTAAATGTTCTAGGCATTTTCCAAAGGTTTGTAGATAGAAAAATAAACAAAATGGACAAATATCTTTGTCTTCACGAATCCTGAACTCCAATGGGGGAGTCAGGTGAGAAATAAAAAGAATAAATAAGAAGCAAGGAATGTTAATGATGTCTCCTGAAGAAGAAAATTAATATAAGGGAGAGAACTGGAAAAACTAGGGGAAGATTTGCAATATTTGTAAAGGGTCCAGAGGAACTTTTATTTGACAAAATGACACTAAAAAAGTTGAGGGAATATATTAGTCCATTTCCTGTTCCTTATCACAGAATACCTGAAATCAGGTAATTTGTAAGAAAACGAAATGCATTTCTTACAGTTTTGGAGGCCAGGAAGCCCAAAGTTCAGATGGTGCATCTGGTAAGGACCCTCTTCTTAGTGGGGAGTCCCTGCAGAGTCCCATGGTGACCAGAGTGTCACATGGCAAGAATGGCATGAGCAAGAGTGAGAGACTAAACCTTCTCACTTGCTCTCCTTACAAAGCCATGAGAACTATGACCATGACAACCCTCTAAACAATCAACCCATTACTCAACTCAGTGAATGGATCAATACATTCAGGAGGGCACAGTTCTTGTAAGGACCCATTTTCCACTCATGTTGGGGTTTAAGTTCCAACATGAGCTTGGAGGGATATTCAAACCACAGCAAGGAGTGAGCAAGAAGACAGCTGATGGCCTAGAACTCAAAAATGAAACAATAGGAATGAAAAGGATTTTAGGTTGGATGCATGCCTAGCAGGTTTGTAAAACAGTGACATCATAGGACGTCCAGAGTGGAGTCAGCAAGGGGAGGGTAGTAGACTAGACACTGCACGGGTAACAACGAGCCAGATGACATAGAACTCTGCTTCCAATTCTCTTAATTAGAAAAACAACTTTATTGCTAACAAGAGACACAAGATTATGCACAGATTGGTATCATCACCTGCTGCTAATTCCTCAGAGGCTCAGAGGTGACACACATGTTGCTTCTTGCTGATACGCATTAGAGGAAGCATTAAAAAAGTTAAAAAGCCATTGGTTTAAATCCTGGTTATTATTATTTAGGTGATAATGGGATAAGTACTTGACTCTATAGGCTTCAGTGTCTTCTTTAAAATTAAGCATGGGAGATTAAATAAAATACCTTAACTTTCAATATAGGAATTCATGACTCTTTGACTTACATCAGCGTTTGTTAATAGGGATCTACGAGCAATCAGTCAAGGCTCATTTGGGTACCAAAAAAATTCTTTTTTCATTACTAGAGCATGATAAAATACAACTATCCTGAAGATGAAGAGAGGATATGGGACTAATATTCACTGGGTGGATAAGCGTGGGAGAGAAGGGCAGAACTCAGATTCGCAGGACTCTGTGACTCCTGTCTCCACACTCTCGGGCTGGCTTCCTTCTCTCTCCTGGCTTTGCCCATGAGATGGGAGGCTCTGTCTTGGGCAGCTTCTGGAACACATCTCCCAGGGTTTGAAAAGAGGTTCCTCTTCTCTTCACTTCTAATTAGAAAAAACGTGGGCTGTAACACCTGCTCTCTCTTCTGGCCAGTCCCTTGGAAAACCACATCATTAAAGTAGCTGTTAGCCATTTGCATGTCTTTGGGAGAAATGTCTATTCAATCCTTAGCCCATCCGGTTATTATTATTATTTATTTTGCTATTGTTCTGGATTGAATGTCCACCCCAAACTCACTGAAGTTTGATCTTCACTGTAACAGTGTTAAGAAGGTGGGAAATCAGACTATGACAGTGTTGAAAGGTGGGGCCTTTGAGAGATGACTGGATCATGAGGACTACATCCTTGTGAATGGATTAATCCATTCACGGATTAATGGATTAATGGTTTAATGGGTTATCAGGGAGTAGACTGGTGGCTTTATAAGGAGAGCAAGTAAGAACATAAAAGCACTCTTGCCCAGCCCTTGCTATGTGATACCCTTGTTGCCACGGGACCCTGTAGAGAGTTCCCACCAAGAAGAAAGCCCTCACCACATGTGTTCCCTGGACTGTGGACTTCCCCATCTCCAAAACTGTAAGAAATAAATTCTATTTCTTTATAAATTACCCAGTTTCAGGTATTCTATTATAAGCAACAGAAAATGAAAAATGAACTAATACAGCTATTGTGTTCCTTACATATTTCAGATATTAAGTCTTTATCAGGTTATAGTTTGCAAATATTACTCCCACTCTGTAGGTTGCCCTTTTAGTCTGTTGACTGTTTCCTTTGCAGAAGCCTTTTACTTTGATGTAGTCCTACTTGCCTCATTTCGCTTTTGTTGGTTTTGGTGTCATATCCAAGAAATCATTGCTAAGCCCTTGTACCCTGTTGGTGGGAATGTATAATGGTAGAACTACTGTGGAAAACAGTATGGTAGTTCCTCAAAAAACTAAAGCCAGCATTACCACATGATTCAGCAATTCCACCTGCGGGTATATACTCAAAAGAACTGAAATCAAGATCTCGAGGAGATACCTTCACTCCTATGTTCATTGCAATGTTATTCACAACAGTCAAGATACGGAAATAACCTAAATGTCTATTGACAGAGGAATGGATAAAGAAAATGAGCTATATACACACAATGGAATATTATTTATTCTTAATAAAGAAGGAAATCCTGCCACATGATACAACATGGATGAACCTGGAAGTAATTATGCTAAGTGAAATAAGCTGGCCACAGGAGGAAACATGCTGCATGATGTGTCCGCTTATGTGAGGTTTCTGAGATAGTCAGATTCATAGAAACAGAGAGTAGAATGGTGGTTGCCAGGGGCTGGGGGGTGCGGGGTGGGGTGGGAGGCAGACAGGGCAAATGGGAGCTGTTGCTCAATAGGTATAAAGTCTCAGTTATGCAAGATGGGTAAGTTGCAGAGATCCGCTGTACAAGACTGTGTTTATCATTAACAATACCATCTTGTGCACTTAAAGTTTTGTTAAAAGGATAGATCTCATGTTAAGAGTTCTTACCATAATTTTTTTTTTTAAGTGGGGTCCAGAGGCTGTTGGGTGTTCTTATTAGAGCAGAGGATTCATGAGTACATGGAATAATACAAGGGGTCTTCAAAAAATTCATGGAAAGATTAGTATTACCTTTTAATTTAATTTTTCCACAAACTTTTTGAAGTACTCTCATATCCAAGCAGATGGGCTTCCATAGCGTTGTTGTAAATTATCCATAGTTGGATATAACATTTTATGTGGACATGTTCAATTTTATGGAAAAACATCCTTTTTCAAAGGAATTAAAATTAAAGATCCATGGATTATTTTTTACTTCATGCCATGGATAAAAAGATACAGGAAAAAAAAAAAATCTCCTCTGACTCACAGAAAGGGAATCTGGAGTTTAGTTCAAACCACATACTAGTAAGTAAGTGCTAGTGAGCAAGTAACAGACTTTATCTGGGAAAAATGCAACAATGCATAACCTGGAGTCTCTCCAGGGAACAGACAATGCCTATAATTTGCTGTTTAGGAAGCATGTGTGTGTTATATTGCTTAGTCCTCGTGACAACCCTGTGAATTCACCACCGGGTTACCCGCAGAAGAAGAAACAGAAGCCTATTTTTTGTTGTTGTTAATTTTCCCCACATGAAAGGAAAAATTCTAGGGTGGTAATTATATAGGCATTATGATTATTTATTAATTGGGGCATGTGGTATAATTTGCATAGAATAAAATTCACATGTTTTATATATACAGTTCTATGAATTTTGATGAATGCATATAGTCATGTAACAACACCACAATTAAGAAATATAATATTTGACATCACCTCTAAAGGTTTCTTCATAGTCAATTTCCTCCTCCCACGCCCCAGTTCCTGACTGACACCAATATGACCGCGGACCCTATAACTTTCCCCTTTCTAGAATGTCGTATAAGTGGAAGCATACAATACGTAGCCTAAGTCTGCCTTCTATTATTCAGCATGGTGCCTTTGAGATCTAAGACAGTTGTTGTGTGTATCAAGAGTTTATTGCTGGATATTGCTGAGTAGTATTTCTACTGTTCACACCTGTCATTCATTCATTCATTCTTGAACGATTTTTGAGTTGTTTTCAGCTTTTTCAAACCTATTAATAAAGCTGCAATAAACATTCAGGCAAGGTTTTTGTATGGACTTATGTCTCTTTTGGGGGGTAAATACCTAACTGTGGTATTGTTGAGTCATAGGCTTAGTAAATGCAAATGTATTGCAAAGTGGATGTATCATTTTGTATCATTCCAACCAACAACGCATGAGGGTTTCAGTTGTTCCATATCTTTATGGTATCTGGCATTGTCAGGTTTTTAATTTTTTAAGTGGATTTTTATAATATAGCTGATAAAAGCAAAAATTTGAACTCAAGCAGAAGCCTTTTGACTCCGGATGGAATAAATGGGATAGTAAATTTAAAAGTGGTTCTGTATTAATAGAAGTACATAAAGGGTTTTGCAGGTAGTGTCTATTTTCTACATGAAATCCCATAATCATGGATTATAGGTTATTACTCAATTATCAAAATACAGAAAGTCAGATTGCAAAAGTCACCATATGGATTGTTTGTGCTGATTTCATTTAATTTGCTGCCTTAATGGCAGAATAAAACTTGTCTTTTATTCAGTATTATTATCAGTGGAATTGGGGAAACTTAAGCTTCATGAATTCAGAAATGAGAAATTTCACTTTGCGCATAATTTATCTATATCATCGTTAGAATAAGGAACAAGTATGAAGCATGACACAGATTCTTCCTACTTTGTACTTAGAAAAGAGGAACTAACTGCGCATAGTCGTGTTCTTTACTCTTTCATCCATGAACATCTGTTGAAGTCCTTTTCTTTATAAAGCACTGTGAGCATTGCTGTGGCAGGAAAGATTGACTTTTTCCTCCCTCCAGTCACAGAAGTGCTCTGGGGAAAGCCGTTTCACCCAGAATGTGGAATTACCTCTTCTCTTCCTAAATTTTCAGGAAAGAATAGCCGATGGCCTTTGCCACTGCAGATCTTTGTGTAAGCAGGAACTATTTGAAATTCCTTGTTAACAGAAATTCTTCCTTGAGCAATGGAAGACATATGATGGAGAATACCAAACAGATTCTTGGGGAATGAGCTTCTCTCATGTTCTTTTTCATCTTGCTGCCAGTGATTTTTGTATATGGTCTCTTAGGAGTTTGATGTTATTATAACTTTTTTTCCTCTCTTTCTCCTCCAGATTTTTCTTATTCCCTTTAAGTAGGATCCTCTACTATCTCAGTGAGAATAGATTATAACCATTACCTAAAACATGCTCATGTTATATATGAGAAAATTATTTCAATTAATGGTCTATTACCAGTGAGATGAAAGACAACACTGAAAAATGTTTTCATTTGTTTCACATTCATTTCATTCAAAATGCCTCAAGCTTATTTTTTGTTTTTAAATTGCTACGCATTTTAGTAGTTTCCTGTTATTTTATGGGTGTTTTATAAGGCATCGAGGGAATAGCTATTTGCATATGCTATGTAAGCTATGAGGAAATTCAGCATCTTCTCAGTTACTTTTTATACCAATAAACCTAACACTCTTTGAAAGTAGCAACTGCACATGAAGTAGAATCTACCAAAGTTATGGGTTTACATCATTTACTAAAGAGAAAAAAAATACTCAACTTTATATTATCCATTAATTTCTATTTTACTTTTCACACTTTGATCCATTCAACTATCAGGCATTTCTTAGTAACTTTTCATCTGACTCAGCTCTTCAATTTTTTCTTTTTTATTGTAGAGATTTAATTGCCATTCCTACTCTTATATTTTTATTTTTTTCCTCTTATATTTATGTATCCATTTATTCAAAAGGGGGAGAGCCAAAGAATAGTTATTAAGGCAAAGCTGGGGGTACCTGGTTCTCAGTTCTAATCCTACCACTTCTAGCTCTGTGCCATTGGGGAAGTTATTTTTTAATCTCTCTGTGGCTAGTTTTCCACTTTGAAAAAGTGGGTTAGGAAAAGTGCACCTAATGCGTTGGGTATTTGAAGATTAAATGAGTGAATGATATATAAAGCACATAGCTCTTTTCCTGGCATATGATCAGTACCATGCTAGGACCAGCCATCAGTTTACATCATGTTTCCACAGAGAGTAATTTAGCCCTTCCTCTTTGCACTGTTTTGAGTTCTGTGGACATCCAGGCCCCTTGCTTCTCTTCTTCTGTCCCAGAGAGCATGTTAAACATTTAATAAATAAAGAAGTTTCTTCCAAAGAAATCCTTATGTTAGAAATCAGAGAATGTATTTATCATGGTGTTAAGGATCCATGTCCTCCACAGTACTAGCCAACATAAATGGCTTGAGAAAGTCACTTTTTTCTCAAGTATTTTGTTTGCATTTGTGTTAACATTTTGTGTTAACAATATTTGTGACAATAGTGAGGAGGTTAACCCTTCATGGTAGCTAGCAATTAGGTATGGGAATACATTACTTAACGTATGAGAACTAAATGGAGATTAATATTTTCTGCTCTATCTCATATGTTAAGAGATTTTTGTGAGTTGATCTATTAGAGATTTTAAAACTGGATTCATTATTTTATTTTATTTTTTTTCTTAAAAGATGACCGGTAAGGGGATCTTAACCCTTGACTTGGTGTTGTCAGCACCACGCTCACCCAGTGAGCAAACCGGCCATCCCTATATGGGATCTGAACCCGCAGCCTCGGCGCTCCCAGCGCCACACTCTCCCGAGTGAGCCACGGGCTCGGCCCTAAAACTGGATTCATTATAACATCATCGTGGAGTTACACATCAGGGTAGTGGAGAAAGAGTGGACGTTGGCACCAGATGGTCCTGGATCTGCAGCTCAGTTCACCAGTCCCCAGATGGGTGACTTTAACAAGTAACTTAACCTCTTTAAGTTTTGAGTCTCTTTTGAGGGTGATAATACCTACATGAACATGTTTTAAAAGGATTAAAGAAGATGCCGGGCGTTAGAACCCACAGCAAAATATCCTGCACATACATAATAGGTACTCATTAAATGATATCAACTTCCCAGTCCCCATATACATAAGAGGCAGGCAAATTATTTTTTTTAGCATCATATTAATTTGATAATTAGTCCAATTCCTACACTGCAACTGATTCCTGCAGAGACTTACAGATGTAATTTATACCACGTTCAGGTCCGAGTCTTGGGTAGTCAGAAAAGATTGTGGTGATCAGAGGCCTGAGAAGACTGCATTTCTGATGGTGCCACAGCAACCTAAGCAGAGGCAGGGCTGAAAGACAAAGGGATGAAGGAAATTTAGATCCAGATCAAGAGGTCAGGGTGGAGAATGGACATGGGCAGAATCAGCTGATTTGGTTAGTGCCTGCTATATGAAAAATGTCGCAGACACTACCCAAGTCACAGATAGATAAGCACTTATCTTCGCAGATCTGTAGGTTCGCTGGTGTCTCTGGCTGCTCTCGGCTAGGCTGAGCTAAGCTTCTCTGCTTCAGGTTGCAGCCCCTGAGTGGCTGTGCTCCACATGTTTTCCATCCTTCTTGGATGATGATAAGCATCCTCTCGTGGTGAAGGCAGATGCACAAAAAGATAGGGGGACATGCACAAGCCTCTTAAAGCCTAGGCTTGAATTTGCACCATCTCCCTTCTGCTGACATGTCATAGGCCAAAACACTCACTGTGGCCCAGCTGTTACACAAAGCTCTGCAAAGTCCTTTGCAATCACTCACAAAATCTCAGTTCCAATAGAGCTTTTACATTCCATCTAACGAGGCTCACTAAAGTGGCCAGCGAACCATTGTAAAATTGTATTTAGCCCTAAAATTACTCAGCAAACAAATGTTCATCCTCTGGCCAAGCCATGAACATTTCAACAGTCATTTTATTATTTTATTCTCTTCATTGATGTTATGAACGTGCAGAGTATCTGAAGAGCTGAGCCTTTCTGCCCAATCAGTGGTCCTTCCAGAGTTCTACCCATTAAAACAACTATGTAAGTTATATAGGATTCTCTTGGGGTTGTATTTGGTATAAACTCGAAGAAAGGTTTTTGATCTGTGTATTAGTCACTTTAAAATGTGACTTGACAATATGAGTTTATCTCTCTAGAAGGATTTTCAAAATACAAAATATATGCAACCAAAAAACTGAACTATTTTTTAAATGTTTTTTTTGTTTTTATTGGTTATGAATATTCATGGCATATAAAGCAATTGTCACTACTCGTACCTAAGATGTGATGGCCAGATCCATACTGGCACCATGTCCATTACCACAAATCGTGATTATACCCCGTGTCCCCCACCCAATTATCCCCTCAATTACCCCGACCTCCCTCCCATCCCTCTTTCACCACTCCACTTTGTATCCCTAGGTATGTTCTCTCCCTCTGCAAGTCCAACACACCATTGTGGTCTTTCTTTCCTTTCTTCTTTACCTCTTAGCTCCCACTTATGAGAGAGCACATACGGTATTTATCCCTCTGTGCTTTGCTTATTACACTCAACATAAGTTTCTCCAAACTCATCCATGTTGTTGCAAATGGGAGTATTTCATTCTTTTTTATGGCAGAGTAGTATTCCATGGTGTATATATACCACAGTTTCCTTATCCAATCATCCGTCAATGGACATTGAGGTTGGTTTCGTATCTTGGCTATTGTGAACAGAGCTGTGATGAACATGGGAGAGCAGGTATAACATGATGATTTCCATTCCTTTGGGTATATACCCAGAAGTGGGATTGCTGGGTCATATGGAGGATATATCTGTAGTTGTTTGAGAAACCTCCATACCATTTTTTATAGTGGTTGTACTAATTTTCAGCCCCATCAACAGTGGAGGAGTGTTCCCTTCTCTCCACACTCTCGCCAGCATTTGTTATTTGCCATCTCTTTTATTATAGCCAGTCTAACTGGGGTGAGGTGGTATCTCAATGTAGTTTTAATTTGCATTTCCCTGATGACTAGTGATGTTGAGCATTTATTCATGTACCTGTTGCCCATTTGTTTGTCTTCCTTTGAAAAATGTCTATTCAATTCCCTTGCCCATTTTTTAAATTGGGTTATTTGATTTTTTACTGTGTAATTGCTTGAGTTCCTTGTATATTATGGATATTAATCCCTTGTCAGATGCATAGTTAGCAAAAATTTTCTCCCACTCTCTAGGTTGTCATTTCACTCTCTCGATTGTTTCCTTTGCTGTGCAGAAGATTTTTAGTTTGATATAGTCCCATTTGTTTATTTTTTCTTTGTTGCTTGTGCTTTCAGGCTCATATTCATAAAGTCTGTGCCCAGAATTTCTGTCCCTTGTCTCTGATTTTCATTTCAGTATTGGCATTAAAATGATATCATATGAAATCCACATTCTACAAGTGTAAATATAATTTATCATGGCTTTTCTCTTTTTGGTATTATAACAAATTAATTGCCAGTTACTTGCCTACAATGTCTTCTCTGTTTTACATCATGGTTACTTCAATTTTTTCTCTTTGTGTCTTTTTGCTTTTAGCTTCTTTTCTGGAGGTATAATTGGTGTCCTTCGAGGTCCCCAGTGTTCTCATTCCCCAGCCACTCTGGTGTTTAGTCACTCATGCCTCCTGCAAGCCCACTTTCTCTATTCATGAAAATTGCCTCTTCCAGGAATTTAATTCTCCTGCTCCCCATCACAATATGGTCTTAAGGTGTTTGGATATTGGGCAGAAATTTTGGTCCATTGTGTTTATGACATCATATTAATCTGTTGAACAAAAAGAAGCAAATACTCTAGATGAATTTCCCATGCTAAATTTTGATTCTAAATGGCAATTACTTCCACCAGTGATTGGGTGTTCATTCAAGGGTAAAGACTTGGGTCATCAGACCGGACAAGCCACCCAGACCGATAGAAGTGCTAGTGGAGTGAGAGGGGAATCTCAGATGTGAAGTTGATGAGGACCGTGATGAGAATCAGTTACAGCTTTGGATCAGCTACCGCAATAGGACCTGCTGTTTGTTCCACTCTCCTCTTGTAAGTTTCTACATCAAAAGCTCTGCGGACACTAGGATTTTGGAGAATTAGTGCCTGGATGAATGGGACTTCATGTGAGAGACAAGAAGATCTCAGTGGAGCTAGGTGTGCTGTGCTCAGACCCCTTTTGTCGCCTTGGGAAGTCCTTTACCACACTGCTGTGAAGTGTGGCTTCTCACGGCTTACACCTGCTCCCCTTCTCTAAAGCGTTGTCCTTTAGAGGTGGGCACCATCTTGCCAGAAATGTGACCTCCCAGGTCAGCAGCAGCCAGTGACTGTCTCCCTGATATGGGGAGGATGAAAGGCCGGGCCCCTTGCTTCAGAGTGGGGATGGCATCTTTCCTTGGCGCTTTGCCTCTTCCTGTCCTGCTTCCCTCACTCCCTGCCAGACTTTATCTCCAGGGAACCCAAAATAAGGTACTGTTAGGATTTTCTGACAAACATCATGTTTTACAGTCCATAAGAGCCATATCGTTAATAAACATTTTATTTTGGAATTATTTTATTTTATTTTATTTACTCTTTCATTCATTCATTCACTCACTCACTGATTTATTTATTTATTTATTTTAAAGATGACCAGTAAGGGGATCTCAACCCTTGACTTGGTGTTGTCAGCACCACACTCTACCAAGTGAGCCATGGGCCGGCCCTTGGAATAATTTTAGATTTACAAAGAAGTTGCAAATATAGTATAGAAAGTTTCTATGTAGCCTTTACCTAACTTCCTTGGATGTTAACATATTGCATAACCACAGTACATCTGTCATATCTAAGAAATTAACTTTGGTACAATCCTATTAGCTAGACTACAGACATGATTTGGCTTCACCATTTTTTAAGTGACTGTCTTTTCTGTTCCAGGATTCCACCCAGGTTACCATCCTACATTTAGGTGTCATGTCTCCTTAAGCATCTCTTGATTCTCAGATACTCCTTATTTTTCATGACTGACACTTTTGAAGAGTGCTGATCAGATGTTTTGTAGAATGGCCCCCAATTTGAACTTTCTGATGCTTTCTCATGATGAGACTGGGGTGATGGGTTTGGAGCAAGAATATTACAGAGGGGTGGAGGTCTGCTCATTGTGGCATCTCAGGGGTACGTGACATCAACGGGACTTTTCAATGGTAATGTTTACCCTGATCACTGCCAGATTTCCTCACTATAATGTACCTATTTTTCCCTTTGCATATTCTAGTCCAAACCACAATCAGCAGGAGGAGAATTAAGCTATACCACCTTCAAGGGATATGTTTACATGTATTATTTAGAAATCTTTAAAGAAGATTCAGCTCTTCTCCCACATTTATTTATTTCTTCAATCATTTATTTATATCAGTATTGACTTGGATATTTTATTCCGTTCTTTCAAATATAGTAAAATACTGTCATAATTTATTTTGTTGCTCAAAATCATCCAGCAATGGCCACAGGAGCTCTTTCAGGCTGACTCCTATGTCCTTTTGACATGCCTCATATTTTCTTCTTTAGCAATTCCTTACTTTCTGGCACTACTAAATGCTCCAGGCTCATTTTATATTTCCTACCCCAGCCCTAGAATCAGCTATTTCCCCAAGGAGCCCTAAGGGCCAGTTTTAAATGTGCTCCAGAGAACAGAATATGGCAACCATGAGTTTATATTTCATAGAGTAAGTTTATTTTGGAGTAAGTTTCTGGGAAAATACTTATGACACAAGAAAATATCACGTTCTGGAGTATAATTTGCTTTCTCTGGTCTCTTTTTTTTTTTTTCTTATTTTCAGTGATGATTATTTTCTGACTTTTCAACATATATAATTTCAATAATAAGTAAGTAGAGCTCTTGAATTTGTATCATAACTAATCTTATTTCACCAAAGTTAGTTAGTGGTTATTACTTGTTCAGCTATTGCCAGCAGCTCAAATGGTTAAATTTGAGAAGGATGTAACATCTTCCCATGGATTATTCAATGGGAAACTGAGTGACTAGCTCTTGAAGGATTAAACAGAGGACTAAGTGATTGACAGGACATCAGGCATGGTCAAGAAGGGCCCAGATAGTCTACACCAGGCACGGAGAAAAGGACTGAATGAAAAGAAAGACTACACCTCTTCCCTCTGAGTGCATTTGTTTCCCTGCTTTTTGATCCATGATAACAGTTTGATTACAGGCTTAGCAATAGCTAATTGAAAAATGATGCGTTGAAAACATAAAAATTCGAGTGGTTTTAATTTTTATACAAAGTTTAATGTAAAATACTTAAAGTAATAACGATTCAAGATAAATTTGTTTCAATAAAAGACTTCACGATTGATTTAAGACTCTCACCTGCACTTTGCCCACTCTACAGGAATTGCTTTTTGTTACACTGGCACATTTTCTTGAATATATTATGTAAATAAGGGAACTGATAATTTGTTGAGAAGCTTTAGACTGGTGACAATTTTTGCATATAGGCACTTGGAATTTTCAAATACTTACAGTAATAATCATTGCAAATGATTTATTTCTAAAACAGGGGCTATTTATCTGAAAATGGACTCATCTCCAGCATGTCTCACTATTTAATTAATTTTCCGAAGATGAAACTTTACAGCATCATCATTATGGATGCAAAGAAAATGTTTCCATTAAATTAAAAGAAGTCAAAGTGCAAAGGCTAATTAGCAGAATAGTATATTTACCAGTAAGAAATAATTAAACACACATTAATCAATGAACATAAATGTAACAGTGTTCTGCTGTTTGTATCGTTATATTCCTTCTATATTCCATTGTAGTGTCTTCTCTTTGTTTTATTCACTATTCATTGGTTTTTGCCTTCCTATTTATTCCTTTCCACTCTCATTTGTTGGCTCTTTCTCTTAAGACCTCTATGTGCTTGTTTTTCCAAGGTTCTGTCTTCAGATTTCCTCTCCCTGCACACATTCCTTATAAGATTTAATCATGCCACAGCTTTAAATATCATCTATATATTTCCAGCCCTGAGGACTCCTTAAAGCGGGAGGCTCTTATATCCAGCTGCATATTTGACTTCTCACCTGTATCTCTTTGGGGCATCTCAAACTTCTATCCCCCAGGTGTACCTGTGTACCTCTACCCTTCACAATCTTCTCCATGTCATTAAATGGACTCAACATGTACTTTTTCATTTGGCCAAATTTTAGAAGTTATCCATGATTCTTGTTTTCTGTCATTTCCTACATCCAATCTATTGGTCTAACTCCAAAATATTCCTGAATTCTAATATTTAGAATTAACCACTAACGTAAATATATGGTCTTTTGCATCCTATTCTAAATTAGCATAATGTAATTGACGTTTATATTGTAGAATATATCAGTAATCCATTCCTTTTCATTGCTGAATAGTATTCCCATGTATAAATATACCACATTTGTTTATCTGTTCAGTTGATGGACATTTATATTGCTTTCACTTTTTGGTTTTTAAGAATAATGCTACTATAAACATTTGTATACAAGTCTTTGTGTGGAAATACTTTTTCCTTTTACTATGGTAGATTTTTAAGAATAGAATTCCTGAGGCACATAATAAATACACGTTTGACTTTATAAGAAACTATCAAACTGTTCTCTAAAGTGACTGTATTGCTTTACCTACCCAATAGCAACGTATAATATTTCCCTTTTCTCTACATCCTTGCAAAACCCAGTTATTTCTTGCTGATCTTAAACATTTTTGCTTTATAAATTTCAAGTCAGTGAATTCGGATGGAAACCTTCAATTCACATACCAAGTGATTGTGAAAGTCCTGTGACACTGTGTTTCTACTGAGTTAAGGAAAAAAAAGACCTGATAATTAATGGATAAAAGAGAATTATAAATGCCTAGGTTGCAAGCAAGGACAGCCACTTCCCAGCACAGAAAGTCAGCTAAATCTTTCTGACCTGGTGAAGTTTGCCTTGACGAAATTAAGTGAAAATTAACTTGCTTCACTATTGCAACCACACGAATAGTTAGGTAGGTTCACCAATAATCAAATACTCCCTCATTGTACATACATTATAGGTAGGGGTGGGATTAATCATTGCACAGAAAAAGTATAAGATTAAATACATGAATCCAGTAATACAAAATAATACCCAAAATTAACACAAATGACCAAATAAAAATACAGTCCCTAAAGAGACTTCGTTAGCTTCTGGGGAGTAGAGAACTATAGAATACTTTCTCAAAGCAGAAAAAATATTGGATTAAAATGTATAAGACCTGAAACTGTAAAATTACTAAGGAAAAATATAGGTGAAACACTTCAGGAACTAAGTCTGGGCACAGACTTTATGAACATGAGCCCGAAAGCACAAGCAGCAAAAGAAAAAATAAACAAATGGGACTATATCAAACTAAAAATCTTCTGCGCAACAATCAACAGATTGAAATGACAACCTACAGAGTGGGAGAAAATTTTTGTTAACCATGCATCTGACAAGGGATTAATATCCATAATATACAAGGAACTCAAGCAATTATACAGTAAAAAAAACCAAATAACCCAATTAAAAAATGGGCAAAGGAGCTGAATAGACACTTTTCAAAGGAAGACAAACAAATGGGCAACAGGTACATGAATAAATGCTCAACATCACTAGTCATCAGGGAAATGCAAATTAAAACTACATTGAGATACCACCTCACCCCAGTTAGACTGGCTATAATATAAAAGATGGTAAATAACAAATGCTGGCGAGAGTGTGGAGAGAAGGGAATGTTCTGCACTGTTGATGGGGCTGAAAATTAGTACAACCAATATGGAAAATGGTATGGAGGTTTCTCAAACAACTACGGATAGATCCTCCATATGACCCAGCAATCCCACTTCTGGGTATATACCCAGAGGAATGGAAATCATCATATCGAAGGGATACCTACACGCCAATGTTCATCACAGCTCTGTTCACAATTGCCAAGACATGGAACCAACCTAAATGTCCATGGATGGATAACTGGATAAGGAAAGTGTGGTATATATACACCATGGAATACTACTCTGCCATAAAAAAGAATGAAATTCTCCCATTTGCAATAACGTGGATGAACTTGGAGAAGCTTATGCTGAGTGTAATAAGCAAAGTGCAAAGGGATAAATGCCACATGTGCTCACTCATAAGTGGGAGCTAAGAGGGAAAGAAAGAAGGAAAGAAAGACCATAGTAGTGTGTTGGACTTGCAGAAGGAGAGAACATTCCTTGCCACACAAAGGGGAGTGGGGGGGGGAGGGAAGTTGGGGATAATTGGGTGGGGGACATTGGGTACAAACGCAATTTTTGGTAATGGGTATACTGCCAGTATGGATATGGCCTTCACATCTTGGGCATGAGGGGTGATAATCAGCTTTGTATCTCATGAATATTCATAACCAATAAAAAAACAGATAAAAATTATTGGGCTATTTTGTAAAATAAAAAATAAAATTGATCACACACAAAAATGATTAGCTGGCAAGTCATTAATTATGGGACAGGAAAGATTTCAAATTATTTTTCAAAAATTAAAAGACTTCATAATAAAAAAATTAAGTATAGGCATTATGCATGCAGCATTAGCAGACTTCCTGACCTCTTGTCATTGTAAGTGTAATTTTTACCTTTATAAATTGTCTAAACAGACAGTAACTAGTTACTAGTTAATGAACTAATCAATGTGTTTTATATTTTAAGTTCATCATTAGCTTGGATTTGAACTGAGGTCAGTTTATATCCTGCAGGAATTAATAGGGACCTAATTAATTTCTACTTTAATGTCAGAATCTAAAATATCTAAAATATAAAATATATGACTAAAGAGTGTACATTGGATCATAAACCCTGCTAGGGGAGTTGAGAACCATTGATTTTTAGAATGACAGTAAAAACAAGGATATATTTCAGGGTCTTCCAATAGCTTTAACACACACAAACTATATATAAAAAGAGAAGATGCTAAGTTTTTGATGCAGGAGAACAGTGTAAGAGAACTTGAAAGGTCATCTCCTTTATATTTGGGAATATTGCACTTACACAAAGTTCAGGAGTATGTGTGTGAATACAAGGTAATAAATCACTTTTTGACAGAGGGTAATTAAAAAGATTAATAATATCCCCTTTCACCTTGATATTGAAAATAAAACAAAAGGAGCCACATCTTTTTTGTATTTCCTTTGTATTTCTCTCCCCATCATACTTTATCAACGTGCTTATATATTTTAGGATATAAATGTAATACTTTTTAAATGCTTACCATATTTTAAAAAAAGCAAATATTTACATTGATAATATATTCATAGATTTCTATACTAAAATCAATTGACAAAACTCACTTATCATAAGTCTCTAAAACTCTATAGAAAAGTACTACGATTGTAATTATTCAACAAAGTGTTACGATATGCAGATAGTGCTTAACTCAACTGAATACTATTGTAACATTTCCAAGAGCCCAAATGGTCTCTTTAATAATTATCTATCTCTCCTTTTTAATGAGCACTTACTATGTTCCCAGGTATTGTGCTAAATGCTTTATGTTGCATAATTTAATCCTTCCTAACCTCTACAAATAAATGTGTTTAGTCACTTTTTACAGGCAAGGCAACAGAGACTTACTAAGTTTAACTATTTGCCTAAGATCACTTGGTCTCAAAGTGGCATGTCTCATTATATGACTCAGAGGCATAACTACTGAGCTATTCTATCTCCTTCCTAACTCACTCTTGGGGGAGACTGAACAGCAGACACTAGAGGCACTTCAGTTTCAATATTCAGTGCTCCCAGGCAAGCCAAAGTCACATGGACTTATAGTGCTTTAGAGAATCCACTGTTGGGACACATTCTTGGGACAGCACCCCAAAATGGAAGAAGATGATTTAAGGTGGAAAAGAAAACAGAGGCTGAGGATGCATAGCTACAACTCTACTCGCGCAATTGGAGATTTGGACAGTACATGCTCTGAAAAGTGCTTGCATCCTTTTGTGTACTTCTGGCTACAGGTTCTTCCCTCTTTCTAATCTAGGAGGCCCCATGCATATCAGGAGGGTGGCTAAGACAGAGCTACCATAATCCTACCTCTCAAATCCAGATCCTGGCTGTCCCAGATTCTACTGATGATTTTGTATTTCTACCAGGAAAAACTGCCAGGTGCTATGAAACATGAAATACGATGAAACTCCAGGAATTGACACCGAGAAATAAATAAGGAGATCATCCACTCCAATCCCCCGACTGAACCTACAATACTTGGAGGACTGAAATCCATATATAAATATTTCATCTAACTTGCCTTAAGTAAGCCCACACCTTGTCTGAGAAAGTGTCATACGTGAATACTTGGAATACTGTCCACTTTGTGTATAATAGAAAACAAGTGGAGAAGGTTGATGAGTATGTGACAGAGGCACGCCAGTACCCAAACTCAATCCTCCAAGTGAGACAATGATGTCACTGACTGCCAACACTGTTAGAGCATGCTCACTTTTCTAGAAATCATGCCATAGATGTGTGGATGGCTGTTCCAACCTTCACCCATGGAAACACGTTTGAGATGTAACATAACAGTTTAATGGAGAGAGTTAACTCTGTGCATTTTTCTGGTTCACCAGCATCTTTCTGAGGATTGCAATAAACACATACAGTGAAGATAAAACCACGCTCTGTGAATACCATGCACTCTTCATTAGAATATATACATAGCAGCAATGTATTAGCTGGGATAATTTTATGTGGAATTTCTATACTGGGTTAATTTGTCTGGGTTTGTGGGGTTTATATGGTAGTGGAAATGCTAGGTGAAGACTGGACAGCAGTCTTCATCCTTGAGCACAAAAGTTAATAGTGTTGCAGTCACACCATTAACTAAGGACAGGCCCATCACATTTATTCTCTCAGTTAAGCCCCCAGAAAATTCATAAGACTCTGGATGAAGGAGAGGAATTCAAAATATGTCTGAGATTTCATCTGTAGAGATTTCTAGCAGGTAGGATCACAGACCTAGTTTTAAAATGACTAGGGAATGTACAGCATCATTTGTCCCACGGTGTTATTATCTTGGAAAGACTTACCTAATAAGGACAATAAGTGCCAGGACAAACATTAAAATGTGTAGCTTTTAAGGAAAAGCAGTGAAACTCAGCACTGGAAGTTATTCAACGTTCCGTAGTTATTGTTAACATATGCACGAATGCAATTAGGTCAAAAAATACTTGAGCTGCTTTTAGAGCATAACGCACATAAAGTCCTTAATCTGCATCTGAATATTATTCACAGAATTCTAATGTTTTCAAGAAAGTATTCCTTGAAGGGAGGATGGATAAATAGATAGTAAACACATAGATAGAAATTGAGATACTGAGATTTTGGGATATTGGTATACTGGCATATGGGTATATATATATAGAGAGAGAGAGATAGAGATATATAAGCATATAGATATAATTTCCATCAGTTGTGAAACATGATAAAGAATAGAAATTGTAATTCTTTTCTAATTTAGTTTTTAAATTAGAGAGGAGGTTCACTGTAGGATGAATATTTAATGCAAACCTACAGAAAGCGATGCCAATAGATATAAATGCTCCTATGCCTGCCTTAGGATTGTACAATTGAAGGACAGTGGTTAAAGGCATCATTTGAATACATCTCTTAAGTTCTGTTGCAGATACTTTAAATGATGGTCACCCAATATGTGATTTGTGGATATCCTTTTTGATATACAATTTCCCCATTCAACTAGAACTATAACCATCTTATTCCTACGATTGAGCCAGCAACAGCCTAAATAATAATATTAACAGTGTATTATCTCTGGTATGAAAATAAATATAAGATGAAAGTTTCAAGAATGAATTCACCCCATTAACCTAGTCCCTTGCATCTCTGGGCATTTACTTAGCCTTCAGGCAGCTAATACTCTTCCTTGTAGAAAAAGTGCACTCTCTTAAACATGAAGGTGCATGTACACACGCGTCTTTATTTAATGATCAAAAGGAGAAAGAGGGAGAAAGAAAAAGAAATGCTTGCTTAGAATCGTGTCAATAGCACTCAATCAGTAAGACAAACAATGGTACTACTAGCTTGGCTGTCAGGAACTACGAGTCTTAAAAGAAGGTTGGCTTTCTCCAACACCTCTCAATCATTTTCTGGATATTGTCTTACATCAAATAGGCAATTGAAGGTGGGGTGGGGGGTATTAGGCAGTCACATGTAAAAGGAAGTACCAGGTTCTTGCCCTTGACTTATTTCCTGAGAAACTATGCTCTGTTCAAAGGCAAATCCCCTTTCTAAACCTTTTTGTGCATGATACAACTTAATAGAACTTTTTTATGTCAAGGTCCAAACCTTTCCCTTCCACCAAACCCTATGCCTTATTGTATAAATTGTGTCCTGTTGGTGTTTGTATAAAAAAGTAGATATCAGGTTTTTGCGAGATCTGAACGTATTTATTCAATTATTCCAACATTAATTCTGTTCTCAAATAATTTATAGTCTGTCAAGATTCACCAAGTAAATAAAACAGCCCTTCACCTACAATGTACTTTTAAATTCAGGGTCTGAAGTAAGATGGGCTAAATTAAAAGAGTTCCTTATATTTTATTCAATGGTTCTTATTTATTTAATCATCACCACCCCCACATCAAACACACGTGAACAAACACGTGCTTACTTTCATGTATCTCTGCTTTTAATCATTCTTCTCTCTTCTTTCCATTGGATCTATGGGGGCTGATGGCAGAGCAGGCAGAGAGGTGAGAGCTAGTCAGTAATTCCCAATACCAGCTCCCTGGACCTGGGTCCAATAGAGATGGTTCCTTCTCAAAATGGCTAAACACACACACACGTTCATATGTCTTAACAATTCCTCTCTTTTCAGAGTTATGCTTAGAATCTAGATAGAAGGCAGTACAATATATTTTTAAAATCTGATATCTATTTATTGTCTCTTTTACCCACCACAAAATGAATCACAAAAATTGAGGTGATAGCTTTTGTGACAAGTATACGGCAAACATTTATTGTTGAAAAATAATCTGACTTCTTCAACCAAAACCTGAATAAACACAAGATAATGAGTATCTGAGAAAATAAGAAAAATAAGAACAAAAACTTTATATTTATTTATAAACTATGCAGAATAAAAAAAGATAAGCAAAGGGATAAAACTTCCTCTTAACTAACAGACCCCAATCTTATAGGAAACATGTTAAATAGCCCTTTTTCTTTTAAGAATGAAATAATAAGCCATTTCATCTTTTTTCCCCCTAATTTCAAAATGCCCATGGTTTCATTAGTTCTGTTTTTGGTGTTCTACTTTTGGAGCTGCGATGAGAGCTATTTCACATCTCTAAGAAGTGGTAGTGCAGAAATAACGGGATCTCTGCACCCCAGATAATTTAAAATGGAAATCCGAGTGGCAGTCCTGGGAGTGATAAAGAGAAGCCATAGGCACTGACATGCTCTCCTGAGCCCCAGCAAACTTTTTCAAGCCTTGAAAAGCACCGAAAGTAGAATTTTCTCTGGTAATGCTATCATATGGCTTGTCTCTGATTTTATTCTAGGACAATGTAGAGAAAAGCATGAAAAAAACATGGATCCTCTGGATTCTGAAAGTCCCTTGTAATTCCGATATGACGGCCTTAGATGAACTCCTTCATCTACATAAGAACTAGTGTTTAACTTATTTTAAATAAATCCTCATAGTGAAAGAACATAAGAATGGATCTCGCTAATTGTTTCTGAGGGCTTCATTACCCTGATGACTATTCCAGTATCCTTGTCAGCAGCAATTATCAATTTTACAGCCAAAAGGAATGACCCAAGGACCTCCGTAATGTTGCTACCTCAAGGAATAAGGACCTCAAGTCATAGTTCAGCATCCTGTTGGATTTTCTAAAGTAACCAGAGATTTCAGGCAGCAGTGGAGGCACAGAGAGAGGAACTAACAACGTTTTAAAGTAATACTGATTTATCATTTTTATCCCTTGTATTAACACATCACCACACACCACACACCATTGTACAATCCTTCTTGGGCACCCATTGTCCTGAGCTTCCCTTGTCAATGTCCTGGCAATTTCATGTCTGCCCAGATATCTGACACCCCCAATTCTGTCATATCCTTCCTTGCCAATTTGGGAAGTCTCCAGGCCCAACTTTCCAAACTTATGTGCAACTTTCATATCATAAATCCAATATTAAAATATTTAAAAATCCATATTTCTTTCTCTAAGTGTATTCAAAGCTATCAACTTGCTAATAATATTTCTTGAAGGTAGGGCTCTTATCTCATCTATTCATGTTATTCCCAGTATGTAGCACAGTATGTGACAATTGCTGCTCAGTAAATATAACATTGAATAAATGAATTAATTAATTTTCAAATATTCCAAAGCTCTCTAATGGCTTTGCACCATTGGGAGGTCTGCACATTCTTCCAACCCTCCAATGATAATGCCTTACACTAGCCTAGTGGGATTTGGAATAAAAGGAAAGATTTAAGATATAGCTTTGATTATTACTTCATGACTTGGTATATGGGAAGGGAAAGAAAGGGCTGCAAAATAGAGATGGTATCACTCTGAGCTTTGAATATTGAGGGAATAAAAATAAGACAGCCAGAGTGTGAATAATTGAATTAAATCTGACAATATTCAAAATCACATCATGTAATTATGCCATTTGTGTCCTAAATTGCTCAGTGGTCCACTAGGAATGTACTCTGATGCACACAATTTCTCACTGGATTTTGCCCTCTGGGTTCAGGAACTTAGTGAGGTTCAGATTAGGAAGCTGCACAGCTCTCTGCAAAGGGCTGTTAGGTGGGTAGCAAAGCTCTGTGCAGCAAGATGAAAGGGGAAATTGCAGAGATGATTCAGTTGGTGATGGCTGGCTTTGGAGACTTTACTCCTATAAACACGGCAGATTTTGGAACATAGGACCCGAACTCACAGAGAAGGACTAAGGCAAATGTGATCATCTTAATATCATATATATATATTTTTTTCTTCTCTGACCTAAACAACGGTCACTGGCAAATGCACACATGAAATGATTTTTCCACAAGCACAGCTGCTATCACAGATTGCTTTCCGAGGTATGCATCCATCAACAGCAAACCCACCTTCATCCATGTGATACTGTATATGCTCAGAAATGTGGGCCAAATCTAACCCTTGATGCATATAAAAGCAAACAGCAAAGAAAATCCTCAGATTTTTCAGGTTCTGACTTCAGATCAGCACCATAGATGATTCTCCTTTTATCTCCTTTCTTAGTTTGACTAGTTACCTTCCTCAAAGGACATGGTAACAGCTGTCTCAAGCTTTTCCATCAACCCACTTCCAGAGAAAAGGGAAAGCTGAGTTAGTGCTAAATTAGCTCAAGTTCAATTCCAAGTCAAATATAACAGTTGTCCTTCTTGAAAATTTAATTTCCAAAGCAGCGGGTTACTGGACAAGATTGTTATTACTCCAAAGCGAGTTTCCTCATGTGGTTCTTGTGTTCGGCCTTCAATTATTTGCTCAGGAAACCTTGATTTGTGGAGAATCATAATTGATATTACATACTTCATAGAACCTTCACAGTTTATCTTAAGATGGTTTACAACAAAAGATTTCTCTCTATATAGATTTTTTTTCTGGAAGGACACATACAAAACATGTTACTACTCACATGATACAAGCACAAATATAGAAGTAGATCAAAATGCTGTGAGTTTACATGGGAGTAAATATAGAAAATCCTAGTCTAATATAATTATTCTGATTGATAATTAAAATAAATAGCTTTCTGGTTGCGAGCTAACTCCTCACCCCTTCTCCTTTCAAATCCCTCAGAACCACACCCCTGACCACCATTAGACCATCAATGGATTAATCCACTTATAAGGGAATGGCCCTCGTAATCTAATACCTCTCTTCAAGGCCCCACTTTTCAATTAATTATCACACTGTCACAGTGGGGACCAAGCCTCTAACACCTCACATGATGGAGGCACATAATTCAATCCATAATACTGGTGGACTCTCTAATATTTATTATCTGATTATGAAAAACATGCCTGCTCTTCAAAAGAGACAGATATTTTCTGGTGCCAAATTTCAGGATGATTATTAATGGAAGTCCTGCAATGACCACATATTATTGTACATGCCATCAGAGAAGGTTGGAGAAGGACAGTAGAAAGACACTAGGATGTAAGGGAGACCCTAGTTCTTAAAGTTGGGGTTGCTGTGGGGCTCATCATATTATTACAATAATGTTCCTTACTATTCACATTTCCATTTTTTACCCAGAAATGTGCAGTTCAAAATATAAAGCAGTATGTCAACAAGAAGTTTGGTTCTGATTAACCAAAAAAATTACAAAAGAACAAGCGTAACTAGTCAGAGGGTTTTGTGATTAAACTTTCACTTCTCAGCAAGGAGCCCATGTAGAACGCCCTTTTTTCCCCTTAAAGCATCACGAATGATTAAAAACTTGGTGATACAAAAAAAAAAAATCAATTATAAAACATAGAAAGAAGAAATGTTAGCTAATAATTACTTCGCCATCAATGACTCAAAATACAACATAATCTTTATTTCACTCTTATCAGCTCCACATCCAGGGACAGTTCTTTGAATGAGTCATGAGTTGTGTTATTCATTTATATTATAGGTGCTTTTAGGCTACCTGTTAACTCCTGATAAATAAAATAAGGTCGCACAGGAAAGTTGTCTAATGAAAAGAAAAATACATCCCAACAGGACATATCGATGTTTCAGTCTTGATCCACATAGTATTGCTACCTGCTAATCAATTTGCATGTTCTTTCAATTAAGTTCAATATCAAAAGAGAACCTAGTTAATTATAATGAGTATTATCTTTTAACTTCTCAAAAGGTTTCTTATAATACAAACAAAATATGATTGTAGATAACATACTCCCCCTGGCTTTCAGACACATTTAATTATAATATTGCAAAATATGAGAAGAGAAAAACCTAGCAGAGGATTGTTTAATATGCATCTTGAATCAGAGACTTCACTGCTTGAAAATAAAATTGACAGCAACAAAGAAATGTGAGAAATATCGTACTAATACAGTGAATGTTTTTCAGTAGCAACTGCTTCTTAATGGACATCCTTCCACATATGTGAAAGCAAAGCTTATGAACACATAAGCAGATCTTTAAGTAAACTCTCCAGTTCAGTATTCTAGCCTTACATTTAATTTTAGGGTAGTTTTTGTTTTTGTTTTCCTTCCTGGGATTAAACAGCAGCGAACTTAGCAATATGTTTGCGTTTTGAAGTTTTATTCTTGTTTATTCTTTGTACTTATTGCTGTGGTGCTGGTGCTTTTCTCGATTGTTCCCGTGGGGGGAAATAGAAACAAGTGAACCAAACAAGCTGGTAAATAAGTACATATCAGAGACTTAAGTAAGGACAAGTGAGCAGACAGAATGAACTATTTATTATAAGAGAACATTTCCAGCAAAGTGTGAAGCCATAGGAGGCTTCAGATGAACACTATTGACATCTTCCTTAGAATACTCCTGGAAGCAAACATAACAACAACAGAACTGATATGTACAAAATCTTTAGATGTACAATGAAACATTCCTAGCAGTTGTGGGGAAAATAGAATAGCTTAGTCAGGCTCCTTCCACTATGGTCTGGTTGGGGGTGGTGCAGCACATTTCTTGTAAACAAGTTGTGTGTGGGCAGAGTTAGTGCACATGTGCACCCATGTATCTTTTTAGCTTATTGCTATTATTGTGTGCTCTACAGTTTGTGAAACAGAAGCTGGCCTGTGGAGCTTGCATCTAAAAATGGAGCATGTTTACTCTGCTGGCAGCTGCTCAGTTTTCCTTTGGACTTTGCTGGTAGCAGTTGAGTTTCAGAATTTCTCTTTGGACTGCTTAGCTCCTAGATGTGTGTGTGCTGAATAAATATTCCTACTTCAACCAAGGCTCCAAGGACCTTTTTGCCAGTTACTAGCTCCTAGACCTGCATGTGAAGGGTTTGCGAATGGGCTCGAGGGGTCTGTGAGCTCCAGACCCAGCCTTAATTCTACAGCAGTTTACATATAAGTATAAAAATGTTAACCAGCCGTAACTGGCAAAAAAAAAAAAATGTGCTTATAAAAGCTTTGTAGGGGCTACATTTTGGTGCAGTCAGATGAAATGGGGAACAAAGAAAGTCACCAGCATCAGGGAAGACAGCAGGAAGTGCTGATCTTTTACTCTTCAAAACTTTCCTTTACCCTCACCCATTTGGAATCTACACCGGCATGCTATTTATTACACTATGTCTCTCTTTGCTGGAACTCAGAAGTCCCCGAGACATTTTTTATGGTGCCGCAATGATGTTTTGAGTATAGTATTGTTACAATTGGGAAGAAATAAAAAAGCTTTAGTCCACTCTTTACCTTTGAGTGTGAAACATCAAAAAAATGCTCAGAGATAAAATAGAATATTTCTACTTAGTTCTCCACCCGTGGAAGAGAGTGAAATTTTGTTGTATGTTATCCTAGTGACCTATGGCTTTGGATAAGATATCTTCAAGTGATCACAAGGAGAGGACAAACATTTATGGAGACAGCATAAATTGGAGTGAGTATAAGTGTGTCAGCTAATATTTTCTGCTTGAAAGACCACTTGGTACAAATTTATTCTGGAAATAACTGTCAGAAAGAAGCCACAAAGGTGGTCTCAGTGTATCATATCCCCGGTTCCATAATAAAAATAAATTGGAGTCAATTTTCTCCACTTCCATGTAAGTTTTGACATTCCAATGACTGTGTCCTGGCCACGAACCATGAGTAAAGTACACATTTCTATGAATTCTAGACTCTTGTCTTCCTATGTTCTCCATGTCAAACAGTTCCTATAGGTTTCCTTTTTTCTGAAAATTAAATTAGTATTTTCTTAATAAGAAAGACTTAATGGACCACCACATTTTGCTACCCTTTGCTCTTATAAAAATACCATTTTAGAGTTTTCCCTTCTACCTCAAAGCTTAAGCACACACAGGGGCTGAATACTGTTTGAGAGCTCTTGTCGATGCTATTAGTGGGCTTCATATATGCCCAGGCCTCATCATTTCAGTGCATTCTACACCATGGCAGGACCCAAAGGTGTCCACATGCTGATCCCTCTGGAACTTGTGTCTATGTTTTATGAAAAAAAGATTATCCTGGACTGTCCAGGTGAGCCCAGTCTCATCACAGGAGACTTTAAAAATAGAGAACTTTCTCCAGCTGAAGTCCAAGAGATAGGGCAGAAGAGAAAAAGTGATTCAAAGCATGAGAGGGCCTTAACCCACCGCTGCTGGTGGGAAGCAACGTGGAAAGTATAAGAAGGGATGTAGGCAGCAGCAAAGGGAACCTCACTCCTACAATGCAAGGAACCGGATTTGGACAACAATCTGAATGAACTTGGAAACAGGTTTATCCCTACAGCCTCTGGGAAGGAATACAACCTGGATGACACCTTGATTTCAGCTTTGTGAGATTCTAAGTAGAGGACCGAGCCAAGCCATAATGTCCCTGGATTTCTGACTTAACAATACTGTGAGATAATAAGTGGTGGTTGTTTTAAGCCACTAACTTCACAGTTATTTGCTATAGAAATCTAATACACAGACAAACCTACAATTGCCAGTGCCATATCTTCCTCCAGTCTATAGAGTCTACTCTGCCCTAACAGGCTGTAGGCAAGAAGTGCCAGGGGACTGATGATAGACGGAGAGTCAGAGTTGGGGGATTTATACCCCAACTCCCTCGTCCTTTTAATGGGGTAACCCCAAGGTGAGTGTTCCTTATTGGTGCCCAGAGTTTCCTAACATGACTAACTCCAGAGTCCCAAGTAGGACATGCTTGTTAATGCCCCTTTTATTGGCTTCCACCCCTTCTGCATTTCACCTCCCTGATTTCTTCTGATGTTTCTTGGAATCAATTTCCATATAAACTGCTTGCACTTAAACACGTGTCTCAAGGTCTGCTTCTGGGGCGACCCAAATTAAGGCAGCAGTATTCTTACTATCTTGTCTCATTCAAAAAATTATTTCAGCTGATAATTATAAGAATATTAATAGTGGAAAACTCTTTCAAGAATGCATTATTTAACTTCATTGTACCAAGCACTTTATATCCATCATCTCAACAAAAACACAAGGTCGGAACTAGATTATCCCCATTTCGTGGACAACAGAACTAAGGTTTAGGAATGTTATATAACTTGCTCAAGATTTCACATGTAATACAGAGAAAGAGATTTACATCATATCTATGTGATTCTAAAACCCATGCTTTTAAATGATGCTAGTTAGCCTCCATAAAGCCTTTTCTATCTCAGTGTTTATAAGCCAGAATACTGCTGATTTCACAGGAATCATTTAGTAAAATTTATTCCCAACAGACAGTGCATGCAGTGCATACCGAGAAAGCAGCATTTCTCAATGGTGTTTCATGGAAGCCTGCTTGAGAGATGCTGCATCAGCCCGTGAGTTTTGGGGGCCATACCCTTTTTCACTACCCCATACTCAGCAGCTAGCCTGGCTCCTGACACGTTACCAGTGTGTATTTGCTGAATATATGGATGAATCTCCAATCTCCTCCGTGGATTACAGTTCTTTAGCTTAGGGACCCTGTGTAGATCTCCTCTATCTCCTCATTTTCATTTTAATAATTCATATATCTCTATAAGCTCTCATTAGGAGCTTGTTGAAAGGCTGCTCTCCCAGGCTAGTTATTTATATTTGGGGGGCTGTCCAGGGCTGAGCTCAGGTATCAGTGCTAAGCTTCAGTTTAGGCAGAAGAGAGATATGAGGAGAGACCAAGCATTGGACTCGCTCTTTTGTGTGGAAACTCTTCTTTCCCTGGTTTATTCCCCAGAGGCTTTTCTACCACACTACTTTAATGATGCTGGCTAAACATTTATATACATTTATATGCATTATTTTACCCTCTTATGTCATCTCTCATAGGATGGATGGTAGAATTGGAGCAACTCATAAAACTATTTACTCAAGATTGCATATTGAAACAGTGATAATGCTATAATAATCTGCTCAATTTTTCCTAGGTTAGTGCTTACAGTACACACCAAAATGTGCTAAAAGGCAGAGTTTCTCTTTAGGAAAAAGAACTAAAGAAATGATACTACCTGCATAAATTCATAACATCCACACAGGATGTTTTTATAAGGAAATCATAAAGATATTTATCTGCAGCCTTTGAATAAACTGAGTTTCTTTCCCCGTGAACCCTGAATCAGACATGAGAGATTATTAAAGAAGGTTGGAGTAAGGAGTTATCTTTCAGGATGAGAAAAGCAGAGAATGTAAGTAAGAAAAGCAAGAAATTAGCTTAAATGAGACAACTTTTATAAAATATTAAGCACAAGGCCTGGTGATAGTAAATACTCCAAAAATGTGATCCTTAATTATTTGTGTTATTATTTTTACAATGACATGCTAATAGTTTAAATAGTGATAGACAGCCAAAGCGAATGGTAAACAGCTTCACAGAGTATGACTTCTATGCCCAAAGGGACAGACTGGCACTGTGCACACAGATCCATCTGCTTTGAGAGCTCAGCTCAACATTTATTATCTTTGCAGCTTTGGGAAACTTATTTGACAGATGTATTAGTCAGCTCCACTTCCATAGCAAAATATCATAGACTGGGTAACTTAAACAACAGAAATATATTTTCTTACAGTTCTAGAGCTTAGAAGTCCAAGATCAGGGTGCCAGCGTGATTGGGTTCCAGCAAAGGCTCTCTTCCTGACTTGCAGATGGCTGTCTTCTGGCACTGTCCTCACATAGTTGGGGGGGAGGGAGAGAGAGAGAGAGAGCGTGAGCATGCTCTTCTTTCTTTGTCTTCTTATAAAACCACTAATCCCATCATGAGAACACTAACTTCTTGACTTTATCTAATCCTGATTACCTCTCAATGGCTCCATCTCCCAATGCAATCATATTGTGGGGTAAGGGCTTCAACATGATTTTGGAGGGGGACACAAACAGTTTTCCCATTAGAAGTGGAGACTTTTTTGTGTGACAACTGTGTAAGGTGATGTATGAGTGTAGACTTGTAGCTTACCTATAATGAAAGATGAAAAATGTCAGGCTCCCTTCCCTATCTCTTGGATAGTGCATCCTTGGATTCATTCACTTGTCTAAGAAAATAGGTCGGTAACATTTATCCTGCAGGAAGAATCAACTGGGGCTATTTATTTTCACACTCTGGATCTCACCTTCTTCATCTGAATAATGAGCTCAGTTCAGAGGTTTTCTAGAATCGTGACAATTCTGAAATTATCTTCTAGTACTTGTTTTATGTTATTACTAAATTGATTTCTTCAAATAACTGATGTTATACATGGTATGCAGAATTTTAGTAATAAGAAAATTATTAAATTATTAAATTAAAATTAGTAAAGCTCTGAAAAAAATACTTAGGACTAGATTTGATTATGCTACTATTTATCATAAAATATAAAAGATATATTCTAATATGTTTCACAATTCTTCTGATAATGTTCTTTAAAAACTAACACTTATTAGAAGAGTTTAGTGCTAATTTCAGAAAATAAAATAGCTGCAAATTATATTGAACGTACTTTTGAAAGTAGGATAGTTTAAGCAAATCATTAATATTATCATAGAGAACTGTGTTAGTTTTGCTTTATTCAGAAAAAGACAGAATTATTACAAGTTATTTTATTTGTTACCAATTATCTAAGAATAAAAGAAAGACCAAAAGAACAGAGACCAATGCTCTCAGAACATTAAAATTGAAAAAGAGTCTCTCATCAACTGTGTTACTAGTTGGTTAACTTGGTAAAATTAGCTTTCTGATGGGCCAGTCCACTGTCATGAATATTAGTGATAGATCTTTACTATCCATATTTTTGGTAGTGTGCACTCCAGACTAAAATTAGCAGTTAGCAGGCTAAGATTTTGAACATGACCTTGAGTAAAAAAATAAATAGTGAAGAAACAAGGAAATTAGCTGGCTAATTAACAGCTTCAGAGGCTTTTACATTCTTCAACAATACTCCTTAGATACCCCAGCATCAAGGTGGCAAAACCAGGGAGGAGATGGCAAATGCTTCTTTCCAGTTTTATTCTGTACACTTTTCTACTGCTAAACTCTTCAACGAGTATCGATCTAAGCACGGCTTGTGGAAGACAAGTAAAAAGCTAAATAAAAAACATATTATGCAGCAGAACTCATTCGAATGATTTATTTTAAAATGTTACTGAAGAAAAGAAAGAAAAATTCTTCATTACACAGAATCTATCTCTAAAATCCTTTGGGAAGATACAAATTATTTTGCTCACATAATCTGGGCAATAAAATTATGGCATAATCACAGAAACGTTTCAGAAAATAATACCTGGAATCTGAGTATCGCAAATCACTAGGCAATTTCCAGATATTCATACATTTGCATGAATGAGGCTACGTCTAGAATTCTATTTTACAAAAGGACTAGGATGTGTGCACAAATAAAATAATAATAATACTAAGAGTTATTAAGTGATTATTATGCCTCTCTTTTTATCTCATTTAATACTGACAAATACCTTTTAATGCACATTACTCCTCTCTCCATTACCAGTGACCCCATGTGGTGATTTTCAGTGGCAGCCTCTACCAGGAGAAAAGGAGGAACGATCCTCTGTGCTTGTTCTGACCTCGATGACTAGGAAGTGTGATGTGATTATAGAAAGAGGAAGGTTGGGCCAGCCCGTGGCTCACTTGGGAGAGTGTGGTGTTGATAACACCAAGGCCATGGGTTCGGATCCCTATATAGGGATGGCCGGTTAGCTCACTTGGGAGAGCGTGGTGCTGACAACACCAAGTCAAGGGTTAAGATGCCCTTACCAGTTATCTTTAAAAAAAAAAAAAAAAAAAGGAAGGTTGGAGGAGTCCTAATTTAAAACACAATACAACAAATTAAGATATGGAATGTTGTGTTTGAATTGATGGCAAATCATCCAAAATTAGATTTTTAGAGATTAAAAAAAAAAAATCTCCCTCTTAGAGAAACATTTCCCAAAAAGAGGGTATGAAGAGATCAAGGTAAAATCTAGGAAAGTTCAATGTTATAACTGTGAGGGCAGAATGGGTTTTCTAAAGTTTAAGGTAATATATTAGTTTTCTATGCTACTATAACAAATTACCACAAACTTAAACACGTAACACAAATTATTTTATAGTTATAGAGAGCAGAAATTTAAAATGAGTCTTACTGGGCTAAAATCTAGGTGTTGGAAGGGTTGTGTTCCTTCTGGAGGCAGGAAAGAACCTCCTTGCTTTTTTCTGCTTCTAAAGGCTGCCTGCATTGCTTGGTGCATGGTCCCTTCTCCATTTTCAAACCAGCAAATGCATCACTTCGATCTTTATGAACAGGAGAAGTGCACCCGACCCAGGAGAGGGTGTGCTCTTATGCAGCTCTCTGGCTAACGTGACAGACGGTGTCCCGTTATGCCAACATGCAGCATGGGGACAGTGCATCACACCATCATCATGCTCTTCTCTATTGTCCTGCTGCCTCCAAATCATCCAATCCTGGCAGCAGAAGTGTTGGGGCCATGAACTCTCCATCCTCGAGGGATGACTGAGCTGTGATTCCCAAGGAGATCTGAAGAGAACATATTCCTATCTAGATCCTTTTTTTCTCTCACTGAGACTCTCCTGTCTCCCTCTTTTCCTTCTAAGGATCCTTGCAATTACATTGGGCCCATCTAGATAATCCAGGATTATCTCTCCAGTTGAAGGTACTTGACTCGATAATATTTTCAAACTGTCTTTTGCCATGTAGGTAAAGTATTCACAGGTTCTGGGGATTAGACTATGGATGTATTCAGAGGGACTTTATGCTGCTAACCACAGATAGTTATGAAGGTGTATGGATATTAGTGAAATTTCAAGAAGGGAATGGAAAGGAAAGGCATGGAAAGGAAAGGCATGGAGAGAAAACGAACTCAAAGAAGGAGATCCTCATGCAAATAATTTGTCAGCATCAAGGGAAAAAAGTAAGATGATTAAATAGAGCTAACTCAGTTCCCCATTTTTGACCATAAAGATTTCTTTTAGACTTAATTATTAATATGCATTATTGAATACACTTCAACAATGTATTTTTCTAAAGTAAAATTTATATTAGCGAAATGCACATTTTTTACAAAAGATATAATCTGATGAGTTAATAGATGTGCACAAGATTAACCACCCTACCAGTCAAAACAAAGCTTTTTAATCACTCTAAAAGAAAACGTCCACAGATTTCATATTTCTAGAAATATCTTTTCATTCTAAAAACTTATTTTAAAAATTATATTTAATGGATTCACTATTCTAGACTGCAAGAAATATGTACATGTACACATGTAATCCATTTCCTTGACTTTTTCTGACTCTAAAGGCTGCCAGCATTGTGTGGCTCATGGTTTCTCCCTCCGTTTTCAAGCTAACAAATGCAGCACTCTGACCTCTGATTTCATGGTCATGTCTTCTCTCTCACTTTGACACACACACACACACACACACACACACACACACACACACACACACACGAGAAGTCTTCAAAAAGTTCATGGAAAGATTTGCATTGTCTTTTAATTCTGCAATTTCTGAAGGATGCAAATTCTGTAACTTCTAAAAGAGAAAAACATTTTTTGTGTGTGTATGGATTGCAGGGAATAATTGTAGAAAGGAAATTCTTTGATCCAATGGATATCCTGGAATCCTTGCTTGTGCCTAGGTTAAGCCTCATAGTGAGTCTTAGAGACAATGAGAGAAAAATATTCCCAGATAAACCAAGAGAACGGACAGCACCAAAGCACAGTGTTTTCGTCATTACTGATTAATTAGGAGGAAAGCCAGGGCCAAAGTTCCATGCAAACTGGCAAAAGAGGCAAAGTCAGTGCAAATGACTTGAAGGTTGAAAGTTAGAAGCTCTGGCTGAGGGATAAAGCTGCACGTTACTCATAGACAAGGCCAGTCTCAGATGGAAATGAGTGGATTAGTTTAGGCAGCTCACTGCTGACAGAAGGAGCTATCTGCCATGCTAATCACTTATTAGCAGTGCTTATGCTTCACGCTTGGAGAAAGCGGAGAGTCCAATTTAACCATTCAAGTCTTGCAACAAACTTTGGGACAAATTGGCAATGGCTGTTTTTCCCAAATTTTAAGGTGCATAAGAATCATTTAAAAAAAAAAAACAGGTATTTTTAACTATCTACAAACCACTAATCTGTTCTAAATTACTCTTAACAAGCCCAAATACATAATAAATATACTTTTAAAACCACCCCTCCCCCCCAAAATATGTATTTGGGGTGTTTGTATAAGAATGCAACTTAAAGGATGTGGGCTTTGTTGCCAGATGGTCAAGCGTTTGAATTTCTGACGGCCCCTACGTTAGCTACTTAGACAGGATCTGCTACTTAACTATCATGGTTTTAGCTTTCATCATGTGTAAACTGGAGGCGATGTGCACCTCACTGGGTTTTTATGAAGTTTTTTAATGTGGTCATTGACGTAAAACGTGTTGCACGCCTTGCTCAGTACTGGCTTCCCATCAAGGGTTTTAGCGATTATAGTAGATTTCTCCTCTTCCTCCCTTCTATCATTTGCAGCCATCCTTTGGTGGAAGGTGACAGGTGTTGGATTAATAGGTTGAACTCTAGAAAAATAAAAAGCCACGAGGCCCACCCATGTTGGAGGAGCCGGGGATATTCTGTTGACATAATTCTGGACGGCAGACCTCAGGTTTGCTCTATGAAGAGAAGCGTGCCTGACCCAGGGGAGGGTGTGCTCTTATGCAGGTCTCTGGCTAACATGACAGACAGCGGCCCATTGTGCCAACATGCAGCATGGGGACAGTGCATCACACCTTTATCTTGCTCTTCTCCATCTTCCTGCTGCCTCTACATCATCCAATCCTGACAGCAGAAGTGTTGGGGCCATGAATTCTCCATCCTCGAGAGATGATTGAGGATGATTGAGAATGACTGAATCCTCCTGGGATTCAAATCCCAGAAGATTTGAAGAGACTATATTCCTATCTAGATATAAATGATACATATCTTTATGTAAGAGTCAGTTGATGTTGCTGCTTCACACAGAAACCATCAAGTAATTGCTCTTTTCTTGTTTGCTTTTTGATTTTTTTATCAGCTGTACACACACTTGCACACAGACATATATGTTTATGTTGCATGTTTGTAATCCTAATTTACAAACCATAACACAGTGGTAACTAATGGTAATTTGGTAAGCCTGAAACTCTTACAAGCACGATTTAAGCATTTTAGTGGATTTCTTAAAAATGCCACCACTTGTAAACAAACACTTTAGAAAAAATTTTAAGAATAAAAACTTCTGCATACAAATTTTAGTTATTGATTCTTTTCCTTAGTTTTAATGGAATAAAAGTTTTATTGTCATAATCTGATGAGTATGATTACTGCAGACATTTTATCATGCTGGCATTATGATTTAGTAGAATTAATGTTTAATTCTTAAATGTGCTCAGAAACACCACTCAGAGTCCCCTGGGCAATCACAATATCTGCTGCAGATGCATAAGGAAAAAAGAGCAAAGCTATCAGTGTTAGGATTTGCTGGTCATTTAAGTCTTTCACACTTCAGTGGAAGAAGAGATTTGTTAGCACTGAAATGCACAATGACTACTTGCATATTATAGATTTCTGATTAAATTAAAACTCCAAGTTTCATTGAAAACTTGTATAATTAAAGTCTTTTGCAAATGTATAATCTTCCTGCATTCAGTAGAACTTTATTTTTTTCTGTTGATCTTGTAATGGCCTGATTCTAGAACATTAGATGAAATTGAGTTTTAAAATTGCAGCTAAGGGCCAAGTCCCTGAAATATCAATTCAATGGATTTCCATTCATGCAGATGCATTAAATTCTATACCGGCTGAGGTTCTTTCCCAGTGGATTATAGTCAGATCAAAGATCAACTTTCCAGATTCTGCCTAATGTCACCTCCCACCCACAACATTTCCAGGATTGTCTTAGGAATATTGTTGCATAAACAATGTGACACCATCAAGTCTATCCAGTAATTTGTTTTCTTTTTAAAAAAATTTAAGCATAACTATACCAAAATGAATTACATTAATGATAAGCTACAAATACAAATAATTATAAGAACATATTGTAATAATTGAACGTTTAAGAAACAAGATAACAAAACGTGACGCACTTATTGAATATGAAATAGTTACTTAGATTTAAGCATTTAAAACTTTGAAGATATATGACCATTTCAAATATATCCAGAATATGAAGAGGAAATTCAGCTCAATGTGTAGATTTCCATTTTCTTAATGTTTCTGTAAAGGTAACATCATCTGTCTTATACAGAGGTGTAGTTAAGTCAGGAGACCCATGTCTCAGTCTTACAATAGTTTGAGACCCTGACCAGTCAATTAATATATCTTGGCTTTTGTCACCATGATATCCTGATGACTTAAAAATCTTTTCAGACATTTCTGCTAGGCAGAAAAGTTGTTTATGAAATTAATTTCCTTATGAGCTCTGCAAGGGGGTTCCACAGTCACCTGTACTATTCATCAACATCTTCATTCAACTTGTTATTTTCTCCCACATCCTTAGGCTGACCCTAATTTCTACTTTTTAATGAATGGCCTTAACTAATCTCAGCCTCTTGGAGATGCCCTAGACATTTCCTCCTCACATTTCACTCCCATGCCTATTCTCCACCTTCTGCATTTGATTAATGGTCAAGACATACACATTCTAATTTTAAACTAACTTTCTAATTTATTTCTTCATTTCCATCTACACTGCAGCCACTTGAGTTTGGGTCCTCATGACTTCTTAGCTGGATTACTCTAATGAATTTATCACAGATCTCCCTGCTTCCAGTCCTGTTTCCTCCAATATTTGTTCATATAGTTGTCACCATAACCTTGGAAAATAAAATCTAGTCATGTTATCCTTTCCCCATCCCTCCCCGTCTATTGCTTAAAGTCCTTAACTGGCTTATCTTAGATTTTAGAGAAAATTTTCAACATAAAACAGGGATTTTACTATTGAACTTTGACTGAAATAAAAAGGGAGATGGACCTCATTTTTCTCACCTAGATTATGTTAAGATTTCATTCGATTAATTCTAATGACTATTCGATGTCCCCAAATTCTACTGTCATAGATAAAATTCCTATGCCTTTTGTTTCTGGCACCAGGGTACCCCTATATCTACCCACCACTGTACACTGGATACATCTCTTAGACACCCAGCTTGTAATAAAGAAAACAGAGAATAAAAGAGTTATTAAGTCTTAGGATAATTTTATAAAACTAATAATGTACAGGGACATGTGAAAACAAGATGCCCTATCTCAAGGCTGACTCCAGAAGGAACACTCATGAAGACTTTGTAGACTTCTGATCATGTTAGTACATTCCCTGTATTTTTTCTATTTAGCCATCTCACATCATCATAACAACTCAAATATGGCAATAAATGACTAGTGGTATAAAAGAGGTGATAAGAAGGTGTTTGATGCTTGTCTTTTGAAATTATTTACCTTTTTGACATTTCAGAATTTCTTGACATTTCAGACTGTATATACAACACTATCAAGTCAAGCAAGGTTCTCTAACCATGTGTGTCTATGTGACTCAAACAGACTCCAATCTCTGCTTGCACAGCACACAGCATATAAAAATCTACCACTCAAGGTGTTAACTTACATTTAAGGAAAGAAAGAAAGGACAGAAGACCTGTACAACTAGACAGAAGGGTGACACTGACATCAGACTGGGGCCATTAGCATTCTGATCATCAAAAATATTCTGAACATAATTACATTCAATATGTTTTCAGTGTATCTTTATACTGTTAAAAGAGAGTAATCAAAACTGGGTAAATCTATTCAGAGCTTACAGGGAGTAAACATGAATAATGTAGACTTTACATGTAGGTCAGTTTCTCAACTTCGGCCCTACTGACATTTTGGGCAGGATAGTTCTTTATCACAAAGGGGCTGTCCTGTGCATTGTAGAATGTTTAGCAGCGCCTCTGGCCTCTACCCACTAGATGCCAGTAGTACCTTCTCCCTAGTATGACAATCAAAAATCTCTCCAGCTACTGCCAAACGCCCCCTTGAGGTGGGATGGCAAAACTGTCCCTGATAGAGACCTAATGCAGATGAAAGACACTATAGTTTTTAGATCAGTGACATATTACTGAGGTATTTTTCAAAGTAGAGAAGAAAATACATGTTGATTCTTTTCCCATAGCATGGAGATAGTCTTCACATTTCTGTAACAAAGAAAAATTATAAAGAAATAATACAAAAACAGTGGTAGTCTCAACTCAATGAATAAACATTTTATTTTGCATCTTTGAACAGAAATATTTCAATAGCAAGTTTTTCCCCCTATTGTTTAGCCCTTCATCATAATCAAAGGGAAGTATAATGTAAAGATACCAACTGAACATCAAGGCTAATGATAAAAAAAAGTATATATAGAAATAGAAAATGAAATCTCCCTGAGGCAAAGAGAGATGGGAAACAGTACAAAGCGGGACAGGAAAATCAGATTCCTTCTACTCTATTTCATTAATTCACTTAATTAAGCATTTATACTTCTTACATTACCAAAAAATGTCTGAATTATTTTGAAATGTTAAATTAGGTAATCCTTTTCATAATTCAGTAATCTACGGGCTATCAGTATTTCTATTTTACAGTTGTGGAAATTGAGGCTCATGGAAGTTAAGCAACTTGGAACAAAACCACACAGTTAGTAATTGACAGAGGGAGGGTTTGAACCTAGCTGGTCTGGCTATAGGGTCTGTGTTCTTAAAAACTGTGCTTTAAAAATATATGCTAACTCAGATTGCCCAGACATCTACCTCCAGCTCCTATATTTAACCCCACTACTTAAGTCCATCTGTGCTTCCTGCCTGTCCTAGGTCAAGTTCCCTGGGATGCATACTCTGAGATGGAGCTTTGCCTGCACAGATTTATTGGGGTGAGCTCTAGGTAACAACATCTGTGGGAAAGGACAGGAAGTAAGATAGGGAGAGGGAGAAATTGAGCTGTGCTCTGATGCATTTGTAAGAACAACCTCAGCTGATCCTATCAGATCTACAGCAGGGATGGCCCTTCTGAATTTTCCCATCTGAGTCTGGGACTGAGCCTTTTTATCAAATCATAGACCAGTCACTCCATGTGGGCTTCCCCCAGAAGGGGATGTCACTTTGGACAAGGCAGCTCTTCCCAGCCAAGACCAGTGCTCAGAGAGCGTCTCAGCCAGGAGTCATCAAGTGGGAGGTCAGTTTTAATAACACTGTGCTCTCTAACTTTGCCCTGGTCTCTGAACAAATGGAAAGGCATAGTATTTGTACAGTGCACTGGGGAAATGGAAATGACCAATTGTAGCTAGGGAAGACCAACTTGTGACTTCTAACCACTCCAAGTCTTACCTGGCCTTACAAGCATCATAGTGAATCAAAGTAGTGCCAGGGTATTACCCATGGTCCACATAGAAGTGTCTGAGGGCATAATTGCAGGGGTATGCTGCAGTAAAGGACTCGAGTGCCTAGGTCCCTGGATGAGGCATCTTCTGATTTAAAGTTTCTTTCTACAGCTTTAGAAGCCTGATCCTGGCTATGAAGGTCACAGGAATATCCCTTCCTTGTAGTTTTCCTCCCTCATTTGCTTTTGTCAGCCCAGGTGGCCTGAAGGACCTCAACAAAAATATCAACTCAGTGACCTAGATTTCAATTATAAGAGCTTTGGAGAAATCAATCAAAACTGGCAATGTCTCATAGTCACAGATTTTCTGCAGAGCTACTTCAAACCGGTTCAAACCAAGTATTCTTGGATGGAAGTCTTCTCCGCCAGTGCTGACCTGGTGACCCAAGGTACATCCATCCCATGGCCCTGCCACCTTCAACACAGGCTCCCAGATTGTCCTTGGGCTGGTTTCTAATCCTCAGAGTCATCTTCCAAAGTGTGGTTGCCTCTGTGGAGGAAACAGTTTCTTCTTGTGGCTAAATTTGCACTGGCCTAGTGTCTCTGACAGTTCCAGGCCCAGAGCCCCCGGGACCATCACCACGACTCCGCAATGGGCAGTTTAGCCTGCTGCATCTTCACCCATGAGGAGAATGAGGTAACACTTCACAAAGGGCAGTCTAGGGGTCCAGGTGGGCGCCAGGATTCAGATCCCAAGTCTACTCTGTAAATGTGGAGTATCGAGGCTTGGACCAGGCCTGCTGATGAAGCATGGAGGTGGCCAAGTTTGTGAATCATTTATTTGATTGAAAGGGAAATTGCCATTTAGGAGTTTAGGAGAACCTGCTTTCAACATACTCAGTTGGCATCTCAGTGGGTATGTCAAACAGGAAAAAAGGATCCCATCTGGAGAGAGTGAATGATCACATATTGGGTTTTGAACAGCTAGAGTTGCACATGGATGGATGTGGTAGAAGGACTTTCAAGTTTAACATATTTGTTGAAAATTCTTACAGGTAATTTTCATGGCAATGTCTGTTCAAAGTATATACTCTCCTACACAAGTATATTTTTAAATCTCAATTATTAATAATTCTTCTCTGTTCATTTTACTGATGTTCTCCAAATGGGGGAAATAAAGTTCATTTAATTACAGCTCAGTTACCACCATATTGTTGTTAAAGCTTAGAAAGTTACACTTTTTAAAAGTTTGGTTTTAGATTTGAAAGGTTGGGATCAAGAGAAAAACAGAATGAACATTAAAAATGTTATTATAGTTATTTTAGCTAAAATCACAATAAGAGTAATTATTAAAGAAACACAGTTTCTACGCTGCTTTTCTGAATGAAAGAATATGAAATTACCTATTGGTACTTGAACTTGATTGCCCAGACTAGCAAATATCTAGTTATCAAACTACAGAGCACAGAATAAGAGACTGGGTCATACTGGTTAGGTTGGACCAAAGATTGCTAAAGCAGCTGAGGCCTATTGTGTTTTCCTCATTCACTCACTTGTTCTTTTCACAAATGCTTGTTCAATTTTTGCAAGACACTGTGTTAAATGTGGTAGGAGATACAGACATACAAATTAAAGGTCAAATTCACTTTTTATAAAGTCTATACATGAACTTTAGTTCTAACCAAAGGCAAAGATACTATGGACTATAACAAAATCTCATGCTATGAATTCTATTAACCTATAGAGTTCCTTATTTAAGTCTTCCAGTTATGTACAATCATTTACTGTAGATAATTCAGTGGGGAAAACGTAACAATTTAACTTAAAACTTAAAAATCAACCCCAATTAGATATTTAAATTTTTAAAAAGCACATTTTGTCTTTCTGATAACTCTTAAAATGTTAATATCATGTGTTAAAGAAGTACGTGATATTTGACAACCTTTTTCTCATGTACTTATTAAACATATGATATTAATGTTTTAAGGGTTATCAGCAAAACAGAATCATGGTTATTAACAATGAGTAAATGGTAATATATTTCAAATAAAATTAAGTACAGATTAAGAATCTCCTCTGATTCCTGGGTTTTTTTATTTTAAAAAAAATCACAAAATGTTTATGATTTTTTTTTATATATCAGTGTTCCAGCATTTGGAGCATTAGAGTCCTTATTGAGTCAATTTCCAGCATTAGAGTCCTTATTGAGTCAATTTCATAATTGGTTAATTTAAAAAAAAAAAAAGTAAGACAAACTCATGCAGCTCTCAGTGGAAAAGCTAATTTGAATGCAAAGTAGAACAAATTACCACTCTTAAGCAAAGGGGCTTAGAGAAGGGGTTTCTAAGCATTTGTCAGGAAAGGACACATTGCTAAAAAGGAAAGGAAATGCATCAGAATGTGCAAGCTAGCCCAGCTCAACATTTTGCTTGGCAGTGGATGTTTTTGTAAGATGTACAGAAACTCAGATTGGTTTGCCTAAGTTATTTCTGGTAGCATTTAATCTTGTCAACTTTCCTTTTGAAAGTTTAGCATTTGACATCTACAGCAGTAAAAGTGACAGAAATTCAGTCAGCATTTTTTTATTCCTGATGATATTCTTTTCTTTTCACTGTATTTCATTAGTTTGCAAGAGAGAATTCTATTTTACATAAAAAGAACCATGCTGAGCCTTTTAGAGAAAGTATGTAAGAATATTGTTTGTTCCCAATCACAATATGCTTTTTATAGGATAATATAAACGGGTCCATCTGTCTATGGAGCTGAACAAGAGAAATAGCTTTAGAGCATAATTTATTTCTCTGGCACATGCTCTTAACAGTGACTATATCACTGCTATCCAGTAGGCACATGATTAGTTTCTTTTGATTTTTGTTATACTTTGGATCATTAAGCAATTCACTCAGCATTTTCCCTGGGCAACAGAATATCATATGAGCATCTTAGTTCAGTTTGTGTGAACATGTGAACATATAACTGCCTCATTGTAAAAGGGCAATTAAACAGCCAGATTTAAACATTGCTAAATGTGTTAATATTGGATCAAGATAGGCATTTATTTAATTGGGGCATCAGACATCTGTGTCTGCAGCAATGTGGTGTGATACACGATTGCTCACAACTGCATTAACTGTGTGGTCACTTGGAAAACAGCATATTTAATTGCAAATCACCTGAAACTTTGCAGTCTGTGCATTTCATTCAACCTGACTTTTTTCACTTGGCACGTAATGATCGATTATACAGTACTAAACACTCTGATAACAGAAAATGACCCACAGATGAAAGTTTACGTAAGGAACACAAGTTTTGAGACTTACATGCTGACATATGATGACAGAACTCTCAAATTCGGGGAACTTTAGAAAGATGCTTAGAGAGAGAAGGGTTGAAAAGGACAACTAGAATTAATACATTAGCTATTCTAATTGGCATTGTGCTAGATGCTTTGTATAAAACAAAACACTGGGATTCCTACTATGGCCCTAAAAAAAGAAGCATTTTCTTTTATTGAGACATATTGATTATACACATTTATGGGGTACAGAGTTATATTTCAATACATGTATACAATGTGAAATGGTTTCTTTTTGGAGATCACAAAGAAATGTGATCTTCTAGCCATTTGCTAACATGCAGTAAATTATTGTTTATTATTGATGCCTAGCTCAACTATACACCTGTAGAATTTATTTTTCCTGTCTAGCTGTACTTTTGTGTCTATTAACCAACCTATCACTCTCTTCCTCCCCACCACCTCTAGTAACCACAGTTCTGCCTCTCCCAAAAGGAACATTTTTATTCCCACATTAAAGATGAAAAAAAACGAAGTCTAGAAGATCAATAATGAAATCCAGAATATAAAATGAGAAATTTGAAGATCAGCATTCAAAGCTGAATCTGTCTCACTCAAAAGCTTTTTCACATTCCCATGCTGTCTCTCATTTGGTTGGAATAAATGTAGTGTGTATTTTTTTCAAAAATGCCTTTAAAATCCATATAGTTTCTAGAACCTAAGGATTACTCTTTTCTTACTAAGTACTATCAATCTCTTGGAATTTAGTCTCTAACTATTATAAACTTGCAAGTCTATGACTCACATAAACTATAGGGAGACATCATGAATAGATGTAGTCTATTTATTCATGATTGTTGAGAGCCCACTGTGTGCTACACTCTGTGCCAGGTTTTGGGATATGGACAGAATCCCTGCCTGGTCTCATAGAGCTAATCACTCAAAATTTAACCTAGAATTTGTATCTATCACCTTGCTTTAAAATTAATCATGGAGGGCCGAGCCCGTGGCGCACTTGGTAGAGTGCTGCGCTGGCAGCGCGGCGACGCTCCCGCCGCGGGTTCGGATCCTATATAGGACTGACTGGTGCACTCACTGGCTGAGTGCCGGTCACGAAAAAACGACAAAAAAATAAAAAATAAAATTAAAAATAAAATTAATCATGGAATGATAAAGTAACAATAATAATAATGTTTAAAAAAAAAAAGAAAAAGAAAAACTGTCCTATACAGAAAGGTGAATATTTTTAGAATATTGACTTGGTGGTAGACTTCCTAAATAGGACCCAAAGTTGAAACCACAAAGGAGAAAGACTGAATGCTTTGACTTTGTACAAACTAAAAATATCTATATGAAAAAACTTCATAAAATTACATGGCATGTACAGAACTAGGAAAGATATTAATAAATTATAGTAGACAAATGATTAATAGTCTCAAATCGTGAAGGGTTCTTAAATTTAAAAAAAATGATAAAAAACAGGGTAAAGAACATAAAGAGATATTTTTAAAAATAAATGTAAAATGCCAATAAACTCATGAAAATGCATCTTGGTTGAACAGCAAGCAAGGACACGGGAATGAAATCAGTGTGATGTCAGCTTATGCTCCTTAGACTGACACATATAGAAACAGGGAACATCCAGCCTCATTGGGGTGTCATTAATATCAGACCAGTCCCACTGCCTTGATTTTGTGTTATTATCACCACTTTTTGGATCCATATTGGAGAGTTCACCTACATTGCTTGTAGTCCTTAAACACCTTGACCTTGTTTTGTGCCAACATAATAAATTCTCAAAGGGGGGAGAAATTGAAAGGAGGGTTCATATCGACAGAGATATAGAAAAAGAGAAGTACACAATGATACATTTACTTAAATCTTTTAAAAATTCAGAAGGCTGTTCTTCCCTCGTCTCACCCGTACCCAAATTTTCTGGTCATAAGGACTTAATTGCAAACATCTTGCAAATCGACCTTGTTTAAGGTTATCAATGATACATTACCTTGGACACTGACTTCTATTAACATTTAAAAGATACTTCTGTATGTTTTCTATCCAACGGATATCTTTGCTATTAGTTCTTTTCATTGGCATCATGCAACTGTTACAGCCTCAAACACTATCAAGGTATTTTGACATACTTTTACTTTTCTGCTATGAAAAGCACAATTCTACTTATCACAGTCTGGGGTCACACAACCTGAAGGACTATTCATTATATTATGATCATTTCAGCTAGAGGGGGCAAAGGCTTCTGTCAATTTACCTGAAACCTAAATGTTCAAAGTTGTAATTAATTAGGAGAAGAACGTAGAAAAAATACATTTCAAAGGGAAGTCTAGTCATTGAGCGGTTCAGCATGTCTTGTAACTGTTCCATTTCTACAGTAACTGCCAAATTCATATCTGCCTACAAATTTGGGAACAAAAGAAATCATAGAAGGGCATTTTCAAAAATCGAGCAGTAAGCCAAAATGAGTATCTCACATTCTTATATTTGTTGTAATTCATCAAAAATCTTCTCCAACACTTCTCAAAGTGTTGAAAAGCACCAGACTCCTGAATATTTGTTCCACTTCTTTCTTTCCTGGGTGACCTGGGGAAGACGGAGCATAAATAATCCTACCCTTATTTGCTCAGAGCTTGTCATAAGTTCAAAGTCAGTCATAGAATCAGGGCATTTTATATTTAGAAGGCCAAACCCTATTTATTCATCCTCCAATCTTCCGCGTGTCATTTAATGTAACTATCACATACTCGGATGCTCAGGAACAAAACCCTGGAAATCAGTTTCCTAAATAAAGCCTAAATACAACCACTTATCACCACCTATTTCAAACAGCGTATTTCAAGCCACCAACACATCTTATCTCAATTACCACCACAACCCATTAACTGGGTTCATCACCTGCACCCCACCCCAGACAGACAACCTCAAAAGATGTTTTAAAAGCACAAATTGGATCATATCGGCCCTGTACCTAAAACTATGCAATGAATTTTCTCATGTCATGGTGTCCTCTCTCGGCTTCTCAGTTCTGCCTGTCTTCCCTTTCTTTGTTTTTCTTTGTTATGGTTTAGGCACATGGGCCTTCTTGCTAGTCCTTAAATAAGCCCAGATTCTTCCCAGCTTAATGCTTTTGCACTTTCTTTTCCCTCTGCCTAGAATACACTCTTCCTATTTACATGACCAACTTACTTTCATCACTGAGGTCTCTGCTCAAATTCATGTCCCTTTAAAGAGACCTCTCTCACTATCACGGTCAACAGCCCCCAGCACTCCCTTGCCAATCACTTGCTCTCACATTACTCTATTTCAATTTCCTCACAGCACTTCTCACTAATGCAATGACCTTGTTTATTTGCTTATTTACTTAACTATTCATTGTCGGTCTCCCGCATGCTAGAATGAAAGCTCTATGAGATCAAAGACCTCATTTTTTTCCATGGATATTTTTTCATCTCTACACCATACCTGGGATATACTAAATGCTCAAGAAATATTCACAGAATAAAGTGATATAGGAGGCCCAGTTTTCCTGGGCTTGGGTTTCAGGACACACCTCTGGGTTTCAAGCCACTCCCCAGGGTTCAGGCTACTTCTCTGGCTCCTCCCCAAGAGAAAACTTACTGTTGCCGGATAGACCTATTTTCAGCACCAACACAGAAAATATGAGACCACAAACAGCTGGCTTATGCAAATCCAGTGGTTGGGCATGCTCAGTAGAGAAGGGTTATATAACCCTGGTGGTTGAATGACCTTCCACTAGAGGCGCTAGAGAGCACAGAATATTCTTGAATATGTCTGGTTCATATGTTAGGATTTCACTAATGAACATGGTCAAGAAGAGACCAACTGAGCATGTGCAAGACTAATGTTACATAACTTGGAACCACCTCTTAATTGAATATTCCTCAGATAGCAAAACTATAAAAGCCAAATCCCAGTAGAAGGTGGGGTTGTTGCTCACTTTCCTGGAGGCAATGGTGCACTTGCTGGCTGAGGTGTGTATACTTTACTTTGTATCCAATTTACTTTCAGCAAGCAGCTGCTTACTCTCTTGAGCCAGCCTGCACTCTGTGCTGAACTTTAAGTATGTATTTCTTGCTTTTGTGTTAAACTTGGTGTGGGTCCTGCTCAGTCTCTGGAGCTATGCTGCACTCTCTCTGTGGAACCTGTATTTTTTATGTGTTATACTCAACTTGTTATCCCTGTCTACTGTGACTCTCGCCTTGAATTCTTTCCTGTGGTGGAGTCAAGAACCTGGCAAGAGGATGGGGTAGATTGAGGCCAAATATTGGGCACACCCCGGGACCCTACCTTTGACATCAAAAGTATACCCTTAATTTCACAGATGTGAAATCACAAACTTATAGAGTTTATAAAAGTTGACTAAAGTCTTTCTTCTAATTAACAAAGAAAGGCAATCCAGATTCCCTGAGTCATATTCCAGTGCTCTTGTTGCAAACCAGACAGACTTTTTGTATTGTTTGATTCATACAGGCATTCATATTTGTTGGAAAATTGGAGTTATAGAAACTGCACAGAAAGAAAAGAAGAAAATGAAAAACTGTAGTCTTAAGCCAATCAATTGTTCTTGAAATTCTATCAAGTTTTTATTTGACTGTAAAAAGTGAGGAGTAAACTTTATCCTCCACATCCATATTCCCTAAAAAGAGAGACTTTAAAGAAATGGAAGGTAGAGATTTTACAGCTGAGTAACACTGCTCTGTGGCAGAGGGAGCCCTGTTGTTTTGGGTTGTCTACACAGTTGCAAAAACGAGCATCACTAAAGCAGCTTTAGCAAGGTGTAACTCATTCTAACGGCACACTGCTTGGAATAAGCACGTCAATAGTAGATAAGGTAGTAACCGTTATATAGCTTTTTGTAAAGATCACACAGGGGATGTAATACACATCTGTTATTATTTTCTGTTTAACACTTCTCTTTCAACTGGACAACTGCCCATTCTTTGTCTCATGTAACTCAAGTGGGATTGTCAATCAGTGCCTTTTCTGCCCTCTGGCAAAAGCTTAGCCTGTGACCCAGACTTAATCCTGTAGGCTTTGTCATTTTTCAGTTTACATTTTTTAGCCTTATGGGTTGTCATCTGACTGAATAGGACCAAGCAGAACATTCATGAGATTTTGACAGATTCTAGAGGAAGTTACCTCTCTGTACACTTCCTGAAATCAGTGAAAACATGAGCCTGGATCCACCCGAGCTATGATGGAGAAAAACCACAAGAATAAAGGCAAGAACACAAAAGCAGAGCTCAATAATACACAAAAAGAGATGAAGACATACTTGTGAAGTCTAAACTCTTGGATCCCAATGTTCTTAAAGCCAAATCTGTACATCTTAGACCATCTATGTAAATAAAAATTACTCCTCCCCCAAATCTATGCTTAGTTTGGTTTCTGTTGCTTGTAATCAAAGAAATTTGATTATGCAGGAGTTATTTATAAATATCACATTGTATATCAAAAGAAGTGTATATTTTGGAAAATTAAGATGTCTTATCTCTGTGAAATTCCATATAGAATTCTTTATAGAGATATATCTTTACTCCGTGGCATTTGTTTACAGGCAGTTTTATTCAATTCTATTTATTGACTGACTATTTATTGTATTTAAGGTACTTATTCATTCACCAAAAAGTTCCAGGCTGAAATCAACTCAGATAAATTAATAATATCTGTGCAATCGTTGTATTTACAAGAAATATATATGTTCTATCTTACTACCAATAGAAAAGATGCAAAAAGAAATCACACTAAATATATGTGGTTCCTGTTCTAAATATTCTCTTCAAAAATATATTTTCATGGTTACAGGACTCAGGAAAGCTGATTTTCAACTTAATTCTAATAGACAAAGCTCAATTACATAAGAAAAAATAATTGTAAATCCTGATGATAAATCTCTCAGCGGAGTTTGCTGATTCAATACTTCAAGGCAACTAGTGTTCTGCCCTCGGTTTTATTTTTATTATTTTTGAATGATTAATATACAGGCATCGACTAATAATTTCTTTTGCAGAATTGGATTGCAATGTTATTGATGGATTTAGAAATGGGACTTGAATATATATTATCATAACTATAGAGCTTAAAACATTAAGCCACTGAGGCCAAAGGAAAAAGAACACATAACTAAATCTAAAGCTCAACTTTCAAATAAAAATTATGCATGACTATTTTGAAAAAATAGGACAGGTCCTTCTTGGTAATGGTTCTCAGGTGTTTATAAAAGTCTCACCCAATGTAAAAGTAGAAGAGATATAAAATACAACTAGATACTCTCTTATAGGCTCTCAGTTTTCCAAACAAGTTGGGTGTAATGCCAATTATGGGAGCAATGTTGCTTTTAATAAAATATTGATTTTAAATGGATTTTCTGGTACAATTCCAAGGAAAAAGTGTGTGCCATTGAAACTTGGGGAGACTCCAATACTTTGGGCTCTAAAAGGATTCTTGAACTCTGTGGCCATAAGCCAAATGATGTTTTTTTAAAAAATAAAGATTACATTAGAGATTTTCCTAAGGGGAAGATAACATTAGAGGTTGAGGTGACCTATGTTTATTATATGCTGGGTTCAAGGGATGCAATTTTCCATTAAAAGGAGTGGGCAGTTAAGAGCATATTTTGCTCAGCATCAGACAATACACCATAGAAAGAGAAAACAATGTAATTAATAATGGTATTAAGAATCTGTCACAATGGTCTCACCTGTGCCCCTTTATCCCAGTAGAGAGGCAAGGACACACTCTATTTAAAATACGTACTTGAAAGAACACTCTAACACCACCATAAATTCAGCCCAGTGCATTTTTAAAAACTCTCAGTTGTAATAAAGCAGAATGTCATCAAGAAACAAGGTCATCTCATGGTTAAAATACCAGATCAGGAGTCAAGAATCAGAATTCTACTTCCTAGTGCTCTCCAACTAACTAATTCGGATTACTCCTGGATCTTAACCTTTTTTCATCTGTAAAACAAGAAAGATGATAAAATGATCTTTAATACCCCTTTATGTTCTGAAAGTGGTCTGATTATTTAATCTGTGCAGACATGGTAGGACCCTTTATAAACAGAATATTCAGAGAAGTATTTTGTTCTGTAACTTAATTTAAATGTTCAAACAAGCAAATAAAAATAATCCAACAGAAGATATAAGGGTTTAAAACTAAATGACCTTGGTGTTCTTTCTCTCTCTCTTAGCTTTAGCCTCTAGAGGGGATATCCTTTTCTACTCCCTGTGTCCATTCTTTCTGGTCTTACTTTTCTTAGCCCATCTAAAGACTAAAAATGTAATTATATTCTAAAATCTTGACTTGCCAAAATTCCTAAATGAATTGGAAAATGGCTTACATTTGCCTGTAACAACGTTAAAAATTGTCATAAATATATTCTGCGTGTTTATTTACAGATGGTGGTCTTAAATACTGTGTTAGCTTTTGGTAAGTTTGCTTTGCCTGTCAATTAACTATCAAATAATTGTAGGATAGTTTAATGAGAAATGAGATATTTCCATAGTCTCAAAATATGTTTCTTATTAATTACAGAAAGGAATATAGAAGCTATGTGATGGAGATACCTAGTGAACACCACCTTAACCAGATGGCCAAAGTTAGCATCACCAGTAATAAAACAAATTGACATCATTCCTTTTTCATAGAATTCACTGATAGAAACACAGCATCATTTCTGTGGTGTTCTTGCCCAGAATGCATAACATAAATCTAATCAGGAGGAAACATCAGACACATTTGAATTACTGGGCTGTGCACTTCCTTAATTTCAAAGTCATGAAAACAGAGAACAGCTGAGCAATTGTGGTATATTAAAGGATAACAAATAGAGATGACAACTAAATGGAATGTGCGAGCCTGAATTTGATCTTAGGCTGAGAATGCAAATAGCCATAGAGGACATTTTGGGGGCAAATGGTGAAATTTGATTACAGACCTAGGATTAAATAATATATATTAATTTATTAATAATATTGCATATACTGATAAATATACTGCGTTTATTTAACAGAATATGTTTAAACTTAGTAAATAACACCGAGAAGTATCTACAGACAAAAGGATATCATGTCTGCAACTTACTTTCTAAATGGCCAAATGGCTCAGGAAAAAAATGTGTGTTGTATATGTGTGTGGGGGGAGAGAGAGAGAGAGAGAGAGAGAGAGAGTGAGAAAATGATAAGGTAAATGGAACTTAGGCCATTATATATATATGTATGTATGCACAGTATATGTACACTATATGTATGAACACAATGATATTGGAACAGAGCTTAGCATGGTCTAAGAACCTCATAAGAGTTGTCTACTGTTACATGTAAAATGCATGACACCTGATAGGTTCTCAATAAATGGTATTATTACTTGTGGTATTGATGTCGGAAGTAGGGTCCGGGTGGCACGATAGCCTCAACCACCCAGTCCTCTTACCAGGTTCTTGACTCCGCCACAGGAAAGAATTCAAGGGCAGAGTCACAGTAGAAAGTAAGAACAAGTTTAATACAACAGATAAGTGCAGGTTCAACAGAGAGAGTGCAGCCTAGCTCCAGAGACTGAGCAGGGCCCACACACCAAGTTTAACACAAAAGTAAGTTCAGTGCAGACAACAAATCTAACACAAAAGCAAGAAAAAACATATGAAAGTTCAGTACAATTCAGGTTGGCTCCAGAGAGTGAGCAGCCACTTGCTGAAAGTAAGTTTAATACAAAGTAAAGCATACACATCTCAGCCAGTGAAGCCCTGAAGGCCTCCAGGAAAGAGAGCAACAACCCCACCGGCACCAGGGATTCAGCTTTTATAGTTTCTACATCTAATGAATATTCAATTAAGGGGGTGGTTCCAAGTTAGGTAACATTTAATCTTGCGCATGCTCAGTGGGTCTCTTCCTGGAGCATGTTCATTGGTCAGAGCCTATCACATGTACCAGGCATATTCAAGAATATTCTGTACTCTCTAGTGAGCATGCTCAGCCACTAGATTTGTCTAAACCAACCCCTTGTGTCTCATTTTCCCCTGTTGGTAATGAAAATAGGTCTGATTTGCAACAGTAACTTTCCTCCAGGGGAGAGCCCAGAGGAGGGGGCCTGAGACCTCAGGGAGTGGCTGGAAACCCAGAAGCCTGTCCTGAAACCTGAACCCAGGGAAACTGAGCACCTCCTGTATTGCTATTGTAATCAATCCAATTAAGAACAGCTGCCTAATTTTTATTTTTAAGTTTTAGAAGCCTCAAAAAAAGCTTTAGCTGGAAAGATAATACTTCATATTTTTACATTATCCCAGTGCATTAATTTAACATCTATTAAACTAAACGCAGCAGCTCTAACACACAAGACTGAATTTGTGATTAAGTAAAAATTATAATAGAGAGTAATTGTTTTCAATGCCTTGCGATGCTTTTAAAACTCTTTAAACATATCTAGCCACAGCACACTAATTTTAAATGATCAACTCTTATAGAGTAATTGGACTATAGTCTTAACTCATTTAATATTACTTCCATTGCTAAGGGCTTCCATGTCAAGCTAAGCATACAGATTTTTATGAAGCTATTTTGTAGATTCTTAGGAGTTTTCTTTTTAATACCTCTATATAGTTATAATTAGTTCAGCAGGCCCAGTAACTCTTTGAGATAATTGTGCATAAATTAATTGCTAAAGGGCACAATTAACTTTTTATTAACATTTGTGATAATAAACATTCAACTTGGTTTCTAATATTTTATAAATTATATTCCATATTTTAATTGTTCCTATATTAAGTTTTATTATTTAATGTCCTTGAATATTTGCCTTGGGGACCAAAGCAAACACTCTAACGTTTTTAATCCAAGAGAAAACCTGCATTCAGTTAGACAACATGAGTCAGACAAGGCACAGGCTCAAATCTCCAGCTGCTGTCATAGGCAAGAAAGAAGAGTCCCTTTCTAGGAAACTTCATGGGAAGACAAGCCTGTGACAAAAGTAGTGTTTTCATAAAATGAGATCACTTATCTAAGAAAAGACTGATTTTTAACTAACAAAATCAAGCATCACTCTGAAATCACCTTATGATTTAATGTGTTCAATCCTAAATTAAATACCAAGGACATGGTAGATTGTTCACATTTTAGGGCTCACAGTACAACCCATTCATTATGTTGAGTACCCTTTCCCCATTTTTAAAAATTACACTTAATTTCTCAGTGAGGAATCCTTCCGTCTTTCTGCTTTGGGGGATCACATCCGGCTCCAAAATACTGGGAGCCTAGTACGAAAAGAAGGATGGTATCGCAATATTTAGTTAGCAGACTTTCACGTTATCCCGCTATTTTCACTAAAATCCCTTCAAATCATCTTAATTTCCATCTGCTGTTTTTGAGTCCAAAGTTTCTCCTTAATGAAGCTATTACATATTGAGATACAATTCCTCAATTTGGGGGGCATTTATATGATTAGCTGATGTAATAATTTTGGATTAGCTGATGTATTAATTTTGACATTTAGGACCACTCCCCCGGAGGCTTCTATTGTAAGGTCTCTTTGTTACTCCAGGGGTGTTGAGAGGCAGAGACTTTTAAATACAAAAGCTTTCTGGGCTTGTTGTTCTCAGCGACAGAAGGAAAAGTGTAAAGTGTCATCAGAAACCCAAGGTCTTCTTCACACAAAACCTGGGCTTACTGGAGGCCTCATAGACAAGGCTGCTCTGGAGGAGAGGACAAAGGAGCTGGGTCTGGTGGGACTGCAACCAGGGAAGATGAACATGGGACCAGGCCAGGCCTCTGAAAGGCCCGAGGAGTCAAGCAGTAGAGACTTGCAGTAGGATTCACCACCTACAGCTTTTTAATGGGACACCACGAAAGCACAAAGTCTGCTGGTTTCCTTACACATTTAAGTGAAATAAAGCAAGTTTAAAAAAGAATGAATTTGTAAAAAGATTTCTATTATACGTTCTTAAATGTAAAAGGCAAATTGCAAAAGCCTAGCATATTTTACTTCACTTTGTTAAAAACAGTTTATGATTATATGTATGCATGTGTGTGTTTAAATGGAAGAGAAATGTCATTAGGAGAGGGATTGGGGTTTGGGGAAGATAAAATGGAACCTTTTAATTTTTATTTTATTTTATTTATTTTTTATATTATCTTATTTTATATTATTTATTTTACTTTATTTTATTCCCTAACCCATTTTTGTCCAAGAGAAATATAATGTGAACCACATATGAGAGCCACATATGTGATTTTAAATTTTTTAGCAGTCACATTAATAAAGAAGAGGTAAAATTTAGCTTAAAAATATATATAATTTAACCTAATATATCAAAAGCATTATCATCTGTACATGTAATCAATATAAAATTATTGTTGAGATATTGCACATACTTTTTTTCATACAAAATTTTTGAAATCCATTGTGTATTTTAAACTTATAGCATATCAATTTGGACTAGCCACATTTCAAGTGCTCAGAGTGGCATGTGGTTAGTGGCTACCAGATTGAACAGTTTTATGTTGTTTAATTATCACGGTGACTATATATCTTTATAATAAGATATTAATAAAAATATATACTAAAAATGGCTGTGTGCAGGTAAAATACTAAATGTCCTAACTATCTCCTCTCTATTTCTTTGTATTGATAAGAAATACCTGAAGGAGATCACTTTTTCATTATTTCACTAAGTTAATCAAAGGTGATCACTTTCTTGTCAAGGTCTAAATAACCTTGATACCAAATAACAGCACTACTTTTAGTCTCTTTCAGCTTAAATAAGTGCCCAATCTAATAAAAATGCACAATACTCATTAATATTGATAAAGAAGGAAATAAATCACAATGTCTGTGCTTTGTAAATAGCATGTGGAACAGTAGGAAAAAACGTTTCTATCTCTGAGAAGCATTTGGCAGATTGCAGTGTCATCAGCAAACACAGTCCTAGGGTGCTGGGGAAGAAAATCTGCCGGCCCCTGTCTGAGAGAGAAAATATAACACAGGCAGAACCTGGACCAGAGACACTCAGAAAAGTTGGCATGACTAAATGACGAGAAACTGGCTTCTCACTTCCTGAAGACAGTAAATCTTACTGTCGATAAAAGAAGAAATCCTTGATGTCCTGCACCTGTTAAACAAGACCAAATGTTACTTTCATTTATTTTCACATTCCGTGAATGCAGCCACCAGCAGAAAATGTCACTAAAACTAGGAAACATGCTTCCATTGAGACTATTTTCCCAGGTGCCCAGAACAGTCTGGCCGTGCTATTTTATAATGAACAGCTACCTACTACTTCTTCCTAAGAAATTCCTTCTTCCTTAACAGCAGTGCAAAGCTAAGGAAAAAAGCAAAGTGAAGACTCATTTCTCAAATCATTTTGAAAAAGCCAGTTGACTTAATTCACTTTGTTCCACACTCAAAGCCCATAGAATTCTGAAGACCTTATGAGGAAAGAGAGTTTCAATCCTGCACAGGCTCCTCTCCTCCATAAGGGGATCATGACTGTGCACCATCTTCTCAGTGAAGTCTGCTTGGCTCAGATAGCAGAATGGTGGGTGACACTTACGATCACTGTGCACACACACCCCACACAAAATGTTCAATGCACATTTATACACATAAACCACACAAAACTCACACACACAGAAGCATACAGACATACACAACAGAAATGAACACAGTATACACATATGTCCACATATCCACTATAGTAAATATTAAATTTAAACTATATTGCTGTAAGTTTAACTGAGTCACTTTTATTTTTAAATTTAAGATTAAAGCTTGTTCAATGTGTAAAACAAATGTAACATAAAACAAACCCCTATCTAGTTTTTGTTTGCATTTTTTAACTTTTCTTTTTAGTTTATATTTTCCATAGGTTTTTAGTTTTGCTATTCTGCTAACCAAGGTGTTCTGCCGATTTTTAAGCATAATCATTGGCAAGAAGGAAAAACGACATCCTTCCAAAAAAATCTCAGTATAATTGCTTGAGTGTTTTCTTAATTAACAGCCTTCTCCTCATATATACCATTTATATAGGATCATATATAAAACAGCATCATATATATGACTATATCTCCATACATATAAGCATGACATATGATTATAGGTTATATGGTTTTTTACATATATGTTTATACACATATACATATATGTATTTTAAGAAGAGTAAAAACCTTCTAGTCAACTTTGAATGCTGACATGCTGAAAGCATTTCTTTTTCTTCTTTATCCTTTTTTTTGGAGTAAAGGGGAATATGCACCTGTTCATAACTTGCATATCAAAACTCTTTCTTTCAAATGACTTTGGCAACATTAGCTCTTGTTGCTATGTGAAAAATCTTTGATCTTCCTGAAAGAGGTTACCTTATTTGAGAACATGACAAGGCTCACAAAAAAAGTACAAAGCAAACAGTATAGCAGCACTGTATGAATGACATGACATTTTTACACATTGGCATTTAAATGTGATCTGTGTCAATTTTGAAAGAATATTCTGCATGTTGTGCTTTATTTTTTTCATCAATATTTCTCTTTGGATCCTCAGAAGATTTGGCCGAAACATGTGCTCTTCTCTTTATGACAGAATGATGTGAAAATGTCTGTAAGGATGATTTTTATCTTATATACTGATACTTTGCCTCCTTTACATAAACCCCCATCAATGGATATTTTCTTCCCTGTTTTTGTATTCTGTATCTTGACAAAACTTTCTGCTGTCATAAGATAGGAATGGATTCATGTAATAAGTGACAGATGTGAAGAGTTGGATGGACCTTCTGTTTGGATGGCCATGTTGGTACTTATGTTGTTGGATAGAGTTTGGCTAGAAATTTTCCTTTTTTTTTTTTTTTTTTTTACCAGAAACCTATGCTAGATTGGTATTTTATATCCATGTTTATGTATATTGTTGATACTCAGGTAGTATACTGAGTCATACAAAAGCCCCACTCCATACATTCGTGATGTATTTGTGAGAAGGTTCAAAGACTTTAGAGAAGTCATTATTTTTGCATTTTCATTTAAACAAAATAACTTTCCTTTTGTACATGAAAAATTCAAAGTGATATACAATAAGGTTATCTTACTGGGAGTCAATGACTCTATTCAGGAGGTAGAAAATAAAGGAATCAAGCAAAGGAAGCTCAGCGGGCCCATTCTCAGAAATAACCATCATGATTCGATTTCTGTAAGCTTCAGCAAGAACAAGGGCAGAACCCTTGTATCAGGTGACTGCAAAACAGTAGGAAAATCCAAATTAACATAATCACATTTAAACTTACAATTATTAATTAAAGACATTAATATACTCAGAACAATGGTAATTAAATAGACATGGCATTGTCTTTACCCAATGTTTCTCTATATTTGTATGCTGAGTTTATATATATGCTATACACACACACACACACACACACACACACACACACACACACACACACATCTCTTCTTATTAACCTGGCTTTTTAGGATGGCATAGAAGAAATGAAGCAAAGGATAATCATGTGGGTTTAAAACCAAAAAATGTATTGCTGCTCAACAAAGCTATAATTATATATAGATGTGTATGTATATATGCAATAGACATGCAATATATACATATACACTAATGATATATGCTGATATGTAAATTACATATATAATATAAACATATGAATTCTGCAATATATTTTTATTCATTGAACGTATAATGACAATAACTTAAAAACCACCATAGCCAACTTTCTAGCAGACAGAAAACAATATTTTTTCTGTGCCTTACTATGTGCACAGAATTACTAATATTGTCCCATATATTAATTCATTTAATTCTTAAAAATAATCCTGTGAGTATAGTGCAATTATCCCTATTTTATATAAAAGTTAATGAGCTCAGCAGGCAATGCGACTCGGAGAATGGTAGGGTGAGGAGCTTGGCAAACACTCTCCCCAGCAAAACAACAATTTATTTGCTTAATTAATTAAAATAATTAATTTTAAAAATTTATGTGAATTCTCTGGAAATTGTCCTAAGGGTGTACAGTAAAAGGAGAAACATAGTTTCAAAAAAGTCTACAAAATCTCAGGAAGAACAATGAGAGTCTTTGGCGTTTGCACCATGATCTGTTCCCTTACAATGTTCACACCAGCTCTGTGCTATGGGAGCTCTATCCTGGACAGGTGTGGCCAAAAAGCATGGACCTTCCTCTTCCTGCATCTCCTTGTCTGGGGCTACAGTTTCATCTTGGGAAGGGCAGAATCTCAGTGCTTCTTGGTCTATTTTCATTCTCATGTTGCAGAATCTATTCTAGGTGAGAAGAGAGGATTAATCTCCCTTTACCTACCAATCTCCCTACTTACATGGTGGAAACTTTATTCCAGGCCCTATTGGCCAAGAATACTTGGGTCCCAATTTCTCCCATCCCACCTCACTCCTAGGGCAAATATTCCATTTCAGAAGGGGAAAGCCAAGAAAGACCATTCCCCTGTGAATGCCCACTCACAGAGTGCGGGTATCGTTCTGGAAAAAGCAGTTCCCCACCCCCAGCTTCAGTGCTGCTAAGAGAGAAGGGCAGGCTATAATAAAGGGCTCTGCAGGTATGCCTGAGGGAACTGATATTATTTGGAAGAGATCATGGAAAACCTCATGCCTAGGAGCTTCAACAAAAACATGGAGATGTCCGTAGAGAACAATTTAACAGAAGCTAGTAGATCCGTGATAAGATAAAAATGGTAGAGCAGCCAGAATTTTAATAGAGAGAACCTGGAAAGGAGACATCCAAGATCTTGGGAATCACAGTTGATTTTGGGGTTTGGGAACGCTGTGCACATGCACCAGCTGCACTTACTCAGGAGTAATCAGCGCAGCATGTGGGGAAGACTTGAAAGCATTCCTACACATAGACTGATCAAGACAAGGCAAAGCCTCACTGTCACAATGGGATTAAACACAAATTATGACCAATTATTGACTAAGCAATAACCAACTCTAACCCAGAGGGAACTCCTGGGAAGTAGGTTTAAATATAAAACCACACTTGTCCCTGGAGTCTGGAAGACTGTGCATGCCAAAGCCTGTACCCTCTCAAAAGAAATCAGAGAGGGAACTTTCAAACGAATAGTCTCTGGATGAAGATGGGGCAAGATATGTAAACCCACTGTACTACAACAGCAGCCTCCAAGCTATGAACATATGATAAAGTGTAAAAAGTCTAATTGGCAAAGAGAGCTTAAGAACAATGGTGATGGTTAATTTTAAGTGTCAACTTGACTACATTAAGGAATATGTAGAAACCTGGTAAAAAATAATTTTGGGGTGTGTCTATAAGGATGTTTCCAGAAGAGATTAGCACGTAAGGCTGAGTGGACTGGGTGAGAAAGATCCACCCTCAGTATAGGCAGGCACCATCCAATCCACTGGGAGTTAGGAAGGAACAAAAACAGAGGAAAAGGCATATCTCTTGATCTATTTCTGCTACAATTGGGATATACACTTCTTTCCTGCTTATGGAAGCAGACTGGACTGGAGATTCTTCAGCCTTTAGGTACCAAGACTTACACCAGCAGCACCTCTGGCTCTCAGGACTTTGGCCTCAGATTGAGAACCATACCATTGGCTTCCCTAGTTCTAAGTCTTCTGGACTTGGACTGAGCCCCACTCATCTGCATCCTGTTTGCAGATGGCTTACCATGGGACTCCTCAGCCTTCACAATTGTATGAGCCAATTCCCCTAATAAATCCCCTCTCATGTATTTATATACATACCCTCTTGGTTCTCTCTCTTCCGAGAACTCTGACTAATACAACAGCATTAAATTATAATTGGTTTATTGTACTCAGGACAACTCTAGGTAGCTAGGCAAAAGGATGATAAAAAGATTGTTCTACAAACAAGAACATAACAGGTTGCAGACTGTTGAGGAAATAGACTTCTTAGAATTAGTTAAGCCAAGTCACTAAACCAATAAATAATGGAGCAAGCAACAACAACAAAAACTTGTTATAGGTGGGGTATAGTCAGTATCCAATATTATTACTATACATTATTTAAAATGTCAAGTTTTCAAGAAAAAATATAAGACATGCAAAAAGAATTAGGAAAGAGTGGCCTATATGCAGGAAATAAAATAAGCAGGCAATGAAACAACTTCTGAAGGGTCTCATATTGTCAATTTAGCAAACACTTCAAAGCAGCTATTATGAATATATGTGAAAAAATAAAAGAAACCACATTTAAAGAATGAAAAGAGTACAAAAAACAGGGAATATCAATAAATAGAAAGCATTATTATTAAAAAATAACCAAATGGTGGAAAATGGGGAAAAAAAATAACCAAATGGAAATTCTGCAATAGAAAATACAATAATTAAAATTTAAAAATTCACTAGATTTTTGCTGGCAGAGGATGAACTTGTCAACTTGCAAATAGATCAGTAGACTCAGCAATCTGAAGAACGGAGAGAAAAAAGACAAATGAACGAAGTGTATATATAATGGGAATGCCAGAATGAGAAAAGAAATAGAGACATAAAAAATATTTGAAGACTCAATGGCTAAAATGTACCCAAATTTGACCAAAAGAAAAAAAAAAAGAATTTGCACATCCGAGAAGCTCAACAAAATCCAAGTAGTATAAATACAAAGTAGTACAATCAAAATCATCATAGTCAAAATGTTGAAAACTAAAGATAAAGAGAAAATCTTGAAAATCATCACATATGAGACATGCCCAATAAGCTTAACAGCTGACTTCTCATCAGAATCAATGAAGTCCAGAAAGTACTGGAATGACATATTCGAAGTGCTCAAAGAGTAAAACAAAAACAAACAGAAACCTCTCAACCAACACTCTTATTCTAGCAAAATTACCTTTCGAAAAAGAAGTCAAAATAAAGTCATGCCCAGATAAAGAAAAACAGAAAATTTGCTATCAGACTTGCTTTTCAAGGAATGCTAAAAAACGTTCTTCAGGCTGAAAGCAGGTGAAACCAGACTGTAATTCTAATCCATGTGAAAAAATAAAGAGTGCTGACAAAGGTAATTATGTATATATAAGATATATATTATATATTTATATTTATATATTTATATTTATTTATATTTATATTGTGCATTTTATATATTTATAAAATTATATATATAAATACATAAGCTGTCTTTTAAAAGACATTATTAAAGAAAGTGAAAAGACAACACTCAGAAAGGGATAAAATGTTTTCAAATCATATTCCAGTTATATAAGGGTCTTAATATGAAGAATATATAATGAACTCTTAAAACTCAATAATAAAAAAGAAATATAATGCAATTAAAAATGGCCAAAGGATCTGAATAGACATTTCTCCATAGATAATGTACGAATGGCCGATAAGCACATGGAATGATGCTAAACATAATCAGTCATTACAGAAATGCAAATCAAAACTACAATGAGATACCACTTCACACTCACTAGCATGGCTACAATTAAAAAAAAAATCAGACAGTAACAAGTATTAATAAGATGTAAAGGAACTGGAACCCTCATTCACTGCTGGTGGGAAAGTAAAATGTTGAAAATTTGGATAACAGTCTGGCAGTTCCCCAAAATGTGAAACAGAATTACTCTATGACCTAGCAAAATTTCACTCCTAGTTACGAAAACAAAAGAATTGAAAACATTCAATACAAACATTTGTACACAAATATTCATTACAGCATTATCCATAACAGTCAAAAAATAAAAATAACTCATATGTCTAATGACTGAAGAACTGGTAGACAACATGAGGTCTATGCATGCGATGGAATGTCATTAGGCAATAGAAGTGAGTCAAGTATTAACTGCTGCGATATGATTTATTTAATCTTGAAAACATTATGCTAGGTTAAAAGATCGGTCACAAAAGGCCACATATCATTTGATTCCATTTATATGAAATGTCCAGAATAGGCAGATCTACAGATCTAGACGGTCGATTAGTGATTGCCTAGGGTTTGGGGTGGGGGAAATGAAGAGTGCCTGGTTTTCTTCTGAGGGAGACAAAAATGTTTTAAAATTACCTAGTTGTGACGATTGTAAAACTTCATGAATATTCTAAAAACCATTGAATTGTACATTTAAAATGAGTGAATTGCAAGGTGTAGTAGGTATATGTAAATAAAGCTATTTGAAAAAACAGAGCTAACAGGCTCAGAGGATTAATTAACACACCCTTGGTTACACTTCTAGTAAGTAGCAAAGCTGGGATCTGACTCTCTGACTGAGTGCAAACTCATTCTCTTTCCATTCCAAGTCTCTCAGGCTGCTTTCTAATCCTGGGGTAAAAATTGTCTGTGAACCAGCACTTTGCAGAGATAGATTCAAAGGAGAAGTTTATGTTGCTTCCCTTACACATCAGTGGGCTCTTCAAAGCACAGACACCCTTTAGTGAAGTCTCCCACTATGTTTATTGAACAGTAGAAAACAATGACAGCGATTCACAGAAACCATGTGGGCAGATTTGTAGGCAGCTGAAGCTGCCAATCTGAAAAACACTGTGCTGCAAGCACAGTCTGTTCTTACAGATTTCAAAATCCCTCCAATAAAGGGTCTGTTTCCTTCCTCTTCTTAGGGAAGAACCCCACCCCAGATCAGTCCCCAAAGTGCTGTCTGCTCTCACCAGTCTGGCCCATAGCCACAGCTGGTCACGGCCCCTCTCAGTGAGTTAGCATTAAGGAGAGCTCTCAGATGTACCAACACAAAGTAAAGGGGCAAGTTCCCAAACATAATGATATTAGAAAGTGTAAAACCTTTACACAAAAGAACTGCAGCTGTAATAGACACTCCACCAGAGAGAGAGATAATGGAGGCCTGGTTTCCTTCCCAGGTCCTCTTCTCACCATCCAGAACATGGCCTTTGCATAAGACAAGCCATGCCTGCTTCACCTTGTAATCCAATTTCCACTTTTTCTCTTGCTTGAAATTGTGTGTGTGTGGAGCAGGGAGTGAAGATCTGGCTGTGTGAATTGGTCTCAATATAATGTGCCATGAAAATTGCATTTTTTAAAAAATAAAATAGAATCATGAGCAATACATAAATGAAGTAGCAGAATGGAGAAGGCTCATTCCTACACATGAGTCTGTATCCAGTATTCTCTGAATCTCGTGACCTTTCTACTGAAATGCCAGAGTTTAGGCACACTGGGCTGAAATCCTAACATTTTCTTCCTTTTTGCACAGTGCTTAAGGCCAGTTTCTCTGGTCTATTAACTGACTTGTAGAAAGGAAGAGTAAATTGTCCTTGACTGCACAAACACCCCGGACTTTTTTTCCATGAATACAAATGGAAGATTTCTAAAGCTTGGCAGTTTGCAAAGACATGACTCCCAAGACAAATTAAAGATCATGAAAACTTTTATTTATTTTATTATTTTTTTTTATTTAAAGCTTGATTTTTTTTGGAAGTAGCCTGAGTTGTAATTACGATTCTGACACTGTTTGGCAATCTTAGGCAACCACATAATCTCCCTAGACACATTTTTTTCATTAATTAAAAAGTGTGAATTTGTTGTAGGAAGGGTAAACCAGATGACCTCAAATACTTATCCAGTTTCAACAACTGATGGTTGCATAATTTGATATGCATAGGATTAATACTCTCCCACTCTTCCTAGACTTCTAACAGATGCTCCTACCATATGTTCCCCCTGTGCTCTGTGCTCCGTGATCCATTGTAGCAATTATGTGATTGTATTGGAATTTTGTTTTGTATATTTGTCATCCCAGTAGCTTATTAACTTCTTAAGGCCAGAGTCAGGTCTGCTGTTTTTCTCATCTTCATTCTAAGTTTCAGACATGTAGCTTAGCACAAAGGGATTCTAAATATGTAATTATTAAATAAACTGAAGGAATTAATCACTTAACTGATAGTATTAAATGATTAAAATTTAGATACTTGTGATTCTTAATTTGTATTAAAAAAAAAGAAAACTTGTATCAGGTTAGTGATATATTACCTTGTGGAATATATTCTGAGTGAACTGGTCAATGTTTCTTACCTTAGTATGCCATCTCTCTAGCCCTGGAGTTCCCCAACATATTAATCTAGATAAAACATATTAATTACTTAACAGCTTTGGTCCTCAAGTGTAACTTGTGAAAATGAAAATATCTCAGTAGGACAGAATAGAGGACACTTACTAGAAAAAAGTGGAGCTACAAGTAAGAACGATGCAGAGAGAGAAGTGTCCTGGACAAGACAAGACACAGTAAATATTAGTAATTGTTTGGAAATGCTAGAAACCCTTTGCTTAGAGCAAGGACGGCAGATGCTGAGGCAATGCAGGTGAAATGCTGTCTCCAAGGTGTCCCGCGAGGCAGTGCAGGCTGCCACAGCCCAGAGCTGCACAAAGCTGGCTTTGGCAAAGATCATTTAAACCTAAATTTAAAAGGCTCAAGGGAGAATATACCTTACTTCCTCACTTACTGTTACCTTGTCTATGTGATACAGAAATCTCATGCAACATACGAGGGGAGGCTGTGCTGAAAAGCAGAAGACAGTGAAGAGGTGGAAAGCACTGAGGTCTTTGAAGATGTCAGAGAGAGATGGCACCACCCAGACCTGAAGCCAACTACCCCCTGAACAACTGCTATGTCAGAAAATAACCTTCCCAATGCACCACACATTTTAGTAAGTGTATTGTCTTACTTGGAGCCAGAATCATCCTAATTGACAAAAAACATCTATTATAACCTTAGTGAGTGGAGTTTCAGATAAGCTGCACAGGCTAGGTGTGCCCTTGCCAATATCTGGTTCAGAGCACTTAGAAATTATCTCATTAAATGTTTCATTTGTGCTTTTATTAACACCTGCAAACCGGGGGGGGGGGGGGGGCGGAAAGAGAGAGAGAGAGAGAGAGAGAGAGAGAGATTTAAAGAAAAAAAGCTACCCGGATGTTTTGAGTAAAAAAAAAAATAGTATTAACATAGGCAAACCCCAGCTAATAAAAGAAAATTGCTCTTTCTCTCATTCATCTAAATTTTATAAAATATTTACAAATAGATATATATGAAATGTGTATTAAACTCTGCTTAATTTTAAAGGTTATAACTTTCATATGTTCTCAATGGTTCAACACGAGGTTTTATGTAATAGAAGTAGAAGAGGCCACAGGCCACAAAGTGTTCCTACCTTGCTAAAGTGTGGGTAAAATGTCATCCCTTTATGCTGAACAGCACAGTGTGTCCCAATTCCTGTTCTTTAGAAGAATCGTATTATAATTTTTATGCTGCTGCAATTGCACCCTGTGTCTGTAGGGCACAGAGTAAAAGGTAAAGCAGGACCAAGCCTGTCTGTATGAATTAGCAAGTAAGATAGGTTCTCTGATTTTAGGAAAATCAGAAAGATCACCCATTTATTCCACAGTTCTTATTCATTCTTACTAAACCTTAAATGTACACACACACATATGCACACACACGTACGTATATGTATACTATACTTTGGGGAGATGAAATAGTTTTAGATATTATATGGGGTAAGATTTGTGAACTCTAAAGTGCAAGTTTTTATTTAAGTACTTGTTATTTTTGTTTCTGATGATGGGAGCAATAAGAAATCACAATAAGAAATAGAAGAATGGAGGAAAATAAGGACTTGATAATGAAAATCTAATGAAAATTAGAAAAGAGAACAGATCTCATTTCACCCTGCAAGTGCAAACAGTACCCTGCCCAACTTTTTTGGAGCCAAAAATGTCAGATGATACAAGTTCAAGGAAAAAATGTATACAACCTGGTTTTGTTCTGTAAAATTAACTGTCCTGGAGTCATTACAACTAGTTAACTTTGGAGTACCACCATGATGTGGAAGAATGCTCTTTCATGAAGATTTCAAGGATCATGTGGTACAACCATCTTTGTGATCTTTGTAATTGTAGAGTATGCTCTGCCGTATACACTCTAAGTGGTCATTTAGACTAAACCAAGCAAAGGGAATTACAGGAGTGAAAAACAAAACCAGCCACTTCTAAGCCTAGTTTTTGAAAAGAATCTAATGAAACAGTGATGACTCATGACTGTCATGACTGTACTTTCGGATATGCCTGCTGTTTGACATGTTATTTTTACATCTACACCACTGACATTATTAATCATTTTTAATTGTCATGGTACTTAAATCTTGAATGAGAATGGATCACTCAGTTTGATCAAACTCAGTTTGAGCTTACAAGTAGTTCCTCAAAGAGTTTGAAGTTAGGAAAAAAGGAAAAAATAGTGGTGATTAATCTTTGCATAGCATTTTGCATTTACAAATCATTTTCTCAAGCATTTTACTCATCAAGGAAACCTTAAAAGAAGATGGTACAAATCAATGACACAGATTTCCAAGTGGTCAAGTTGGAACTCAAATACCGTGTTCAGAACCTGAATACTGGCCACTTCCCAGAGCAAAATCCCGATTCCAATGGCTTGGACACTGCAATGTTTAATGTTACCAAAACTTGATTTTCCTCTCTTGTGTAATTTCCCAGTGACAAAAACGTCAGATTAAATTATCTTAAACGTAGGAAACAGGTTAAGTAATGGAGTGTTCTTTCTGAACTGTACTTTCAAGTCTGATTTCTAATTGTTTGTGTGGAAGATTATGGGGTTTGAAGAAACCAGTGAAAAATGGGATTCTTAGTAATGTAAGTTTAATAAACCTCAATATTCTCCCCACAGACTCAGAGAGTAGGGGGTTGAGTTTGTACAACTGTTCTACCCATGCCTTGGTTTTGGTCGTCTTGCTTCAGTACTTGTTTGCTGCTACTATTGTGTCTGCTGAACATGTGACCACTAAAAAGAGGGCTCTGGTCACGTGGTCACACATGGAGGTTCTTTATAAATAAAACCTTCCTGGATAGCAAAACAAAACCAAACCGATAATACAATATGGCCAGAAAAAGTAATGACTTGAAAATTACGATTCATCATATGGTGTTGAGGCTTCCCCCTAATTATATTTACCTCAGATACCTTAGATGGGTGTGGATTTTCATGAGGTTATTTGTGCTAATTTTTGGTGGGAAGGGGACAAATATGATGCATATTGATTACATCATCATATTAAGGATAATATAATACTTAAACATGCATGCAAATATTTTAAATTGCTTGGTGAAAGTTGTAATGTAGAAGGATTTAGGATGTTGAGTAGACTAAGCTGTCACTTAATGATTGGTATTTTCAACGAACAAATAGCTGCCAGATATGAAGAAAATGGACTTCATCTCTCTATATATACACATGCACACATATATACATGAAGCAGTAATTTCATATTTACATTTTATTGTAAAACCTTACATTATATTCCTAAGAAATGTTATATCTTGTTGAAGGATGCATATGTCAGGAAACTAAAGGTCTCTCATTGACACGTGCAGTTCTGTTAAAACGGAATTCAGAGATAATTTTCATCTGTAGTTCTATCTCTGTGGAGTATTTTAAAATATTTTAAAATTCATGGGAATAATCAACACCCAGAAGAATTACATCTTTGGCAATGAAAAATACATTGAGAGGTTTTAGAGCCTTTGCAAACTGCCAATTGAGCTTATTATTTATGAACTCTTTGCTCTTTAAAATTGAGAACAAAGCAATTAACTACAATTTCACACCTTCAGGAAGACTAAGAACAGTCTGCCATCTATTGTGAATTCCAAAGTGTATTCTTTTATTTAAATTTATAGTTCCATTGTGTGAAAATTTTCCTCTTATTCAAAAGAAAGTTCGAAAATGAATCTTTAATTTTGTTCACTGAAAATGGGCAATGCATGCCACTTTCGTTCTTAGGAAAATAAGCTTAATAGGTCCCATTGTAAAAATAATTGTCGGTCCATCTTTAAGAACATGATATACACTGGCAGACCATATCAAGTGGAACTACATCTTTCTTGATTTGTCACTAATTGGGGTGCCTAGAATTTCAAAACTGTGCACCTTGATCACAGCTTGCATACTAGTTAGTGAGCATGGGAACTTATTACTATGGGCTCAGTGTTTCATAGATGTCCCTTAATCCTCACAGTGACCATACCACACTCATCTACATACTAACCTTATGTGCTCGTAAATCAGCTGAGGGTAACTAATTAGCCCCAAGTCACACAGGTGGAAGGACATAGATTCAAACCTAGGTAGTCTGACCAGAACTTGAGCACCTTTCTTTATGCTATGCTTTTCTCAAATGAGCAGGTATCAGGGACTGCAAAAGCCGAAACAGGACCAATGACATTCTACTAAGATTTGGCAACTGGACACCTGTTCCAGCAAAAGAAAGTAACAGGAGGTTCCTCTTTGAGTCCAGCAATAGAAATAACGCACTCGACTTTCACACTTGAGAGCTGCTCAAACAAGGAATTAGAATTTAACTTCTTTTCCTTTGTTCTTTAGATCTCAGTGTCTCTTTCTTTGTATTCCTGCTGCCTGGGCTGGGCTCCTGTTGCCTCCTCCTGAGCTATTATTACATCATACCATCTGTTTTCCTTTAACTTCCTGCTCAATTAAATTTTTCAGAGAGTAGTTCTGTTTATTGCCACTCTAATGCTCAAAGAAAGCTTTCAATGGTGGCTTGTGACCACACGATAAAATCCATGCAACCTTGACTCCTTGTGTCTGTCTGTTCCCAGCTATGTTCTCAACACCGCCCTTATTTCTCCCATCAAGAGGTAACTTCTAATTCAACACTTTTCACGTAATTCTCCTTCCCTCAACCTCAACCCTAGGACTATTCAATAAACACTTATTAAGATCTTGCCATGTTTAGTGGTCTGTGGCAGGCACTTTGATAAAAGCATATATAAATCCTACATGAATCCTGCCCTGAAGTAGCAGATGTTTAGTAGTCAGATAAACTGTGCATATACCTACCTAAGATAAAATAATCTAGAAGAATGAATAAAATTTTGGAGATTTTATCTAATTCAATTAGAAAGTGTGTATTTAACTCAGCTATTCTGGCCATCTAAACAATTGAAACATACTCACATACTTGGTATGAAAATGGTGCTAGGGGAGATTATGGTCATGATGTTGACATCAAGAGGAGAGAAACGGATAGCAATCTTTTCTCCTGTATCCTGCCTTCTGCGTTTATTTTTATTTTTCAAATTTTTCCCAAATATACTTTGTCACTTTTTCAGTATTGGTCACCTAGTCTTCCTAGTCTAGAGATATTTTTTCTCACTCTCTCCTATTCAAAATATATTATATATTACTATACTTATTTATCTAAGCCTAGCATGTAGCCCATCCCACAGTAAAGTGATCACTCCCTTCTGTGAAGTCTAATAGCTTTCACTGTCCTTCCTCAGTCTGTAGTTCTGTCACTATGGGGTATTTGGGGAAGCAATGGGTTTCCTTCATAATCAGACCACATTCAACATATCTGTAATTGCATCAGAGTCTCAATTGGGGCCCTAAATATGTGTTGCTCAATAAATATTTTTCCCCTAAAACATCTCCTGTGTTGTATCATTTCTGTCTACACGTATATTTTTCCTTTTTCCAAAAACATATTTTTTTCTCTTTTATCCTTTTTTTATCTTTTTCCAACTGTCCAATGCCAAGTGCTTCAAATGCTTAATCTATTAAGCCTTAGTTTCCTCACCTGTAAATAAGAGATATTACCTAAAATGTATGGCTATTGGGGGACCAAATGAAACAGTATACAAAAAACTTCAGCACTTGGCAGTAGCAACTAAATAACTGGTGAGGAAGGAAAAAGAGAAATAAGGCCCTAGGCAGGGAACACAAGAGCAAATATATTCCTACCCTCAAGAATATTGTTGTATCGTGGTGCTGGGAAATGCATAGAAAGAAATTAACAACAAAACATGGAAACATTATTAGGCAGATGAAGTAAAGCTGTGAAAATTTTTTCCATTGAAAATAATTTCAATTGGATGTTTCATAAATGCAGGGAATGTGGGTCTGAGACAGCAGGTGCTCACATCCCCTGGGTTCATGTTTCAGGACACCACTCTGGGTTTTAAGCTGCTTCCCAAGGTATCAAGCCCCTCCGGTAGGCCCTCCTCTAGAGAAGAGTTATTGTTGTTTATTGGACTTATTTTTGGCACCAATGCAGGGAAATTGAGACCATAAGGGGTGGACTTATGCAAATCCAGTAGCTGAGCATGCTCAGTAAAAGGAATTTATACCAGTTTGTAGGACTCCAGTGACCGAGCATGCTCGGTGGGAGGGAGTTTATCCTTTGAATGACCTTCCACTAGAGGTTCTAAAGAGCACAAAATATTCTTGAATATGCTTGGTGCATGTGATAGAATTTGACAAAGGAACGTGACTTAAAAGGAAACCATCTGAGCATATGGATCAATGTGTACATAACGGAACCACCAATATGTATTAGATAGCAAAACCTTAAAAGCTGAATCCCAGCAGGAGGGCTGCTGCTCACTCTCCTAGAACCAACCCTCACTCTGCCCGCGGAGTATTTCTTTTTTATCAAACTTACTTTCAGCAAGTGGCTGCTCACTCTCTTGAGCCAGCTTGCACTCTGTACTGAACTTTAAGTGTGTGTTTTTTACTTTTGTGTTAAACTTGGTGTGGGCCTTGCTCAGTCTCTGGAGCTTTGCAGCACTCTCTCTTTTTTTTTTTTTTTTAAATTTTATTTTGTCAATATACATTGTGGCTGATTATTGCTCCCCATCACCAAAACCTCCCTCCCTTCTCCCTCCCCCCTTCCCCCCCAACAATGTCCTTTCTGTTTGCTTGTCGTATCAACTTCAAATAATTGTGGTTGTTATATCTTCTTCCCCCCCCCCCCCCGGTTTGTGTGTGTGTGTGTGTGTGTGTGTGAGTGTGTGTGTGTGAATTTATATATTAATTTTTAGCTCCCACCAATAAGTGAGAACATGTGGTATTTCTCTTTCTGTGCCTGACTTGTTTCACTTAATATAATTCTCTCAAGGTCCATCCATGTTGTTGCAAATGGCAGTATTTCATTCGTTTTTATAGCTGAGTAGTATTCCATTGTGTAGATGTACCACATTTTCCGTATCCACTCATCCGATGATGGGCATTTGGGCTGGTTCCAACTCTTGGCTATTGTAAAGAGTGCTGCGATAAACATTGGGAAACAGGTATACCTTCGACTTGATGATTTCCATTCCTCTGGGTATATACCCAACTGTGGGATAGCTGGGTCGTATGGTAGATCTATTTGCAATTGTTTGAGGAACCTCCATACCATTTTCCATAGAGGCTGCACCATTTTGCAGTCCCACCAACAATGTATGAGAGTTCCTTTTTCTCCACAGCCTCGCCAGCATTTATCGTTCATAGTCTTTTGGATTTTAGCCATCCTAACTGGGGTTAGATGGTATCTCAATGTGGTTTTGATTTGCATTTCCCGGATGCTGAGTGATGTTGAGCATTTTTTCATATGTCTGTTGGCCATTTGTATATCTTCCTTAGAGAAATGCCTACTTAGCTCTTTTGCCCATTTTTTAATCGGGTTGCTTGTTTTCTTCTTGTACAGTTGTTTGAGTTCCTTATATATTCTGGATATTAATCCTTTGTCAGATGTATATTTTGCAAATATTTTCTCCCACTCTGTTGGTTGTCTTTTAACTCTTTTAATTGTTTCTTTTGCTGTGCAGAAGCTTTTTAGTTTGATATAATCCCATTTGTTTATTTTTCCTTTGGTTGCCCGTGCTTTTGGGGTCGTATTCATGAAGTCTGTGCCCAGTCCTATTTCCTGAAGTGTTTCTCCTATGTTTTCTTTAAGAAGTTTTATTGTTTCAGGGTGTATATTTAAATCCTTAATCCATTTTGAGTTGATTTTAGTATACGGCGAGAGGTATGGATCTAGTTTCATTCTCCTGCATATGGATATCCAGTTATCCCAGCACCATTTGCTGAAGAGGCGATATTACAACTGATTCATCTGAAATACAAGGAATCATTCGAGACTACTATAAACAACTATACGCCAACAAATTTGAAAATCTGGAGGAAATGGATAAATTTCTGGACACACAGAAGCTCCCAAAACTGAACCGTGAAGACGTAGAAAATTTGAACAGACCAATAACAATAAAGGAGATTGAAGCTGTTATCAGTAGGCTCCCAACAAAGAAAAGCCCAGGACCAGATGGATTCACAGCAGAATTTTACCAAACATTCAAACAGAAATTGACACCGATTCTTTACAAACTATTCCAAAAGATTGAAACGGACGCAAATCTCCCAAACTCATTCTATGAAGCAAACATCATCCTGATACCAAAACCAGGTAAAGATATAACCAAAAAAGAAAACTACAGGCCAATATCCTTGATGAATATAGATGCAAAAATCCTTACTAAATTATTAGCAAACAGAATACAGCAACACATATGTAAAATTATTCATCACGATCAAGTGGGATTCATCCCAGGGATGCAAGGTTGGTTCAACATACGCAAATCAATAAATGTGATACACCATATTAATAAACTCAAACACAAGGACCATATGATCATCTCTATAGATACTGAAAAAGCATTTGATAAAGTTCAGCACTCATTCATGACAAAGACCCTCTATAAGTTAGGTATAGAGGGAAAGTATCTCAACATAATTAAAGCCATATATTCCAAACCCACAGCCAATATCATCCTGAATGGGGAAAAGCTGAAAGCTTTTCCTTTAAGAACAGGAACTAGACAAGGATGCCCACTCTCACCACTCTTATTCAACATAGTGTTGGAAGTACTAGCCAGAGCAATCAGAGAAGAGAAGGAAATAAAGGGCATCCAGATTGGAAAAGATGAAGTCAAACTGTCCCTGTTTGCAGATGACATGATCCTATATATCGAACAGCCTAAAACCTCTACAAAAAAACTGCTGGAATTGATAAATGATTTCAGCACAGTAGCAGGATACAAAATCAACACACAAAAATCAGTAGCATTCCTTTTCTCCAATCGTGATCATGCAGAAAGAGAAGTCAAGAAAGCCTGCCCATTTACAATAGCCACCAAAAAAATAAAATACTTAGGAATTGAGTTAACCAAGGAGGTGAAAAATCTCTATAATGAGAACTACAAACCACTCCTGAGAGAAATTAGAGAGGATACAAGAAGATGGAAAGATATCCCATGCTCTTGGATTGGAAGAATCAACATAGTGAAAATGTCCATACTACCCAAAGTGATATACAAATTCAATGCAATCCCCATCAAAATTCCAAAGACATTTTTCTCAGAAATGGAAAACCTATCCAGACATTTATATGGAACAATAAAAGACCACGCATAGCCAAAGCAATGCTCAGCAAAAAAAATAAAGCTGGAGGCATAACACTACCTGACTTTAAGCTATACTACAAAGCTATAATAACCAAAACAGTATGGTACTGGCATAAAAACAGACACACTGACCAATGGAATAGAATAGAGAATCCAGAAATCAACCCACACACTTACTGTCAGCTGATCTTTGACAAAGGCACCAAGCCTATTCAGTGGCGAAGGGGCAGCACTCTCTTTGTAAAATCTGTATTTCTTATTCATTACATAAAACCTGGTCTCCCTTTCTCCTGTGACTCTGCTCATGAATTCTTTCCTGTGGTGGAGTCAAGAACCTAGTAAGAGGATGGGATGGGTTGAGGCCGACTATTGGGCCTCCCCAGATTCTCTCCTCCACCATCAGATCTTAGCAACTGAAGTTGCTTCTTGTTTACTTTTGCCTTGGTAAATCAACAAACAAAATGGCATAGACTGAAAAAAAAAGTTTGAGGTTCACAGAACAGTGTAAATTATACTGAATTAGATGAATCACTTTCTGATTCTGTTAAATCCAGCCATCTTCATATGTCCATGTATTGAGTATAAAGCTAAGGTAGGATGAAAATTGATAAACAATACCAGTCATTTCTTTCTGCAGAACAGAAGCTGGTTGGCTCTACCACGTTGAAACTGACCCCAGCTTTCCACTACAGGGGTGATTTACCACTCCTGTGACCACTTTTCTTTATAACAAAATGCATGAGTGGTCACTGACAATAAATGGACCTGCCTCCCCATTTTGCTTTTGTTTTCCTACATATAAAAACAATTAAAGAGGTGCCTATGTATTATAGCATTAATCGTCATTCAGTGTCAGCAGAGGAAAAATTCACATAAGCATCCCTTCCCCATGGTGTTATAAAAAATATCCAGGGGAAAATTTGTTCTTAAAGAAATAGGTTGTTTTATTTACCCTTGTAACTATTTGATTTGTTTCTGAAGTAATTTAAATTTATTTTAAAATAGCAACAAAAAATAAAGGTTATTTTTGATTATCAAACGTAGAAATGGGTTTTAAAAAGAACAACAATTTAAATAACAAAGTGTATTTAGTTACGTACCAAACTAATACAAACTTAGCAGCTTACAGGAGCACATATTTATTATCTCACAGCTTCCATGTGTCAGAATCCAGGCATGGCTTAGCCAATCCTCTGTTCATGGTCTCACAAACCTGCAATCAAGGCACCTGCTGGGCTGCACTGTCTGGAGGCTTGACTGGGAAAGAATTTGCTTTCAAGCTCATGCAGTTTGTTGGCAGAATTCACTACCCCTCAGCTGTATGAGTGGGGTGCTGGCTTTCTGTTGACTGCTAGCTGGAGGCCGTTCTCAGGTCATAGAAGGGGCCCAAGGTCCTGAAAGCCTCCTACAGTTCCTTACCATTGGGGCTTCTCTAACATGGCCACTTATCCCATCAGGTTCACAAAGGACATCTCTAGCTCCAGTCACCTACAACAGTCTTACATAATGTCAAGTAATCATGAGAGTGACCTTCCATCATGTTTTCTATATTCTATTGGTTAGAAGCACCTTACAGGTCCTGCCTGCCCTCAAGGAAAGGAGATTATGCAAAGGTATGAACATCACATCATGGGGTAGGAGTCATTGGGGATCACCTTAAGGTCTGTCTGCCACACTAAGTTATGTAGATAATGTACAAAAATACATTTTTATCAATTATCTCAGTATTTAACATTAAAATTAAAGTATTGATTAAGACATGCAAAATAATGTTCAAAATCTCAATTTTATTGTGATTGTGTACACATGGTATTTCAGTTGTTAAAACAGACATCCTCATGACACAGAACTTTTAAATATAATAGAAGGTAAAGAGAGAGATTAAAAACAAAACAAACATTAAGTTCTGTGATTATGTTTACATTTTTACCTAGGAATTTTGCATTTAAGAGTCAACACTTTCATGAGCTATTTTTTCTTGTTTTTTTTTTTCCAGAGAATAAAATAAAAATCATATGCAATAAACAAAAATAGCATGATAGTCATCTATGAGTGGTCTTCAAAAAATTCATGGGAAGATTTGTATTATCTTTTAATTCCATTTTTCCATGACATTTTTGACGTGCTCTCACATATGAGATGGAGCCAGCTGCTAGTAACTAAATTTCATCCCACAGCCAACATCTGTATTTGAAGATCAGGAACTTATATAGAAAATGAATAAAAAAATTGTGCATTGAATAATTTCAAATTAAGATTTGTATGAACATTTTATAAATATTTAAACATAATTTAAATGCTGTATAGAGAAGAGCTATACTTTGAGCTAAAAAAAAAAAAGTCCCTGATGAATAGCATACAAAGTTAGTGAATGCTTTATTTATTTATTAAATATTTTATTTATTTTTAGTTGAAGCATAATTGATTATACATATTTTGGAGGTACAGCATTGACTTATCATCACCTGTGTAGGACATGTGTTGATCAAAGCAATATTATTAGCATATGTATTATTACAAATTGTAATTATTCATTATGCCCCTAAAGCAATCTCTCCCTAACCTCCATCTCCCTCTCCCTCCCCCCTACCTCCAGTAACCATAGATTTGTTCTCTCCTTCTGAAAGATCAACATTTTATTGAGTTTTTTTCCTTTCTTTCTTTCCTTCTTATGAAAGAAAGAAATCAACATTTTATTGTGGTTTTTTTCCTTTCTTTCTTACCTCCTTATGAGTGAGGACGTGGTATTTCTCTTTATGTCTTGCTTATTTCACTTAACAATTTTCTCTAAGCTGATGTTGCTGCAAATGGCAGAATTTCATCCTTTTTTATGGCTGAGTGGTGTTCCATTGTGTATATATACCACATTTTCCTTATCCAGCTGTCCACCAATGGACATTTAGGTTGGTTGATTCTTTGCTGTGTTAAGTATTATTCTAGGTATTGGTGATTACATTAGCTATCTATTGATGTTTTAAAAAATTACCCAGAACTGGCAGCTTAAAACATCAGACATTATCTAACACAGGTTCTGAAGATCAAGAATCCAGGAGCAGTTTAGCTGGGTTATTCTGGCCCGGGATTGCATCAAGATAGTGGCCAGGACTGTGTCATCTGAAGGCTTGAGTGGGGTTTTAGGATCTGCTTCCAAGGTCATTCATGTTGCTAGGCTGGAGGCCTCAGTTCCTCACTATGTAGGCCCCTTCACAGGGCTACCCATGATGTGGCAGCTGTCCTTCCCTGAGCAAGTGATCCAAGAGAGAGCAAGCAAGCAACCAGGACAGAAGCTGCCAGGCCAGGAGTGGCATACAGTCCTTTCTTCTGTATTATATTGATCCCAGAGATCAACTTTGGGAGTTATGGGAGTGGACTGCACAAGGGTATGAATCACTGGGAGACTGGCTACCACAGTAAAATAAGAATAAGTGAGTCATATCGGAATAAATATTTTTATGTTTTTAGGTGGATTTTATCTCTGATAATATCCAATAGTCCTTTGATGCTAAAGAGAATGAATACAGTGAATGAGCTAGCTGTCTAACATTGGCTTGGGTCGGAACACTCAGTTTGCCTCAATCATTCTACTCTCCTTAACAGGGACATGCATGTCTGTCCTTTGCTCACCAGACTCCATCACCTGGACCACCTTTCCCCACCTGAAAAATGCTGCCCATTCTTCATGTCTCAGTTCAAATGCTGCCATCTCCATAAATGTCTTCATCCTCTCCTCCCAGCAAATCATTACCACCCTCTCTCTGAATCCCACCCTCAGATGTTTTTAATTTCTCTTGCACCAGCTGTGATTTTCCTTCCCTGCATCATAGTTATTAATCTAAATAGTTCTTCATCCTAATCAAGTTTCAATATTTCATGAGTGAGACAGTGTCCTTTTTATTACATGTCCTTCATAATAGGTGTTCAAGCAATTATAAAAAAATGAATTATTGCAAAAAAGGCAATATATTAGAATACTATTGGAAGAACTCAAAAACAAGAAAGAGCTTGAGGAATAGGAGGACATGAAGGATAACTGGTAAAGAGAAAAATACATTATGAGATTGAAAGTAGGGCAAATAACTACAGAAATACACTATGGATGACAACTCTTATTTATCTACATTATTAACCTATCCCACATGCTTTTCCCCCCAACTCCTCTACTAAAGTGAATGTTTTAAATAATTGGAGTTATTTCATGGCATAGCTCTTAATTTTAACATTTTTGACATATATATGGGTTGCACTATATACATTTCATATATTTGAAATCGCTACTCATTTCCATCTTCTCTTGAAAATACAGAGATCCAAACTGGAAAACTACTTCATCTCCATTACATTGTAAATTTCCGAATCCTGCTTGCCATTACTATTTTATCATAGAGCATGTAATGTTGCATTATATCATGATACGTCAATAAATCAGGATTTATTTTTCAATCCATTGACGTTCAACAGAATCATGTTAAAGATTAAATATGAGTTAAGATCTAAATCTGTTTTCACCCCTTTATCTTAATCTATGTCATCTCAAAGTCATTACCACTTCCTTCAGCAGGTCAGCCCTATTGCAGGGCCTGTTTTTTCCATTGGACGGTCTGAGATTATTCTTATTTAGGATGAAAGTAAATACCTCTTAATTTGTATTGAATAATAGAAGTTAATATTTTATTTAACAATTTGTATTTATTTCATAATCTGTATTGAATAATAGAATACAATTATTAAATAAGAAATAATATTTCCACATCCACCCATTTTTTGCATCAATTCCAAACACCTTACTATGATTTACAAAGCCCTAAATCATTCGAACTACACCTTTCCCAACTTCAATTCTGCCTCTCTCAGCACACTGTGCCCTTTCCATTTCTTAAATAGGCTCAGCTTTGGCTATCTCCAGACTTCTCTGCTCATGGTATTTCTTTTCACTAGAATGATATTGCCAAAGTTGCACATGGCAGGCTGGTCACATCACTAAATATAAATACCAACTCCTTGAGGGACTTTCCATGACTACACTTTCTGAATAGGAGCCCAAGTAATTATTCTTAAATGTAACACTCATCAAATATAATTGTACTATAATATAAAATTAAAATTTTTATTTGTTTACTTGTTCATTGATTGACTCCCAGATGAAGTTTTGAGTTTCCAGGACAGTGGCCATATATGTTTTATCCGCCAACTTATAACCAAGCATAATACAGTGCCTGGAAGGGCATGGAAGGCATTCAGAAATATTTTTAAACAAAAGAGTGAACATCTCATTAATCCAACCAACTCTTTTACTAAAATCCTTTATAAAACCTCACTCTACATTCTTAAATGTTTTCCTGAGCAAACATTTAAGCTCCGTTTTACAGAGGGTTTGTGTTATCATTCATCCAAATGATCAGCCCATCTAAAGGGAATTTTCAAACATTCTTGGGAATGAAGTCAAAGCCATCCCCAGGATGGGACTCATCATATTCACCTCCAGAGGACATGCAGAGGGAAAACATGTCATCATCAGGCCTAGTATGGTAATAGCCACCACATGAAATAAAGCAATTTCCTGAAATGGAAATGCAAAAAGCACTAAGAATATGTCTCTTTGAAAGAAATCAGAGGGCGAAACTGCCCGCTAAACATCTATTTCAATAGACAACCACATGCTGGGATACTGGAGATATTTCTTGTTTTCATTAAACCATATGGGAAATGGTACAAAGAACTACAAGTAGGTTGAAAGTTGCACAGCAATACAGCAAGAGCGACTGGACTAGGATAAGTGGACTCATTTTTCTGTCCTCTCATTTTCACTGGTTACCTTTCAACTCTCCTTTACCACGTAGCCAGCACAGAAACACTTCTGCCTGTTGTCCTCCGTGGGTTCTGCTTGTGACACCACCTGCTTGCACACACACAGCCATTATTGTGCACTGACAGCAGAAACTAGTGAACAATGTTTGTTCCTTTTTTCTTCCCCCAACATGTGGTAAACCCCTAGAAGAAGCTGATTGGATATTGTAAAATGTCTTAACAACATAGTTTGATAATTCTTCTGATTATATAAATTTTAGTCAAAAGCTGTATATTGAAGCTATTTTTGTATAATATTCTTCTAAATATAGGGGAAAAAATTCAGGAGTTCTGGCATCATTGATATTCTTTGAAAACAAGTCCCAAGAAAATAAATAAATGAGTTAATTAATTAATTCTATGACAAACTTTGTTTCAGCCTAAGATTTTTACCTTTGATTTTCTTCTACCAGAGACAAAAAGGAATCAGACTAGTTATAACAACTGATTACATTTATGACCCGTCTCATAGGTTTAGAGATTAAGTATCTACTATTTAAAGCTCATGAATCAGAATAACAAAAAATGATAGTATGTAAATACCCAGAAGGACATTTCATTTTAATCTTATATAAATATTTAATAGTCTGAGTAAAGCTGGGCATAAATGCAATTAAGGAAATATATTAAGAAAATTATAGGAATTCAAAAATTTATTTTGAATTTTAACAAATATGGGTTCCTATTTATGTCATACTTGTGTTTAAAAGTAACATTGACATATTCCTTTTTATTATAGACTCTCTTATTTGTTCCTCTGATGATCAAGAGGAAAAAAAAACCTAATCTGCCCAAATGGCATATATGAACAGACAAATTATGCAACTTTAACGTTACCAATGCAAGAAGAAAATACACGTCTGGCATTCAATGTTTATATAACCAGGGCCACACAGACATACGTATCACACTGACAGTCTCAGATTTTCCTTAATTCTGGCACATAGAATAAGATGAGTAAACACCATTTCAGACAACCCTACTAGTCACAGTGTGAGTATGATTTATAGGATGTGAATTGCTCTCCCGGAGTGACTAATGTGAAAAGCCAGAGGAATCCAAATTCTGCTCCAGGGTCTCAGCTAAAATGCTGCCTCACAGATATATCTCTGACTGTTGATCTGATTGATGCCCATATGTGATGCCTACCCAAGTGGTCTGCAGAGAAATTTCAGGATTTTTTAATTGGATGTTTGTATTTACATTTTCCTAAACAAGAAAAACAAAATCTCAACTGTTTTCCCATAGATGGCTATAATTCCTAACTGTGGCGACTTGGTGTTCTCCAACCAAAGTACATTAACACTCATTTTAGCATTACACTGTGGGAAAAGCACTGGGTCTTATGTCAACAGACTAGAATTCCTATTTTAGCCCCTAACCAGGGTTTCTGGCCATGAACAAGTCACATCATTTCTCCGAGTTTCAGTTTTCTTTATCTTTAAACTAATGTAGCTAACATATGTCTACACTATATGCCAAAAAAACCAAAAAAAAAGTAAAATATCACTGGAATAGATTGAGATAACTTAAATACGTACATTATTTACCCCGAGCAACCACAAAGATAACAAGACAAATAATTGTAACTTTCAACCAGCAATGGAGATAATATGGGATAAAAAAAAATCAATTTAAAAGAAGTCACAAAAGAGAAAAAAATAAGCAATTACTGAATGAGACTAATAAAAAAGTGAGAAGATGAATTAAAAAAACACACAAAAATAATTACATTAAGTATAAATAGTCTAAACATGCCTTTGAAGACAGAGACTGTCAGATTATACAAAAAGCAAGACCCAGTTTTAGGGTGCCTGCAAGAAACCCACACTCAACATAAAGAGACAAATAATTTAAAAGTAAAAATATGAAAAAATATATCAAAATAAATTTCAGAGAAAAAAAATATATCCAGGGACAGAGGGTCATTTCATAATGTAAAGCAGTCATAATGAAAAATTCACCAAGAGCCCATTACCCTAAACCTTTATCCAGCTAATAACAGAGCTTCAAAACACATGAAGATAAAACTAAGAAAAGCCCAAGGGAAATAGATAAACCTACAAGTGTAGTCAAATATTTAAACACTCTTCTGTCTATAATTGTAAGAAAAAGTACACAGATAATTAGAAAGGACATAAGAGACTTGAATGACATTATTAGCCAACTTGACCTGACTGACAAAATAGCATAACACACATTATTCTCAAATGCACATGTCTATATAGAAAATTTTACAAAATCCACTATAAAACCTTCGAAAACTCTAAGTTTAGTGGAGTTAATACAAGATCAATATATAAAAATTAATTATATTTCTATTCATTAAGAACTAACAATTAGAAATTGAAATTAAAAGTAAAAACAATATCATTTACAATAACATAAAAAATATTAAAAATAAAAACAATATCATTTGTAATATCAAAAATATGTAATACTTAGGGATAAACTGACCCAGATGTCTTTAGTTGTTAGGAAAATGCAAAATAAAATTACTAGATACAATGCTACACCTACTAGAATATATAGATTTTAGAAGACTGATCATACTAAGCACTGGAGGTTGTGGAGCACGTGGAACTCTCATAGACTGCTGGTGGTAATGTGAAATGGTGCAGCCACTTTGAAAAACTGGAGCCTTCTTTAAAAATGAAACATACCTACATATAACCTAGGCGTTCCACTTTTATGCATTTACCCAAAAGAAATAAAAGTATATTTTCACAGAAATGCTTGTACATGAATGTTCATGGTAGCTTTATTTGAGATAGTCAGAAACTGGAAACAACCCAAATGTCTATTAACTGGTCCACAGATAAACAAACCTGGTGTATAGATAGAATGGCGTACTACTCAGCTATGAAAGGAATGAACTGTTGATGCACTCAACAACAAGGATGAATCTCAAAATAATTGTGCTGAGTGAAAGAAGCCAGACAACCCCCCTGCAAAAGAGTACATACTCTATGATTCCATTTATATAAAATTCTAGAAATCACAAACTATAATTATGAAATCAGATCAGGATTTGCCTGGAGGGGGAGGTAGAGGATGTGAAGGTAGGAAGATTTATTTGGAAGGAATTAAAAGGGACATGGATATGTTTATTACCGTGATTGTGGCGATAATTTCATGGATATACATATAATTTAAAGTTATCAAATTTTACACTTTAAGTATGTGCAGTTTAGTGTATTTCAATTTTTACCTCATTAAAGTTTTAAAAACCCTAAAACATGCAATTATAGCCAGGCTTGAAGGAAATTTATAGTCCTACATGTATATATTAGGAAAAAAGAAGCATGTTTTCCTCAAATGTTTAATAAGCTACATTTCTGAAATGTAGTAACTAAAGACAGGCCATGCCCATGGGCACTTTACAGTTCTCTGTTTTGAAATGGGGTGGATAGATTTTTGTCTAGCAAGCACACAAGTCAGAGTTTTTAATAGGAATAACAGAGGCTGGCCAAGGCAGCTGCTCATCCGGCTTTTAAATACTTTCTATAATCAAGGAGAGAGGAAATTAGTAATTCAGTCACTTGTCACAGCGCTCAAGCCTTAACTGGGGCTGTCAAGGCCGTGCAGAAAAGCAGCAAAGATGATGACATTGGAGAACATTTATTTGAATTACATTCCATTGGTTCACGTTCCCAGATTCCAGGAACCCAATTATTTGGCTCACCTGACTCTCAGGTAATCCTAAAGTTTTTATCATAAATAATCTGTCTTTAACGAGCACCAGAAATGAGCAATCAGGTACATGTAACCTAAAAAAGTACATATTTGATGCAGTTTTGTGTGTCTCATCGTGGCCGGGGGCATGCTGGTTGACTGGGATGCAACATGCCCCAAACTGATACTCCATGGAAGATGATAAAAAATATTCCGGGGAAAAAGTTCCACAATTAAACACAGTTTTAAAATATTGGATTAAACAAATTTAATGCTTCCTTATAGCAGCACTTCTCAGAACCTTTAAAAGCAGCCGAGTCACCAAGAGTGGTGACCAACATGCAACTCTTTCCAAAGCATATTCAAATGCAGAACACTTCTACACAAAGTGCCTGTTAGCAAAATTTATAAGACGTCTGTAGTATACAGTTTGTAAATGTCTCATGGGTTATTAGTGACAGCCCTGAAGGTTGTTATAATTAATTAGAATTAATTTATTATAAGTTTATTCACTAGAAAATTAAAACTCTAAGGCATTATAACAGATACAAGATGATTGTCAGCAGAGAAAAAAAAAATGAGAAGATTTTGTCATCATCTCATGTTTAAATCACATCCAATGTCCAATCACCACAAAGCCCCACTTCACCCACAATTATTACAAAATATATTTTTATGGAGGCTTTTCATATAAGGTTGCAGTCTGGACTCAGTAAAATGACAATAAAGGAATAAAAAGTAAATAGACTTGTAAGGGCAAACACAATGGGATAAAGCTCTGACCTGGCTGTTAGATTATGTACAACAAAGAACCAAGTACCACAAGATGTGGACAAAATGATTAAAAAGAAAGAAAAAGACCAAGATAATTGAGTAGAAGACCTAATCTCTGATTAACCAGATGAAGTTCAGGGAATAAAAGTGTCCTTTAAAAAAAAACTAGTCCCTGAGATGTTTGAAAAAAATATTGCACGTATAAAACAAAAGAAAATTCTATGAAAAATAATCATCATTGTAGAGAAAAAATTCTTGCAAATAAGCATGTAATCTAAAGAAAGAAAGAAAATGAACAAATACCAATAGAAAAAAATCTATACAAAGCAAAGCATGACTCTCAGTATGTTAACAAAAATAGAAAAAGATAATATGAGGGAAATAGCAAGAGAAATAGAAACTCATTTCAAATTGTTTATATTTCCCCTAAGAGGAGTTCTAGGAAGATAGAACAAAGACAGTGAGGGTGTGAAGATTACAAAAATTAACATAGGAAAATTTATCACACTTAAAAGAGATATATTCAGACTGAAAATTCAGATTGAAAGGACCTATTAAGTATGGAAGAAACAAACAAACAAACCTGCAATGACACAGTCTTGTCATAGTTCAGAGAGAAAGAGAAAACCCTAAAAAATCGTTAAAGTAAAACCAGGACACCCAAAAGGAAATGGGAATCACACTGGCATTAGCCTCTCCATCATCAGCCCTGGCTGTTAGAAAACAACAAAATCATTTCTGTAATGTTCAGAAAAGAAATGATTTTCAATAGGCAATTTCATACCCAGCTGCCTTGGTTTGAGTTGACCCCCACTGTGGCAGTGTTAAGAGGGCGGGAAATCCTGCTATGGTAATTGAAAGGTGGAGCCTTGAACAGGTGCTTAGATTTCTGGACCATGCCATAGTGAATGGATTAAAAATGACAGTCATGGGTGTGGTTCTGAGAGCTTTAAAAAGAGAGTGAATGAGGAGGCTAGTCTCTCTTTTTCTCTCTCTGCTCCTCCACTCTCGCCATGTAACACCCTGCACTGCTGTACAGTCACCTCACCAGATGTGTTCCCTGGACTGTGGACTTCCCAGACTCCAAAACTGTAAGTAATAAATTTTATTTTATTACAAAGTACCCAGTTGCAGGTATTTTGTTATAAGCAACAGAAGTGAATACAGCAGCCAACAAAGCAGCAAGTGTGATGAAATGAATAAAGATATTTTCAGACACCCAAGTCTAAGAAAACTGATGTCTTCTTCACCCACCCTAAGAAATTGTGTGGAAAAATACATACACCCCCCCCCCACACACACACACAAGTGAAAACGTTATTATAAGAAAGACTGAAGTTAGTCTAGGAGTTCACTGAAAGGAGATTCCAGGAAGACATCCACCTAAATGTAACCAAATAAGAAAGCAGAGATCAGTAATACGAATGAGTCTGAGAACAACAGGATGTATTGGTTTCAATAGACAGAAGGAACAAAAAGACGGAGCATCTAAGTGCTTTTGTGAATAAGGCATATGTTTGTTTTTCTCAAGAATAGAAAAAGTCAATTAGAATTTCTGGAAAAGAAGATAAGTATAACATTGTACAAATATAAAGTAGGCACAAAATATTATGAATTTTAAGAACTGATAACATGAAAAGAGAGAATCTCTTTGATCTAGATCTTAGGAGCTCCCTATTGTTAAGCGGTCAAGAGTAATAAATTGGATTCTTTGAGAAGAAAAGTAAATGCAAACACTTTAATTAGCTTGTCTTGAACAACATTTGCATAGTCTAAATAGTGCAAATGATGTTTATTGCTTTATAATGTTTAGAATCTGCTGATAGCCAGCATGGAAGACAAATGGCTACAGAATATAAATATTGTCAACTTTCAAATACCATATTATCAACTACAAAGTAAAGTTTGACTATTAGAAGATGAAAAAGTAGGGAGGAGATATACAGAAAAGGGTAAAAGTGTTAATTTTTTCATCTGACACAGTTGGCTGCCCCAAATATACTGTAAAACATATTATTTAGAAAGACTAGAATAACTAGAAACAGAGAAGATAAAGGTTATGTCCTCTGGGGACCTGGAAAAAGGGGGGGGGGGCTACGTCTTTTCATAAGGCCTCTCTGCATTTTCTGCTTTGTTATTGTATTTGTTCCCTAGGGCTGCCATAACAAGTTAAACAACAGAAATATATTCTCTCACAGTTCTGGAGGCTAGACTCCGAAATCCAAGTCCTGGCAGGTTGGTTCCTTTTGGAGGTTCTTAGGGAGACGCTGTTCCATGCCTCTCTTCTAGCTCCTTGTAGTTTCCAGAAATCCTTGGTGTTCTTTAGCTTGTAGCCATGTCACTCCAATCTCTACATCTGTCTTCACACAGCATTCCCTGTATATATCTGCCCAGTTTCCCTCTTTATATAAAGACATCAACCACTTAAGATTTAGGGCCTACCCTAATTTAGTATGACTTCATCTTATCTAATTACAGCTGCAAATATCCTATTTCTGAAGTTGTGGGTGGACCTGAATTTTGGGGGAATACTATTCAATCAATCCACAGCAGTCATCATATGCTAGAATTAGTTGGATGAGATGATTTATACTTTGAGAATAATTATTCTGTATTTCTGTGTGGTTTCTAAGTTGGGACCCATTTTCCTATTTATCCTGAACAAATACTGCATATAAGGCTTGGCTAAGGAAGGTGGACCGAGGAAGCAGCCTATGAACATGCTTTTGGCCTTTCTGTTAAAGCCGTTGTACAAAACATTGTCCATAATGTAATTCAATAACCCTCACATAAAGATTTTTGTAATTCATTAATTTAGCATCAGAAAAAGTTTCACCTTATTTATAAGATGGAATGTTTCCTTCTATTCACTAATTAAGAAATATATGATTCATTTTATTACTCTTTCTGACTTTATTGGCAGAAAATTTTTGCTACACTTAGTAGCAAATTATAGAAGAAATAATTACATATTTATTGGAAAAAATATCTGCTTTCCTAAAGTCCATGTTTTTGATAATTTATCTTGTCTTTTATTTAATTAACTGACATTTAATCTAGCAAACCCAATTTGTTAAAGAATTAGGTAGGAAGTCAAGCAACAGATAGAGTAAGGGAAAGGTATCCCTATGAGGTGCTGGTTTAAGAAACATTTCAGAAACAGAATTGGTGGGACTTTGTGAACAGGGTAGAAGAGAAAGGCAGAAGGAAAGGATAAAAGCAGGTCTGAGGTTTAATGATGCAGGTGACTGAGAGGGTGGCATTGTGATGACAAACCCAAGAAACACAAATACTTGTAGCTGCAACTAAGAAAATGTTTATGGCAAGTGGTTAGGGTTAAGAGAATGATCACGAATCCTGACTGCATTTCTTACTGGCTAAAAGATTTTGAGCAAGTTACTTAGTTCCTCTGCATCTCACTTTCCCCATGTGTCAAGGGTGCAACACATACTTTCCCTGGTTGCCCAGGAGATTGAAGGAGGGCAAGGCTCAGATTCTGAGGTGAAGTTCAGAATAACATACAACGGACGAACATTAACGCTTGTTGTTCTCAGTCTTTCTGATCATAGCCAGTCTAGCTGGGGTGAGATGATATCTTAGTGCAGTTTTGATTCGCATTTCCCTGATAATTTGTGATGTTGAGCATTAAGACTTAAGTATAAGACCTGAAACTATAAAACTCCTAGAAGAAAACATAGGGGAAACATTTCAAGACGTAGCACTGGGCAAAGACATTATGAACAAGACCCCAAAAGCTCAAGCAATGACAACAAATATAAGCAAATGGAATTATATCAAACTAAACAGCTTCTGCACAGCAAAGGAAATAATCAACAGAATGAAAAGACAACCTACCGAATGGGCAAAAGTATTTGCAAACTATACATCTGACAAGGGATTAATATCCAAAATATACAAGGAACTCAAACAGCTTTACAGTTAAAAAAAAAAAAATCCAATTAAAAAGTCGGCAAAAGAGCTGAATTGACATTTATCAAAGGAAGACATAAAAATGGTCAACAGGTACATGACTATTATCAAAAAAACTGAGAATAACAAATGCTGACAAGGATGTGGAGAAAAGGGAACTCTTCAACAGTGTTGGTGGGACTCTAGTACAGCCATTGTAGAAAACTGTATGAGGGTTTCTCAAACAACTACAGATAGATCTTCCATACAATCCAGCAATCCCACTTCTGGGTATATACCCAAAGGAATGGAAATCATCATGTCGAAAACATACCTGCACTCCCATGTTCACCGCAGCTCTGTTTACAATAGACAAGATATAGAACCAACTATCCATTGTTGGATGACCAGATAAGGAAAATGTAGTATATATACACAATGGAATACCACTCAGCCATAAAAAAGAATGAAATTCTGCCATTTGCAGCAACATGGGTGAGCTTGGAGAAAATTATGTTAAGTGAAATGAGCCAGGTATAAAAAGAGAAATTCCACATGTCCTCACTGATAAGTGGGAGCTAAGAAAGAAAGAAAGACCACAATAAAACATCAAACTTTCAGAAGGATAGAACAGACCTACAGTTATTAGAAGTGGGAAAGAGGGAGGCAGAGGAAGGTTAGGGAGTAATTGGGTAAGGGACACAAAAATAATTACGATTTGTAATGATGAACATGCCAATGATATTGATTTGATCATCACATACTGTACACAAACACTGATAGTCAACTCTGTACCCCATAAATATGTATAATCAATCATGTTTCAATTCAAAAAATGAATTTAAAAAGTAAAAATTAATCCTTGTTGTTAGGATTGTACTTAGAATACAAATATTAGGACTACATTTATTTATACAGTTCTTAAATGTTAATTTGACACTTTTAAACTCTCCTCTAGAATCCTAAAAATATTTTACTCTGATTTGTATTATTTACATGGAATAATCATTTTTTCATTTGTTATGTCTTAATTGAAGTCATTAAAAATATGTTTTTAATATCATGTTTAAAGTTCACAAATTTATTTGCATTTTTTCTAACTTGAGTGCATTTAAAACAATAATCTTTTCAAATACATGTGCTCCAGCATACCCTTGCATCTGCAGTGCTATTATCACAAATAAGATGAACGATACTTTCATAATATTATCTAATAATTAATCCAAACCAATTGGAAATATTGCCAATTGACCCAACTCTTCTTTTAAAACTGGCTGTGAATTGTGTTGAAATATGAAAAAGATCCTTCAAATATTTAAATAATTAAATTATGGAAATGGGGTTTGGGAATTAAAATTACAGCTTTTTTTCTTAATCTTCTAGACAAGTTTTAGTCAATTATTCATTATCCATTTGTTTGTATGAAAGTTAACATTTAAGTAAGCAATTTTGCAACTGTGTTGAAAAGACTCTAATTGTTCAAATGAGAGGGTCTCAACCTTAAGTGTGCATCACAGAAGAGCTTGCGAAAAAACACAGTTTTGGGGGCCCCACTCCCAGCGCTTCTAGTTCTATGGGTTGGAGTAGAAACTGAGAATGTACATTTCTCACAGTTCCCAGGTTAATTCTGATACTAATATCTGTGGACTGCACTTGAAGAACTACTGCATCATATCATATTTCTCCAACTTCTGTGCACATATTTTAGTTATCTTAATTTGTGTATCTGATAACCTAAGCTGGCATATGTGTGATTTAAATTTTTTATTTAATTTAATAACTAATTTTTGAGAACTGTGTGCAAGCCGGATACTATGTTAGCACTAGAAGCCAAAGTTCTGGGTAATGAGATACTTTCCAACATCTCTCCAAAGCACTGGAAATACACCAAGCACAAAAAGTCTATATGAAAGCAGTCATTTATCTATAGGTAAATAAAATTCTGTGGGAGAAGGCCAAACCACACTCTCACTAAATCAATTTGGCTTTGGATGCTTCTGCACACACACACACGTACACAATCCATTGATTTAATTGATCTGAAGGGAACAATTTGGACCTTTTGAGAATTTCCTGCTTTTTGATGAAGTGATAAGAACTACAGTTGTATGAAAGTGAGTTTTGAAAAGGTCAGAATGAGCTTTATTCACCCTTAGACCCAGGGCACTTAATGGGCTTGCTCTGAAGAATGCCTTGGGGGCATTTATTTGACTTGGGCAATTTTCCCCCCTGAGCAGATGCAAATCAGTCTACCTCAGGAAAAAAAAAACAAAGAAAAGTGCTGGGACCCAGCAGTGCACGTGCCTGTGGAGACTCAGGAGGTATGGACCCCTGTTGTTTTCCTCCTCTGTGAAAACAGCTGTGTCCTTCCTCCAACACAACTAGCTGTGCTTCCTGACCCCATTCTCGCTTCTCATAACAATGATTAATACTTCACATAGCTGATCAGGCTTCATAATGCATGCCTGATACTGCCACCAACTCTGTAAATGACCTCATTCTAAACACGACATCCTTCTCAGCCCAGAGCCAGGTAGCTTTGCACATTGCAAAACGCAACATGGTAATTGGTTCTCTGTCTTGCTATCAAACTAGCCTCCGACCGCGCGTGCGCGCGCACACACACACACACACACACACACACACACACACACACACACACACACACACACACACACACACACACAGAGTCAATGAACTGAGAAAGGTAGGAAATAGAGATGAAAGACAAAAACAGCGTTTTATAAATGTCTGATTGACCATTACTAACACATTGCTTCAAAATTATATGCTCATGTATCTATTTCTGTTCAAACCAGAAGTTTGGGGGGTTGATTTGTTGTAGTAGTGGTTTTTGTTCATTTGTTTTTGTATTTTTGAATCAGGAAATATTCACTATTCAGTGTTATATGCAAAGCACATAAAGCATGAGGTGTCACATGAACGCCTCATAAATGTGTGGTGAATGAAGGAAGGGTGTGCTATGGAATGTTGCAGAGGGTGGTTGGCCAGAACTACAGAAGTCAAGTAGAAAATGAAGAAAGTAAAGTAGAAACTGGAACGAGGTCTCTTTAGGTCACACATGAGAAAGGCTGACAATGGAGCCTGAGAACCAGTGAGGCTTGGAAAAGGCAACCGGAGGGCCAGGAGCAGTCATAGGGGTCAAGGAAAATGTCAGCCATGGGGTCAAGATTCACCTGAAATTCAGATATCAGCTCACTGGAGTGTGACATGCAGTCAGGGAGTAATGGCACAAGTAGAGAAGCAGCAGCCAGAGACTACAGTCAAAGTCTCACTCCTCTTCAGATGAAAGCAAAGGCAACTTGTGCACATAGTAGCAAATACAGCAAAGGCTGTGCAAAATCAAGTCTCCTCACGAAGCTTAAGGGTTTGGTGAACAGGGAGAATTTCATGGGGCTTGCAAGGTAACATTAGACCCGGGTTTCCAGAGGAAGCTGAGGGTGCCTTAAGAAAAATCTAATCACAAATATAGTGCTAGAAAAAGATCGTGGAGGTATCTAGTTAAATGTATGGAGGATATAAAGCAAGGTTACATTGGAACATATATAGGGAAGAGTTAGAAAAACTAATAATGGAATATCTTTCATACCTCTTTATTGAGAAATGCTTTTAAACCTGGATTTGCTACTCAGCAAAGCTCTGAAATATGGATTACCTTCTATAAAAGTTACCTCTTGCTGCATAACAAATGACTCAACATCTTGGTGGCTTCAGCAGCAGCCTTTGTTCATTTGCACATGCCTAGGTGTTAGCAGGAAGTTCTGATCTGGGCTGAGCTTGCCTGATGAGTGTGCTCGGGCGTCTGTGGTAGCTGGCTTGCTGGCTGGAAGCTAGCAGATCTAGGATGGCCTCAGTGGGATGAATGAGCTCTCCTTCATGTTGCTTTCACATCCATCTGTTGTGGACTGCTCTCGTGGTGATCACAGAAAAGCGTAAGAGAGTGCAAAAATTCACTAACATTTTTCAAGCCTCTGCTTGTGTATTAGTCTGTTTCTGTTGCTTATAACAGAACATCTGAAACTGGGTGATTTCTAAAGAAAATAAATTTATTTCTTACAGTTTCAGAGGCTGGGAAGTCCAAAGTCCGGGGAATACATCTGGTATGGGTGTCTTGGTGGTGGCTCTCTACAGCAATGCAGGGTGTCACATGGCAAGAATGAACTGAGCAAGAGAGCTAACCTTCTCACTCACTCTCCTTTTAAAGCCATCAGAACCACACCTATTATTCTATGAATGGATCACCCAAGGGCATGGTACTCACAATCTAATTATCTCTTAAAGGCCTCACTTTTCAAATACCATAGTAGGATTTTCCACCCTCTTAAAACTATTACAATGAGGATTAAGTTTTTTTCCAATACATGAACTTCTGGCGGACACACTTAACACATAGCAGCTTGCATCCAATTTGCTACCGTACCAGTGGCTAAAGCAAGTCATATGAGGCCAGAATAAGTGTAGGAAGGCACAAAGGAAGGGTTTGGATACAAAGAAATATGATTAATTGGGAATCTGAGGCAATCAATCTACCACACCTGATTTTTGATTAATTGTACAAACTTTGGAAATTCTGAAAGGTATATAATTCACCATATTTCATGATCTAGAAAAAAAGAATACCCTAGTGTATTTCTTCCCTGTCTTTTTTTACACATGTATTTCCATTTTCCAGTTATTACACTGCATACATTTTCATAAGTTTGTATTGTTCTTAAGCACCATACCTTTTTGAAGCCCAGATAACATTGTGAATTGCTGTATGCTTGTCATTCTATATCAGAAACAGAGAGACTCTCTAAAAGAATAATGAGTTTACATGGGAATAGAATACAGGTGCCATAGTAAACTATGTGCAGATTTAGGGAGGTAAAGGAAGACAAAGGTTTTTAAAAAAATAAAAAGTGATGGAGGACTGCATAATTGTGTTGGGATAATTATCCTTGGCTGCAAGGATCAATAATAAGGATCACAGCAGTCTGAGGTTAGATAGGCATTTGCTGGGCAGTTGTCCTCGCAGAAGTTGGTTGCATGTAAGGTTGTGATGGTCTTTGTGCAAGGTTGTGGTTTTGCAAAATCCTTTGTGATAGTTCTTATTACCAGGCATATGCACATGAGAAGACCCCCTTCATGGTTTTCTCCGGCTCTATTTGTCAGGATTTTTAACACATTACTCCATTTTGATTCTGACAGTTTTCAGATGCTATATTAATTTTTAAAATTTCAAATTATGGAAATTTCATTATACACAAGATTGCTTTCTTTGGAGAGTTGATTTAACTGGAAATCTGTGTGTCAATCATTCTTAAGTTTCTCAATGCCTATTTGCAAAGTGCTTTCCAAAATATTTGTTCTACTTTCCATCATCAATTACAAATGCACTGTGCTCTCTCCAACCAAGTATATTACCTTGTTTTATTAATTATTCTAATATGAAAAGTAACTGCAATTACCTCAGAGGGCCATAGTTAGTCAGAGCTAAGTTAATCATATGAAGTCACAGTACACTGTTAGGCATTAACTGAGCTCTAAATAAATATTCATGAAATTATTAACATTACTATGTTACTTTGAATACTTTTGATTATTCATGATTGAGTTTAAGCGTTAATTGTTAAATCTTCTTCTGTGAATCATTTCTTCATTCTCTTTTCCTCTACTTTTTCTCCTCCTATCTTGTTATTCTTATTCATCTATGTTTTCTCTCCTACCAGGTACTGTTTTCACATTCTATTTTATGTGTATTAAAAAATACTGAGTTTAAAGTTCCCTCATATAATACTTTAGAGAATTGCACTCTATGAAGTAAACTAAATTACTAGTTTTCATTTCCTCAAGTTTCCACAATAATGCTCAGTAAAGCAGCCTAAGAGAAAAGCCAGGACGCTAAGACAAAGACAAGTCTGGAAATACCTTCGATAGTTTTGAGCGTCCATTTTCTTATGCTTGTATTTTCCCTCAGTAACTGAAATTTCTCCATTTCCGTCCATTTTGAAGGATGAAGTTTTCCCAGGCCAACCTGATAATGACATCACCTAGGACATACTATCAGCTTCCTTCTTTCTGCATGGCTGTCCTGGCTCTGTAGAGGGGTTGGGTGGTTTTTCTCAGATTGAAAAGCAGCTGTATGTGTTTGCTTCATCAGGGGTGGCACAAAAGACCAAAATCACACTATGTGTGGAAGATAAATGTCTTCTTCCCTCACTTTGTTTTACTGAAAACAATTAAGTTGATTTAAAAATAAATCCATGCTGCCTCTGTGTGCTCTCTGCACTCCAACATTCATAATTACTCCCTGAGTGAAATGGCCTAGATGTTCATTTCAGATAGTTAAAATGGCAAGTCATATATTTTTAAACCATTGAGTCATTTTTAATTAATGTCTATTTGTTTTAATTTTGAAGCTCTGCTGAAATAATCAATAATGGAAGTTGAAATCACAGTCCATAGGGATAAAGTTATTTGATTTCTTATTGGCTGTAAATTATTTGTGGAATCTTTATAATTTTTGGTAAAAATATTCTGTTAAATTACCCTCTAGTTTCTTCCCATAGGTGACCAAAGTTATAGTTCCACTTTAGTTTTCTATGAAAATAAAAGGGGTAATTTGAAAAATCAAATAAAAGGGAAATGTAGCTGTGTCACCAAAGAGTACTTAAGTTCCACTTGAGATCAGCAGCCATCAATTAAAATGATACCAGCTGGGATGGCCCAGATCTTTCCTCCCACCATCATGAGCTGCTCAGTTACAGACACAGAGCAGGTGGAGCTTTTGATTTAGCCAAGAAGGGGTATTGCCAGTGACTATCATAATGTCAGAAAAGGGCTAGGGAGTTGAGAGAGTAAACAAGAACATACGTATAACAACGGGCTATGGAAACTAAACTACACAGGAAGTAAAGTGAGAACAGACAGAGAGTATGGACGGTCAAAGGATGCTGAGGTCCCCGCATAGATGACACCTGAGTGCGGGAAGCACTGACAGAGTAGAAGTACCAGTAGGAGTTAGAGAGATTATATAGATAACATAGTCAGGGGTAATAACAAAATCTGGGGCCTAATTTTTGATAGTGTAGCTGAGGTAAGATGAAACAAGATCCCTGTAAGATAGGAAGACAGGATATTGGATGGAGCATCTACATACATGGTAAAATCACCATGAAAAACTGTCACATTTAGTACTGGAGAAAAAGTCATTAAGCCAAATGCAAAAATGCTCAATAACTTAAGGAAGTCAGAAAAATGTAATAAACACAGGATGTTTAAATCAGAAGGCCCGTATATTAAAGGAAGAAGCAGGGTGGAGATTTGAATGGTCCCATCGAAGAAAAAACATGATTTAACAAACTCAAAAGGAAACTCCTTTTCCAAATTTTTGAGGGTCCTTGAACACATGTATAATCCTGCAAAAGTAAAAGTAAGTGTAGTAAATAAAAGAAATGGAAGATATCCTTTCTGAGAAAAAAAAAAATCCCATTGACTTTTCTCAAGAAAACTAGAAAACAAAGTTAGAAGTTGAATTGAAATTTTTTAAATGGTTCCCAGTATATGTTTGCTGAATACAACGAGGAAAGAAATGAGGAAGAAAAAGGCTAGACAGAACAATGCTTTCTGCGACATAGGTTCTATGAACAAAGATGGTATTCCGGCTAGCCTTGCTGTTGTGTTCATCTAGCTAGACAACCAGACAACCGTACCAATGCAGAATCACAGCTGTACCTATCATTCACTTTGCTAACCATACATGCACTGTGCTTCCTCTATAGAGAAAGTCCTGACACTGTAGCACCGGTGAAACTCACATGGCAAATCACCCCAGATATGAAGAACACAGGCCTACATTCCATATAGACTCACTCAACAACCTGTTAGTAGCAAAGCAATCTTACTCGGCAAATACTACATGTGTAGATTTTATCACTTTCCTGGAAAAATTGTGCAAAACCACACTGTCTCATGAGAAAATAGATACCTGAGAATTTTTTTTAAAAAGCCTCAACTTTTAAATCAAGTGGCTTTGCCTAAGGGATTTCATGTTTCCCGGCACTGCCACTTGAATTTCCAATACCATCTGTCTTCATGCTCTTCTCCCATAAGGAGAAGCAGGATCTTAAGCATGTTGAGAAGGTGTGTCCTATACTTGCTTGGGTCAGGAAAGATGCTAAAACAAGAAGCATAAAGTAGGAAAAGAAGAAATTCTATAGGCATGAGCATATCAGCTGGAAATAATGATAAATTATGTTAAGAAATGATATTATTATTCCCTTAGTGTGGCTTAAAAGAAGCTGTTGACTGGGAAAGAAAAATATGATTTGAGGGAAACAGCCCAGGTCTATATTTGTATATTTTTTAAGTTTAAATACATAGACAATTTTACTGATGAATTATTTTCACAGACAGTTATAAGGAATGTTATGGCTAAGTCCTCATAAACCCATGTCCACCACTCTCAGAACTGGTTCCTTGAGATTTTATCATAATTTATGTGCTTTAAAGTAGATCTAGTATCATACTCTGGTTATAATCCTCTCCTGCTATATTTCCCTTAAGTCTTAGTCCTCCCATTTTGGTAAAGGACATCCTCATGTAACAAAGCATGAAATGCTAGAGAACCCCAATCCCTAAAACTGAACCAAACGTGTTTTTTGACCTCAAAATCTGCAGAGATTCTAATCAGACCTGAAGCCTCTGACTTTCTGAAGGAGCTCTGCTACCGTAAAACATGGCGAACCCTTGTCATAGAGGTCACCATTCTGAAATCGAGAACAATGAAAAGCCTCAAAAGAGAGCTTCATCTAATATGGTGAATACTTTACGTAAAACACGGTGCAGAAAATGACAAATAGGAATGCTAAAAATACCACACAGTTAAGTGTCACTGGAAGACTGAGAGAATAGGTATTCTTTGACAAAAATTATAAGCAAAGGAGTGCTGTGATTCCAAACAAAACTAAATAGAAAAGAACAATATGTCAGAATGACCCTTGTACCAAGATAAACATATACTTACATTACTATCATGTGACAGTTAAAAGAAAAACTAAAACATGGTCAACAGGTGGTTGAGATAGGAAATGGAGAATGTAGTACGTTTATCAAGAAAAATATTACTGTATCAATGGTTTCTTTTTCTTTCTGAGCAAAATAGTATTGTCAATCAAAACTTTCTGTGGCAGTCCATTGAAATGGGTATAAATACCCAAATTGTGTGGGTAGTGGTGGGTATATGAAGAGGTGAGGAACTAAATTCCTGAATACTGGACCTTTCCCTTATCCCTCTAAGATTGCCCCCCAAACAATCTCAGTTTTAAAACATTGTTTTATGATAAGTATAATATATGGAGTAATTAACATTGGCTATTCACCACCAACAAACCTAAGAAAAATTCGAGGTAGGAACCATATCCTTGATTCTTCCATAACATATTTCTATATTCTTCTCTCTTATTTTCCTACCACTCATGTCTGCAATGATGCTAACAGGATTCCTATGTTCACCAATATATCACCTACATACCTGCTCACTCATTGAGCCAGATATTATGATGGAGGTCTTTAATAATATCTTTCATTCAATTAATGCTTACTTGATAGCTGCTTGTTGCAAGGTAACACCCTGAACATTATAAAAGGAAAATATAAATACCAGACACCACATAATTCACTCTATTTAACCTGAGGCCAGCTCTATGACTTTTTACTGCCCTCTATCACCTTTATTGAAGGGAAAGATAGTCTCTAATAATGATAATAACACCTATTATTTAGTGAGAATCTACTATGATCTGTCATACACTGTTGGTAAAAGTGTAAATTGGTAGAATTACTTTGGAAAACTGTCAGACAGTATCTGCTAAAGCTGAATATATTCATAGCTTCTGACCCGGAAATTCTACTCTTAGGGGTATATGCATGCGCATGTACATGTGTGTGTGTGTATCTTCAAAAGAACTAATCCTAACAGCAAATATAAATAAACCAAATGCTTATAAACAATAGAATTGGTAAATAAATTGTCTCATATTAATTCGATGGAATGCTATCTAGCAATGAAAATAAACAAACTACAACTAATTGCTGCTTGCAATAACAAGGATTAATCAGTCAGACAAACATAATGTTGAATAAAGGAAGTCAGATGCCCCCCTCCCCAAAATAAGGCAAAACTGATCCAGAGCATTAGAAGTCAGGATACAGGTTACCCAGTCTGTACCCTAAAAGGAGTCATAGGATGTTTCAAATGTTTTGGTAATGGCCATTTTTTCATCTGAAAGTTGATCACTCTAGATTTGTTTGTCAAAATTCACTAATCTACACATTTAAAATTTTCACACTTTTGTGTATGGATCTTTTACTTCTGTAACATTTTCCCCCCAAAAAGAAGAAAAATAATTTATCACATTAGCAAAATAATGGAGAAAATAATAAAATCATCACCATTGATGCAGAAAAGGCAATTTATAACATTCAGTCTTTGTTAATGAAAACTTTCTTAGCAAACTTGGAATAAAAGGGAACTTCATTAATCTGATAGAGAATATGTATAAAAGTCTTTCAGCAAATGTCACATTTCCTTGTGAAATACCGAAAGCTTTCCCGTGAGATCAGGAATAAGAAAAAGATACCTGATATCACCAATTCTCCGTGACATTTTACTCAAAGTCCTAAGTAGTGCAATAAGGTAAACTTAGAAAATGAAGAAATAAGACTGCCATTATTCATAGACAACTCAATAGTGTGCAAAGAATATCCTAAAGAATAAATATATAAGCTATTATAACTAATCTTTGAATTTAGCAAACTTATTGGACAGATGATGAATATAACATCATCAGCTTGTTTTTAGATATACACAATAGAAAATAAAATATAGAAATTCTTACAATCAAAATACATAAAAATTTAGGCATTAGTCTATTTTAAAGTCATGCAGGAACTTAACATAGAATGAAGACCACTTAAGAAACACTCAACTCAAAGTAAGCAGCAAACTTTATAAGTCCCAGCACTTATTTTAATAGTGCTAATCAATGTATTTTTTCCTAAATTTTTCACTATTTTTCCTAATTTTTTTAGAGGTAGAAATGATTCATTGCCCTATAGTTACACTTTAGAGTTAATAAAATATAGTCTATTTTTTTTCTTTCTTTTTGTCACTAAATGGCTTTTTAGCTTCTTATAAAACATTAAACTTTTCATTTTAGAAAGAAAAAAGAAAAAAGAATGCCATAATTGAGAATATTCAAAACAATTGCTTTCAGATCCTAAAATAAATTTTAAAATTTCAAAAGGTCTTGTGTCTGAGAGTCATCATTGCAGCATTTGAAGGGACTGGGACTCATCTGGCCCACCATCTGGCTGGTTAGGAATATCCAGTCTGTTTATAGTCATCTTGATCACTGACGTTCTCTTCAAACTGAGTCATCTTTTAATCATGCATTTATTCAACACATATTTGATGTGTGCTTGCTCTATGACAGGCCCTGTGTTAAGAGCTAAAGATACAATTATGAGCCTGGTCGTTGCTAGAATCCCTCCCCTCTATTCCTCCCTTTTCACTTATTTTTGTCTCCTCTCACACATATTTTAATTTTTTATAAAGATTCTTTGTTCTCTCATAGCAGTGTTGTGTAGCTACTGATAACCCCTCCACCCCAAATGTCTATGTGTTGCTTCCAGATCAACTCAGATTTTGTTTCCACTAAAGATCTAAATTACCAAAGATATAAAGAGACTTATTCCAAAAAATTGAAATTATGATAAACAAGTGCTGTTTCATTTTACAGGATCATTTGGTGGCTAAACACCTACCTTAATGATAGGCATTATGATTGGTTACTGCTGTGGATTGATTGAATTGTGGCCCCCAAAGTCCATGTATTAGAAGCTTAATCCCCACTGTACCTGTTGAGGGCAAGACATCCTATTACGGTAATTGAAAGGTGGGGACTTGAAGAGGGGATTAGATTGTGAGGACTGTACTCTGTGAACGGATTAATAATAATGGTGGTTATGGGCATTGTTCTGATGGCTTTAAAGGAGAGCACATGAGAGTGTCTTTCTCTTTCTCTTCTGCCATTCTCACCACGTGAGACCCTGTACCACCAAAGTTACCACCAAAGAAGGCCCTCACCATAAGTGTTCCCTGGAGTTTGGACTTCCCACCCTCCAAAACTGTAAGCAATAAATTTTGTTTTCTTATAAATTATGCATTTCCAAGTATTTTGTCATAAGCAACAGAAACAGACTAATACACTATGTCTTAGAAGTTTTCTAAGATGGATTTTTTTCTTGCACTGAACATTAGTTAATATCACAGGATAATTTCATCTGACCTGCAATTTTTATTTTAAAGCAATGAATTTGAAGGCTCTATAAAGCAATAGATGGGGCCTATCATGTACTAAATTTCAGGTGTTGGTATTAAACAGTTACATTTTTTAAGAAATTTGTCTTGCCATATGAAATACCACACCATATACTGAAGACGTGCAATTACACGTGGTTCAAAATACATATCAGCTTCCTTTAAATTCCCTTTTGAGATTAACATATAAAAATTTATAAATTTTTTTAAAAGAAGAAAGTAGTTGTTACCTTCCTTGAAAGTAGTTACCATCTTCTATTTTCCTTGCTTTTATAACACAAACTTTTCCCCCAGGTTTTTGTTTATTTACATGTTTGTTTCTATCCAAACCAAGTTCTGCTTATGGCCATTCTGATGTTTTGTAGGGTTGCTGTGACCACAGAACTTATGGATTTTTTTTTCTTCCAAACATCTGTCCATATTTTTGCTGCTCTTTCTTTACTATTTTTAGTATAGGCTAAAATTTTCTATTGATTCAAAAGTAAAAATGCAGAATTTGATTTAATTCCTCATTTCTGGGACTTAGACTGTGATCAACTCTGGATAATCTTAAAGTGGTATAATATTATGAGTTAGAATTATTGAAATAGGAAATCTAGAATGTCATATATTTTAGGATCTCTGCAGAGGATGGATAGCAATATTTCACTGTCCCTAAATAAGCTTTTGAATATTAGCTTAAGATCACCAAACATTTTGAAAAGCTGAGAAACTTTCTGATATTTATTTCTTTACATTATTCCTAATAAAAATAATTTCTCATCTGCTTCAATGGTCTCTAACAATGGTTAAACCAGCCTTACAGATTTGAAAATATGCTTAATTAAAAAAAAAAACTAAAAACAAAAAACAATTAATGTTTTAAAATTACAAACCTATTCAAAAGTAGAAGGGATTAAGCCAGTGAGGAGAAACATAACAAAATCAAGTAAATAGGTGTACAATTATTTACACAACTTATGACTAAGTGGGCCATGAATACTATACTCAGCAAGGTTATCCTTTAGAAATGAGGCAGAAATAATATACTTCCCAGGCAAAAAAAAAAAACGGTGGGAGTTCACCACCATAGGACTAGCCCTACAAGAAATCCTCAAGGGAATATTGCATCTGGAATCTGAAGAAACAATAATCACTACCATGAATACACAAGAAAGAATAAAAATCCACTGGTAGAACAAGAATGCAAATGAGACATCCTCTTGGACTGGAAGAAATAACATTATGAAAATGTCCATACTACCCAAAGTGATCTACAGATTCAGTGCAATCCCCAACAAAATACCAGTGACACTCTTCACAGAAATAGAAAAAACAATCCTAAAATTCATATGGAACAGCAAAAGAACCAGAATAGCTAGAGCAATCCTGAGCATAAAAAATAAAGCTGGAGGCATAACACTACCTGACTTCAAACTATACTACAAAGCTACAGTAACCAAAACAGCATGGTACTTGCACAAAAACAGACACTTGGACCAATGGAACAGAATAAAGAACCCCAAAATCAACCCACATACTTACAGTCAACTGATCTTTGACAAAGGCAACAAGTACATTATTTACTGTTGGGAAAAGACTACCTCTTCAGTAAATGCTACTGGGAAAACTGGGCATCTATATGTAGAAAAATGAAACAAGACTCTCACCATATACCAAGATCAACTCAAAATGGATTAAAGACTTAAATATAAGACTCAAAATTATAAAATTACTAAAAGAAAACATAGGGGAAACCCTTCAGGCAAAGATTTTATGAATTTAACCTCTAAACCACAGGCAACAAAAGGAAAAATAAACAAATGGGATTATATCAAACTAAAAAGCTTCTGCACAGCCAAAGAAACAATTAACAGAGTGAAGAGAAATCTACAGAGTGCAAGAAAATATTTGCAAACTATGCATCCAACAAAGAATTAATATCCCAAATATACAAGGAACTCAAACAACTTAATAGTAAAAAAATAAATAACTGATTAAAAAATAGGCAAACAAGCTGAATAGGCATTTCTCAAGCAAAGGTATACAAATGGCCAACAAATGCATTAAACAATGCTCAGCATCACTCAGCATCAGTGAAATGCAAATCAAAATCACATTGAGACATCATTTAAACCCAGTTAGACTGGCTATTATCAAAAAGACAGAATAGCAATTGCTGGTGAGGATGCAGAGAAAAGGGAACTCTCCTGCACTGTTGGGGGAATGTAAATTGGTGCAGCCATTATAGAAAACAATATGGTGTTTCCTAAAACTATAGATAGAACTACCATATAACCCAGCAATTCCACTCCTGTGTATATACCCAAAGGAATGGAAATCATCATGTCAAAGGAATGCCTGTACTCCCATGTTTATCACAGCTCTATTTATAATGGCCAAGAGTTGGAACCAACCTAAATGTCCATTGTCAGACGACTGGAAAATGTGGTATATTTACACAATGGAATGCTACTCAGCGATAAAAAAGAATGAAATACTACCATTCACAGCAACATGGATGAACTTACAGAAAATTATGTTAAATGAAACAAGCCAGGCACAGAAAGAGAAATACCACATGTCCTCACTTACATATGGGAGCTAAAAAGGAAGGAAGGAAGGAAGGAAGGTAGGAAAGAAAAAGAGAGAAAGAAAGAATGAAAGAGAAAGAAAGAAAGAAAGAAAGAAAGAAAAAGAAAGAATGAAAGAAAGAAAGAAAGAAACAAACAAACAAACAACAATCACAATAATACATTGAGTTTCCAAAGGAGAGAATAGAATTGAGGTTACCAGAGGTGGGAAAGGCAGAGGGGTTGGGGGGTTACAGGAGGAACTGTTAAAGAGACACACAAAAAAATTGCATTGTATAATGTTGAATATACCAATTATCTTGACCTGAGCATCGCATATTGCACACAGGTATGGATATTCATGTCTGTACCCCACAGATATGTACAATCAACTATGTTACAATAATAAAAATACCATAGTAATAGCAAATTAGGCTCAATGAGTATTTGAATAATATTCTATGCTTGTCAAATAATATTTATAATTAGTATTTCATTCAAAGCTCAAAGCCACACTTTTTTTATAAATAAATTAATACTGTTTATATTTTATAGACAAAGAAATCAAGGCATAGAATTTTGCATGTTTGGCTTATTAAGATAGTATTTCCAGTTAGGCAATGAGCCAGAATTAGATCTAAGAACCTTGCTGTGCCTTGCTTGGTTCCTTTCTCATGATAATTAATTCAGAGTCCATTTGTAGTGGGTTCAGTAGGGTCTCCCCAAAATTCACATCTACTCAGAACATTAGAACATGACATGGAAATAGGGTCTTTGCAGATTTAATTAGTCAAGGATTGTGATATGATTAACCTGGATTAGGATGAGCTCTAAATCCAATGAGAATGTCCTTGTAAGAGGCAGAAAAGGACACATAGAAGCACAGAGAAGACAATGTGAGGATGGAGGCAGAGACTGGAGTGACATGTCTATAAGTCAAGGAGCACCAGGGATTGCATACAACCACCAGAAGCTAAGAGAAAGTCATGGGACAGTTTGTTCCTGAGAGCACCCAGTAAGCACCAACCCTGCTGACACCTCGATTTCTGACTTCTAGTCTCCAGAACTGTGAGAAAATGCATTTCTGTTGTTTTAAGCCACCCAGCTTGTGTTACTTTGTTATGGCAGCCTCAGGAAAAAACTTCTATAAAGAGATTTTTATTTACTAATAGAAAAACATTTTCTTCATGAAGCCAAATGTTGCTTGATTCCAGAAGGAGGGTTAGTGAGAAATTGGTAAAAGGTCACAAGAAATGATTACATTGTGTAGTGTTGAATGTACTAATTATCCTAATGTGAGCATCCCATATGCATACAGGCATTGATATTCTACACTGTACCCCACAGATATGTACAATCAGTTATGTTTCTAAAAAAAATATGTAAATTTTGCTATGGCGAATCTGGAAGTTGGGAGAAATCATAATCATGTATAGTGTTTAGATTAAATCACTACTTTTGATTTTCAGATGCAGGTGTATTAGTTAATGTTATGTTTGCTTTTATTTGAAGTATAGGGGTTCCTTCTAAATTTCTCTCCAGACCTCAATTTATTTTCTTATAGTTTTATCCGAATGTCCTTCCTTTGTCAAAGCAATTGAATTATGAAATCATTGAGTGCAAAAATCATGTCTGTATGAATTTAGTTGACTATCTATTGGATTAAACAATTGAGACATTCATTGCCTTTACATCAAAACAAACCCCTGAAGTGATTTATATTGTTCTACTTATCTCTAACTTTTTGAATCCTATATAACAAAACCAGGAGCAGAAACTTATAGCTAAGAAAGAGAAAAAAATAACAATACCTTATTTGAAGTTTTTATATATTGTGAGAGTAATGCAACTTGCTGTCAGTCTACATTACCTCATGCATCACTTTTTTTTTCAGACTGAGTTTGTCCTTTAGCTTGTCAATCATACGGCTATTATACTATTCAGGATGGAACTTATCCCTGACCATCTGCTAATCATTCTATCTAGCCTCTCCAATCTCACCCACCCCTTCCTTTTTATTTAAAATTATATCAAGATTACTTTTTTCTGAAACTCATTTTTAGCAAAAATCTAGGACATATCTCTCCAGAGAAATAATAATTAAGAGTATAGTCCAGCTTCAATATTTAGAATCAGTTTATTTGTATAGCACTTAAATGCAATACCCTTTTTTTCTTGACTATTGTGCTTAGGGTGAAGAGACTGAATGAATATACAAATGGTCAATGGCAAGATCATATATGTAGACAGAACTCTGATCCACTATCTGCAGCAACTACAACCTGCACAACTGCCAACTCTAAGCCAAAATCTGCAGCGACCAGCAACCCACATTTTGAAGCAAACTGTTCAGGAAGACAAACAAAAGTCCCTTTAGCAATTGCCCCCAAAAGGTCAGGCCTTGATTAATAACAGTTTCCCTAATTTTTGATCCTGTTTCTGACTTAGTACCAATGGGAGAAAACCTAACCCAATGCAATGAGAGAATGCACCCCTAATCAATCACATAGGATGTCTGACTTGTGGTTACCTCCACCTTCCCCATGGCAGTAGCCTCCAGTTAGAATTTGCCTGACACTTCCTCTTTTTTCTGTTATAAAGCTTTCCCTCTCCTCGGCCTGCTTTTGAATCTCTGTCAAATGCAAATGGTGGCTAACTCCCTTACTATAGCAAGCTCTAAATAACTAGCCTTTGCTTGTCCTCATTTGAGTAGTCTTTCTTTATTTCCACATGGTAGTGAGAAACAATTTTTGCTTGCTTGGCACTGGAAAAGGAGATTGCAGTGTGCCTGTGTCAGAAGCAGAAACACAGATTCTGCTATTGCTCTTTTCAGTGGCTGATTCTTCTCAGTAACTTGGGTTTTACAATATTTTGTCCTGTTTTTCAGCATACAATCCCTGTATTCCTAATCCAACTTTATAAATATTTGTACATGGGCAACTGGATCCCTCCAACTTGCTATTGGAAACAAGTATTTTATTTCATTAGGCTCTCTCTTATACTATTTGCTTGTATTTTTATTTCTACTCTGTTATGTGGATTTCTACTTATCATCAGTGCCAACGTGCTATTAATTGAGATGTAATTGATAAGGAATGACTCCTTATTTTCGGTTTGTGCCATGATCACATGGAAGACTCAGGAATTATTTCCCAATGATCTGCTGTTGCCTTTGCCCAGATGGCTTACAATACACAGACTGGGGCTTAATAATTAAAAGAAAAAAAAAAACTTAAGTGGTAATGTTTTTAAGGGGAGATGCAATTTCAGGAAAAAGGGAGTGAGGGCAAAGAGAGGAGAGAGGCAAGGAATGCTGAAAAGCAAAGTATGTGTTACTCACGTGGCCACTTCTTCACAAAGAGAAGCATCTCATCACTTAGCCACACATGCCATCTCTGGGCTGTCTGTACAGCAACTCCCTGCCACACACCAATGCATCAGAGGACAAAGACAGAGTAACGTATCTGCCAGCTCCTTCTCATCTCCTATCTCTCACTGGCCAAAGTTTACCCCTCTGCATTTCTAGTTTGTGTCACCTGAGCCCTTTAGGCATACACTGGTGAAGCATAGGACACACCCTGTAGTGGTGTACTTCATTCTCACCTACAAGTGGTGGGAGAAGTCACAGCCTCAGTGGGTCTATCAGGTTGGGGTTTCCAGTGAGAACTTCTGTGTCTCTCATCCCGTAGTTACAAAGGAGTTCTTTCCAGATGTCAGCACTGCCCCTGGGAGAGTGCAAGATAACCCACGCTGCTATGAGATCATGTTGCAGTGGCCATCGTTTGAAGGTCATAGTAAAAGTTGAGACACTCTGGGAATCAGTAGCCAAAGCCCAATATGTAGTGAGGCCAAGAGAAATGTGACCCACACAAGTTTAACGTGAGAAGACAGTGACAAACGAGAGTTAACACAATAAAGCATACTGAAAAAAATAAATGAATTCTGCAAAAAGTGGAAATAGAAAGATGTATATCCCAGAATTTATGTTACTGTCATAAACAGCCACCTGCCCTCCCAGAGTGAACAAAATAAAATCATAATATTTAATAATGGTAACCTCCAAACCATTTGTCTTCATCTGGTGTGAGTATAGAGAAGCAACAGGAAAGTTAAATTAATCTAACCCCTGAGATTAAGGATTCGAGTTAGGCTGACCAGGACTAAGACAAAATATAAAGAAAACATAAGACATATTTTTATGCCTGAAAGCAGTTATTTGGAGGGGAAAGATCAATACTGCCTTTGATGTGTAAACATATTCCTACACATATGACAAGGCAAAAGCATCCATTCAAGGAAAGCCATCCTGAATGAGATGCCACAATGTTTCCAGCTGTTACTATTTTCACTGGGGAATAAAATGCTAGTTTTAACAAGAAATACTAATTGCATCAGAAAACACTAATACCTTTATTTTAATTAATATGTATTCGTGTTATAAGAACCTAGAAAATTTTGATTCAAAGTCATTATAAAGCATGTCTATGTGTCAATCTCTGGGCTATGAATAAACCAGATCCTTAGGGCACATGTGGTCTTGCAAGACTGTAAAGTGATCATCAAAAGTGATCCTGCACCACATTAATAGGAGAAAACTAAAGCTAATAACACATGTGGGATATACAAACATTTGGATATTAGATTACTTTTACCTCTGTATTTCTATAATCCCCATAGCATCTCACACAGCAATGAATTCATTGCTTGTGTTCAGTAAAGTTCTAGACATGAGAGGTACTACGTCTAGTTCTGTCCTCTTCCCTGACTCCCCAGGTAGATTCCCTTCTCTTACTCCCAAGGGGTTGCCTTCTCCAAACAACATCATTTATTTAATAGTAAAACATGTCCACAGACAGGACACTTGTCAAGAGCAGTCTTGTATGCCTGCTAAATCCCCAAACTAGATGCCTGTACTGATGAATGAATGAATGATCCATTGATCAACTGATTCACTGACTTGATAAGCAACATGATGTAATGCAAATCACAATGGATTTGGAGTTAAAAAATGTGGTTTAAAAAGCTATGAGACTTTCAGTCTTGTGATGCTGAGAAAGGAATTTTACCTCCCTAGGCATTAGTTTTCTCACTGAAACAAGGGAATTCTTATGTCTCCTGTATTAATTAAGATATGGGACCAACTGCTGCAACAAGAAAATCCAAATAAGAGTAGCTTAAACAAGGTAGGGATTTATTTCCCTTATGCCTAATAATATGAGCATTAGAAGTCCAAGACTGATATGGTAGCTCTGGTGTTGGGAACTTGGTGTCCTCCTTTCTTGTCATTCTACCATCCCCAATGATGTAGCCGTGTACAATTACCTCTCTCTTTCAAGGGCATGACCAGTATTGTGCCGGAGCTCACTAGCACCAGCTCATGATAGCCAATTAAATTTTCAGAAATTATATGAGTTGATTGTTAAACAAAGCCTTCATTAAAAATTAAGTTACATAAATTTACAATTAAACAAATTATATTAAAAACAAGGGCAACATAATCAAAAGCCAACTCTTCCTAATTCTGTAAGTATATTTTGTTGTTTGCTTGTATGATTACTTACTTCCATTGTGAATGCATGGAAACACTATGTAACAGTAAGCTACTGCACTGTCTCTTTGCAACAGTGAAGACATTTTGTAGTTTGAAATCAGTCATGGTGCATGTTTTGCACCACAGAAATCACCAAACACTGCAACAAAGAGCTTAATTTATTGTTCTGTTGATTGTCCAGACCAGGAGCTGGCAAATCAGCCTGTAACCTGTTTTGGTTCAGTCCTTGAACTAAGAATGATTTATTTATTTTTAACATTTTAAAGTATTGCTGAAAGGGGGAAAGAAAAAGAAAGGAAGGAAATGCAACAGAGAAAGACCATATGTGACTGCAAAGCCTGAAATATTTACTAGCAGGCTTTTTACAAGAAATGCTTTCTGAACCTGATGAAGAAAATGTTCATCATGCAAATTAAGCTGAAAAGCTTCCTTGCTGGATATCAGCCAGGTCCTACCCTCAGCTTCTAGAAGCTGCCAAATTTCTTGTCCTGTGGCTCCTTCTAGCTTCAACGCCAGAAAGGGAGACTCTCCCTTAGGTTAAATCCCTCCCGTGCTTTGAATCTCTCTCGCCAGGAAGAGACCAGTCTCTTTTAAAGGTTAACCTGAATAGGTCAGGCCCACTGAGGACAATCTCTCTCTTCTAGTCAACTGTGCCACATAGCACAACCTAATCATGAAGTGATATTCCATCCTATTTATGGGTCCTTCTCACAATCAAGGGCATGGATTACAAAAGGGCTTGGATCACTGGGAGTCATCTGAGAATTCTTCCTACTTCGAGGGGAATCTCACAGTCTCTGCTACATCCACCTCTTCTACAGAGTTATTTTGAGAATTTAATGAGCTGATGGATATATAAAAGCACAATTACAATAGATACTATAAATCTAAAGCATTGTTTTTATTGAACTCTACTGTTCCTCAAATTCACATATCTGAATTTTTGACAACAGAGTTCTTTTCCAGTTCCTAGTGTGGAATCCAGAATGGAGGTACAGCTTTGACGCTGGTTTGGTTTTGTAACTTCTTCCAAGTCACCCTGATGAGTTTGTGGCGTCCAGCCATAGGACAGGTCTGGAGACATGAGTAGCACAAGAACCACTTCAGGATCAGTCTAGCAATGGATTTGAATAGTATATCCAGAAATGGTTTACTGAATAATTCCTCCCTTGGTATCCCAAATACAAAATGTTCCCTCTTTTCTTCCCTCTCTTTCTCCTTCTCTCCTTCTCCATCTTCCTCATTCTTTCTCTCTCTCTCTCCCTTTCTCTTTCTCTCCCTTTTATTTCACTAACACACTTAGAAAAGTGTATAAAAAGCAAAGCTATTTAGAGTTTAGCAATAGGAAGTTAGAATGCACTTTTAAGCCATCTCCAGATACTGCGTCTTTGGCCAGAAGCCAAAAGATAATAATTACAGTTTTTTAAAGCCATCTCTTTAATGTGCATCTGTTGCCCATGGTATCCATTCATACACTAGTCATAAATTTTGTAAGGAACTGAGGAGGCGAATATAACAAATTCTTGCTCCTAGCTGAGCCAAGCCTTTCAATGAGATGCTTTCATGTGCCCATGAACACTAGAGTCTCTGATGCTTCTTTCAACAGAGAGTTACAACATGTGATTTGAGTTCCTTTTAAATTAAAGCAATATTTGAAGAATTATTGACTAAAAAGAACTTACTTCAGGTGCAGAAACAATGCAATAACCAACAAGCTGTGTTTTTCACAAGGTCTGAGGAAACACTTGGATCCCATGTGCATGTAGAAGATACGTAAAGGAAACCTTGCATCCACCATATAAATGCCCAGGATGCCACCTCCGCCCTATCTTTTTATCAAGGATAATACCTCTGGCTCTTAAAATAAAAAGATACTGGTAAAAAGAAAATTCAACAATATATAAAGAATATAAAAGTCTTGTGTTTTAGTCCGTTTTGTGTTGCTATAACAGAATTACCTGAGACTGGGTAATTTATAAAGAAGAGAGGTTTATTAGGCTTACGATTCTGGGACAGCTGCATCTGGCATGGGCCTCAGGCTGCTTCTACTCATCAAAGAAAGTGGCAGGCAGTCGGCGGGTACAAGCAGATCACATGGTGAGAGGAAGCAAGAGAGAGAGAGAAGGTGCCAGGGTCTTTTTAAGCAATGAGCTCTGGTGGGAACTAACAGCGAGAACTCACTCATTAATCCCCCCTCCCCCTGGGAGAGCATTAATCCATTCATGAAGGATCCGCCCCCATGACTCAGTCAGTTTCCAACACTGCCACATTGGAGATCAAATTTCCGTGTGTTGGAGGGGACAACACATCCAAACTCCATCATCTTGTAACCATAAAAGCTATTTATTCTTATTTCTTTACCTCACAGACCATCTTAGGATGTCACCATGGGAAAAGACCACAATTGCACTCTCAAAATTGCCAAGTGCCTAAATACAGCCAATATCTGACTTCCCCACCTCTTGTATACTACAAACAAGAGAAGAGGTACGTAATATAATTAAAGGCTCCAGGATGAAAGAAAAAATTGAACTGATACAAAGAACAAGAAGAACAATTAGAAGAATCATTGTGTTTGGGGATCATATATCTGATCCATTGTTGACTGTGCAGGAAGAAGGAAGGAAGGAAGGATGGAAATCTCACAGAGCTTATGCCCTTGGTTCAATCTCCATAGAATTCATGGAACATCACACAAAATACCATACAACCTGAAGCCCTTCAACAAGATTTCTCCTTATTCTCTGTGTAATGAATACGGTTTTGACAACCAGTGGTTATTTGAGTCTATTCTATTGCTCCTCCCAAATGAGAGCTACATTTCTCAGATTCCCTTCACTTGAAGGTTGTGGGTTCCGTTTATTTTCTGCCAGTGAGATTCACTCCCATGAGATTTTGAAAATGCAAAGATGACAGATGCCATATTATTCTTCTTTTAGATCTGATGAGCAAAGGCTTGCTGCAGCAGATATGAGATTTGGCACCCGACAGAGTGTTACCCTGATTCATTCGCTTGGGTGACCACGAGCAGGGGCTTCCTGCGGTTTCCTTACCTGGGCAGCACCCATGCCTTCCTGACTCTTCGGACCAGCACTAGTAGTGATAAGCCTGAAAACAAGCTTCAGCTTCCAATGCCTTTCACAGCCTTTTCAACAATTTTAACACCAAATTCCTTATATAAATCCCTTTCTGCTGCAGATGTCTAAAGTGGTACATGCATTCCTGAATGATATACAGACAGTCCCTGACTTACAATAGTTTGAATTAAAATATTTCGACTTTACGATGGTGCAACAGCAGTACGTGTTCAGTAGAAACTGTCCTTCAGTACAGTATTGAATAAATTACATGAGATATTTAACACTTTATTATAAAATAGGTTTTGTGTTAGATGATTTTGCCCAACTGTAGGCTAATGTAAGTGTTCTGAGCACATGTAAGGTAGGCTATGGGTATTAAATGCATTTGGACTTACAAAATTTTCAATTTACAATGGTATTGGGTTGTAACCCCATAGTAAATCCAGAAGCATCTATACTCTTAACCTTGCTACTCAGATAATAAGCAAAAAAAGAAAAAAATGCATGTTTCAACCCCCAAACTATAATTCCAGTGGAAAAAGTGCAACTGGCCAAATAAACTAGGTTACTTGGATCAAGAGAATAGTTCCTCTTACCAGAATTTGATACTACCTTAAAGAGAAGATCTCTATAGGAACGTACTTTATTCAGGATTTTAATTATCATATTATATTATAACATGCTAATTATTAATTATCATATAACATTGATTATTATACCTCCAGAAAACTTTAACAATATGCAAAATTCAATTATGTCTCATGCAAAATGTGCGAATTGTACTTATGTGATGAATTTCTTTAAATTCTGCACATGATCATCAAACCTTGAGCAATCAGGAAAGAGAGCAAGTTTTGATGTAATTTTATAATACAGAAAGTATCACACAAAATTATTATTAACCAGCTTGTCCTGATCATTAATTGTGAACCATAAAAATAACATTTCATAATATTGCCAAATTTTGTCTCATGAAGCTAGATAAAGCAGTTCAGTCAGTAGGAAATGAATCCCTGTTTCTAATGATCTATCTGGAAATAAACAAGGGCACAAATCTTTGTTTCTGCTGCAGAAGATGTAGGGGACAGAGACAGGAAACATAGGCCCTGCTTCTGATGCCAGGAAGAGGATGACATTGTAAAATGACTCAGACTGGCTCATATGCCAGGGCTGCTATGAATCACATTCTGTTTGTTGACAAGATGCTTTGAATTTGATTCAATTCTCTACCACATTCTCCTCCTCAACCAAATAATATAATCAAATTGGTCACCAAGAAGCAGCGAAACCATAGTGCAAGTGGAACCACCACCCCAGCCTCAGCCGTACTAAGTTAGGATACGTGGATCTTGGGGGACCACCACACTGGGAAGAAGGGGAGGAGTTTGGGGGTTGGTGACACTAGTTTTTTTTTTTTTTTTAAGAAAACAATGAAAGAGCCTCTCACACTAGACTTACTGAATCAGAATCTGTCTTATAACAAGGTCCCAAGTGATTCATCTGCAAATTAAATTTTGAGGAGCTTGGATCCATGATTCATTAGCAATTACCAGATGCACTCTCAGAAAAACAAGGTAAAGAGAATAATAGTCTTGGCTTTGTAATAGAGAAATGCATTTCTAGTCATGGGAGACAATGCCCTGAAAAATAATTACAAATATATGCCAAAAATATAGGAAGCCAACCAAAAAAATTTTAATAAGATCTGCCCTCAACTGAGAATCTTGCTCTATGGAAAAGTCAGGGCAAGGTGATCAGTCCCACATCTTACAGTTAAATAGTCTTGAAATGTGTCCTATGAGGGAGGAATAGGATTATTATGCTATGAGCCAATTCAGATATAGTTTAATTAAGGAATATGCAAGGTCATGGAGCGTGACTGGCAGAGTGATTCAGAACAGAATTAACTACATCTTTTACCGTGGCCATCCCTGGTTGTCATATAACACTGTGGCATATAAACCCTGGGAAAAGTTCTGGCATAGCAGATTTATCCTTGCAGCCAGAGGAATTAAGTTCTCTCTCTCCAAAGCCATAGAAACCCATCCCCTTTCTATTTTTAATTCTTTGCTGATTCTAGAGGCTTTCTACCAAGTAATTTGTTGCCAAACAGTAGTTCTCCTGCAGCTGCCAAACAGACCGGCATTTGCAGCCTCAGGTTGTGTCGCCTGTTGGCTCTCTCGCAGATGTCATTTCCTACAAGGCTTTTCTTTCAACTGATGCATTAGGGTCTTTGAATGACAACATTAAATTAAATGGAAAATGACATTCATGATAAAAAGATGTTCCTTTCCAATAACTGAGACTCTCTACCCATCCATCACTGTTTCCTTCTCTGTTTGTCTCATGGTTTTCCACAAATCCCAAGCAGCTTGGTACAAATATAATCACAAGAGGATTGTCATACATTAACGCAAATTATGCACTAGCAACAATTAGGGCATTCTGCCCAGGCTGGTCGATGCCCTCCTACAGGACAGTGTGTGTCAAGACAGTGTAACTCCAAATCACTTTCCTTTCAATCAGCTCCTCACTAAAATGGTCATAAAACATTTCCAACAAATTATCAAAAACACATGGTTCTTTAATCAATTTGATGACTTTTGCAAATAATGAAATCAATTCAGAACTTTAATACAGCAAAAACGTGTCACCCCTAAAAGTAGAGAAAGATAGAAGGATGGATGGATAGATAGACAGACAGATGGAAGGATACAGATGCATATACAGATGCAACAAAGATTTAGCTCCTAATAGAAGACCAAGAAATGTTAATGGTGCTAGTTATAATACAAAATGCAGAAAAGTGAAAAATTCTCTTTTCAGGGCACTTAAAATTTGTATCAAAAATAAACATTTGAGCTCTATAAAAAATAAGTTTACATACAATGGGAAAATATGTGGTAGAAGTTGGTAGATAAGGATCAGCATAGGTATGAATTGGTAAGACATAGTTATACATTGAGAAAGAATATTCACTTTGAAGTGAAGAAGAGGAAACTGGATATTTAAAGCAAGCCACATGAAAGAAACCAAGGTGGTGAAGCAGAAAATAACACCAGTATTTTTAGCCATTCATTAATTCAGTCAGTACACAATCATTAATCCCTTTCTCCTGGAACAAAGACCAAGACAGATCCAGGTCACTCCATCCCTACTCTTTAAATGCTTATGTTATTTCTTCTGGAGAAAATAAATTCGTGCACTGATGAATGAAAGGAACATGCAATTCCACTGGCTAACCTTTCAGCTATTTAAAGTAGAAAGCCATAGAGAAAATGCTGGCAAGTTGGCTTAAAGTCAGATTCAACAAAGACTTTAAAAGTTATTCATATAGTCACTGGATATTTCCTTTTACTGGATTGTTATAGGCTAAATTATTATATAACCTAAATTGTCATTAAATTTTTGGTTTCCACAATGGACATGATTAAAATATATGAATATATTATAAATAAAATATATAGTCTATGTAAATAAATGTTTTTCAAAATTATTTACATTAATTTAAATGGACAAAGGCAAACATTATTTATAGAAGAGGATATAAAAATAGGCAAAAAGCATTGTGGTAGGCTAAATAATTTCCTTCCCCTCCCCCAAAGATACACTGTAATCCTCAGTACCTGTGCATATATATTACTTTACATAGTAGAGAGACTTTGCAGATATGATTAAGTGAAGGATCTTAAGGTAAGGAGGTTATCATGCATCATATGGTTGTGCCCAATGTAGTCATAAAGGTCCTTAAAAAATGTAAGAAGGGGCCGGCCCTGAGGCTCACTTGGGAGAGTGTGGCGCTGGTAGCGCTGAGGCCGCGGGTTCAGATCCTACATGGGGATGGCCGGTGAGCTCACTGGCTGAGTGTGGTGCAGACGACACCATGCCAAGGGTTGCGATCTCCTTACCGGTAAGGAAAAAAAAAAAAAAATGAAAGAAGGAGAGTCAGAATCAGAGCAGGTGATGTGATGATGGAAGCAGAGGTCAGAAAGAGCGAGAAAGAGATTGGAAGATGCTGGCTTTTAATATGAGAAAAGGGCCAAGAACCAAGTAATGTAGGCAGCTGCTAGAAGGTGGAAAATGGGGGAAAAAAAAAAGAATTCTCCTCTGCAGCCTCCTGAAAAACTGCAGCCCTACTGACACCTTAATTTTAAGATTTTTGATCTCCAGAACTATAAGATAATAAATGCATGTTGTTTTAAGATGCCCAATTTGTGGTAATTTGTTATAATAACAATAGGAAACTAATATAAGTATATAAAGAGGTGTTTATCATTCATTGACATTAAAATAAAAATTAAATCACAATAAGAAAATGGTATACTCCTATCAGACTCACTAAAAATGCTGAAATCACGATTTACAGGCAACAGCTTTGAGGTATGGAACAGGAAAAGAACTGTTTCTTAGCTGCAAAAGCAAGTCTCTAAACAGGGAACACGGCGCTGGGGCTGCTGATGACGCTGCCAGGATCTTGGAGGCCGGGGCCACACTGAAGGCGGCCAGCTGCCCTATTCAGGATTTGAGGTTTCAGGCCGGCATAAAAGAAGATTCCAGGGAGCGCCCGAGCCACGCTGTGGGACCAAGTGAGCAGCCTGAGGTGGCGGCGGCCGAGAACGGGGGACAGTGACAACGCAGAGGCAGAGAGGGAGCCGCCCGACCCGGCACAGCCCTGTGAGTGACCCCCAGCCCAGCCCTGCTAGGGGGGCAGACGCTCGCCTGGCTTCTGCCTGCCCCAACGGGCCACTCACCGGCCCCAGGGCTGCCTCCATTTTCTCAGGTAGTGGCGCCTCCGGCCCAGCTTGGCCAAGCCTGTCCTCCTCACCCGGCTCGGCTCCTCACTGAGCCTTCCCACTTGCTTGCCCCGGCGTGGGGTTTCCCAGGGCCTGCGGGCCGGCCTCCCCTCCCACTCCCTCTGCGGTTCTCTGGCGGGGCTGGTGGCATGGGGCGTCCCGGCCAGCATCGGGAGGGCAAGGGAGTACGGACTGGGCCAACTGTCACTCCACCTCACCCTGGGCTCCGGCCCCCAGTAAACTTCCTGTTACTGGGAGGCAGATACCATCTCTGCGGCCACCAGTTTGGAAAAACGCCTAACCAATTTCTGGTTAGGAATAGTGTGGTCGGAGAGTTCCCGAGTTCGCTTGAACCTGCCGGAGAGCTGACTGTGGGCGGGCACCAGAGTCGGTCTGTGCCAGGGGGATTCAAAGGTGAACCGTGTGCTGCAGGCTCCTCCCCTGAGGAGCTCACGCTCTGGTGTGGGAGATAAGACAAGTACACAAATAACCACAATACCAGGAGGAAGGTGATAAGTCCCGAGAAAGATCTACACAGTGCTACAAAGGCACCCAGAGCGACCGGTCATCTGCGCCTAGCAGAAACCTGGTAGACTTCCAGGGAGAGGCGGTGCCGAGCAGGTTCTTGAAGGCCCAGCTGATATATGAGGGCTGCAGAAGACACGCCCCAGCACAGCCCAGTGTGCACAGAGTGGGGAGATGTCCGGCTAGGGAGGTGGAGACTCAACAGAAACCACACACCCTGTGGGGTTGCCACTGCGTGATCCAGCAGCTCGGGCCAGAGTGCACAGAACAGGGAGAAGTCCTGCACTGGAAGTGCAAGCTCAGCAGAGACCACACACCCTGCAGTACCGCCCTGTGATCCAGCAGCCCAGCAAAGTCCAAGCTGACCAGAGAGGTGGCTCCCCGGAGAGGCCCAAGACCTGAGGCAACCACACACATAAGGCACTAGAGGCCAACTGAGCAGTCATGGAGGTAGCCATACCAAATAGTCAACCACAGCAACATCTTAGTTAGTCAATAGTCTCAAACCGGTGGACTTTGAAACCCCCTGCCACAATGGATAAACATCAAAAAAAGATACCAGAAGTACAAAAAATCAAGAAAGTACACCAACAAAAGTTAATAAATCTCAAACTCTAGATCCTCTAGAACAAGAAGCCCTTGAAATCACTGACAAGGAATTTCAAGTGATAATTCTAAGGAAACTGAATGAGATACAAGAAAACTCAGCTAGACATCATGATGAAACGAGGAAAAGTATACAGGACCTGAAAGAGAAAATGTACAAGGAAATCAATGTCCTGAAAAAAAAATGTAACAGAACTTGCTGAACTGAAGAAGTTATTCAGCGAAATAAAAAACATAATGGAGAGTTTAACCAGCAGGCTTGTGGAAGTTGAAGAGAGAACCTCTGAACTTGAAGATGGGCTGTTTGAAATAACAAAAGCAGACAAAAAAAAAAGAAAAAAGAATCAAAGACATTGAAGAAAATCTGAGAGAGATATCAGACAACCTTAAGTGCTCAAATATCCGAGTTATGGGTATAACAGAAGGGGAGGAAAATGGAGATTGCATGGAAACATATTCAACAAAATAGTGGCAGAAAACTTCCCAGGTATAGGAAAAATCACAGATCTTCAGATCCAGGAAGCTCAACGATCTCCAAACGTATTCAACCCAAAAAGGCCCTCTGCAAGACATGACAGTCAAATTGACAAAACTCAGAGACAAAGAGAGAATCTTATAAGCTGCAAGAGAGAAGGATCAAATCACCTATAAGGAAGCCCCAATCAGGCTAACATCAGACTTTTCATCACAAACCCTAAAAGCTCGAAAGGAATGGATGATATATTCAAAATACTAAAAGACAAAGATTGCCAGCCAAGAATACTCTACCCTGCAAGGCTATCCTTCCAAAATGAAGGGCAAATAGTATATTTCCCAGACAAACAAAAACTGCGGGAGTTCACTACCACATGACCACGCTTACAAGAAATCCTCAAGGGAGTACTGGGTTTGGTTCCTGAAAAATAACTACCACTGCCATAAAAACCCAAGAAAAATCTAAACCCACTAGTATAATAAAAATGGCATTCATGAAGAGAAAACAAACAAAAAAAATGCTATCTACAACCTAAGGAACCAACAAACACAGAAACCAAACAGTAAATCAGAAAGCAAGGAACAAAAGACACTTAAGACAACCAAACAACCAATAAAATGCTAGGAATAAATCAATAACTTTCAATAACAACTCTTAATGTAAAAGGCTTAAATTCCCCAATCAAAAGACACAGACTGGCTGACTGGATCAAAAAGCAGGACCCAACTATATGCTGCCTACAAGAGACCCACCTCACCCATAAAGATTCACATAGACTAAGAGTGAAAGGATGAAAAAAGATTTACCATGCAAACAGAAAAGAAAAACGAGCTGGAGTAGCTATTCTTATATCTGACAAAATAGACTTTAAACTAAAAACCATAAAAAGAGACAATGAGGGACACTACTTAATGACAAAAGGACTGATCCATCAAGAAGACATAACAATCATAAATATGTACGCACACAATGTTGGAGCAGCCAGATTTATAAAACAAACTCTATTAGACTTAAAGAAGGAAATAGACACTAATACCGTAATAGCAGGGGACCTGAACACCCCACTGTCAATATTAGACAGATCATGTAGGCAAAGAATCAATAGAGAAACACAAGATCTAAGCAATACTCTAGACCAATTGGAATTGGCAGATATCTACAGAACATTCCATCCAACAGCCTCAGAATATTCATTCTCCAACAGCCTCAGAATATTCATTCTTCTCATCAGCACATGGATCATTCTCCAGGATAGATCACATATTAGGTCACAGATCAAGTCTCAATAAATTCAAAAGAATTGGAATTATCCCATGTATTTTCTCAGACCACAGTGGATTAAAACAAGAAATTAATAACAAACGAAACTCTGGAAATATACAAACACATGGAAATTAAACAGCATTCTACTTAATGACATATGGGTCCAAGACGAAATCAAGCAGGAAATCAAAAAATTTATTGAAACTAATGAAAATAATGATACATCATACCAAAACCTGTGGGATACTGCAAAAGCAGTATTAAGGGGGAAATTTATTGCATTCAATGCTCACCTCAGAAGAATGGAAAGATGGCAAGTGAACAACCTAACACTTCACCTTAAAGAACTAGAAAAACAAGAACAATCCAAACCTAAAGTAAGCAGATGGAAAGAAATCATTAAGATCAGAGCAGAACTGAATGAAATTGAAACCCAAAAAACAATACAAAAGATCAATGAATCAAAAAGTTGGTTTTTTGAAAAGATGAATAAAATTGACAAACCATTAGCATGGTTAACAAAAAAAAAGAAGAGAGAAGACTGAAATAACAAAAATTAGAAATGAAAAAGGCGATATTACAACTGATTCATCTGAAATACAAGGAATCATTTGAGACTACTATAAATAACTATAGGCCAACAAATTTGAAAATCTGGAGGAAATGGATAAATTTTTGGACACACACAAGCTCCCAAAACTGAACCATGAAGACGTAGAAAATTTGAACAGACCAATAACAATAAAGGAGATTGAAGCTGTTATCAGAAGGCTCTCAACAAAGAAAAGCCCAGGACCAGATGGATTCACAGCAGAATTTTACCAAACATTCAAAGAGGAATTGACACCGATTCTTTACAAACTATTCCAAAAGATTGAAACAGACGCAAATCTCCCAAACTCATTCTATGAAGCAAACATCATCCTGATACCAAAACCAGGTAAAGATATAACCAAAAAAGAAAACTACAGGCCGATATCCTTGATGAATATAGATGCAAAAGTCCTCACTAAAATACTAGCAAACTGAATACAGCAACACATACGTAAAATTATTCACCACGATCAAGTGGGATTCATCCCAGGGATGCAAGGTTGGTTCAACATACGCAAATCAATAAATGTGATACACTATATTAATAAAGTCAAACACAAGGACCATATGATCATCTCTATAGATGCTGAAAAAGCATTTGATAAAATTCAGCACTCATTCATGACAAAGACCCTCTATAAGTTAGGTATAGAGAGAAAGTATCTCAACATAATTAAAGCCATCTATGACAAACCCACTACCAATATCATCCTGAATGGGGAAAAGCTGAAAGCTTTCCCTTTAAGAACAGGAACTAGACAAGGATGCCCACTCTCACCACTCCTATTCAACATAGTGTTGGAAGTACTAGCCAGAGCAATCAGAGAAGAGAAGGAAATAAAGGGCATCCAGACTGGAAAAGATGAAGTCAAACTGTCCCTGTTTGCAGATGACATGATCCTATATATCGAACAGCCTAAAACCTCTACAAAAAAACTGCTGGAATTGATAAATGATTTCAGCACAGTAGCAGGATACAAAATCAACACACAAAAATCAGTAGCATTTCTTTTCTCCAATAGTGAACATGCAGAAAGAGAAATCAAGAAAGCCTGCCCATTTACAATAGCCACCAAAAAAATAAAATAATTAGGAATTGAGTTAACAAAGAAGGTGAAAAATCTCTATAATGAGAACTACAAACCACTGCTGAGAGAAATTAGAGAGGATACAAGAAGATGGAAAGATATCCCATGCTCTTGGATTGGAAGAATCAACATAGTGAAAATGTCCATACTACCCAAAGTGATATACAAATTCAATGCAATCCCCATCAAAATTCCAAAGACATTTTCCTCAGAAATGGAAAGAACTATCCAGACATTTATATGGAACAAAAAAAGACCACGCATAGCCAAAGCAATGCTGAGCAAAAAAAATAAAGCTGCAGGCATAACACTACCTGACTTTAAGCTATACTACAAAGCTATAATAACCAAAACAGTATGGTACTGGCATAAAAACAGACACACTGATCAATGGAATAGAATAGAGAATCCAGAAATCAACCCACACATTTACTGCCATCTGATCTTTGACAAAGGCACCAAGTGTATTCACTGGGGAAGGGACTGCCTCTTCAGCAAATGGTGCTGGGATAACTGAATGAAACTAGACCAATACCTCTCACCATATGCTAAAATCAACTCAAAATGGATTAAGGTTTTAAATATGCACCCTGAAACAATAAAACTTCTTAAAGAAAACATAGGAGAAACACTCCAGGAAATAGGACTGGACACAGACTTCATGAATACGACCCCAAAAGCACAGGCAACCAAAGGAAAAATAAACAAATGGGATTGTATCAAACTAAAAAGCTTCTGCACAGCAAAAGAAACAATTAACAGAGTTAAAAGACAACCAACAGAGTGGGAGAAAATATTTGCAAAATATACATCTGACAAAGGATTAATATCCAGAATATATAAGGAACTCCAACAACTTTACAAGAAGAAAACAAGCAATGCCATTCAAAAATGGGCAAAAGAGCTAAGTAGGCATTTCTCTAAGGAAGATATACAAATGGCCAACAGACATATGAAAAAATGCTCAACATCACTCAGCATCCAGGAAATGCAAATTAAAACCACACTGAGATACCATCTAACCCCAGTTAGGATGGCTAAAATCCAAAAGACTCTGAACGATAAATGCTGGCGAGGTTGCGGAGAAAAGGGAACTCTCATACATTGTTGGTGGGACTGAAAAATGGTGCAGCCTGTATGGAAAATGGTATGGAGATTCCTCCAACAATTGCAGATAGATCTACCATATGACCCAGCTATCCCACTGCTGGGAATATACCCAGAGGAATGGAAATCATCAAGTCGAAGGTATACCTGTTCCCCAATGTTCATTGCAGCACTCTTTACAATAGCCAAGAGTAGGAACCAGCCCAAATGTCCATCATCGGATGAGTGGATACAGAAAATGTGGTACATCTACACAATGGAATACTACTCAGCTATAAAAACGAAGAAATACTGCCATTTGCAACAACATGGGTCGACCTTGAGAGAATTATATTAAGTGAAACGAGTCAGGCACAGAAAGAGAAATACCACATGTTCTCACTTATTGGTGGGAGCTAAAAATTAATATATAAATTCACACACACACGCACACACACAAAAAAAAAAACAGGTGGGGGGGGAAGAAGATATAACAACCACAATTACTTGAAGTTGATACGACAAGCAAACAGAAAGGACATTGTTGGGGGGGAGGGAGGAGAGGGAAGAGGCAGGGAGGTTTTGGTAAGGGGCAACAATAATCAACCACAATGTATATCGACAAAATAAAAGTTAAAAAAAATAATTAAATAAAAATAAATAAAAATGGTGAAGTCAGTAAAAGTAGAATATATAAAATATTATGGAGGCTATGGAGCAACAGGAACACTCTTACACTGCTGATGGGAGTATAAGTTGGTGCAATCACTGTGGTGAATTGTTACTCTCACGGCTGCTCTTTACCCTGGGAATGGTTGTATGATTTCCTCAGCCAATGGACATCAGCAAGTGCGAAGTAAACAGAAGCTCTGCAAGTGTTGGGGTTTTGGAGCCCTCTTGGAATGAGTTTGTCCCCATGTGAGGAGGACCAGTTTGTTCTCTTCAGGGTATGGAAGACCACATAGAGACAGAGGGACAGATGTCCAGCTCAGCAATTTTAGCCAAGCCCCTCCCTAGATAACCTTCCAGGTTTTGGTGCAAAACCAGCAGAACACACAGCCTACTCAAAGAATCATGAGAAATAACACATTATTGTTGTTTTAAGCCTCTCAACCCAGAAAATTAGTTTGTACTTCTGAACCCTATAAAGCTAAGGCAAAGGAAGCACCAGGAACATCTAGAAGTTAGGGTGAAAGAAGCCTTAGAAACAGAAGGATCAGTCAGAGGTAGAGATTACTCCTATAACCCATTCATCTGTTTGACTTCTTGCCTCCCTTGCACTCTGAAGAGGCAGTAGCGTTCCAACGTACAAGTCTTGTATTAAAAACAAAGGGATGAAGTGAAGATCTCTGTACTAAACAGTGGGGACTCCATGCACCAACCAAATTCAGGTCATCAGTCTTCAAACTTCCAGCCCCACTGAGAGATACACTAAGCCAAGATGCAGACAGCTGGGGGTCCTTTGAGAAATAGCTGTGTTGGATCACCATACAACGAGGCCACTGAAGGACAATGTCCATGTTACCCCCACTCCTGAGCTTCCAAAAGTTTTTGAGTAACTTTCTCGTAGATAAGTAGACAGGCAAAACCAGCAGTCATTGAGGTAAAGCTTCTACTATAACAGAGACAAAACCAAAACAAAGGAAAAAAGGAAAATTGATGTTTGGGTCAGAAGATTTTTTTAAAATGCTATTGTTGATACCCTCAAAGAGATTTGAGGAGATATTTCATTGGTGAAATAAGAACAGGAGAATATAAAAAAAGAGTATTCATAGGATACTAAAGAGTCCTTAGTATTTATCGTATGATAACAGAGATGAAAAATGCAAATGAAAGTTTGAAGGGTAAACTGAAGGGACTTTCCATGAAGATAGGAAAACAACAGTGGTGACAATAGCTCAAAAACTGGAAAATAGCAGAGAAAAGACAAAAAAAATTAAAAGACCTATCCAGGAGGTCCAAATTCAAGAAATAGGATTTCTAGAAAGATGAAATGCAAAAATTAAGGGAAGGAAATTTTCAATAAATTATTCAACAAATTTCCCCAGCACTGACATGAAGTTTTAGATTGAGAAGGCTCACCAAAACCCAACACAATGTTGAAACCACACAGGCAGTCAACCAAACAAGAATAGCTTGAACTGTCCAGAGAGTCAGGACTTCAATCTTTGAAAATTATGAAAATCAAGAAAATCAACATGGCATCAGGCTTCTCAAAAGAAACACCGAAAAGAGGAGATTCTGGAAAAATGACTTGAGAGTTCTAAAGGAATATTATTTCCTATATGGAATTCTGTACTTAATGTGATCATTTCTTTTAATATATGCAAGTGAAAGTTCAGATTTTAGCTGTTGCTGAACTAGCACTTGAGAGTATCAGACACAACCATCTTCTGGGTGTGACCAGCAAACAAGGCCAAGTACCATGTTTGAGAAAAAAATAAAAAGAATGTTCATATATTTGTTCCCTGCAAAGAGCACTAACTTTCTAATTAACATTCTTAACTTGATTTGTATTCATGCTTCAAAAATAATAATAAAGTTTTGTACCAAAAAGTGCAGGTCTCTACAACAGAATATTCTATATTCTAAAATAAATTATTCATAAGGACGGTTAAACTGGTTGGATTCATATCAATAAGAAGTTCATATGAGTAATTTTCATGAGAAATGGCATTAATTTATTGAATAAGATTTAGCAATCTACACACACCAATTCTTAAAGCTCAGTATATTTTTCCTCAGTAAGAAATTACAAAAGAAGTGGTAGATATTTATCATACTATGTTATATTATAGTTTTTCCTTTATCAAATTAAGCAGATTAAAAATACATATTACTATTCAGTTTTGTAGTGGAAGACATACATTAGATGCACAGTTTGGCTATATTTAAATAAGTTACTACATTGACACATTCTGGAGGCAATACCCTCACTTTATTTTTTCCTACATGAGGGTACTTCAAAAAGTTCACAGAAAAATAGAATTAAAAGATAATACAAACCTTTCCATTAACTTTTTAGGACCTCTCATATTACTCAGAGCCCCAAAGGTAGTTCAGTGTGAACATAAAGTTCTTGACAAATATAGACTGAATGTGAAAATAAAATTTAAAAAATATTTTTAATATAGTACATTTGGAAAAGTGTGATAATAGATACTGGGCTAGAAGGTTAAACAGGATAAATTTATTTAACTTTGTATTTCTTAGACTTATTTTTTAAAAGTATTTCTACTCTGGTAGAATTCTGTTACAATCAAGTTGTGGTAACACAGGAATATCTACATAAGGTCCTTCAAGATTTGGAGAAAAGCCTGAACAAGAGACAAAATTTACCCATCTAACAAAAGTCGCCAAGTCTAAACGCCAACATATACAGACTTTTCTTGTTCTCTCTCTAATCTCAGCACCTGGGAATGTGATCTTAAAAAAAAAAAAAAGAAAGAAAGAAAAAACGAAAGAAAGAAACTAAGTCACCACTATAGTTCTTTGTAATCTCACATCAGAATTTTATGTTCTCATGTACTTTGTACGAACTTTAAATGTAACTGCTAGCAAGGGAACAGTGCATGTCTGTCTGCATGAAAAATTGACCATGTCTCCTTTATAATGCATTTCAAAGCTCTCCCACCTAAGAGTTATTTCTTTATTATTAATTCTGAGCTCTGGCTGTCAATCATGCTATGGGAATGGGAGATGATAAGGCAGTACGTCCTCTCGCGTTGAACACCTTCTTATAAGAGGAAGACTGTGTTCTTCCTGTTATTCTTTCCCTTCTCATTCCACTATGGAGGACACTGCTTTCAAGTAGAAAATATGTATTGCTTAGATTATACCTCATTTGGTTTCCAGAAACAGACACTCCTCCTAGTGGGTAGAAGTGGCAGAAAAAGGTATAAAAAGAGATTCACTATAGTTCAGCTCCTGCCATATTGCAGGTGCTAAGCTAGACACTTTGTAATGTGTCTGCTTTAGTTCATAGTCTTTACTATTGAGGGGATTATGATTTTATTGCCATTTCATAGATGAATTACTTGTGATTCAGAATTTAAATATTTTCCCCAGTTCACACAGCAATTGACAAAGCCAGGATTCACAAACCAGATCACTGGCCCCCAAGCATTAAGTCTTTCTACTCGGCCACACTGCCTTTGCATGTCTCATTTCCTTAGCCTCTGCCCTTGCTTCATTGTTCACCAGTAAATCGGTGATGGAGTCAAAGTTCTTTTTTATAGTTTATCACTTAGAATCACTGTTACCAGTGCGATGGACTGAAATCCACTTGACACAGCCTATTTTGAACAGCGACCTCAAAGCTCTATGATTCACAACCTGAACATACCTACAGTGACCAAAAAGAAAACTTTATGAATACCTTAGAAAAATCAAAACACAATGATTGCTAATTTGATGATTTCAATTCCTTATGGAGCTTTTAGAAAAATAATGACATGCTATGACAAAATTATTACAAAATCGTAACTCTATATTATTTAACTGATTTTATAAATACAAGTACTCTCGGAAACGTGTAAAATAATTATGCTATTCATCTCTATTCATTTTCTCCTGCCTTCAAGCAAGAATAAACACAGCATTCTGTTTAAGTTCCATTCTTTCCCTCTTTCTTTCTGCTTTGCTCTATGCCCTTTGAGGCTGAAATCTCCAGACCACAATGCTCAGGCTTTCTTATCCCCTGGCTTCCAGTGAAAAACACAAGAACATGAAATACAGGACAAGGAAAAAGTCAAAGTGTCTTTATTCCTGTTCCTTCCCTGCCAGATTATGGTTTTGGCGGTGGCTGTATTCTTTTATCTATAGCTCCTGTTATGTGGCTGTTCTCTTTTCATCCAGTAACAGCTTCCTCTCCACAGACCTTCAGGCCTGACAGTAGCAACAGCTTTCGGCCGTTACCATCCCTTAGTGATTCAATAGCACATCATTAAATTCTCTTCAGTTGACTTTCTGATTGTGACAACTGTCTCCTGCAGGAACCCTGGTAGAGGACCAGAGGTATTCCCAACGCCTATCCTCCAAGGAGGATAAAGGATAGAGTTGCTTGTACATTTTATCAACTCAGAGAACTCCTTGAAGGGGAAAGTGGACCTTGGAAATCTGTGGCTGTAGTGGCATCACTGTTACTCAAAGCAACACTGTTGATAGTGTGGGATGGAGGTCAGGTGAAGGGCAAGATGGGCACTTAGGTACCAAAGCAACATTAGTGAGCACCAAGACTATGAGGGGATAACTATTTCTGACTTCCCTGGGGAATGTACACGAAAGGAAAGATACATTTAAAGCATGAAATTATTAATTCAAAATACTGGTGATTGCAACCCTGCTGTCTTATAGTGTGATATTCAAGCATGTCTGTCCTACAGAGCTGAATGTGCAATTTGCAGGTCTCCTATGCTAACGTAAAACTTTGGCTATGAAGTGGAATTCTGACACTTAAAATATGGAATTAGGTGAAGCATACTTGCAGTTGAGAGCTCAGAATCTCCTAACCCTCTGTTACCATCAGAAGCATATGAATGAAGGAGTATCATATTAAACTTGGACTAAATTTATTTATATGCATGCACTCTCAAGATTTGGTGTTTAAAAAATTGACTTTAGTACCTGGGAAAGGTATTAACAGCGTCCATTACTGATTAAGTCTTTCATTGATGGGCATCTGTAGTAAAAAAGGTTAAAATGAGAAATTCACAAAGTAAATTGTGAATAAATGACCAGTGGCTTGGGGAGTGGACCTAATACATGTAAACTTCTCAGCTGCTCCTAACTACTATACCTCTGGAAGGGACAGGATATGACTTTCACAGAATAGTAAATATTTCATTATGAAGTTGACACCACTATTTCTTACTGGTGTTTCTGACGATTCCCTCAATAATCAGATGAAGAGATGACCTACGCCTAGGGATGCAAGGCACTTCCTTTCTCCAGCTACCCTGGTGCTTGCTCAATGGTCCCACACGTAAAATGGCCATGGTAGCAGGAGTGGAGGCTATTCATGAGCTCAATAGCATGAACTTATCCTTTCTACTTTTTTATCTGGCTGCTGCTAAAACTGGGTGCCAATCTGCCAACAGCAGAAGCCAACACTAAAACCCAATATGGTGTCATTCCCCAGATGTAACAGCCGGTTGCACACTAGCAGGTTGATTACACGGGACTTATTTCATCATGGAAAGATGTAGATTTCTTCTCAAGAGAATACATATGTAGTCTGAATATGAATTTTTTTCCCTGTCCACAAAGCTTCTGCTAAAACCATAATGAGTCTTATTTCACCATGGTGTCCCAAGCAATATTGCCTCTGCTCAAGGAACTCATTTTATGGTGAAGGAAGTGCAGAAATGGGCTCATTCTCATGGTATCCACTGGTCTTTCTTTGTGCCTTATCAGCTAGAGGCAGCTGGATGAATAGAATGATGTCATAGCTATTGGGGACTATGCCACAATGCAATGAATGGGCAATAAACTGCAAGACTGAGTGGTTGTGCTATGGGATGCAAAGTCACCTTAAACCAGCAGCTCTTAAATGGTATCCTAGGTCAGGGACCCAAGGATTCAAATTGGTTTGCAAAATCTCACTCTTACACCAAATAATCCTCTGATGGAATTTTTATTTCTTGCCCCTAAAAATATGAGCTCTGAATATATGAGGAGGGCATTGCCAAAGGAAAAAAATTTCCCCAAAAGAAACACAACCATGATTCCGTGAAATCAGAAACTATGATTTCCTCCTAGACATTTGAGGCTCCTTGAGTTGAGCTAATAGGCATAAAAGGGGGTCTCTGTACTAGCTGGGGTGATTGATCTATACCATCAGTGGGAAATTGGAGTTTGCTAAAAGCAGGCAAATAGGACTTGGAATTCAGGAATTCACTGGTGTGCACCTTAGTACTCAGACATCAATATAACAGTCAATGGAAAATTACAGCAACAAGATAGAAAGGACCACTTATGACTTGAATTCCATGTGAATTAAGTCCTTAATCACTCCACATTGTATTCAAAAATTTTAACACTGCATGTACCCCATAAACATACACAACTATAATTTGCAAATACACAATAAAAATGTTTAAAAAGGAAAAAAATATTTTACAAATTATCTCCATGGTGGTTCTTACAAAAGATACTGAAGTAAACAATATCTCTACTCTTAGGGAGTTTTTATTTTTGCAAGTAATTTTAAAAAAAATCAAATTAATAAATAAGTACAGATGATTCCTGGTGGTAGGAAAAGAATAAGTCAGGTGATGCCTTGGAAAATGACTGGAGGAGGCTCTTCGAGCTTTGAGGGAGAGGACAGGAGTGGGAGGGTTTGGGTGGCCACTCTCATCTACTTTTAGCTCAGGTGTTGATGTCCCCATGTGCTCCAGAGAAGTGGTTCATCCCCAGCCCCAGGAGGCAAATGTCGATAGCTCTAAGCCAATCACGGTTATTCTATCCCCTTGACATTGAGTCATTCAGGCCTGGACATGAAACTCAACCCATCCAATGAGACATACACGGAAATCTGCAGGGTGCCTTCCTGGAAGTGTTTGTTTCTCCCAAATAAAAACACAGAGATGTAAATGCCCTTTCTTCTCAATGTGAATGTCACCATAAACACCTGTGGTGCTTAAAACCACAACAACCTCCGGTCATGAGGTGACAAGACTGCATCCAGTCATGTGCTGAGGTTAGCAGAGCAGGAAGAAGAACAGAGCCAAGTCCTGGATGGTGCTGCTGATATGATAGGCCTGGGTGCGAATCTTAATGATTCAGGCCACTCTTAGTTTAAAAACATTCCGATAGAAAATACCTCAACGGAGTCATTACACTTTAGCTGAGATCTGAAAGATGAGAAGAAGCCAACAATTGAAGAAGTAATGGACAACATGCCAGGGAGAAGGAAAAACAAGGGTAAAGACCTGTTGGCTGGGAGGGACAGGGTGACCAGATGCTAAACTAAATGTGTGCATGGGTTGTGTCTATCAGAGGTATCTCTAGCTTTTTATTTTCACATTTTGTTTTCTAAGATCCTTCTCTACTATTTATCCTATATGTACTTTCATAAGCTGTCTTAAATGATATTTGGAAAGTGAGTATAAAAATGTATAGAAAGACATCCCCCAAATTCCACAGCTGTCCCAAGTTCAAATAATTCATCCTGTTATTTCCACTATATTTTACAGAACTGGAATCCCAATTTTTGTTAGGAAAATATAATCACTAAAATCATTTTTCATCTTAGACAACAAACCCAATATTTGAGATCAATTTGACCCACTGGAACATAGTCCAATAGCTATAAGCCATATTTTATTCTGATAATTTAATTTAGGCCATTGTAAAAGATAAATGAAATCAGAGATCTCAGCTATGCTTCCAGTTTTGATCATCTTGGGTGTGCTATTATATAATTATTCCTATTATTTATTTTTACAGTGCCAAGGGCATCGGCTGAGTCTGTGGAGGCAGTCTTCCTGGCAGTCATTAAATGTGCTTACATAACTTCCGTATTAACTGCCAACATAATCGCTCCAATAACTACTGAGCTTCAAAATTGATGACTTGTTGTTTGGGCTTTGTGACATTACAGCATGTAGAGTCTTTAATAGTTAAACAAGCATAAAACTCTTTGAACTCTACAAAGTTTCAACAGTTCCCTGATTTGGTCCAAGACCGTTCTATTAAAAAATATCAGGAAAAAATATCACCTGTAATCAGAAATTTCACTATAATGGATTCTGAAGTTTTAAGACTATGACTTCATGTGTTCTGTGGTTTTCTTTGCTTTCCCTCCTCTACTTTCCTCTTTATTTTATACTTGAGTATGTCCGGGAAAAGTGCTTTGCCATTAGTCTGCAGTGACTCAGGCCTTCTAAAGTTTATTATAAATCCAATACAATTCTGCAGTTGTGCTGTGGGTATCTTATTTAGCATTGTAGCCTAAGAGACAAACTAAGTATTTCTACTCTGTATATGCATTAAAAACTTCATAAAAACACTGTTTAAATCAGGTTTGATAGAAAAAGAACTATAAACATATTAGAATGGTTTTAAGCAAACTATTCCAAAATGTACAAAAACCATATAAGTGCTAAGTTATAGCACTGCTCACCATATTCTGCAGCTAACAGCTTATGACTCTCTCCATTAAAAATACTGTTTTCAGTGCTTTATAGCATGTGTATAAAAATTCCATCTGAACCAAGAATAATGATGTAAGGCCTCAGTAAAAGAGCAAGATATTTGGTTTGTTTAGAGTTTTCAGATTTTTTTTTGTTAACTGTTCAGTTAATATAAAGCAACAACCTACAAATTATATTCACTTTGATTTTGTGTCTTTATTTGTGAAACTATAAAGACTTGTGTTGATGCAAATTGATGATATTCAAAATAATAATAAAAAGTGCCTTATTTCTATGGTACTATTTCTTACCCCAAATCACTAGTTATGGATTATCTGTAAGTGATTAGAAGTAGGCATTGCTTTTCAAAATATCTTCCCTGGCAGTTCTGGATATTTATTGCATACACATTTCAGTACAAGGATCATGGAGAATGCATACAATAGATGCATCTTCCTACTTTTTTCCTAGTCAAATAATAAAAGTCTCTAATCACTCATATTCAACTGGTGGTAATTGGCAAAGCTCCTAAAAGCCTGCTGGGTAAGACCACAATTAGATTGTTAATTTGTCTGTATTCCTTCACTCACAAAGAACTGGTAAATGGAAGGACTTAGGTTAACACCCATGTTTGAGACGTAGCTACTGAGTCTCTTCTTTCCTGTGGTTCCAGGTGCTAGACATCACAGAGGTCTAGGCTTCTGTGTCCTGTAACAATCGGTGTCCATTGAATTATTTAAAATTTGATTTTATTGTGATAAGAACATTCAATATGAGATCTACACTCTTAAATTTTTAAGTGTACAGTATATTATTCTTGACTACAGGTGCAATGTTATGCAGAAGATCCCTAGAGCTACTCATCTTGCTTAACTGCAACTTGGATTAGGAACTTCCCATTTGCACCTCCACCCCAGGCCCTGGAAACCACCATAAAACTTTCAGATTCTATGAAGCTGACTATTTTGGATATTTCATGTAAGTGGAATAATATACTTGTCTTTCTGCGACTGGCTTACTTCATTTAGCATAACGTCCTCAAGTTTCTTCTTTTTTTTAAGGTTGAATAGTATTCCGCTGTATGTTTACATGACATTTTCAATGTCAATTGACATTTAGGTTGTTTTCACATCTTGGCCATTATAAATAGAGAATGTGAGAGTACTAATACCTCTTCAAGATCCTGATTTCAATTCCTTTGGAAAAATATCCAGAAATCAGATTGCTGGAACATATGGTGGCTCTATTTTTAATTTTTTGATGAACCTCGATGCTGTTTTCCACAGCAGTTGTGCCATTTTGCATTCTCTCTACTGCAGCGTAGAGTTTTAATTTCAGTTTCTCAATATCCTCACCAACACTTGTTGACTTTGTATTTTTGTTAGTGTTAATAGCCATCCTGATGGGTGTGAGGTGATATCTCACTGTAGTTTTGATTTGCATTTCCTGGTGACTGGTGATACTGACCACTTTTTCATATACCTCTTGGTTCTTTGTATGTGTTCTTTGGAGATATGTCTTTTCAAGTCTTTAGCTCCTATTTTAATCAAATTGTTAGAATTTTTGCTATGGAGTTGTAGGAGTTTCTTGTGTCTTTTGGAGATTAACTCCCTATCAGATATATGGTTGGCAAATATTTTCTCCCGTTCCGTATTTTCCCTTTTCATTATGTTGATTGTTTCCTCTTCTGTGCAAAGTTTTTTAGTTTGATATAGTCCCACTTGTTGGTTTTTGTTTATGTTGCCTGTGCGTTGATAATGGTATTTCTTTTTTCTCACTAACTTGAATTATTACTCTTATTATTATCAATATTATGTATTAAAATTATGTAAAATAATTTAATATTTTAAAATAATGGAAGGACAGGAAGAAAGTCATATAAGCCTTACCCAGAAGGAAGAGGCAGGATCCAGGCTTTCTGATAACTCAAGAATTTTCTAGAATATCTCTGTTGGTCAGAGTATGGCAGAAGGGGCACTACAGTAATGCGGGAGCCACAGCAGTTACCTGGAGGCAGCATCGGATAATCTTGAGTCCAGCAATCAGGGTTCTAGGCATTTAGAAAAGCCCAAATGATCCTGGAGACCATCAGATATGCATGGAAAAGCTCACAATATTATTTAATCTGGCTGGGATCTCGCTGTCTGCACCAAGGCTGGCCCTAGGTCAAAGGCTGTAAACTTTCTCTTCTATGTGAGTAAGATGGCGTTTGCTGCTGCCAAACCAAATGTGGACCTTTGACCTAGAACATGGGTCTTGACCCAGAATTGGGCTTTCCATAACCTCAGCCACCCCGACCCATGCATGATTTTAATTTCTTCCATAGAATGACCACCACCTCTGCAAGAGATTGAAAAGACACTCTGATGATAACGTGTGTATAGTCCAGTTTCCATTCCTGAAATGTTGACTTTTAAGAGATCGGTTATTTTTGATTCTCACAGAGTAGGCTCTCTTGCCAAAAGTCTGGAAGTTTCCTGAAAATGGCTTGATCAACCAGAATAGCAAATATGGTGAATGCAAAATAGACAAAGGAATCAGGATCAGTCCTGATAAGTCTGCAGGCTCTTCCCTAAGCAAGAGCTGTATGGGGTACAGGGAGACGAGGAGAATAAGACAAACTCTGTCACTGCCCTCAAAGACAGAAAACAGAAAATTCAGTATAGTATAACAAAGTCTAAACTATGGCATCATAAGAGTTGTACAGAAGATCAAAACAAGGACATGTAACAATCTCGTGGAGGAGGGCAGTGGAAAGGGAAAGAAATCCTTGTAGAAAAAGTCAACAAAGTCACTCTGGAGGAAGAGCTATTTGAGTGAAGACTGGAAGGCCCCCCTGTCCTATTTGGAGCCTTCCCAGCAAAAGTTATTAGAAATAAGTTTTCACTTCCAGCTTAACACCATTATCGGTTATTTCCCTGGTTAACCTGAAAAAGTCAACTGTAATTAATTAGTGCCCTAAATTGTACTCGACTTGTTTTCTGGATAAAAATATTGTCTCCATGATTAATTGATACCTTCATGAAGGCAGTCACAGTCTTGGTCATCTTTTGTACTCCCCAGCATTTAGCAATGCTGAAAACAGAGAATTTAATTAATAAACTCTCATTACATGAATGATTGATCATATTTTTTAAAAAAAAAGTTTGCTCATGTTTTTAAATGTCTACTACTCTACTCTGTCATCCTGAGAAAGAGAATCTCTTGAAATGCGTGTAACGAGTATACTGCTTTTTAGATCCATTTATCATTTTTATGTTTTCTTTAAAAGCATTTGAATTATTGATGTAATCTTAGACACATCACTTTAAATCATCATGCAAACATGCCAGACACATTCTTTTGCATAGCAGAGAGTTTTACAGACTGGATCTTCCACAAGGCTGTTGTTAAACAGTCTCTGTGTCAATGAGAATCATGACTGATATTAAAACAGTGAAGCTCATGAGCCCAGCTCACATATAGGAAACAGGGCTGTCTCCTTGGGTTCTTGTACAAACTGCCACTGAATACTATTCTCTTTGAACTCCCTTTTGTTTCCAACTGCAAATATTTTTCAACATAAAATGTTAATCAACAGGATAGACTAGAGTCTATGCTAAAAATTGCCAAATCAACATAAATAAAATTTATTTAGTTGCAGAAAATCACTTCTGTGCCATTATCCTGTACACTATGTTTTAACATAAAGAGGATTTTTTACAAATACCTGTTGACAGATTTCCAACTCTGTCGGTGACAACAGATGCTGCTAAATTACTGTTCTGATCTTGAGTTTAATAGTTTTTCTTATACACAGTAATTTCCACTGTTTAAAGACATAGTCCTGAAATAAAATGCAGATTCATATGAGAAAGTATTATCTGAAGATAATATAAATTAAAATATAAAATACAAATTAATTCAAATTATATGATAAACAGAATTGTTTGGTTTGTCATTTATTCCTAAAACCTTATTTTTGTGACTTGATGTTGGCAAGAGGTAACATCTTTCACACATTTTAATATTAGCAAAAATATTTTCTTTTGAGCTTTACAAAGGTACCTGAAAAACCCTTTTTATATCTTATTTGAATATTTATAATGTATATAATATTTATAATGTAACAAATATGTATGATACATTTTGCATAACCCCCAGACCATGTTATATGGTTCACTGGGAAATGGCAAGTATTTGGGCTATTTTCCTTTACATCTCACAACTGTATGTACTTGGACAACTATGGATAAGTTATTTAACTTCCTCTCTGCCTTAGTATCTTATCTGTAAAATAAGAACAATAACACTTAGGCCAGCTGGGCTGGGACTGAGAACCACATTTCCCCTAAGCCAGCTTTTCCCTGTTGGGCTTTGCCAACAGCAGGTGCTAGAGGGAGACTGCAAGGCCAGAGGGGGAAGAAGGGACCTACTCCGTCCTGTTTACTTCCTGTCATTTCCCCTGGCAAGCCTGTCTCCTTGTTCCTGTGAATATCACCCTAGCCTAGTATCTTCACTCTGGCAGCAGCAGCTCATTTCTACAGCAGCAGCTCATTTCTACAGCAGCAGCTCATTTCTACAGCAGCACAGCTCATTTCTACAGCAGCACAGCTCATTTCTACAGCAGCAGCTCATTTCTACAGCAGCAGCTCATTTCTACAGCAGCAGCTCATCTCTACAGCAGCAACTGAATACAGTCTGAAGTTTTTCCAGTGGTTGCTGGATTAGCTTCACCCCAGCCCTGTTGGTCAGAGACACCCACACCAACAAGTAATACCTGGCATCAAAGCTCGGGAGTCCTCTGGGCCGAGTCCTATGCTATCAGAGACATCATCATCTGCTGAGCAAGGACTCTTCCTCAGAAGCCTGAGTGTCAGCCACAAAAGTCTGTCCTCCAAGCTTCTAATTTTAATAATTCCAAACTCAGTCCAAATGAAAATAAGCTCGGTTTTCTCTGTTGGCTTCTTCAACTACTTAACAAACAATTTGTTATACCTAGCTAGGAATTCTCTGAATCAAATTTTCTCTGTTAAAACAACTGGCATGACTTCTGTCTCCTGACTGGACCCTGACTGACATAACACTAATCTCTACATCACATCCCTGCTGTAAAAATCCCACTCACTCCTTCACTATGCAGCATTATTGAGTACGGTATGGGACCTTCTTTGTGCCAGTTACTGTCTTAGGCAGTGAACACATGAATGGTGATCAAGGCATACAAGATTTTGCTGTAGAATCAAGTTTAATTGGATTACTGGATACTATATAAAGCCCAGAAATTTAGAGAACCTTCTGGTTCTAACTATGCTTAGAACACTTATAATCAACTCTATTGAAAATAAAGCATATTATACATGATAACATGACCAAGAAAGTCAAGATCCAGCCTCTGAGGCTTTGAAGACAAAGAAATATAAGTGAAGGAGTTTTCTAACAAATATTTGCCACCACAAAATGCTGCTTTGAATCAGGCCTTCATTCCAGAGTAGTGAAATTCTTGCTTTTATTTACAGATGCTGCCTCTGGCTTTTAGTTTAGCTCATTGAAATGACACAAAGAAGGAGACAAATTGTAAGAAGTTCCAAGAAGTTCCAAAAATAATAATAATTAAAAAAAAGATTCAAAGCAGTGGAAGGGCAGAGTAATGAGACAAGATTGCAATGACTCAATGTATTTTTATCTAGTATTCAACTATGTGCATTTGTGACATCTAAAAATAAGTGATGCAGAAAAAAATAATTATAGGGAAGACAATATATAATAATTAACTACTGAAAAAGAGTATGCTTTAAATAATGGGATATAAGTAAAACTGGAATAACTTGAGTTGGTTATAGAGACTCAATTTCTCACATGGAGGTGAGAGGAGTGTTATCACTTAAAATTCACAGCCCATAAAAAAAAGAACAGACAAAACATGTAATTATTTTCTGCCAACAGTGTAGAGTAAAATGATGTAGTGGTTTTTGTCCATTTCTAATTTACAAAGTTCTACATGTTTCTCAAGTTATCCAACGCATACATTTCTGCTTAATTAAAAAACTCAGAAAATTCTTGTAAATCCTGCAAATACCTGTTATGTCCTTTTACTAACAAGCACTGGTAAGTGCCACCAAAAATAAATAAAATTAGAGACCTCCATAGATACTGCTTTTGCTATTTAATTACCATGTAACAAACAGATCTCAAAAGAACACAAATATATTGTAAGTATGAAGTGTAATCTTTGATTTTAAAATATAAACTTTACTGTGTTATGAAAGATAACATAGATACGTTCACAATCAATAACAAAAACCAATAGATTACTCAGTGGTAATTAATTGGTTCATAAATGATCAACATTAGAAATGACCAGAAAAAGTATTTTATCCAGATATTCTCAATCTCACCAATAAATCTACTGCAAAATATTTTTCCATGTTCTTATTTATTCAACCCTTCTCTTGTTTTTAATGATCTATCTTTGAGTTAATCATCTTTGTTGGTCCTCACTATAGACATTGATTGTCTTTATATATGAAATAACCTTTTAGAAATATGTCTTCAGGACTCCCTGTCATGTTCAGTATACAAGATCCTCTTTGTCACCAAGAGAAAGGAGTCCACTTCTGGTTTGAGTTAAATATCAGGTCACTGTTTTTGATTGACAACACAATTTCTCAGACTTTTTGGAGCATGTTTGACTTTTTTGTTCCTGTACCTTAGCCAGATTTTGTCCATTCTTCAAAAGGTCCTGGATCTGAGGTTATATATATTCCTTGATAACTGAAAGCTGAAAAAGAAACTTTTCAGAAAAAGTGCAATATAATCATAATGCCACTTTTGATGGTTAAGTTTTACATTTATATTTTAAAATAGAAACCTCTCTGCATAACTTAAAATATACATTCTCCACTACCTTATAAGAAAGAAAAGAATAAATTGTAGTGTTCTATAGCACCGTAGGGAGAAGACAGTTAATAATAACTTATTGTATAATTTTAAATAGCTAGTAGAGAGTATTTCGAATGTCGCAACATAAAGAAATAACTGTTGGAGGTGATGGATATGCTAATTACCCTGATTTGGTCATTGCACATTGTATACATGTACCCAAATATCATTGAACCCCATAAAACATACGATTATTGTGTGCCAATTAAGAAAAAATAAATTTAATAATAATAAAAAAGAATTAATGTGTAGAGCAAAAATTAAACAAACCTGACTCTGGATATCAGAATGACCCATATTTCAAAAAGCAAAAATAGCTTTTGTGAGCATATGATAAGGGGAAAATCCAATCATATTTTTATGTTTTCAAATTTTTAATTTTCCAATGATGCACACACACACACACACGCACATTTCAAAATTAAAGCTTGGGAATTAAAATAAGAGCCCTTGGTGAATTGGTGCTCTAATAATTGGAAAAAGATTAATGTCTTCTGAAACAAACTTGTAAAACGGTCAGTCAAACCTAGAACAGAGTCATCTTGGATCCCCCATGATTCCCAATAATATGAAATAATACATGAATGTTTTCAATAGAACTAACAGAAAACCACAGCGGGTGATTTTATTTAAACCTTCTGGTTAAAAATAGCTGTCCCTTCATATCATAAGCTATTGCTTCAGTTACCTCCAGCTTACGCCCCAAAGCTGTCTTATGTCATTCTTGCTATTGATGGAGACAGCACTACTTAAAACCCAGCAGTGCAATATTAATTAGATACAGCCATTTTCACAACAGGATTCCCAATCTGAACCATAAACAGGTTATTAATTGTTCTGAAAAGTTTCTTTATGTCTCCCAGATGATTTGAGGAAAAATTTTCCCTTAGTTTGTTAAAATGGTGGGTGACATTGATAGATGTGTTTAATGTTAAATCAACCTTGAATTCAAGGAATAAACCCGACTTTTCATCATGTGTTATCCTTTCCATATATTCCTGGATTCAAATTGCTAATATTTCATCCCGGATTTGTGCAGCAATGCTTATAGGAGATAGTAGTCTGTGATTTTCTTACAACATCTTGATACCAGGATATTGCTGGCCTCATGAATCGTGTTGGGAAGTCTTTCCTCCTCCTCTAATTTCTGAAACAGAATTTGTATAATCAGTTGGATAAGTTCTGGTTTTCATGAATGTCTATTTAAACTAGATTTTCAGATTTATTGGCACTAAAATGTTCATAATATTCCCTTGTCATCTTTTTATTATCTAAAGTGATATCTCTTCTTTTATTCCTGATATGGAAAGGTTGTGTTTTTTCTATTGTGTAAAACCCTTTTCAAACGAGTTTGCATTAGAAAATTAAGGCCCAAGGTATCCATTGAATGTAATGAATTAACTTACGATCTATGCAAAGAATGACAACAGCTATGGAGCATTTGGGAGAAGAGAAAAATATTCCCTGCATCCATCATGTTCTATAGTGTTTTATTCTCTCACAGAATTTTGGTTAATAAAGGCTTGTTTTGGAGATATAATACTTTCTCTTAATTTATCACAGGCCGCTTTTCATAAAAAATGCAAAGATGCTGTTAACAGTAGAGTTCCATTTATCCTTTCCCATTGATGTACCATCACATTTCTCCAAATGCCTTATCATCTTCTCAGTAAGGTGGCATTACTTAGTTTATGTTAATGTTTCTTTTGAAAAATTAAGAGAATATTTTGTATTTGCCCATATTTATAATTTCTGGTGTTTTTTTTTTTTTTTCTTCCTACAGTTATTAGCATCCATCTTCTGTCATATTCCTTTACCCAGAAGAACTTTAGTATTTCTTGTAGTGCTGATCTAACTGCAACAAATCCTCTTGGTTTTTATTTATCTGAAAATGCCCTTATTTTACCTTGATTTTTGAAGGAGAGCTTTGGAATACGTGAAATTTAGATTGACTTATTTTCTTTAAATACTTTTAAAAATGTCACATTGCCTTCTGGCTTTTTTGATGAGAAATAACTCATTATTTATATTTTTATTCCCTTCATGTAATGTCTTTTTTTTTTTTTTTTTTTTTTTGGCTGCTTTTAACATTTCCTCTTTTTCTTTCTTTTTTTTTTTTTTTTCATTTTGACTATCACGTGCTTAATTGAGCTTTTTTTAAAAATTCATCCTCTTTGGTGTTTGCTGAACATGATAGATTTATAATTCTGTATTTTTCACCAAAATTTGAAAATTTACAGTAATTATTTCCTCAAACAATTTTTCTCCCAATTTAATTTCTCTGTAAGGCTCAAATTATACATATGTTATATTGCCTTATGTGTGTCATGAGTGGCTGAGGTACTGTTCATTTCTTTAATCTCTACTTCTCTCTGTTCTTTAGAGTAGATAACTTCTATTTAGATCTCCAAATTCACTCACCCATTTTTCTGCCTTCTTCAGTCTGCTGAGTCCACCAATTAAAATGTTCATCTCACACATTGAAGAGATACCTGCACTTCCATGTCTATTACAGCACTGTTCAACCTGAGTGTCCATTGATGAACAGATAAAGAAAACATGGTATATATACACAATGAAATACTATTCAGCCATAAAAAAGAATAAAATCCTGTCATTTGTGGCAACATGGATAAACCTGGAGGACATTATAAATGAAATAAGCCACACACAGAAAGACAAATACTGCATGATTTCACTCATATATGGAATCTAAAAAATTGTTCACATAGAAGTAGAGAGTAGAATAGTGGTTACCAGAGAATGGAGGAGGTTGGGATGGGATATAGAGAGACTGGTCATTGGGTACAAAGCTAGCTACAGTTAGATAGGAGGAATAAGTCATGGTGTTCTATTGCATAGTGGGATGACAAGAGTTAAAAATAATGTATCGTATATTTCAAAATGCCTAGGAGAGGTTTTCAAATATTCTCATCAAAAAGGAACGATAAATGCTTAAAGTGACGAATATGATAATTACGTTGATTTGATCATTACACAGTGTATATTTGTATCAAAATATTACATTGTAGGGTTACAGTCAAGATGGCAGAGTAGATAGTTCCTAGTGTTGCTCTCTCTCACAAAGCAACGAACTTGCAACTATTAAAAAGCAACAACGGGAGATGTGAGATCTGTGCTGAAACACCCAGGTATAGGGAAAATCACAGATCTCCAGATTCAAGAGGCCCAAAGATCTCCTAACATATTCACCCCAAAAAGATCCTCTCCAAGATATGTGATAGTCAAACTGGCAAAACTCAAAGACAAAGAGAGAATCTTAAAAGCTGCAAGAGAGAAGTGGCAAGTCACCTATAAGGGAGCCCCAATCAGAATAACATCAGACTTTTCATTAGAAACCCTAAAAGCCAGAAATGAATGGGATGATATATTCAAAATACTAAAGGACAGAGATTGCCAGCCAAGAATACTTTACCCAGCAAGGCTATCCTTCTGAAAGGAAGGACAAATAGTGTATCTCACAGACAAGCAAAAACTGCAGGAATTCACTACCACACGACCAGCCTTACAAGAAATTCTCAAAGAAGTACTGGGTTTGATACCTCAATAACAACCATCACTGCCATGAATACTCAAGAAAGAACAAAACCTATCAGCAAAACAAAAATGCTAACAATAAAAAAAATAGTTTATCTATCACTCCAAGAAACCAACAAATACAGAAGACAAACAGAAAATTAGAAAGAAAGGAACAAAAGGTACTTAAGACATCTAAACAAAAATCAATAAAATGCTAGGAGTAAATCACTCTTTTCAATAATAACTCTAAACGTAAAGGGATTAAATTCTCCACTCAAAAGACAAAGAATGACTGACCAGATTAAAAAGATGGACCCAACAATCTGCTGCCTTCAAGAGACTCACCTGACCTGTAAAGACATACTTAAACTAAGAGTGAAAGGATGGAAAAAGATATATCTTGCAAAGAGAAATGAAAAATGAGCTGGAGTATCTATTCTTATATCAGATAAAATAGACTTTAGAGCAAAAACCATAAAAAGAGATAATGAGAGCCACTACATAATGATAAAAGGATTCATCCATCAAGAAGACATAACAATCATAAATATAAATGCACCCAATGTCAGAGCAGCCAGGTTTATAAAGCAAACACTATCAGATCTAAAGAATGAGATAGACACTAACACCATAATAGCAGGGGACCTGAACACCCCACTCACAACATTGGACAAATCATCTAGGCAAAGAATCAGCAGAGAAACACAAGATCTAAACAACAATATAGACCAATTGGACTTGGCAGATAGCTACAGAACATTCTCCCAACAACCTCAGAATAGTCATTCTTCTCATCAGCACATGGAACATTCTCTAGAATAGACCACATGTTAGATCACAAAGCAAGTCTCAACAAATTCAAAAAATTGGAATTATTACATGTATTTATTCCAATCACAATGGATAAAAATTAGAAATCAATAACAAACAAAATTCTGGAAACTGTACAAACAAATGGAAATTAAACAACATTCTAGTTAATGGCATATGGGTCCAAGAAGAACTTAAACAGGAAATCAAAAAATTTCTTGAAACTAATGAAAATAATGACACATCGTACTGTCATCATGCTGTGGGATACAGCAAAAGCAGTACTAAGGGGAAAATCTGTCACATTAAATGTTTACCTCAGAAGAATGGAAAGATGGCAATTAAACAACCTAACACTTCACCTTAAAGATCTAGAAAAACAAGAACAATCCAAACCCAAAGTTAGTAGATGGAAAGAAATAGTTAAGATCAGAGCAGAAATAAATGAAATAGAAACCTGAAAAACAATATAAAATATCAATGAAAGAAAAAGTTGGTTTTTTGAAAAGATAAATAAACTCGACAAAACTTTAGCAAGGCATATAAGAAAAAAAGAGAGAAGACCCAAATAACAAAAATTAGAAATGAAGCAGGTGATATTACAACTGACACCTCAGAAATATAAGAAATCATTAGAGAATACTATAAACAACTATATGCCAACAAATTTGAAAATCTGGAGGAAATGGATAAATTTCTGGACACATACAAACTACCAAAAGTGAGGCAAGAAGATATAGAAAATCTGAACAGACCAATAACAATAAAAGAGATTGAGGCCGTTATCAGAAGGCTCCCAACAAAGAAAAGCCCAGGACCAGATGGGTTTGCTGCAGAGTTCTACCAAACCTTCAAAGTGAAACTGATACCAGTTTTCTACAAACTGTTCCAGAAGATTGAAACAGAGGCCATTCACCCAAACTCATTCCATGAGGCAAATGTCACCCTGATACCAAAACCAGACAAAGATACATCAAAAATAGAAAACTAAGGGCCAGCCCGTGGCTCACTTTGGAGAGTGTGGTGCTGACAACACCAAGTCAAGGGTTAAGATCCCCTTACCAGCCATCTTTTAAAAGAAAAAAAAGAAAACTGCAGGCCAATATCCTTGATGAATATAGATACAAAAATGCTCAACAAAATACTAGCTAACATAACACAGCAACACATACACAAAATTATACACCATGATCAAGTGGGATTCATCCCAGGGATGCAAGGTTGGTTCAACATATGCAAATCAATAAATGTGATACACCACATCAATAAAAGCAAAGACAGAAACCATATGATCATCTCTATAGATGCTGAAAAAGCATTTGACAAAATTCAACATTCTTTCATAATAAAGACTCTCTACAAGTTAAGTATAGATGCAAAGTATCTCAACACATTTAAAGCCATATATGATAAGCCCACTGCTAATATCATGCTGAACAGGAACTAAACAAGGATGCCTACTCTCACCACTCCTATTCAACATAGTGTTGGAAGTACTAGCCAGAGCAATTGCAGAAGAAATAAAGGGCATCCAGATTGGAAAAGATGAAGTCAAACTGTCCCTGTTTGAAGATGATATGATCCTATACATTGAACAGCCTAAAGCCTCTACAAAAAAAAAAAAAAAAAAAAAAAAAACTCCTAGAGTTGATAAATGATTTCAGCAAAGTTGCAGGAGCATTTCTATACTCCAACAGGGAACATGCAGAAAAAGAAATCAAGAAAGCTAGCCCATTTACAATAGCCACCAAAAAATTAAAATTCATAGGAATAAAGTTAACCAAGGATGTGAAAAATCTCTATGAAGAGAACTACAAACCGCTGTTGAGAGAAATTAAAGAGGACACAAGAAGATGGAAAGATAGCCCATGCTCTTGGATTGGAAGAATTAACATTGTGAAAATGTCAATATTACCCCAAGTGATCTACAGATTCAATGCAATCCCCATCAAAATTCCAATGACATTTTTCTCAGAAATAGAAAAAACTATCCAGATATTTATATGGAATAACAAAAGACCATGCATAGCCAAAGCAATGCTGAGCAAAAACGAAAAATAAATAAATAAAAAAATAAAGCTGGAGGCATAACACTACCTGACTTTAAACTATATTACAAAGCTATAATAATCCAAACAGCATACTGGCATAAAAACAGACACATGGATCAATGGAATAGAATAGAGAACCCAGAAATCAGCCCATACACCTACAACCATTTGATCTTTGACAAAGGCAAGTCCACACACTGGGGAAGAGACTGCCTCTTCAACAAATGGTGCTGGGAAAACTCAATATTCATATACAGGAGAATGAAACTAGGCCCATACCTCTCACCATATACCCAAATCAACTAAAAATGGATTAAAGACTAAAATATACATTCTGAAACAATAAAACTCCTTAAAGAAAACATAGGGGAAACACTCTAGGAAGTAGGAGTGGGTACAGACTTCATGAATAGAACCCCAAAAGCACAGGCAACTAAAGGAAAAATAAACAAATGGAATTATATCAAACTAAGAAGCTTTTGCACAGCAAAAGAAACAATCAACAAAGTGAAAAGACAACCAACAGAGTGGGAGAAAATATTTGTAAAATATATATCAAAGGATTAATATCCAGAATATACAAGGAACTCGAACAACTTTACTGCAAAAAAAAAATAATAATAACCCAATTAAAAAAATGGGCAAAGGAGCTGAATAGGCATTTCTCAAAGGAAGATATACAAATGGCCAACAGACACATGAAAAAATGCTCAACCTCACTCAGCATCCAGGAAATGCAAATCAAGACCACTTTGAGATACCATCTCACTCCAGTCAGGATGGCTAACATCCAAAAGACTGAGAATGATAAGTACTGGGGAGGTTGAGAGAAAAAGGAACTCTCATACACTGTTGGTGTGACTGCAAAATGGTGCAGCCGTTATGGAAAATGGTATGGAGGTTCTTCAAACAATTACAGATAGATCTACCATATGACCGACCTATCTCACTGCTGGGAATATACCCAGAGGAATGGAAATCACCAAGCCAAAGGGATACCTGTACTCCAATGTTTACTGCAGCACTATTTACAATAGCCAAGAGTTGGAACCAGCCCAAATGTCCATCAACAGATGAGGGGATAAGGAAACTGTGGTATATCTACACAATGGAATACTACTCTGCTATAAAAAAAAAAAACTGAAATACTACCATTTGCAACAACATGGATGGACCTAGAGAAAATTATATTAAGTGCAACAAGTCAAGCACAGAAAGAGAAGTACCACATGTTCTCAAGTATTTGTGAGAGCTAAAAATAAATAAATAAACACAAACAAACATAGGATGGGGGGAAGAAGACACAACAATCACAACAATTCCTTGAACTTTTTAAGACAAGTGAACAGATATGATGTAGAGGGGGAGGGGAGATAGGGAGGGAGGAAGAGGAATGGGGGTAAAGGGTCATGAAAATCAACTACAATGTATATTGAGAAGTTAAAATTTAAAAAAAATAAAATAAAATATCACATTGTACCCCGTAAATATGTACAATTGTGTGTTAATTTAAAATTTCAGAATAATAAAAAAAAATTTATCTCACATTTTTCAGTTCTAGGATTACTACTGGATTCTATTTATATTTAGTAATTCTTTGCTTAAATTCTTCTGGTCCCTAATTATGGCCATTTCTTTTAAGTTTTTGAAACTTTACTTATAATACATATATTAATTTTTTGTTTGCTAATTAAAATATCTGAGTTATCTTGGGATGGGTCCCTATGCACTATTTTTTAACATGATTCAGGGTCATATTTTTCTATTTTTTTCACATGCCTATTTTTTTTTTAAATTATATCTAACACATTGCGGACAATATGCTATAGAGGGACTGAAATCTATTATCTTCCCATGAAGTGTTAATTTTTGTGTTTAGCAAATGGTTAACTTGACTGGACTCAAATGTCAAACTCTGAGATGAACAACAGCTAAAATCTTGGCTCAGCTTTTTCAGCTGTAGCTTTTTTAGTTGCATCCTTTCAGCTAAGGATTTAGAGATTATGCACAGATTTGGGGGCTTCCCCTTCTGTGTTTTCTTTTTTCTGGGTATTCTCAAGTCATATTCTAGCCTCTCGGGAAGCCCTAAACTTCATTTTTCTGACTTTGAAAGACAGTAAGACTGGTTTCCTGTTTGAAGTCTCGGTCCTGTGCAAACCGTAACAGAGAAAATTATATCCAGGGCATTTCTCTTTTTTCAGAGGTCATTTACCCTGTAGTTTCTGACTGCTCTTGGTCATTTTCCAGTGCATTCAAATATTACTTTCTTATATTGGCTCGGAGTTATAATTGCTATCTGCTGGAGGGTCAGTCTAATACAAGCTACTTTGCCATTACTAGAAATTATCCGTATACTTTTTATTCCCAACTCTCTTGTGAAGAAGTTAAAAGACATGGATCCCATTTTTATGGCTAATAACATATGCTTTGAACATGGTAGAAATTCAGAGGATATTTGTTGAATGAATTTAGGCCCTCCTATGCAATCTTTTTCTTTTTTCACTTTTCTGATTAAAAAAATAAGACAGAGACTTTCTACCTTAAACTTCATTATACTCGTTACTCTCTACTCTGTCTCCTTTCTTTTGCCTGCATTATTTTAACAACCTCCCACCCTGTCATTATTCTCTAAACTCTCAGCTCTCCAGTATGTGTCTTTTACAATGATTAATTTACCTCTTAAAACCATAATGACAATGCTTTCCAACTTCACCCTAAACAATAAAAATTTTTAACTATCACTGCCAGAATAAAAAATCTGATTTTTAAAGTTAGCAAGTCGTTTATGATCTTCCAAATTTGGATTCCAAATTAACTTTTCATTTTTTTATGCCTCATACAACCTGAATCCTAGCCACATCATTCTACTTCATTCATTACATCCTATATCCACCCCTCATCTTCTCTCATTATTTTCTACTTGCCAAGCATGCTAATCTTTTCCAGTTAAAAATAATATTTCCCCTGTTAAGCCTTAGAATTAATCACACTAGGGACTGAATAAGCACTTTTGAGCCTCAATTATGCTCCTTTATCATCTTCTTCTGTCTTGTATTTCAGCAAAATTATCCTCCCACCTTTAAAAACATTTTATAGGAAGAAAGTATGTTTTATTAATCTGTGTTTCAAGTGCAGAGCCAAGTGTATAGTACTAGTAATTCTCTAATGCAACTTCAAAGCAGCACAGCTCACACAGCTGTATCCCAGGCGGTGCCATCCATAGAGCAAAATGTAAATATTCCTTCCCACTCAGAGCTGGAGAACTCAGCTAGCTCTTTATGTTGCATGTTCAGCAAATGTCGGTAGCATATAATTAAAACTCCTTAAACCATATTTTTAAAAAGTTGAAAGGGACGTGATGACCTCCCTCCATGTACCTCATTTATCATAGTCTCAGTTCCTACATATCTAATAGATATTCTATGACTCACGACTGTGCTCTTTACCATCTCATAGTTTATCAAGTTCACAGGTTGAAATATGAGGGTTCAAACAGCAAAGTTTTTCACTACTGGCTTATGCCGCTTTCATGCCAAGCAAGCATCAGTTTCACTAAAGGAGGATCTATGTTTCCTTTCTGGTTCTTGTTCTACCTGTATATAGAGTTCAGCATATTTCCCCAGCTATTAAAGCTAAAGAGAAAATAACCAAGTGTCAGGATAAATTTATTTTATTTTCAGCTTTATTGAGGTATAATTGACAAACAAAATATGTATATATTTAAGGTGCACAATGTGATGTTTTGATGTAGGTATATCAAAATGATTATCACAATCAAGGTAATTATCACATTCGTTACCTCACATAGTTATCTCTTTGTGTAAGATGAGAATACTTAAGATGTAATCTTAGATCTTAGAAAATTTCAAGTATATAATATATTAACTATAATCACCATGCTGTATATTAGGTCTCCAGAACTTATTCAATTTAGAGCTACAAGTTTGTACCCTTTAATCATTTCCCTATTTCCTTCATCCCCCAACCCTTGTAATCACTATTCTATTCTGTTTCTATGAAGTTGACTTTTTTTGCAGAATCTGCATATAAGTGAGGTCATGCATAATTCTTCTTTCAATGTTTGGCTTTTTTCACTTAGCATAATGTCTTCAAGTTTCATCCAAATGGCATGATTTATTTCTTTTTTAAATTTGAATAATATTTTGTTTGCATATACCATATTATTTTTTACCCATTTATCTATTGAGAGACACTTAAGTTGCTTCCATGCCTTAGCTATTGTGAATAGTGCTGCATTGAACATGGGAGTGCAGATATATCCCTGAGATAAAAATTTTACTTCATTTATATATATATACCAACCCCACAAGTGAGATTGCCAGATAGTATAGGAGTTTTACTCTTAACTTTTTGAGGAATCCCTGTACTGTTTTCCATAATGGCTATACCAATTTACAATGGGAATAGTTTTAAAAGTGGAAAAGTTGGGAACATGGAAGAAATTTACACCTCACTGGAAAATAAAATAGGAAACACCAATATCCTTTGTGTTAGTCAGGGTTCTCCAGAGAGACAGAATCAATAGGATATGTTATAATTATATGAGAGGGATTTATTAGGGGAATTAGCTCACGTAACTCTTAAGAAAAGTCCCACAACAGGTCGTCTATAAACTGGATGCCGGTAGTGTGGCTCAGTCCAAATCCAAAGGCCTCAAAACCAGGGAAGCTGATGGTGTCTTTGGTGTAAGTTCTAGAACCTGAAAGTGGGAGAGTCTTGAGCTCTGACTTCCACAGACAGGAAAGAAGAGTGTATCCCAGCTCCAGCAGATAGAGAGAGCTTCATCTGTCTTTTATTCTCTCTGGACCCCCAGTGGATTGGATGGTTCCCACCCACATTGAGGGTGGGTCTTTCCCATGCAGGCCACTCAGACTCTCATACTAATCTCTGCTGGAAACACCCTCATGGACACACCTAAAAAAGATAGCTTTACCAGGTTTCTCAGCATTCCTTCATCTAACCAAGTTGACGCCTAGAATTAATCTTCACACCCTTCATCTTTCTACCTCTGAGACTGGAAAAATATAAAACATCAAAGTGCACATTCCCAGCCTCCTTTGCAGTGACAGTGGCCTTGAACCTAATTCTTTCCTACTGAATAAAGACTGATGAGTCATCTTCCTAATAAAAGGGGGAGGTGGAGATCGTATGACTCCTCTCTATCCTTCCATATCCACAGTGGCAGCATCTACTTTGGAAACATGAGTCATGACCAAACAAATCATAAGAATGTCAGCTTTTACATGATTGAACTGTTGAGCCAACTCTAGCTGCTGCTCCACTGTAGAACATTTTTTCTATGAGAAAATTAAACCTGTATTTGCTTAATTGATCAACTTCAAGTTTATTGTCACTTGCAGCAATATCTATTTCTAACCGAAATGTGACCTACTAGTATATAAGTTGTCTTATGTAATAAACACTGTCCTCAGCTTTTGTTAACTTTCTTTTCATTTAATCATTATGGTAACACATTATACCTATAATTTTTAGTTGGGTATATTGAGAACTAGGAAATACAACGATAGAATGAGTGGTTAAGAATAGGGACTTGGGTATTAAACACACTTAGGCTCCATCCCTGGACCTTGTCACTTCCTATTTAAGTAATAGTAGGCATGCAACTTCTTTAAGCTTTGGCTTCCTAATCTGAAGGCAAGGATAACGAAGTCACTATTTATAGAGCAGATTTCAGGAGTAAATGATATCATATATTTAAAGTGCTGAAAAAGAGACTGGAATATAATAAGCAATAAAGAAATATTAGCCATTGTCATTATTTTTAATACTTGAAATATATTATTACTACCCTGCATCACAGAAATAGAAAGAGAGAGAGTTATTAATCCAAGAATCATAATATCAATCAGTAAATAATTGATGATAAAGGATTCAAAACCAAGCTTCTTTAATCCCTATACTTGTGGGGTTTTTTTTCTTGTATACTATGGGTACAAATATTTAGATAGTTATAACTATACCCAGAAAGTCATAGGGATCCAATTTACACTTTGCTGTGACAGTTTATATTTCCAAAACCATAATTTTTGGGTGTTCAAAAAGTGGTAGAATGATACCTTAAATATATAAGTATGTGCCCCTTTCGGTGCTTTATGATATTTTTCTCATCAAAAAAAATTTTAAAGAATCAGGTAAAGTCTCAAACACACTGAAAATTACTCTTCATGCCTCAATGCATTAACAACACATGCACGCATGCATGTGCATGTAGACATACTCACGAATATCCATCAAAATGCAGGCCAACCGCTGGGTAGATGGTGATAATTGCTATGGTTGTTTGGGTGATGAATACACTATGTTCAGTGAGAATTTGATTAATCTGCTACCTGAGTTTACAACAATGTAGGGAGCAGGCAAGGTGCTAGCAATGGCACACCTTACTTTTCTTGTTTATAAGGGAGAATGTTAGACAAATCAAGCTGTCTACAAGTCTGCTATTATACCTTTGAAGAGCATACATTACAATATTTCATTTCACCCAGCATGGAAATAACAACCAAACTAGAATTAACTAGAATTTCAAGTAACATTAAGAATCTCATCAGTAATACCACAGCCAACAAATCCCAACAAGTGCTTTTAGTGAGAAGGCTTCCTGTGCAGTGCTTGTTACATCAAGTGGAGACTGGGAAGAAGCAAATCTTCTTGAGTAGAGTGTTCCAGAATTCTTGAAATTAGAATATTTGGACATCTCTTTCCCTTTACATTTCTAAAAAGATGATTCATAGAGGAATACATTAAATTATAGCAATAAATAGTGATGCTTCTCTGACCAATTAAAGTTGCCATCTGCTTAGGTTCTTTAGAGAATTCCCCAAAAGAAGTCACCTTACAGTTGATTTATGCTATCATGGGAGCTGTACACTAAACAGAAACCACAAGTTTCTCTTCTTCTTACAGAAATATTTTCAATGTGAAAGGCAAACTTCCTAAAAGTAGAATTGATGATAGAGCATTTTTTAGAGGCTCTAATTTCTGAAAGATCTCTTCTATCTCGTCTCTAGAGAAAAAAACTTAATCTTGGAATGAAAATCTAAATATAAGTCATGAACAACCTAATAAATACCACATGATGGACGCTTATGAGAAGAGTTAAAAGGAAAAGAATGCAACCTGACTGTGAATCAGTAGGGTTAGTTCTTAACTTTGGAGTATGTCAGGATGGAGTTTCCATTCTAACTGTCATTCATCAGCCACATGACCCTAGCTTCCCAGAAGTTTATGTTAAATAGAGACAACTCACTGCTCCCTGAGATCATGGAAGGGCTGAGTGAGATCCCTCAGTACTGGGCCTGGCCCATAGTATTGGAGAAAAATGGTAACTCTTAGTACCGTTAAATAAAAGCCAATGAAAAACTATCAATTTATTCATACAAGTCCTTCCGTAAATATAGATTGCCAAAATAGGTGATACGAAAAGTAAATTATAATTCTCAGTAAAAACTGCCCAGTCCATCTGTATAAGTGGATAAATATGAACCAACTTTATTAGTGTACATTCTTGCCATCCCCAAGTGTTTCTCACCTAACAGAGAATAGATTGGCCTTTATTTATTGTCCGTTGTTGATAGTGTTAGTACATTTGTGCTCTCCCTCTATGAATATAAACAAATATAGGGTGAAAAAAACAAACAATTTCACAAGAGAAGCACTGCTCATCTTTTTCTAGTTTACAATTACCGTGTCACAGAATGAAAATTCTGTAAATGGCCTGGAAAACTTTGATCATAATAGCTAACATTTATTTAGTGTTTATTGAGCAAATAGTCTATTTAATACTCGAAAGCCCTATGAATGCTCAGCATAAATGAGCTCTTTACAGATGGGAAACCTGAGAAACATAAGAGTTAGCTTCCCAAAATCATATGACTGTTTAGTGAAAAAGTCAGAATTCAAAGCCAGGCAGTTGGACACTGTGATGCCACCCTGGAAACAGTTTAGCTGAAACAAACGGCAGCAGTGGATTCTTGTACTAGTCAGGGTTTTCTGGAGAAACAGAACAAATAGGATCTCTGATTTCTCTCTCTCTCTCTCTCTCTCATTATATATATATATATGTGTGTGTGTGTGTGTGTATATTGGGGTGTGTCTATGGGGGTGTTTCCAGAAGAGATTGGCATGTCAGCCTGAGTGGACTGGGTGGGAAAGATCCACCCTCAATATGTGCAGGAATCATCCAATCCCCTGGGGGCTCAGAGAGAACAAAAACAAAGGAAAAGTAACCTCCAGTGTATCCACTGGAGCTGGCATACACTCTTCTCTCCTGACAGTGAATATCAGAACTCAAGACTCTTCAGCTTTCAGGACCCAGAACTTATACCACCGGTACCTCCAGGCTCTCAGGCCTTTGGCCCAAGACTGAGAATTACACCATCAGCTTCCCTGGTTCTGAGGTTTTCAAACTAGCAACTCAGTTTGCAGACGGCCTATCATGGGACTCCTCAGCCTTCATAATCGCATGAGCCAATTCCCGTGATAAATCTCCTCTCCTATATCTGTATACATATCCTATTGGTCCTGTCTCTCTGAAGAACCCTGACTAATACAGAAGCCTTTTTGGAATTTCTCTTATCTGACCAAAAGCAGAAACTTCCGAAGAATAGAAACTGCTTAAATACCTAGAGAGCTTCTACTCCCAGAAGAGAGACCAAAAGTAAACCTACCATAAATCCCCTCTTTGGGGGAGTTTTATCGAGACTGTACAGACAAACATTACCACAAACTTTCTTATCTCTAATTTGATCTCCTAAAAATCCATTTGTCTTTCCTAAAGAAACCTATTTGTTCATCCTACAGAAGTCATTTCTATCCCCTCCTTTTCCCCTACTAAGTTAAATATAGAAGCGTGTAATTTTAACCATTTAATGAACCAGCGACTTCTTCTGTTGGCTTCCACATGCAAATGGATAAACCTTTTCTCCTGTTGACCTGTTTTTGTCAGTTTAATTTACAGGCCCCAGTTACCAGACTTACGAGGGTATAGGAAAAAGATTTTCCCATGTTAGGGATTTCTAAAATGTGTTGTTCTGGAAATGGAAATGAGGAGACGAAATTGGAAGAACATCAGAAAGATACTATCGTGATAGATCTCGATTCGTCTCTAAAACTGTTCAAGTCTTATTCTCTGAAACAACCTGGAGATGGGCTCAGGATGCGGTTCTCATGATCGTGCCAGCTTTTCACATTTCATTTTTAACTCTATGTTTATTTTCTGTTGTAGATTATATCGATCTAAAATTTTGATACTAAAAATGTTAAAAATTTGAACTATGAAATTGTTTTCCCCTTTGATACTTATTCTCCAGATGTGTATTCTGCAGAATGAACACCCCTATGTTCAATTTTGAAATAAAAGTAATTGTACCCTCCTCCCTTCTCTTTCCCACACAGAGATTTTCTGGTATTTAAAGTGCAGCTAACAACTTTCCTCTCTCTTGGAATTTTCAGTGGCATCTGCATGAAAATTAAGAAATACTTTGGGAAAGTAATTTAATTTTGCAAATGCAAAGCTAATCTCTGCTCATCATAGAGGCAGTAAAACATAAGAGATTTCTAAAAGGGAAGTCTCAATTTAAAAAAAAACTTACAGAAATGAATTATAATGAAGTAAACAATCTTGCAAGCAATACCTCAGTGGTGGCTTATCCCAATGACACATTTATCAGGTCAGAAATTTAAAGCCACATCAACCTTAGACACCACTATCATCCAGCTGACCAGATTGTTTGCAGTGATGTTGCAGCTTCTTAGACTTAGAATTTTTCTTTTCAAGATTTCTGACTCCGGGCAGAAGACAAAAACCTTCAAGTTGAGAAAATCAACTCAGAAAAAAATGGAGAACATTTAGTGTTTGAAGAAATACATGTGTTGTTTACTTCCATCCTTCAGAAGACGGTTATATTCCCAGCTTTTTAGAAAGAACTCAGTACCATCCAGCTTTTACCAACGATGGCTAGTGCACCTTACATTCCTCAGTGGGGTAAGGGCCTGCCCTCCCAGGATATAGAAAACAAGTTGACGTCAGTGTGATGAGACAGCCAAAGCAGCTTTTCTGTATTACTTGGCAATTTTTCTTTATGAAATTAATTTTGCAAATGCATAATCCACTGTTTTGATTATAAGTATCCAGAAAGGATTTTTTTCTATTTTCTGTACTATCACTAAAAATTTGAACCATGTTGTCCTAATACTAAGATTGAGATTCAACACCCCCCCTCCAAAAAAATGATTAGCATTACTGAAACTTACCTGCCATATATGTTGATTTTATTTGTCAAAATTTCTTCAGGAATAAGGTTGCTATTAAATAGCTTTTCAACTGTCTATTATCTTCCATAAATAAACGATGCAAGAGATTTGTTATAAGGTATTGCTTTGGAGCCTAGAGGTAGGAAATGTATTCTTATACTACTAGGACTGACTTTTCACTCACTGACCTTTACACACAGCACTCCTGTCTCCTCTTTGTAGCATCTGCGATGATTCAGAAACTAACTCAACATTTTCAACCTTCTGATGCCCCTTTTCCTAATCCTAGTCTGTAATGTTAGGATGTTTTTCACTCTCCCTTCTAATCAACAGATGTTTAAAACCTAACTACATGATCAAAAGAAGTTAATTTCAAACAACTATTTTGTTCCTGGGCCGTGTTTCTTGGACCAGGATTTTGCTCAGATACTGAACTGCATGGAAACAGTAAACAAACTCACATTTATTTGTGGTTTTGGATCTTTCCCTTATTCTTTCTATATTCACTGTGACCATCACATTCCTCCCCACCACGATTCCAAAATCCTTACTCACTTCAAGATCCAATTTAATGACCTATAATTCTTTCAAAGCCAATACAAATGTTAAATGCCCTTCTTTTATCCCTAAAATCCAAAATTAACTTTTCAAAAGGAATAATGGTATTTTTAGGTTGTATGGCTATACGTTATTTTGAAATCATTTTCAGCATTAATGTTATCCTTGAAGTCTAGAATGTTAATTCTTTCAGAAGGTAGGCTAGTCCTATTACAACCTTTATAAACTTGAAAACTCATGCTATACAATTATATAATAAAGCATTAATGATAATGTCATCTTCTCATAACACCCCAACCCTTGTTATGTCTACGTATTAAGCTTTCTTTCTTTCCCATACTAAGCATCAGGAGATCTCATTTTAAGTGTTATACACTCCAGAGCAATTCTTTCAGAAACTTTTGAAACATGCAGACAAAATTAAACAACAATAAGATTTGGATAACATGATAATAAAACTGGAATGTCATACCTCATTAACAAAAATGCATATATATCAAACACACTTCAAAAAAAATGTATCAAATCACAATGGAATTCTCAACAATTTTAAAAGAACTGACATTATAAAGACTATATTACCAGATCACACTGGAATAAAATTTGAAATTGATGTTAACTTAAAAAACCATGTGTTCTGGGAAATAAAAGAACACTTTTTATATGTCAATGAATTTGAAAATTTAGATAAAATGGGTAATATTCTTGATTAAAAAATGAACACTCAAAATTGACCTGAGAAGTAGAAAACTTAAGATTACAAGAAAAAAAACCAGACAGTGATGAATGTTCTTTCCCAAAAGTCACCTTGCTGAAGTAGTCCTACGGATGAATTTTAACAAATTTTAAAAATCCTCTTCTGATAATTTTTTAACGATAAAGACTTCCCCAGAGTCAGCAATTTACCAGTTCATGTTTGTGCCTAGAGGTAGAAAATATAAAGATAAAACTTGAAGCTCTTGGGCCGAGCCCGTGGCGCACTTGGTAGAGTGCTGCGCTGGCAGCGCGGCGACGCTCCCGCGGCGGGTTCGGATCCTATATAGGACTGACGGGTGCACTCACTGGCTGAGTGCCGGTCAAAAACTTGAAGCTCTACCTCCTTAAAAAAGAAAACAGGCCATTTGTACACTTTTAGGAGTAATGTATACCAATCTGAGTACAGTTATCCAAGATGGGCAAATAACATGAAGGGTTTTTGAAAAGTAAAGGTTATATTGCACTGGAGACAATGTTTTTTTCTACTAAGAACTAAGACAGAACTTATAGAAGAGTTTATCCTGAATACTACAAGCAAAGATAAATCAGAAAACACGATGAAAAAATCACAGCAGCAAAAGTAATTTTAAAATATTGAGAAAGCAACTAACGTGTGCAAAATATTTATGAAATACATTTTGAAACTTTATTAAAGGACATAAAAGATACCTTAATAAATGCAAAGATATTCCACATTTATGTAGGGAAGACTCCACACTATAATTTGTGGGTTAATTTGGAGACTCCAATTAATCTAAAATTGAACGTAATTTCAAACAAAATTCCATCACATTTCTTGTGAACTTGGCATACTATTAGCATATTTTACATTGATAAATTAGTATATCGATAAAATCTGAAAGTAGCTTAAAAAGTAGTAGTAAAACCAAACAAGCAAGGGGAACTCTCAATGTCACAGTAATTAAAACGGTGTTCATTTGGCACCAGGACAAAAAACAATAGATCAATAGAACTAAACAGAGGCCTTAGTATATGACAATTTCATATCCTGTGTGAAAGATAATGCAAAGAAATAAGTTTATCATTTTGGGAAAAATTAAATTCCTCCTCAGACAATATATAAAAATATATTTCAGATAGATTATATCCATTAGTGTGAAAAGTGAAACTCTGCAAGATTAAAAGAACTACAGGATAAAAATTTATGACGCTGCAGTAAGAACAAAATTCTTAAGTAAGTCTAAAGAAAACAACATGAGTATTAAAGGAAAAACTCATACATTTGGCTATATTAAAATTAGCAACATTTGGTTATAAAAAATGCCATAAACATAGTCAAGTAGTTCTTGAGAAGATATTTGTGAAATGTATATTTCATAAAGGATTGGACTACATAAAAAAGTCCTAAAAATCAACAAAAAAAGCATGATATAGAAAGATGAGCAGAGAATGTGACGACACATTTCATAGAAAAACAAAACAAAACACAAGTGGCAAATAAGCATAGAAAGAGATACTAAAAACCTTAGTCGTAATCAGTGAAATAAAAATAGTAAAATACCACATTCCCTGCAATGTATTTTTAAATAACACTTAAAGTTCTGGAGGCTTTGGGAAATAAAGGTCCTTATACCCTGTTCTGTAAGGTAAATTGATACAGACACTCTGTGAAGCCTTGTGGCAACATTTGACAAAACCGAATGTTCATATGTGTATACAACTAATGTGCATTTGGTCTGTGTTTCAAATAACTGGATGTTGGAGAAAAAAACTAAACACTCATTAAATTGGAATGTGAAAATGAAATCTGCTGAATCCATGGAGCAAAATACCAAACAGTAGTAAAAGCATTAAAATAAATCTATTTTTATTGATATTGATAGATCTCAGAAACATAATCTTGAGTAAAACAAGCAAGATTGGGAATGATGTCTAAACTATGATGCAATATATGTATATATATATTTTTTAAGCAATACAATATAATACATATATATTAGAAGGATATTAAAATACCATGAATTGGGGACATAAGGCAGGGAGATAGAAATGGAACTGGCAATAAGAATAAAGATGTCACAAAAAGGGATAAAAAAAAAAGACAAAGGCCAATCATGAAACTGTTTATCTAACTGAGGAGCACAGTAAATTGAATCAATCCAATTGTATACTGACATCCTGCACATAGAAAATAAAACCATTTCAAATACAAACCAGAATAAATGGTCGAATAGAAAATGTTAAGTATAGGAGAATGCAGAAGAGAAATCTATTGTATAGAATGAGGGAAAGGCATCAAGACATACAGACAAGTAGATGTAAAGAAGCCCAGTCTCTAAATTTGGAAGAAGAATCTAAAAGTAGTAATATGACCATGTTAGACCACTAGGTGTAGAAGAGATCTGTGCATAATTGAGCGAAATCTTTACCTACTTGAGTTAATTTTCTATTGCTTCTGTAACAATTAAAATTTGTAGTGAATTAAAACAAATTCATTACCTTACAGTTCTGTAGGTTAGAATTTAAAAATGAGTTTCAGTGGACTAAAATCAGGTGTTGGCAGGGCTGCATTCCTTTCCGGAATCTCTAAGGGAGAATCCATTTCCCAGCCTTCTCTGGCTTCTGGAGGCTGACTACATTCCTTGGTTCACGATCCTCCCTCTTCCACTTTTAAGTCCCTTGAGATTAGATTGAGCTCACTAAGCTACTCAGGTCACCCGATTGGCAACCTTAATTTCATTTGCAACCTCAGTTCTCCTTTTGCCACGTAAGGTAACATATTCTCAGGTCCTGAGGATTAGAGTGTGGACATCCCTGGAGAGCCATTATTCTGCCTACCACACTACTCTCAGAAAAATGATAGGTTTTATATGAACTTGATAAATAAACAGCATGGAAAGCATATTATTTAATTACCTGAAGGCATGCACTAGAACTAACACAAAATATAGGAGAAATGAAGTTTAAAATTATTTTTCTCTGAAGAGCAGGACTGCGAATAGAAGACGGTGGGGCAAGGGATTCCAGTTTTCCATTAACACTCCCCACTCCTTGAACCCCCCAATAATTTTACATTTTAACCACACTGATATAATATCTTATTTTCTTTTAATGCAAACTTCCTACTTTGGTCCTCAAGGCCTTTCTCTCCAACCTTGTTTTAGTCACTCCTTCCTTTGCTACAAGTCCTGGATTATTTCACGTGATTGCACTACAACTTAGCAGAAAAAAAAAAAATTGACATTATCAATAATTAGCTGCCACTTTCTATCTTCATGAACTGTAAATCAGTGAGGGAAAAAAGAGAAAATGAGCTTACAAGATTTTAGAGAATCATACATCTTTATTCTATGCCCCCCCCACACACCCATTCATGATTTTTGTATTTCAAATACAAAAATCATCTTGTTTTGTCTTGGGCTCATTCATATTTTCCTATGGGAACAAATACATTAAAAGCCAAATTGTTATATTTACGATTTCTATTCTACTTATTTAGGAATTTGGCAAATAAAATCAGAATGCTATGAAACACCTGTTTTTATGAAATAGAAACAATGCATTTTCACTTTTATAGCAAGCAGATTTCTATAAAGTACATTTTATATTCCATTTTTAAATAATGAATGAAATGAAACCATTAATGGCCCACAAGTACACCTGTTGCCCATGTAGAGGTGAGCAAAATTGAATTAGATGAATTATTAATGAGAGGGGTACACTCCACTGTTCTATTAAACCCTGTGTCGAAACATAGTAAAGAAATTGAGTCATGGCACCATCAGGAAACTAATATAAATAAGATGCACTGATAGTTAAATGCTTATGGTGAGTTTCTAGATTTCATTTCTTGAACACAGACAGTATAAAACCTCGAGCCCAGTGAACCCCCTATAGGAAGGCAGGATAGTCCCAAGTGCAGCAAGAGGAGAAAGAGACTCAGTATTTTACACTGAAGCATCCACATGCCTGAATAAAGATAATGAAGGAGCAATAGAACAGTGCTGACCTGGTCTCCCTATCCATTTTATACAGTTTCAGTTATTTTTGAAAACATTGACCTCTAGTCCGTTGGCAATTCATAAACAGCATTTGAAACTGGGACACACAAACCCAGCATCTGGAGGAAAATTGCTTTGAGCGTTGGGTGCCTAGATCAGCACAGCAGGAATTGGAGCAAAGGATCAGCTGATAAATTTAACCCCCAGTGCAGTCAATACAGTTAAAGATATTTGATTAGCAGTTTTACTTTTAATGCACTATTTGGTATTTGTAGGCATTTTAATCCTGCCTACAGTTTATTAAATTCTTTCAATCTGTCCATAAAGCTTAGCATTTGCATCTACCCTGCCCTGGGGTACTGCCTCTCCCCTTTTCTGGAACATGTATTTCCCTGGCATTTAACAAAGTTTGCTTGAGCAGACACAAAGAGGTGCTAAGAAAATAGAGCAGTGACCGGAAACAAGCCTGTTGAGGTAAGATAATGCTACAAGTTAAAAAGAAATCTGACTGTATGACAAGTGGACACAGCCAACTATAGTGAGAAAGGATCCGAAGCAGCAGCCAAGGCTCAGAGGTTAGCTACTCTGTCCCAAATCATCCTGCTTGGAGGAAGTGAGATTCAAATCCAGGAGGTCTCTTCATAAAACTCACCCTGCTGGGCACCAAACTTGAACATTTTATGACCTGCTTCCATTATATCCTGTCATTATATGTGAAAGCACAATCCAGCAAGCAATGGCTCAACATTGCCACTGCCTGCATGGTCTTTGCTGAACAACTTCATAGAAAGACATAATAAGGATTGTTCATTATTTTCATGAGACAAGAAAAAGTAAGCAAGGTGTACATGGAAAGAGGTTGAGCTAGATCTGGCAAGAAGAGAAACACTAACCTTTTATTTTTATTTATTTATTTTTATGTTCAGTCTTTATCTGATATTACATGTTTTTTATTCTTTAATTTTAACTACTCAATATACAGTGTAGTTGATTTTCATGACCCTTTACCTGTTCCTCTTTCTTTTAAGTAGTCACTTGCCAACTTCCTCAGCAGGATCTCACCATAAACTGATCTGTTGAAATATGCCTGTTAAGTGTCATTGCTATGTTTAATCTTTGTTTTCTCTCCACCCACTAGAATGTAGTCTCTAAGAGAGTAATGCTTTTTGTCTGTTCTGTTCCTTGGCATTTTCCAAATGCCTAGGAGAGTGCTTGGTACTTAGTAGATGCTCGGCAAATATTCCTGGGAAGAAGGAAGAGAGGGACAGAGATCATTTCAATAATATGAAACAATTTTGAAATAAGTCATTTTTATATCACTGTGGAGAGAAATAGGTTGGGAAGAGTTTGTGTCATTTGCTTGATTTAGCTAACTTCAAGTCTATGTTTAGTTACAAGAAAATAGATTTTAAGGAAAGCTACAAAATCCCCCTTTCTACGAATCGCTCTCACGATGGGATATAAATAATGAAACGTCCTTCCAGGCTCATGACATCATTTCATTCATCATTTTTTTTTAATCTATAGAAACATTAATACCAGTTCTTTCTGCTATTGAAATGTAATGGGTAAAACCATAAAAAGCAAGTGTTTCAGCTAAAGAACTCTGTGTTCTTCTCTTCCTACAATTGTAAAGGACTTCATGACCCAAATCAATTCGTATTCTTTCAGAAAGAGAAAATATTTTTGAACTGTTTTCTTTCAGGATGGTTTGTGACAAACAAGGTTGTCTTGCCAAATTTTTACCTGCTTCTGTGTTTCTCTTTGGAGCATAAAAAGTTGATTTACTCAAGCAAAATCTTTTGAGGGTTTTATCTTTTATATGGTCACTAAAACACTATAATCCGTTCTGCATTTCTGATTCAAGTTAAAAACCTTTCATGGATGTCATTTATTATAAATGTGGACAAAATCAAAAGAAGCCAATTTTAATAAAAGTCTCCCTCCAAAAAGATATTAGAAGCTTCCTCCTTCTGCTGTGATAAATACTTCCAGGTGGTATTTGATGGACAATAAGGATTCTGTGCAGCTGGCATTCATAGCAGAGTTTGGAATTAGAATTTCAGATCATGCTGGCAAGCCTGAGTAATTCTTTAATTCTTCAAATGAAACACAATTTTCTCAATCTTACACAGCATTCTGATTTTAATTAATATACTACACAATATAGAAATATTACATCGACTTGCAAATCCTTACTTGATGGAATTTGGGAGGTGCATCAAAAACCGCTAGTTAATTATTTGTATTATACTTTGTCAAAAGAATCAAACATTACCAGAGGGACCATAATATTTCACACAGAGTATTTGGGAGCTAAGCATCCCAAAAGGATGCTGTAGTGCTACAAAGCAGATGTGAGCAGCCTTCATTTCTGTAGAAAAGCTTTAAAAATAAATACAGAGATCTGCTTCTTGAGTGACTGGGTTCCCCCCAAATGCTCTTCTAGTCAAATGCTGTAAATGGCATTTTCAGGAATAGCCACCCAGGAAGAGTTATGCCAAGTTTAAGACCTGATAGGTATTCATTGTTTTAAATTGATTGTTTAAACTGATTGAAGTTTAGTTGTGGGAATATAAAAAAAGAGATGGGGTGACATGAGCAGCTAATCACTAACCTTTGAAACGTTGCCCAGGTATCAGTAAATGATTCAACTAATTGAAGAGAAGAACCACAGATAACAATGGGAGCTCTATGTAGATGCTCCTGGCTCCTTGGAGAAGAAAATGGGAATGAGAAATAGTCCACAGTACCTTGGCTGCAGAAATCTGAGAGCTCCTAAAAAGCAAATACGGTTCTTAGTACTGCTAGATAAATCTTAGTATTGAATTTGTAAATATTCCCAAACAATTTTTATTCAGGCTTAGCAGAGAAAATGGCCTTGTGGGATTCTTACTCAGAAAAAGTACATATTTTGAGCTCTCAGACAAGTATAAGATATTCCTCTTTGTTCAATCTATAAAAATGTGTTAAAAACAATCACATTTCTATTAGGAGAATTTTACCAAATGACAGGAACCTCCCCAAATTAGAGATTTTATAAGCTATTTACCTTTCTGAACTCATGAGTAAATTATAGCCTGTATAACCAGCCATATTTTATAAATCTACAAGTCAACTACCTCTGAAATTGGACCCAGTACTACGAAAACAAATTTCTTTTGGTTTTATCATTGAATTGCACAAATTTGGGGGATTTTGTTTTTAAACTATACTTCACTAAAGCAACTCTATCCACCCTGTATTTTATAAACTCCAGAAACCAAGTTACACTAAGGCTAAATATGATAATAATTGCAATAGATAGTATTATTATTCCCAATTAGTGTTCTATATCCCTGATCATTTTCATGTGACTTACAATGTCTCCTTCTTTGCCCATAAATGACAAGCTTGGTCATGTGACCTGTGTTAGCCAAAGGAACATAATGGAAGTCATGTATGCCACCTTTAATTGGAAGCCATAATATTTGATGATCTTTTGTGCAATGCTACTTTTTCTTTGTGCCCTAAATAGTAAAAGATCTTTTAGCCCAAATCCCAGCAGGATAAAGGCACACAGAGCAAAGGCACCTAAACTGCAGTCACTGCAGCTAAAATGCAACATGAACAAGAAATATAAATCTTTGTTGTCATAAGTTATGGATATTTTGTTTATGATCAACCCAAAACCTTAGCAAAAATTATCTAACATAGTTTTAAAAATTTTTTTTATCAGTTGAAAGTTATTGAGTTGCTAGTACATTTCCACGTTGTACTAAACACATTCACAAATATAATTTTATTGTCAAAATTTGTGTGATTTAGAATCTGGAAAGTCTGAGATTGCAAGCTTGGCAACATTCAATCTATGGCCCTAGTTTTTTTTTTTTTTTTTTTTCATAAAATATAACATTATGATGCACTTTTGGAAACCAACATGCTTAATTCTTCAGCCACAATATACTCCTCACAATTCTCTGAAGACACCCTAGATTTTCACGCTTTGTAAGTGTTGTTCGGACATTCAGAAGGCCCCTATGACCTGTACAACTCTTTATTTCCATCTGTAAAAGTTCTCTATGTCATAGATTTGGGCTCAAATGCCACTTTCATCTTAAAATCTCTGATCCTTGCAGTGGAGTCATTTTTACCATCTTCTCTGCTTTCACGCCACTTATTTTTTTCTTCAGAGGACACTAGAATGTAAAAGCTCCATGAGGTCAGGGACGTTCGCTGTTTTCTTCATTCCTTTCTCCCCAGTACCAAGAAGAGCACATGGTCAAGAGCAGGTGCACAGTCCATGTTATGGCTGAATGAATTACTGTACAGCACTTTCCACAACCAGCTCTGCACTTCCATCACTTACCATACAGTAAATGCTAAGCAGAAAAAGTCAATATCTTGGTCAACTTTTTATCCCCACAGAACCTCACAGTGATAGCATAAAAATGTTTATTACCTAATGTGAACTTAATTTTAAAAATCTGTAATATGATCAGTCTGTTTTGCATCAAAATATTTTTTCTTTTAATGGCTAGTTTTTATGATCATCCGACCAGTTAAATTGCCTGATAGCTAATTGACCAATGATATTGTATTGGAATAATACTAAAAAGATCACAGATCGTTTGTAAAATGGTCAGTTTTTGGTAGATACATCTTGTGAACCCAAGAAATGAGTATTTCTTGCCACTGAATTTCTCTATCTACATGAGCTGCTCATCCCCAGCACTCTAAATTCTAGTTTGCCTGCATCTACAGTGATCGTGATTTTCCCTTGGCTGCCCTTCAGTGTCTCACTATTTGAGTTGGAGTTTTCTGCCTTGACTTACAAGAAAAGGTTTTATAATATCACACTGGCATGACTGGATACTATACCTGAGACAGCTAAAACCTGAGCTATTGACAAAAAGCACCTGTATTTGCCCAGCCTTGGTGTCTGTGGACACCTTTCCCATCGATCTGTGACAGCTGAAGATTCAGAGGCCCTAATCCTCAAAAATATCATCACAACCTTAATGTGGTTAAAGTCTACACTATAATTCGGTCCCTCTTAGTTTAATTCAGCAGGTAGTAACAGCACACGGAGCGCAGAGGTTGGCTGTGACGTCCTGCAGGACAGATCCAGAGTGAAGGAGGGTTTTGTTTCAACTTGTTTAGTATCTTAAATTCACATGCTCAATTAGCTGGCAGATTTTAAAATCAAAAAACATTATATAAAAAGCCAAATGTCTGGTGTCTCTTGAAAAATCAGATAGGGCCATACTGGAACGTCATTTCTGCATGGCAACATAGGCTGGGGTGGAGAAATGTCTCTTTTCTCTCCAGATCGAACATGGACTCTCAGTTTGCCTCAGTCCTGAAGTCTTCTTACTATATGACACCAGACATGCATTTAATCTACACAATGGACATGCATATATGTGATTCTGTCATCCCTGCCTACTGTATTAGTCGGGGTTCTCCAGAAAGACAGAATCAATAGGATATGTTACAAGTATATGAGAGAGGATGTATTAGGGGAATTAGCTCACGTAGTTGTGGAGAGAAGTCCCACAACAGGCCGTCTGGAAACTGGATGCTGGTGCCATGGCTTAGTCCAAGTCCAAAGGCCTCAAAACCAGGGAAGCTGATGTCTCAGGTATAAGTTCTAGAACTCAAAATCTGAAGAGTCTCAAGCTCTGATGTCCACAGACAGGAGAGAAGAGTGCATCCCAGCTCCAGTGCATAGAGAAAGCAATTAGTCTTTTATCTCTGTTTTTATCTCAGGCTCCCAGGTGGATTGGACAGTTCCCACCCATATTGTGGGCTGACCTTTCTTACCCAGTCCACTCAGGCTGTCACGCTAATCTCTTCTGGAAACACCCTCATGGACATACCTAAAAAGATAGCTTTATCAGGTTTCTTGGCATTGCTTAATCGAATCAGGTTGACACCAAGAACTAACCTCCATACCTGCTGTGCTCCACAACTGTGCAAACTGCCTTGATCCATAGGGAGGACGGATAGTTGTGTATACACAGAGACATCCTTATCTTTAGCACAGTGGTTCTCAAACTATAGTCTGTAGGGCACCCATTATCCTGCCATAGCACAGGTCAAAACAATTTTCATAATATATTAATTGATTTTCATTATGTTGATATTTGCACTAGTAGTGCAAAAATAATGGTGGTAAAACTTCTGGACCTTTAGCACCAATCAAGGCAGTAGCACCAAACAATATTAGCAGTTGTATTTTTTAGTGCCACACACTCATAGTAAAACAAAAGAAATCCTCCAGCTTAAGAATGTCAGTGATGGAGCAATACATTTAATAAAGTTAAGTTTTATTAAATCTTGACCCTTGACTACACAAATCTTTAATCATCCCGTAACAAAACGACATTGCACATAAAGCACTTCTGCCACAGTATGATGTTGGCCTCCAAAAACAGCACTTGCGTGATTGAGTTTTGGGCTGAAGTAGTTTTATTTTTCATGAAACACTATTTTTCTTGAAAGAACTGACAGACGAACTAAATACCAAGTACTTAGCAGATATTTTCTTGAAAATGAATAGAGTGTCACTATAAGGAAAACTAACAGTGTCTATTACAAATGATACATTTGAGCTCACTAGCAAAAAAAACAGAATTTGGAATACTTGTATCTGCCACCACGAGATTGACAGCTTTCCAAAACCTAAAGACTTTTCTGATGATAATGCTCACAATATTAATAAATGATTTTTTGATTTTGTGTGAAATGAGACAAAATTTGGAAGAGTGAGCCAATATTTTCCAAAAACAAGGTACAAAAAGTTAATTGATGTGTTTTCAGATTCCACGTTGCAACTAAACTTTAAAAAACTACTGCTTGCTAAGGTTTGTATGGTATTGAAGAATCTTCACAGTTATAAGAAAAGGTTGGGCCGAGCCCGTGGCGCACTTGGTAGAGTGCTGCGCTGGGAGCGCGGCAACGCTCCCGCCGCGGGTTCGGATCCTATATAGGAATGACCAGTGCACTCACTGGCTGAGTGCCGGTCATGAAAAAATGACAAAAAAAAAAAAAAAAAAAAAAAAAAAGAAAAGGTTATTAAAATACTCCTCCCTTTGCAACTACATATCTGTACAAGGCTGGAATTTCTGCACATACTTCAGCCAAAACATACTGTAATAGATTGAATGCAGAAGCACATAGAGAAATCAAGCTATTTTCCATAAAGCCAATCATTTTTTTAAAATGCAAAAATTTAAAGCAATGCCTTTTTTCTCACTATATTTTTAATGTTTGAATTATTTACATAAAATATATAATTTATGTTAAAAATTGGCTCATTCTTATTTTAAATTAATTATTAAACATATATATATATATATATTAATTACCAGTTTAAATTTCTTGTGCAAGGAACATCACTGTATATAACACACATTAACAAACACTTTGAGGGTCTTCAATAATTTTCAAGACTATAAAGTGGCCCTGAGACCAAAAGTTTGAGATTTGCTGCTTTAGTACAGTACTGATAATCTAACAAAATACACATTATAGTTGGCTGTTTTATTGTCATTTCTGAAAAGAAGAAAAACATTTTCTGAATCAGAATTAATAGCATTCAGAAAGTTTTAATCTTTCAAAGGCACTTATAATAACCAGGTGAATGTCATGTACAACTAATAAGATATTCAAAAAGACCATTTTTTTTTCAGTAGTTGCTCTTCATAGATGAGGAAATTACCCCAGTTTTATTCCATATGGATTCCCCCTACTGAGGTAGCAACTCAGCAGACATTTTTTAATTTTAACAACTTGAAATTATATATAATCTACAAACATATACAAACACACACACATATCTGTGTGTGTTTTTCACCTTTATTATATACACATCAGTTTCTTTGGAAAACCCATCCCCAGGCTCGAATGGTTTTAAAAATTTTTGTTTTGTGGCTCCATTCCCAGCAGCTGAGGTGCATAGTCTGCATTAGTCTCCTATTGCTGCTGTAAAAAATAACCACAAACTTAGTGGTTTAAAACAGCATAAATGTACTATTTTAAAGTTCTGTAGGTCACAAGGCCAACATAGTTCTATCAACATGCTGGCAGGGCTGCATTTAATTTCGAGAAGCTCTCTGGGAGAAACTGTTTTCTTGCCTTCTCTGGCTTCTACAAACCTCCTTCATTTTCAAATGAAGCAATGATGCATATCTCTCTGCCTTTCTTCCATCTTTCCATGTTCCTCTGATCATAGCTGGGAAAGGTTTAAAGGACCCAAGTGATTACATTGGGGAATGATTCTAGAATAATTTCCCCATCACATGATTCTCATTTCATTCATATCTACTAAATCCCTTTTGCCTTGTAAGGTAACACATTTAGAGGTTCCAGGGATTAGTATGTGGGTCTTCTTTTGGGGGAAGGAGGCAATCATTATGCCCATCACATGGTCAAATGAACTGCTTCTTTACAAATCCTATCTGTGCCTTAACATATCACATCACAGCAGTCCGGTGGAATGGCAAATAGCAGTTTGTAATAATCAACCATCCTCTGCTACACTAAATCTCCTGAGACTTACATGAACAGAAAGCACTGTCACTCCGAAAGCCAGCTGTATATTAGGGAAAAGCCAAATAATCTGGTTCTTGAAATGAGCAGTCACCTATACGTGGAAAATTATTTCATGACATCACATTCTCATTAACCTCTCCTGCTGCATTTCTGGCCCTTTGTAACCACTGAAAGGATTAATCTCCTGATGGCATATAGATGGATATTCTTTATTCTGTGGTCACACTGTCCAAAAAATAAAATGATAGCCAAAAAAAAAAAAGTAAACACATATAAGAAGCACATACACATACCATCCGAAACCCCTCCCACACATACACATGTACACATTGACTTCAGCTAACTGGAATTTTTCCTGTTTTGTTTTTTTTTTGTTGTTGTTGAATGAAATTTACTCTATAAAAATGTCACTTTTTTAGTGCAGCTACAGTTGTATTTAATATTTATTGAATGTTTCTAATCAAATTGACAGATTATGGCAAACTGTATTCCAAAACACTAATGGCCAACCCTTTTCTAGACAGAGCTAGGACCTGAGTGGATCTTGCAGTGACAGAATCATGTATTTCATTTATCATTCCTGGTCTGGCATCGTCCAGGTTCACTCAATGTAGTACAGACCAGTCGTGTTTGGGCAATAGGAAAATAACATCTGGTACAGTAAAAATGAAACGGCATGATTTTATTAAAGACAGGCAGCTTTGGTACCAACTCCTAGTGTCGGATGGTCTCCCGCTGTCAACAGCTGTATCTGCAGCACCGTTTGAGGTTGGACATAAGACGGAAGCTGTATACTGCCCCCTCCTGGTGGTGTTGGGCCTCTGCAGTGGACATCAGGATCCTGGCTGAGGATAGGCATCAGAGCCGAAAGCTCTGTCAAAACTATGTGATTGTCATCATCTAATGCAAAACCACAAATGGTAGTTATTTTCACAGAATGGGCTTTTCTTTTCCTTCTGTGTGACAAGTCCAAAGGCTTCGTTCAGGCTCCCTAAGGAATCTCACGGGGGCCCACATTCCTTTCACTGAGAATTTTATAAACATGAAATGGGTTCTCTCAGGAGGATGAATTTTATGTCACTGGGGACATTAAAGATGGAGCTAAAAGACCACTCTTCTGAATGTTGTACGGGAGTTTTTACATAGGACAAGACTTTCTATATAATATCGTTTTAATGAAAACTGTTGGCTACAAGCTAGTTTTTTGTTTTTTATTTTTATTGATAAGTAATAACTGTATGTTTATGGAGTACAATGTGATGCTTTAAGCTATGTACATACCTTGTAGAAATATTTTGATCTATGCATACATTGCAGAAATATTCAGTCAAGCTAACAAATCCATAACCACACCAACTTACGTTTTTTATGGTAAAAACATAAAAAATCTATTTTTAAGCAATTTTGAAATATACGTTATTAACTGTGGTCACCGTGCAGTAAAATAGATCAGTAAAACTTATTCCCCCAGTCTAAATGAAACTTTCTTTCAATCAACATGCTCCTTCTTTTTCATCCCTTCCCCTTCCCACCACCCAGTCTCTGCTAACCACCTTTCCATTCTCTGTTTCTGTGAGATCAAATTTTTAGATTCCACACATAGGTTTGATCATACAGTATTTGCCTTTTTGTGCCTGGCTTATTTCACTCAGTATAATGTCTTCCAGTTCCATCCATGTGTTGCAAATGACAGAATTTCCTACCTTTTTAAGGCTGTCTCGTATTTCACTGTGCATATAGCATATTTTCTTTATCCATTTATTGGCTGATGGACACAGGTTGCTTCCATCTCTTGGCTATTAGGAATAATGTTGAAATAAATATGGGAATGTAGATATTCCTTTGACATACCAATTTCAACCTCTTTTAATACATACCCAGAAGTGGAATTGCTGGATCATATGGTAATCCTATTTTTAGGTTTTTTTTGTGGAATCACCATACTATTTTCCAAAATGGATGTACTAATTTTCTCGTCCCACCAAGAGTGTACAAGGATCCCCTTTTCTCCACAACCTTGTCAAAACTTATAATGGCTATTATAAAAAAGATGAATAACAGCTGCAAGGTGATATCTGATTATGGTTTTAATTTACATTTCCCTGATAGAGATGTTAAGTATTTTTTCATATATTTGTTGGCCATTCATGTCTTTTCTTTTAGGAAATGTTGGCCATTCACCCCTCTTCTTTCAGATCCTTTGCCCATTTAATCAGGTTATTTGTTTTATTGCTTTTGAGTTGTTTGAGTTCCTTATATATTTAAGATATTAATCCCTTATCAGATGTATGGTTTGCAAATATTTTCTCCCATTTCATTGTTGTCTCTTCACTCTGTTGATACAAACTAGTTTTAACAAAAACAAAAGTACTATACAAGTTAGATTTAATTCAATAATGAAAGAAAGGTCTTTTAAAGAAAATAGTGCCAAATCAAGTCGACACACAAAGATTAACTCAAAAGGAATCATAGACCTAAATGCCAAAACTAAGTCTATAAAATTTAAAGAAGAAAACATAAGAGAAGATCTTTGTGACCTTGAAATAGGCAAAGACTTCTAGGACACATGGCAAAAAATAAGACATTGATTTTATTAACAAAATTAAAAACCTCTTGCTTTTTATAAGACACTTTTCAGAAAACAAAAAGACAAGACATAGAATGGAAGAAAATAATTGTAATATATCTATCTAATAAAGACCTTGTGTCCAGATCATATAAAGAACTTTTACAACTAAGACAATAAATAAAAATCATCACAAAAATTAAATAGACACTTTACTAAAGAAGATGTAAGAATGGCTGATAAGTACATGAGAAAATGGTCAATTCCATTAATAATCAGGGAAATATAAGTTAAAACCATGAGATACCTCTATCTGCTTAAAAGAATTACGGAAACTAAAAAGCTAGCAATCCAAGCGCTGGTGGGAATATGGAGGAAAAGTGTGATGAGACCAGGAATGTGGTTAGAGCAGTGACTAGTTACATACGAAAAGATCAGAAAACGTAACATGAGGGAAAGGCAATGCAGAAAATACTCTCTTATCCTAAGTATGGTAGCTCAGGCGGCCTTTCTTCATAAAGAAGAAAACCTGAAGAATCAAAAGCAGCATTATTATCCTATGCTGGGTCCTAACCCTTTTTTTGAGAATCCAATAAAGGCTACACACTCTTTTCTCTAAAAAGTACACAAACACACAAAATGTTCTTTTGCTCCTCTTCCCTTTTGTTCAAATTAACTTAAATTCTACATTTTTACAAAATGATGCAAGTCTTCATAAAAAAGGTTTTTGTAATAAAGCTCAAATAAATATATAAATATATTTTAATATACTGTCAGGCAGCATATCCTCACTAATTTTCCAAGATTTATTTAAATTTAACTAAGTAGGAAAGTAGGTTTAAAAATAGCATAGTGAAGAAATTTCTCTCCTGGGTATTTCTCCAAGAAACATGAAAACATGTGTCTATTAAAATACTTGTACAATAATGTTCATATATTTATATACAAAATCTCAAAAACTGGAAACAACTCTGATGTCTATCAGATGAATTTATAAACAAATGTGGCATATCCATACAATAGAATACTGGTTACCAATAAAAAGAATTATTGATACCCACAGTGAAATGAATGAACCTCAAAAATATGCTAAGTGAAAGAAGCCAGACATAAAATAGCACATACTATTTGGTGCCATTTATATGAACTTCTAGAATAAACAAAATGAATCTATAGTAACAGAGAGCAGATCACTTATTGCCTGGGGCTGGAGGTTATAAAGATACAAAAGGGAATTTTTTTTGATAATGGAAATATTCTCTATCTTGATTATGGTGGTGGTTATACAGGTATATTATTTTTCAAAACTCATTGAATTGTACTCAGGTACAATTGTATATATTTTATTTTATTGTATATAAATTATGTTTTAATGGATTTGGTTTAAAAACTAAAAAAAAAAAAATTACTGAATTTACCTCTTTGTGGTTAATTTTATGTTTCAATTTGACTGGGCTAAGGAATCACCAGCTAGCTGGTAAAACATTATTTCTGGGTGTATCTATGAGGGTGTTTCTGGAATAGATTAGCATTTGAATAGGTAGACAGTTAAGAAGATTGCCCTTACAATGCAGGTGAACATCATTCATACCACTGAGGGGCTGAACAGAGCAAGAAGATGAAGGAATAATTAATTTGCTCTCTCTGCTTGAGCTGGGATATCCAACTCTTTGCCTCAAAATCAGTGCTCCTGGTTCTCAGGTCTTCAGGCTTGGACTGGAACTTACACCCATTGGCTCTCCTGGTTCTTAGACCTACAGGTTTGGATGGGAACTACACCACTGGCTTTCCTGAGCCTCCAGCTTGCAGATGGCAAATTGTGGGATTTTACAACCTCCATAATCACCAGAGCCAAATTGCTCATAATAAATCTCTTTCTATATATCCCATTGGTTCTCTGGAAAATCCTGACTACTACAATTGTACATTCAGGATTTCAAAGGTGACTACTCTAAATTATCTGAAACATGTCATTATCACACATGTCTCCTTAAACACACAGCACATACACGGAGGTTTATTTGTAATATAACAAAGCCCAGTGTATAACTATGTTCACTTGCCTAGGCATGAACAATCATAATATTTATCACATACTTACACAGGTAAGGTTTGCTCCTTTAGGTATCTACTAGAACATACATATATATAGTGTCTTTAAATTGTGCCATGTGCACAATTTAAGAAATCTTATATTTAAGGAAAAAATGACATTACTAGCCTTCTCAACAAAATCGAAAGAGAATAGCAATTAATTTTTCATCTTTAACTTGCATCTACAAAAACTGAAAACAACATATTAATTTAGAGGATGCCCCTAGGTCACTAATAAGTCAGAAATAAAGTCAGAAACTTATTTTCCATTCTGCTGATTTTCACGCCATTATGTCTAATTCCCAAAGACTTAATAATAAAACATCAACAAACGCACTGTAGGTAATAACATTTCCTCAATGCTTCTAAGTATTTTCCTCTAGGAATAAGCAGGCATGACTATATCTGTTTAATAATAATTCTAAGCTGTGCAAAAGAAATAGCCTGATATCAGTTTTCAAGCTGAAAAAATATACACTAATTTCACAATTAACATTTGCATGCAAGTCGATCCTCTCAATAAGTATTGGTCCCAAACCAGCATTTAAATTATATCCCACCTTACTTTCTTATTGAAAGCTAGACAGCCATAAAGCTTCTGTGGCTTCACTAGAGACATATACTTACATTTTTGTGGTAAATGCAAGCAGTTTGACAAGAAATAACCCCACAAAACACTAAAACTCTAAATTATGTGAATTGCCTCTGTATTAGTTTACTATGGCTGCTATAACAAAATACCACAAACTGAGTGTCCTAAACAACAGCAATTTATTTTCTCACAGTTCTGAAAGCTAGAAGTTCAAGATCAAAGCATCAGCAGGGTTGGCTCTTTCTGAGGGCTGTGAGAAGAATCTGTTGCATGCCTCTTCTCTACTTCTCTGGTGGTCTGCTGGCAATCTTTGGCATTCCTTGGCTTGTAGAAGCATCTCACCTGTCTCTACCTTCATCTTTGCATGGCATTCTCCCTGTATGTATGTCTGTACCTAAATTTCCCATTTATCATGACACGCATCATATTGGATTAGGGGCCACCCTATTCCAATATCACCATGTCTTAAGTAATTATACATGCAATTACCCTAATTTCCAAATGAGGTCACATTCTGAGGTACTGGAGGTTAAGACTTCAACATATGGATTTTGGGGAGGACATAATCAACCCCAAACAGCCCCAAGTTATCTTTCCGGCTTCCCATTAGAGCATCCTTATTTGCATAATTTTCAGGCATTTTCCCATGGGCTTGTTTTTAAAATAAATAGGGGACTGCTTGGGTACTTGTCTACCTGTCCCCTTCCTGAGACCCAGGTAAGGCCCTGACTTTGGGTAGAACTGAGCTCATGAGCTCCACCTCAGAGTCTGCAAACCTGGAAGCTCTGTTCAAGGTCACACACGGCACACCACGTAGCTGGACCCTATGCCTTCCACCTTGCTTAGTACCAGCTGCCCATCCTCCCCGCAAGACCCACCAGGGCAGAAAGGGATCCCCTTCCTCAGTAGGAGGGAGCAGAGATGAGGCTAGAGAGCTGCTGCATGTCCAAGGGATCAGGAGTGAGATGCAGGCACGGGATTGAGGCCTCAGCCCCTTCTAGCCCCTGTCCATGAACTGAGGGACACACAGACATGGAGTCTTATGTGATCTGCCTATGTTTACATTTCTGCCCTCATCTCTCACTCTAACCCTACGAAAATCTGGACCAAAGCTCTTTGTGTGCCTGGACCTCATCACAGTATCTTCCCTTCACAATGCCATCCTCTTTGTTTACACCATGGCTATTACCACCACTGCCACCCCCACTTCGGTAATACCTACTCTTACTCTCAGCTTAGATGTCCCTCACTAACCCGGCAGTCCCTTGAACCTGTCTTTTCACTACAAGCCTTCCCTATAGCTGCCTGACCACTTGTTGGAGTGCTTGCCTGTGCACTCTCTTTGAGGACAGACAGAAAGGGCACCTCCTTTACTTGGCTAGCTCTAGGACCTGATGTAGGTTTTGGCCAGGCTCATTTTTCAATAAATACGCGTTGGTGAATAAATGAATGCATAGTGTTTGCAAATAAACTTGGACACTTTGTTCAAGAGTACTTAATGATTTTTGTTTTGTCCTTAATGTCCTGTCTTCCCATGATTTCATTTAAACACCTTGTTGGACAAAGCCTTTCTCACAGGTAAATGTCAGCCCACACCTCGTCTCAGGGTGTCAGAATGGGAAGCTGCCTTGGAGAGCATGTGGGAGATCACCCCACTTATTTTTAAGCTGAGAGAAACAAGGTTCAGAAAGTGAAGTGACCTGCCCATGTCCAGCCAGCTTTTTGGCAGACTGGATCTAGAAGCTCAGTGTCTCAGCGCAGGCCTGTTCTCTTCCTAGTTGATAACATCTAACTCTACTTTGGGAAAAGCCAGGAATGCGTGTAAGTTTCCCAAGTCCACACTGTGCTCATTGAGGTCCATGCCAGAGTCACTGGCTTCTGTTGATTTATCTGGTATTCCATAGGCTACCTAGTTTTAAAATAAATACTCAAAATGACATCCCAGACATACACACTTCTAATAACATTCAAATAATGCAATTCAAGCTGTTCCCCCAGTCCTCAATTCTCCTCCTTCTACTGCCTGAGGCTCCCTTTAAGTGCATCTATTTTGCTGTGATTCCAACAGGAATTTTTCCATCTCTGACTGCAGAACTAGCCCCATGTGCATGTTTATATCAATGTGCAATCAATCATAGTTTGTTCTTTTTAAAATAGTTTTCTTTTTAAAGACCCAAAGTCGTTTTGCACGTTTTTTTCCAAGATCTAAGTTTTGAATTGCTGGTTCAAATCAATTGGTCATTTAGGAAGGAAATTAACAATCTTTCTGATTGCAGATCAAGATTTTCTTTTCTCATTACAATTGCTATTATTTCATCCTGAATACAAAAGTATTCTAGGACTACAGAATTATAAAACAACAGTTTGGTAATGATTTTTATATGAATTGCTGATATGTAGCATAGGAAAGGACATCTGAGAAAATGAGTCTTCTAAAAAAGCAAAAACTTAATAAGACTCGACAATAAAATACAGTCGTGACCAGAAATACATTATGCTTGTGCAATATTGTGATCAAAATACCCTGCATCCCCATGCAATATAAATGTAGGCTTAACATTTAGCGGCAATATAAATCAATAAAAATATTACCAATGTTCCTTGACAGGCAAAGCTGTGAAATAGTATCTTCTAAAACTTGTGAATTTCTGGAATTTTTGATGTTTCCAGTTGCACTTTTAGGGCTTATAATTTTGATTGTAACTTTTTTTTTTTTAAAGTGTATCAGTAAGTATTTGTCTAAACCACAATAGCAGAAGAATGACCTGTTACCTGATAAACCAAAATAGAGAATTCACTGGACTAGAGGATTCATAAATATAAGGCAAGGTTAGCAAAAAAGGTCAACTAACAGTGCTTCCCACCTGAAACTATTAAGAAACTCAAGTTGTGGTGAGTGAGTTGAAATCACTGAATTCCTGTTAAATTCAAATGCTCAGGTTTGCATTAAGAAATTCCATGTATGTTGGCTTCTTCTCTGATTAACAAATTATAATTTCAATTTTTACATTTTTTCCTACTATTAAATTTGAAATATCCTTGAAATGTACTCAAGTACCTAAGGCAGAATATATCCCCTCTTCCTATTTCTGTACATTGAAATTAATGCATATTTAATCTATCTCTCCAATTCTCACATATTCTTTATCATTAAAAGACAACAATTTTAACTAGAAATATATATATATATATATATATATATATATATATATATATATATATATATATATATATATATATATATATATACATATATAAGATCAAGGCCAGTTGTTTTATTCTGTCTAATGAAGCTGACTGTAAATGCAGCAAATTGGTTCTTTCATATTTTGTAAACAAAAGCTATTATTTAAGACATATCTAAAACAAATCACCGAATATCACAGTAAAGGAAAATCCATTGCTCTTCATCTAAACTTTGTAAAGTTGAGAAGGCCAAGTTAGGACACCAAATTTGCTAACTTACAGTTTATCCATTGTCACAGAAAGTACTTTGAAAAATAAAATTTGGAGATGTAACCATAAATTATCTTGTTATATTAGCTGTACTAATACTTACCAACTTACCGACCACTCTGTATTCTTTACCATGAACCCAAATCACTCTCTAGAGATTCCAAACCCTACTTTCGACCAACTTAGACATAGGCACCCAGGATACAGACTCCGTACATCTAATACTACACCCATGTAGCACACAAGTCTTTCGTCCTGTCCTTTCCGTCTTGGTTTATGACACCTCCATCTGCCTAAATGACTAATGCAGAAATCTGGGAGTCGTATTCGTCTCCTACCTCTGCCCCTGCCATGGACAATCAATCATGATGTTCCCACAATTTAGCCTAGTAACAGATCTTGAGACCTGTCCACTGGTGTGCTGGCAAAACTGTTCTCTGTGCAGAGCTGTTTCTCATAGCACATAGAGAATGGCCTGATGCATTAGTAGAAAATTTGACACATCTAAGTTTTAGAGAGCAACAAATCTAATAATCTAAGGGGTAGAGCAAGAAACATCTTCAGTGTAGAACCCAAGAAATTCAGAGCATCGTGCTATAAGCCCACATATGGGTCTTGACGCTTCATTCAATAATTTTCAGGGAAACTTCAGGCAAATCTACCATGAAGTGCTTCTTTTCTATCCAAATGTGCCTTCTGTTCTCATAATAAAATAAAGACCTTTACTTAATTAGCTTTGTAAAAATGTAAATGATAGTTGACACTTTTTCCCCATAGGATATTCATAAAAGTTTCAGATAATATCATGATTTTTTGTCTTTGGAGTTTAATTTCTTCTTCCTTTAATTCCATGAGAATCAGCAACTGAAAGCTTACTATAACCTCAAACCCCCATGGTACCCTTCTGGTCACTACTCCACCAACAGTACCTACTATCTTGACTTCTAACATAATGAATTGGATTTGTTTGCCTGTTTTTGGACTTCATATAAAGGGAATCACACAATTATGTACTTTTTGGGGTTTTGTCTCACTCATCACAATGTATGTGAAATCAATCCATGTTGTGTTGTAGAAGTAGTCTGTTCTTTTTCATTGTTGTATAATATTCCATTGAATAAATATACCACAATTTATTCATTATAGTATTGATAGACATTTGGGTTGTTTTCAGTTTGGTATTATCATAAATAATGATTCTATGAACATTCTTATCTATGCCTTTTGAGGAAGATAGGTATATACTCCTGAAGTGAAAGTGCTGGATTATAAGATATGAAAATATTTAACTTTAAAAGCTATTATCACATAGTTTTCAAAGAGATTGTACTGATTGAATCCCCTGGAGAAGCATAAGAAAACTGCAGTTTCTCCATTTCCTTACCAATATTTAAAATTTCTTCTGGTGTTTTCCATTTTAGCCATTCCGATAGGCATACAGTGGTATCATGTTATGGTTTTATTTTTTGTTTCCTCACTGAATAAAAAATACTGAACACATTTTCACATATTTATTGGTTACTTGGATATCCTTTTATAAGGTACCTGCCTAAGTGTCTCATACATTTTTAAGGATTCTCCTTTTTCTTACTGTTCTGTAGGATTCTTCATGTAGTTTGAATATAGGTCTTTTGGCAGATAAGTGCATTGCAAATGTCTTCCTTTTCACTTTCTCAGTGATGGGTTCTGACAAACAGAATTTCTTAATGTACTTTAATTTATCAGCATTTTCCTTTAAAACTAGTGCTTTTTGTGTCCTATTATAGAAAAGTTTTGCCTACCCCAAGGTCATGAAGATATTTTTTCTGTGCTTTCTTCTGCAAACTTTATGATTGTATCTTTCACAAAGGCCACATTTTATCTATAGGTTTGGTTGTGGGGAAGACATTTTAATAATAATAAGCACTAATAGATGCTAGAACTTTAGTCATTATGTGAAAAGTCATGAAGCAGAAACAAAGGCAAATACTCTTTCTCTTGCTTTTCCTTATGCAAAAGGAAGAAAAGCAGCCTAGGAGAAGTTTTTTTTAAAAAAGAGAAGCTTCACCTTGAATATATTCAAATGATGTAATTCCAAAGTCCTTGCCAATGTTTCTTTCCCATAGAAACCCTCTGGAGATCTCCATATGCTGATTCTCCTAAGGCTCATGATGCTTCCTCCCAGGAATGCTGATGCATGTACCTAGGAAGCTTCTAGTCAATTAGGTGCAAAGATGAAAAAAACGTAAGACCCAAATGCCCGTAATATCAAGGTCTTTGCTGAAAAATAAAATAACCCTCTTTGACGAACGGAGCAATGAAATTTCCTACACACTGCTGAGACATTCTTTTGCCTCTTTAAAAAAAGAACATAAAGATTGTTAAAGGTGAACCGATTACATTATAATCAAAGCATACTGATGCCCCTGCCTATTTTTTGCAACACAGATATTTTAAACAAAGACAGGTAAAATATATGACCCCGTGGGTTACTAGGTTACTGAAAAGAAGTCCCTGAAATAAACTATGAAGAATTTAAAAACAGAGAGCATGAAAAACTGTAGGAAGAGTCTTTGGCATGCCTTAGAATTCCTACAGAATTTCATCCAGCGATACACTGACATTTTTTCCTACAAATGTGGATCGCTGTGATTTTGCAGTTGGTTCCTTTCAGGTTAGAGTGCTCCTTAGAATTTTCTTTCTTGAAATCAGGTTTCAAAAAAATGTTTATTTCCATGCTCGGTACGTTGGTGATGTGGTCAAACTCATCATCTATCTGTGTTTGCAAGAACTGGAGAGAGACTATCATGAAGTCCGAAAAGGAAATTATTTGCCAGCGACAACATGAGTAAATTTAGCCAATTTTTGATTGATGGTGCTGTCGCATCTGGTGAAGGAGAGACCAGGGAAATGCAGGTGGCTGCACCCTGACATGCACTGCTGCGTGCCTGACTGCATCCTGCCGGCTAACCGTAGGTGCTGAGGCGAAATAACTGTTGTCAGGCAGTCCTAATAAAGACACCAAATCAAACATTTGTTAGTATCTTGGTGATGATGAAAAAGAAATAGTCCCTCAAGTATGAGGTAAGTGATTAGCTATACTATAAAGGTGAGACTATGCCTTATAAATCATCGGACATATGATCTCTAAAAACTGCAGCATTAACAGAAGGGGGAAATAGGCTAAGTAAATCATCTAAACATAAACACACCTTCATTTTATGGTCTAGGTCTGCATGCTTTCAACTTCTCTGTTAAACAGTCTGCTCAGCTGGAAAAAGAGCTCACTAGCAAGATCTGCCTTGATCCTGACTCCTGCAAGGAGATGTTATCTTAAGAATGCTCTACACTAATGCATAGGAGCCTGGCCAGCTCTGTGGGCAATGCCTGATAACAGCCATCAAAGGGGCAGTCCTCAAATGCCACCATCATGGGACAATCCCCACCTGCTGTTTTGTTCACCACTGTGCCTTTTTACTTTAGAATTCACACAATAGGAAATGGTGGGAACTGTTCTGAGAATTGTTATCTGAGTTCAGGACAGGCTGCCTGAATTCTGAACTCTGAGTGTCTTGAATAAAACCATCCATTTACCTACTAATCTGTGGTACTAACTCAAAGCAGAGAGAAAAACCCAGAAGCAAAGGCAAGACTGTTTAGTTTTAAACTGTTATTCTCATATGATTCATTCATAACCTGTAGAGGTCCCCATCGATAAGGCATGACTCTAAAGAAATAATGCTGATTTTCGAAAACAAGTTTAAAATGGCCTCTCCTGATTTTCAGAATTTCAAATACAAATTGTGATTACAAAACAGTTTGAATAATAAATCTGGAAACTTAGAATATTACACGGCTGTTGGTCTATGTATTCACTTGTTGGGGACACTGTCTGTTCCTCTCCAAGCAAGTTGAACCTATTTACAATGGAAAGTTCTCCATCAATTCATTTCACCTCCCTAATGAACCTATTAATTAACATTTTTCAGAACAAATCTCTTTTCTCCTCCATGATCCAGAAGCAATCTGCAAATGCCTGTCTGCTCCCTTGAGTACCTCCTCTGGGAAACCCTCTCTCACCAACCAACTCTGGTTTAGATGTACCCACTCTCAGCTCACACAGCACCCAAGGACTCTAGCTCTGAGCTCCCTGCACTCTCGCACAGATTTGTCTGTCTCCCCGACTAAACTCCATGAAGACCAGAAGTGTGCTCCGCTAGATTTGGCCTTAACCTTTAGAATCTACTATCACATGGCTTATTTATCAACATACCACACATTTAAAAAATTTCACCATGACTTGGCTTTAGCTGGTGTGAGGGTTAAATTTATGTATCAACTTGGCTAGGCTACGATGCACAGTGGTTTGGTCAATCACTAGTCTAAACGTTGTGCTGAAGGTATTTTTTAGATGTGGTTAAAATTAAAATCATCAGACTGAGTAAAGCAGATTACTCTTCATAATGTATGTGGGCCTCATCCAATCTGTTGAAGGCCTGAAGAGCAAAGACAGGTCTTCTCAAAAAGGAGGAATCTTCTCAAGACTGCAACATAGAAACCCTGCCTGGGTTTCCAGCCTGCAGGCCTGGCCTGCAGATTTTAAACTTGCCAGTCCCATGATCACGTGACCTAATTGCTCAAATTCTCTCTTTCTCTCACTATATATGTCATACATAATAAAACATACGATATAACAATATATCCTATAAAATATATACAATTTTATATTACATATGCAAATACTTCAAAAAGTTCTCAACTAAATAGAATTGAAAGGTAATAAAAATCTTTCCAAGAACTTTTTGAAGTATCTTCACATTATACAACATATATATATATATATATAATATGATATATAATACCAGCATATATTATTCTACAGTAGTCTTCCTGTATCCATGGGGAACATGTTCCAAAACCCCCAGTGGATGCCTGAAATATTAGGATGCCAGGATTCTTTTTTTCTATGCATATGTACTGTTGAAAGAGTTTAATTTATAAATTAGGCACAGTAAGAGATTAACAATAATAACTAATAAAATAGAACAATTATAACAATAAACTGTAATAAAAAAATAAAAGAATGTGGTCTTTGTCTCTCAAAATATTGCATTGTCCTCACCTATATTCCAACCGTGGCAGACCTCAGGAAAGAGAAACTGCAGAAAGAGAAACTGTGGATAGGGGGACCACTGTATGTGTATTGCAGGTGTACCTGTATACCCGACTGGTTTTATTTATCTGGAGAACCCTGATTAATACAGCTAGCAATTCACTATTTGTATTAGTTCATTTTTGTTGCTTGTAAAAAAAAATACCTGAAACTAAGTGATTTATAAAGAAAAATGAAATTTATTGCTTACAGTTTCTGAGGTTGAGAAGTCCAAAGTTCATCGGGTGGTGGTGACAGTGACCCAGGGGTCTCACATTGCAAGATGGTGGAAGCAGAGAGAGCAGAGAGAGAGAGAAAGACAAGACTCTCCTCTTCTTTTAAAGCCCTCAGAACCACGCCCCTGACCACCATTAATCCATTCACTACTGTATGGTCCTACAAACCAATCTCCTATTTAAGGCTCCACCTTTCAATTACCATAATAGGATTTCCCACCCTCTTAACAGTCACAGTGGGGGCTAAGATTCTAATACATAAAACTTGGGGGACACAATTCAAGCTTCAGTGAGTTTTGGGGGGACATAATCCACTACACTATTTTAGGACTATTTTAGGTCATGCTTGACCTCTTTTCTGAGAACCAGACACGCAAGGGTACTTCAAAGAGTTCATGGAAAGATTCATGTTACCTTTTAAGTCTATTTTTTCATGTATATCCCACTGCATTCCTTGGACTCCTTATAACACCTGAAACCGAAGACACCCCGGACAGAACTCTGTCCTCTCTCATCAAGATCTCTCTCATCAAGATCTCTCCCATCAAGGACCTCCCATGTCAGGGAATGACATTGTCACATCCCCAGTCACACCTGAAACAGGGGAGCTCTCTCACTGAGATGTTTGCCTGTCCAGTCCCTATATCTAAATACCTTTCAAACCCATTTGGTTTTCTTTATGGTTATCAAACTTTCCTTTCGTGGCTTCCTGGAGTGGCTTTGCTTCTCCCACCTCCCCCCATCTGTACTTTCCTACTGAATCGATTCTCCGTGCAAAACCAGAGTGAGCTTCTCCAGAAAGGTAACCTGACCAAGCCATGGCCCTGATTGTCCTAGGACAAAGATGCAAATCATTGTCATGGCCTCTACAGACACCCAGACTGGCCTGGTCCGGCTCCTGCCACCTCCACAACCTTTCCTCACCCTCTGTTTTCCCTCCATCTCTACCACGTTCTGTTAGTCCATGTAGGCACTGTGCACCCCTGCCACTGGGCACGTGTCTTTCTTTTGGTGATAAGACCTCTCAACTCCCTTTCCCCACCCTTCACTTTACCGATTGATTCCATCTCAAATATCACACCCTCACATCCTTCTGTCACACACCCCATGTACCTTTTCTCCACGGCACTGGTCAGAACTGTAATTTCATAGTCATTCATTAAATTATTTTATTATTGTATTTCTCCCTCCTTCCATTACTTTGGGAAGTCTCTGATGGCAAGGACTGGATGTGCTTTCCCCTCAGCACTGTGTTCTCAGGACCAAGCACCATATTAGTAAGACTAGGGTTATCACCAATGCTTGAAATGGCTAAATGCATGCGGTAGCCATGGCAGAACTTGCTCGTGAACCTAGGCCTTCTGATTCCAAATGACAGCGCTGCTCTCTCTCATGCTTACCACCTCCCCATTTGTACATGTGCCGTAGCAGTGACCACTTTCAAAAACACCACACCCACACTTACATAACATCCAGCAATTACTAATCATGCCTATGGGTAATCTTAGTTAATTACTTAAAGGGACATATTACATCCTGCCATTTGTGTAAACACATCAACTCAATTTTTTCAAAGTACCCAAAACAATGTTTCTCCATAACTACCTCATATTATAATCAAAGTGCTTCTCCTCTAATATTATTCTATACTGAGAAGCTGCAGAGGATAATTGCTAATATTTGGGGTTTTTAAAATCTAATTTAAAAAAAAAAATTCTTTAGCTTTAATCCCCCAAAAAGTTTAAAAAATAAAGATTAAAACTCTAAATAAATACTCAGATTCACTTCTGTGCCTTCAGACTGTGTGATCACAAGAGAACAGGAGTTTGCCTTTGAAAAGAAAGTGGACGAGCTCATAAAATCGCAACAGCTCAGAAGGCAGCCTGGGACCCGCCAGCTCAGCCCCCTGCTTACTCTGGAGCAGCTTTCACAGTGCCAGATGGAGCAGGCCTGTTAGTTTATCCCACAGGTGCACGCGTAGTTTCTAGAGGAATTAATTACTGTACTTTTTGTGGTCGTTGCACTTTTAGAACGATTGTTTCTGTGGGCTTCACAGAACTAGGACAACACAGCATCATCATTGGTGAGACCAGGGCCATTTATCAATGGGGGGAATGTGCTTTTTCACCAGGCCTCGTCCCTGACAGGTCCTGTGTCAGTTCACTGCACGGGCCATCCATCTTCCTTACCTCATGCGAGTGGGATCCCACAAGTTTCCTTCCATACGTCGCTCAAGCTCCATCCCAGCAGAGTCTTCATTCATGTTCCCACTCACTACCTTAAAAAAAAAACCTCCCATTTCTCAGTTCTGTGCCGTTCCCTAGCACAAATAACCTGTCTTTAGCCAATTTTTATGCCCTAGAAGGTTCCATGTTCTTCCTCAATTTTGCTACCAAGAAGAACTAAAATAATATTCTGCATATATTTGAGTCACTCAAGCCAAAGCAGTATCTAACACCTATTAGAAATAATTTCTTAAGTAAATCCAACATTTTAAAGCTTTAAACATTAAAATAATGGCTGGCCAGTTAGCTCACTTGGGAGAGCAAGGTGCTTACAATGCCAAGGTCAAGAATGTGGATCCCTGTACTGACCAGCCACCTAAACAAACGAACAAACAAACATTAGTGTAGATTCACTAGAAATTTCTCAAGCCGAAAAACATCCTTATTCCCACTAGCCCAAATGAGTCTCATGTTGTTGGTTAGGTCATGATCCAGATGACTAAGGAGAAATCTATAGCACAAGATAGTTTAAGCCTCAGACTTTCAGGCTCTCTTCTACTTCTAACAGATCAGTGACTAATCAGGAAGATTAGCACAGCCATATTTTAAAGCATGCTCCAACAACAATTACTTCAAACCATTACTTCAGGTCTTATATAGGTTTCATGAGGGAGACCAGGCCCTGTGTAGATGGTGTCCCGGGCCATAGACAAGACAAGGGTGAGACTCACAAAATAAAACTCACAAGTTTCACACGGAAAAGTCAGAATAAATGAGTCCAAGGCTTGGTAGTTTGGAAAGGTAGGTTACAGCAGGGCATGCATGGACCAGTCATGGAACCCCAAGTCTGTGTTTGGTTTTTAGGAACTGTGTTGACCCATTGCTTTGGTCCCTCCAAAATTCATATGTTGAAACTTAATCCCCAATGCAATAGTACCAAGAGGAGGGGTCTATAAGAGGTATTACGAGAGCTCTGCCTTCATAAATGGGATTAGCACCCTTATAAAAGAGGCCAAATATAAAAAGGGAGCTTGTTCACCCCTTCTACCATGTGAGGACACAGCAAGAAGGCGTCATCTATGAAGCAGAGAGGGAATTCTCAACAGACATGGAATCTGCTGGCACCTTGATCTTGGACATCGCAGCCTCCAGAACTGTAAGCAATAAAATTCTGTTGTTTACAAATTACCCATTTTAAAGTACCTTGCTATAGCAGCCTGAATGGATTAAGAAAGCTGTCAAATCTGTTAGATTGTATCCAAATAGTACAATTGAGTCCAGACCACAGACATTTTATCAACCTCTTTTTCTGCTAATTCTGCTCAGTTTCTCCAGAGGTAGTAGCTCTGTTTCCTCCTCCTTGTACCTGACCCAGAGTCTTTCAGGCCCTCTAAGCTCAGGGTCATACACAAATCAAGTCCATATGTACAAGCTCAAGGCTCAAAAATAGTGCATTCACCATATCTGCTTTCCAAGTTAACAGAGAAACTGTATACATGTAAATATTATGGTAGTTTCTCATTGAGGTTAATAGCACAGATTGACATCAGATCTGGAGGGAAATCTTTGTTCTACTCCTAACCGTTTAGGTGATTTTTGCAGAGAACGGATTGAGCGAAGCATCAGTTTTACTACCTAAGAATTAGGGATCACCAATTGCTCATGAAATGGTTCCTAGAATTAAATGAGTTCATACATGAAAACCACTCAGTACAACAGGTAGTAAAGAGTAAGCTCCTAATGATGGTTACAGTAATTATTAGCATAACTATTATTATCCCAATGCACAAATATGTTTAGAGTAACAGAGAAGAGCAAAGAAGAAATACCAAAGAATAAATGCTTGCCAGAGAAGGAGGAAAAGGTAGATAGATTAAGAGTGAGAGAGGGAACCTTTGGGGTGATAGATAGCCCATTCTCATCAGAACTTCTTCAATTCTGGCCCAGGTCACAGCATCAGAATTTTCTGGATACTTCCTGAGTGTATTACTGAGCCAAAATCACTGGGTGTTGAAAGCAGGGAACCTACATGTTCACCACACCCACCGTCAAGTCTTATGCACAGGCAGGTGTAAAACATGAGGCCAAACTCTGTGCCATGATTCTCAACAGAAGGTACAGAGTGTAGCTGGAAATCAGAATGTCCCTGGAAGTTTCCCTACCTCTGCTTCAAAATACAAGTGACCACTTTCATTTTCTGGACTAATAGGTATCCCACAATTTGTCCTGATATCTGTTTGAAAACCCACGGTTTTGGACTTTTGACCTTGATAAAGATGACATTCCTGGGGAGGGTGCGGGGGATGGAGAAGCATTAACTAGAGGACATGGAGGCCATGATAACATCTTGATAATACTTCTGCGTGTCACCTCCTTTTAGGATGCATCCATCAGCCATGCACATCATGGCCTCTCCCAACCCCTGTGGTACCCTGGGAACTGCTCATGGGGGAAGGTAGAGGCTGGTCCTACCTAGGGTGTCTTCAGTGGCCATGGGGAGTGAAGAGGTATGGCCCAGTGATGATGATTCTGAGCTCATATTGGACACCTGCCCTAGTACATCAATATCAAGGAACTAAAACGACTTGATGATGAAAGGAGATGCTCCTGGAATTGAGGGAGACAAGTATCTCAGGCAGCACAAGGCCTTATTAGACTCCTCTCCCCTTCTTGGATACTGAAGCTGAGCTCTAAACGAAAAAATGGGATATATGGGATAAAACAGAGGATCCTAACACCCACTCTGGCTTCAGGAGACCCCAGAACGAGTGCCTCATGTCTCTATTTTACATTCAGCAACAGAGCCCTTGAGAAGGAACTGGCCAAAGAAGAAAAAACACAAGGGATAAGAAGAAATAGGAGACAAAGAGGCTGAGACATGTTACAGAGTGTGAGTTACTTCTCATGTAAAGGCATACTTACAGCCCAAGTGAAATACCTCCTAAATTGAGTTAAAAGAAATAATCATTACTTTGCAGTTTTGTTTTAAAGAGGCTCTATAAATGTGGTGAAATTTATTTATGTCAAATCAGCTTAGATAACGTTTTAAACATGATTTAATCTCCCCACTCCCATAAGAATATTTATTGTTTTATCTTATCTTAATATAAATTCTATGCAATGTCGTTTTACACACACACACACGCAAGTTTTTCAAATACATTCTTGATTTTTAAAACAGTCATGGTTTTAAATGGTGAGATAAAATTTGCAATCACACACACAAAAAAACTGGATAGTTTATTTTTACCAAATCAGATTGAAGCATCAAGCCTTATTAAGCCAAAAATGAGCATACTTTATACTACAGCAATGTCAATAGTCCTCTATCAGGAAAGTTCCCGAATTCACTTTATCACTGTATCACTCAGAGCCAAGCTCCCTGCCTTTTATTTTTTCCCCCTTGCTTGTCCTTTACTTTTAACTCAGTAATGATCTTCTTTGACACAATGAAGTATAAAGACAGTCAAATCTATTGAAATGTTCCTTTATGGTTTTCACCTTTAATAACATGCTTAGAGAGGTCTTTCCCACCCCTCAAATCTAGAGCCAACTCTATTTAACTTCAGAGTGTCTTCTAGTTCTGTCTGCTTTCCTTTATTTCATGCTGCATTCCACAAAGGCTCCCTTTGAGACAGTATCTCAATGCAGTATGAATCTAGAAACACAGCTGCTTTGGAGAATATTACTAACTTCATCTCCCTCCAGTTTTAACAGGTCTTCGAAGGGTCAACATGTCATGGCAAATAGACAGTCTCCCTGTCAATCAGCAGGTATTTGTGGAGCAGCTACTCTCTAGAAAACATTGAGGCAGGGGAAAGAGGGCCAGGGAAAGGATAACTAACTTAGTCCTTACCCTGTGGATGCAAAAGTTAGATAAGGAAGTAAAATAAATATGCACAAAATGTATTTTTTAAAAAAGTACGTCTGCTGTGGATAGAATTCTGTCCCCACAAAAGATATGTTCAAGTCCTAACACTGGTACCTGTGAATGTAGCCTTATTTGGAAATAAGGTCTTTGTAGATATAATCAAATTAAAACAAGATTATCCTGAGTTAGGGTGAGCCCTAAATCCAATGACTGGGTATCTTCATAAGAGAAAGGAGAGGAAGATTTGGACACAGGATTACAGAGAAGAGATTAGAGGAGCCTCACAGAGAAGAAGTCCATGTGAAGATAGAGGAAGAGAATGAACTGATGCTGCCACAAGCCAAGGAATGCCAGGAACCACCAGAAGCTGGAAGAAGCAAAGATTCCTCCTGAGAGCCTGCAGGAGTGTGGCCCTGCTGATACCTCGGTTTTGGACTTCTGGCCTCCAGAACTGGGAGAGAGCAAATTTATGTTTGTTTTAAGACACCCAGTTTGTGTGACTTTGCTGTCATAGTTCTAGGAAACTAATATAGCATTCCTTGCTCCTATTAAACAATTAGCCAAGTACTTTAAATTTTTCTAAGGATGTATCTGAGTCCTCCAGGCTCAGATTTTAGAGAACTTTCATATCAAAATGACAAGGCAGATTCATATTTCACAACCCTTGCTGCACCAGACTCTTTACAAAGGAAGATTGGACATAAAAATAGAAAATCACAAAAAGACCTATATGATCCCAAATACAAAATAAATAGCTGCCTGAATCAGAAATGGAGTAAAAATCCAAGATGGCTAGAGGTGTTAAGCTCCCCAGCTTGATCTCCAAAGGTGACTTCTGACCTCCAGAACTGTAAAAGATAACAAATTTGTAGTATTTGTTATGGCAGCAGTAGGATAGGAATACATCCAGCACTTGTCAAAGGAGGTTGAACACAACTGCAGTTGAACACCAACTGGAACTGGGGGTCTTTGTGCCACAGAGGAAGGGACATGGGTGCAATCTTAGCAAAGCCACTTCCTGGTTGTGAGGATAAATTTGCCATGACCCCACAGCTTCTGAAGCAATAACTCCACCTGGCCATTTAGATACCTGGATTTAGAAAGGCAGCCTGGATGGACCCAGAGAAGTCAACTGCAAAATCTAGACTGAGTGAGCAGCTTCATTCAGAAGACAGAGAACGAGAGAGAGAGGAAAAAAGCCAAAACAATACAAAACAAATTTCCACACAAGATATGCTTCCAAACCCAGATTCTAAAACTGCATGAAGAAATTTAATGCTGAGAAAGACAGCCAACACAACCAGCACTCTAAATAGGAATTCACTCCTGGTGACATTCATTTTCATAGAACTGTCAGACAAAAACTTTAAAATAAGTTTGTTGAAATAGCTCAAAGTGCTGAGCTATTTTTCTTTTTTTAAAAAAAGCATACTGAAGCACAACCAATCAAGAATCAAATAACATAGTTATTAGCAGGAAACATACAACATACAGGATAAATTCAAATACGGTCAGAGTGGAGAAGTAACTCTCACAAAGGAAACCACTGCAAAATAGCAGTGTAGCACAGAAAGACAAAATCCATTAACATCCATCAGTCCCTGATGTGAACACATATGTATGCATACATGCATGTATGTGCACGTTGTCTACTTTTAATTTTGCAGAAGCAAATAGGACCCGAGATTGATAATTTTCCTAACAAAATCTTCCTTATATAAGAACACATTGTTTATTCAAAAGAAGACATTGGATTTGGGAAGTTATAGGCACAATGGATCCAAAATTTGAAGCTTTCTCACTCTAACATACAGCAAAGGAGAGCTTGGAATTTTGAAAGTTAAAAGACAGAAAAAGGTTTCTATTTTTCTTTCTGCTGTTTCTTCCTTTCGTGAGCCAGTGAGCCAGTAATGCCCTAACTGCTCATCGAGTGGGAAGTATGGGCGGGTTATAAATGAAGAAACAAAAGACCAAAAGTGATAGGTAACCAAAAGGTTTAAAAAAAAAACATAGCATTCTGAAAATAGTATCCAGCCACGCCAGCAATATCAGTACACAGATTTATTTAGAAGATTTGTTATTTCTTATACAGCCAATCATGTCATGGCCTTTCTTGAGACCCAATAAGCAAATGTTCTTGAAGAGAATTTTGTTTGTTGGGTTCTGCAGCCTATTATGGCAGCAGTGCCACCATCACACCCAGAGTCCCAACACGCCCCTCACAGGAGGAGGTCTTGGGCACACTCTGATAAATTAATTTTCTGATTCTGGCTCTGCCACCAGCTAATTTGGTTTCTTTGGATTAATGATGCCACATCTAAAACTGTTGGTGTTAGACTAGATGTTCCCCCACATTTCTTATCCTGTTTTATTCTCTAATTTGTATTTTTCTGTTTCACAGTGATATTAAAATATTCTACATCCCTGAAGTCTTCCTATGGATGATTTATAAGAGTGTGGATTGAAAGAAGAAGGATATAGCAAAATTCTCAAAATAAACTGCAATTAAAATGAGGAATTATTAATGTTCTTGCCATACCAGACAATATATCCTGATATAAAACAAAAGAATAAGTTTCCAATTGTTACTCATGACTGAGTACTGCACACCTGCAAGAAATTTTTTAAAACTGTAGAATAATATCATAAACTACATATTATAAGCTACAGCAAGGAATAGGAAAGCAAGTTTTAGTTCGAGTCCAGTTTTAAATATTGTTCCACTGTCTCTCCTTAATCAATATAAATTGAAAACAGATTCATCTAATTCACTTCGAGAACGTAGTAATGGATTTGGAAGGCCGATTTCAGGTCTCCCAGGCACAGAGTGAAAAATAAAGCATGAAGGGTCTTCTGTCAGTTAAGCTGAAGCATATGATAAAACTGTGACTCTGTAAAAACTGAACGTATGCCCAGCTCTACTGGCACGGGTACACCAGAGACCACATGTCACTGGGCACAAGGAGCTCAGGAGAAAAATCAGGGAAGTTCTCCACGATTCCAAGAAAATGAGAAGCAAAGAATATGGGATGACTAAGAACAAAATTGGTTAGTACTGGTAAATAAACTGTTGTTTTAAGGCTATGCACGGTGTAATTACTGACGAAATGATGGCCATGTGGATCTTCTTACATCTAATATTAAAATCATACTGCTTTACATAAATTCATTAAAATTGCATTCATATTCAAAATAAATTTTCTGGATATTTATTACTTCATATCCAAAAAAGTGACTTAAAACAATGATAATAGTTTATGTTACTCAGGAATCTGGTATTAACTAGAATCATCTAGAAAGTTCTTGCTCAGGTTCTCTCCATGGCCAATGGTGGGTGGGGCTGGTGTCATCTTGAAGGCTTCTTCACTCTTACATTCGCTGCCTGGGCTGGAATGTCTGGGACTCTGCAGGCAGCCCTCTCTATCTTTACACGGTCATTCCAGTGGTCTCTCACATGGCAGCCTCAGAGTAGCCTGACTTCTCAGTTGGTGGCCAAAGCCTCTCAGCGGGAATGTCACAGGAGAAACCATGAGAAGCAGCATGGCCTCTCCTCACCTAGTCATGAAAGTCATGCAGCATCACTTCTGCCCAAATCCCTTCCATGGTGGAGTCACAAAAGTCTACCCACGTTCAAGGGAATGGAGATTCCCCCTCTTGCAGGTGAGACAGGAAATACTGCTGCAGCTATTTTTAGAAACACAATCTGCCAGCAGCTGGTTGGGATGAGAAAACCCCAATGATCTGTAAAAATCATTTCCAGTTTATTGGGAGAAAATAAAGACTTTGGCATTATATTAGTATTCTTTGGATGCCATGATAAATTACTACAAACTTAGTGGCTTAAAACAGTGAAAATGGAGTATCTTGTAGTTGTATAGTTCAGAAGTCTGGCATGGGTCTCACAGGGCTGAAATCCAGAAGTCATCAAGCTGTGCTCCTTTCTGGAAGCTCCAGAGAAGAATCAAGGCCCTCGCTCATTCAGATTGTTGTCAGAATTCAGTAAGACTGAGGTCTGCTTCATTTCTCACTGCCAGCTGAAGTCCACTCCAGGCTCTAGAGGCCACCTGACTTCCTTGGCTCATGGATTCCTTCCTCCACCTTCAAAACCAGCAACGGTGAGTCACACCCACTCTCATACCTCATCTCTCCCACCTTCCTTCCATCACATCTCCCTGATTGACCCTTGATGGAGAAAATTCTTTGCTTTTAAGGACTCATATGATTAGATTGAGCACATCTTGAAAATCCTGGGTAATCTCCCTGTCCCAAGGTCTATAAACTGAGTCACATATGTAGGGTTTCTCTCGCCATGTAAGATAACATGTTCTGGGGACTAGGACTTGAGGATTTCTGGGAGCCATAATTCTGCCTATTACAGGCATGATGTGTTTGATCAAAAGAGAGACCAGGCCAATAGAATTAAACAAATTGATGCTAAAGTTTATGATTCTCGGGACTCCTATGAAGTGATTCCATATCTATTAAGTGCATCTCTATAAACAAGTGATTTCCCTTCTCACACATAGTCAGAGCATAAGATTACAAAGTGCATGCTCTTAGGCTCATGAGTTTTTCTTTCAGTGGAAAGACCTTCTCACTAAAATTTAATTAACTTTATTTTATATGCAATTGTAGTAAAGGTTACTTGGTTTCTAAGACCAAACTTATCCAGCAGCAACAAATTGAAAGTGTCAAATACCAATCAACAATGAAGTGACATCTGGCAACAAAAGAAAAAAAAATTGTAACAAATACACTATCTACCACTCATACACAGACACAAATAGCAGTCAAAAATCATTTGTTGTATGGGCAGACATTGCCATGCTGGTAAATATGACTGTACGTTATTGAGAAAAGACTAGGTTGCAGTCAGAGTATTCTTTTTATGAGTTTATAACATATTATAGAAAACTTTTACATTATTAGAAAAGGTTAATTTAAGAGAAAGAAAAAAAAAAAAAAAACAACAACCAAGACTGGGTGCACATGCACTGCAATGGACCACCCCTGCTAAGAAGGAAATGGACCATGAGACCACCTCCCTGGACATACGTGTCTGCACTGTGGGATGCGTGGCCCAGGCTGGGCAGGACTGTGGGCACAGACAGAAGAAGGAAGCAGTCCCTCAAAAGCAGCCAAGATGTCAAACACTAGCCTGAATCTTAACAGCTTTTAAGGTGACCTCCCACTCCCTCCAAAAACCCAGGAGCATTTCTAGTTTTGGAGTTCCCCAGCATTCTTCTAATCATATTATTTATTTATTTTGGTCTAACCCAGTTTCAGGGAATTTCTCTTCCCTGTGACCAAAAAATTCCATCACTAAGACAAATGGGCCAACTCTCAGTCATCTGAAAAACAATCCAGCCATCAAAAAGGATCGATTCTTCAATGGCTCCAGATGGCTGTCAAGTTGCGTATTTTGTGTGGTTTACCAAAGTGCTTCTTGTTCGATATAAGTGTGTTGCAATAAACTATCCAAGCTTTGATTAGGAGAATATGGTTTCCCACCTCAATAACCAGCTTTTCATAAAACATATGTCTGTAATTTTATTTCAAATATGACCCAATAATGGGATTTGATTGAAATGAGTTGAAATACAGTGTTTTTCAAATAACGTCCTTATAATTGGTTTTAACACATCTCAATACACACCTTTTTGAAGTTGAGAAACCAAATCATTGTAGGAATTATAGATTTCAAAGAAAGCCTATATCATTTATTTTTTTAATTGAGAAATCTATATTTTTAGAAAAAATAAATCACATTAGCATTATAGACAATAGGATTTATTCCTCAAAAAAAAGTCCTTAGTAAGATTAGAATTTCAGGATTTTGAAGTTCAGTGATTTGTATCAGTTAAGGTCAAGGCAGGAAAACAGAGGCTACCCCAAGTAATTCAGTAGAGGAAAATTAATATGGGGCACCGGTAAAAATAGTATTGGAAGATTTAACAAGACACACAGGGAACAGAGATTAGCAGTAGCTGTTGGGCTTGTGTTGTATGGTGCAGGGCTAGAGAGACCAAAGAGGAAGCCACACCCACCAGGCGGGAGTTAGAATTATAAAGGAAACACACTTACAGCTGAAGACCCCACATAAAGTGGAGGGAAAGGGGGAGAGATACCCTGCTTTTTCCATCAGCTGCCCTCAACAGGCAGCCAGTTGGCAAGGGAGCCCAAGCAAGGTGATTTGCAAGAGTTGAACCCCTGCAAACTGAGCAGATCACAGAAGAGATGGAAAAGGTTCCAAGGACAAACAGGCAAATAGCCACAACAATGATTGTGCAGATTTTTACACCTTAAAAAAATGCATTACAATATATGGGGTAACAGAGGCAACTGCTTCCAGCACAGAACAGTATTTCAGCTAAAAATCACATAACTACCCCCAAAGATCATGCTATTGTGTATAAATTAGGACACATAAAATACACAAGCTAGTCCAGAAGTCAAATGAGAAATCAGCCAAGATTGTACGTATTGCTCTCCGGCATTGAGGTACAAAGCCAGGGCTAATAACCTGCCCTGTGAGTAAATATGATATTTATTGCCATAATTATTATATTATATTCTATAATCAACTATAACTGATTTTAATGAAAAGGTAGAAAACATATGGTTATCTTCCAAAAACCTCTCTCCTTCTTTTATTCTTTTGCAGCCTTCTGATTTGGGTGGACATGACCCCAGCCCTGTCTGGAGGGTTGAGACATGATAGGTCTAAGCCCTTCAGGGAAATCCCATCAGTCTTACAAGAGTGGTCCTGACATAGTCAGCACCCCTGGCATTAGCTAATCAACATATGACATTCCCTTGGCTGTAGAACTTGGGCAGGGTTGGACCATTCAGAATTTTTGAAAATAGAACTCTTTCTCCCTACTCTTAGAGGTGAATGAACAAGTATGGGACCTTGATTCCTTCTTGCAGCTCTCCTGTGACCATGAGAGAACTCAGCATGGAAACAAAGTCTAACGTCCTCTCGGTGTACAGAGGAGGTCAAAAACAATGTCATCACAGAACAATTAATACAAAGCCTTCATCAAATCATGCCTGAATTCCATTCCTTCCAAAGATTTCAGATCTACAGGGGTACTTCAAACAGTTCATGGAAAGATTCATATTATCTTTTAATTACATTTTTCCATGAACTGTTTGAAGATCCCTCATATAAGTCAATAAATTCCCTAGATCTTTAAACCAATTAAACCAGAACTTGGTTTTTGTTTGCTCTTCTGTTTTGTTGTTGTTATTAGCAACCAAAAACTTAATATAAGGATACACATATTACTTTACATGGGCTGTCTCACTAGATTCTGCCAAAACTCCTGGAAACTAGGTTTTATTACTGACTCCATTTTATATTTGAGGAAAGTTAGGAATTGGGCAAGTTGCATTCCTAGAGTGTGGAAAGAGTAGAGAGAGTTTGATTCTGTTTCGTATGTTTCGAGCCTATGCTCTTAACCTCAGTAGCACAGATTTTCCATACCCACCTTGCTGCACCAAAACATTTCTTTAATAGCTCTGTTAGCCTTCAACTTCAAGAGAGATTTTAAAAATAAATGACTTTAGAAAGCCCCCAAACAGAAAACATGGGAACAGTTAGAAAATGTCCAAATGTACACAATCAAACCAATTGAAACTAAAGATATCAAATTTAGCAGCTTTTACCAAAACAAATCATTCGGGGACATGAGGCAACCAGAGACCATCTTGACCACACAGATTAAAATGTCAGATCTTAAGAAATGCTTTTAAAGAAAGGTAAATAAAAGTGGGTATCACCAGGGGACCCAATTTTGGTTTTAAAACTGGGGAATAGTGTTGATTTTAATTCAAAAATGTGAACATCATAAAAATTAGGGTTCTCTGAGAGCATGATTCATTAGCTTACTTACACTGGTTGCTTTCTAAACAGGTTTCAGAATAGGTACTTGAAAGTTACTCCTACACAATTTTTTTTTTAAGTAAAAATACCATGTATATTATTTATATATACACATACATACATGGATACATACACACAGTCACATAATTCTGTATATACATGCATCTGTATATATACACATGTAATTAATGTATATGTGATTATAATATGAATTATATATATATTAATATATATGAATTATATGTATAGTAAGGTTTGATGTATACACAAGAACACTTCAAAAAGTTCATGGAAGGATACATATTACTTTTTTTTTTATTATTGGCAGCTGACTACTACAGAGATTGAAACATGGACCTCGGTGTTCTCAGCACCATGCTTTAACCAGCTGAACTAACCAGCCAGCCCTTGTATTATCTTTTAATTCTATTTTCCCACAAGCTTTTTGAAGTACCCTTGTATGTGTTTGTGTGTGTGTGTTTGTGTCAAACTTTATCGTTATGCCCTAGATATATATTAATTATACTGTTCTTGCAGTATTCCTTCTTATGATGGGGTAAATGTGTAACATCTGCTCAGTAGGGTCTGACACTGTTCCCTTCACAAAAGCATGTGCTGTCCATGGCATACATAGTCTCTTATAAAACTAAGTAAAAGATGATTCAACGAAATGGGCTAGATTTGTTCATATTCCCAAGACACCCCTAACCCTCTCCCCCAGTAGTTAAATTGCTTAGGGGCCCTGAGGATTCAGAACATGCCATTGAAGTGGTTTGCCACACACTGTAGCACTGGGTCACCCAGCACAAAGTCTTCTTGCTGCTCGCAACTAAGCAATGCACTGGAGAAAACCAGCTTCGGTGCCATTCCTCTTAACAAAGGCATATTTCCCCTTGGAAAAGGTCTCTGCCTGAGAAACAAGTTAGCAGCTATTCTTGGCATATTCTTTTTTTTCTTTTGACCTATTGTGGATATTTTGTCTCCATGGTGTGTCCATTTTCCCTAAATAGAAAGCACAAAGTCTACACCGAATCTTTTAAAAAGAGAAAAAGGTAGAAGCTGCCAGTTTGGTCTTTAAGCCTGGCTCTAAAAATAGGAAGATAGGACAGTATATTTTATATTGCTATTTCTTCTGTTTAAAGAAGCAATAACATTTTAAACCCAGTAAGCCCACTAAATACTGCATAAGCAATTGCATGTAAAATGAGGAATTTCTGCTCACAGGAATTTGGATGTGTCCCAAGTCCAATTTCCCACCACCGGTCAGTCCCAGACAGAAATAGCATGCTGAGAGTCAGTCATGATATCCCTTGAACCGAGAAAGACAAAGACTCAAAGGCCCTGCATTAAGGCATTCACTTCATGGTAAATTTTCTGTTTAGCAAACATGTCACTTGGACAAAAGTGAATCTTCAAAGAAATTGGACACAAGATAGACACGTTTTGATAAGATTTCCTAGGGAGAGGGTCAAGAAAAGCCTGGAACGTGTAATTACCAAAAGAATAAGACCACTCAGTCTTCAAATGGAGGCTCATATCCAAGCAGAAAGAGCTGGGTCCTTGAAGTCAAGCAGACCTGGTTTGACCTCTGGGTTTGCTACCTTTATGTAACTGTGCAGCAGTAATCTTTTAGCAGTTCTTGCTATGCTATGGTGTTCTAAGTTTTAAAATAAGACCTATCTCTATCTCGAGGTGTTATTGTGATAAACTGAGGACATAATATAAAGATACTGGTTCTTCTAAATTCTCGGTAAGTGGTGCTGTTCAATATTAAACCCCAACCTCCCCCCTCCAAACACAAAGCCCCACTTTAGATACCTCCTCATTTGCAAGCACAGGAGCTGTATTCTCAAGGCCAAAGGTAGTAAACCCCACTTTCTTAATCTCTTCCTGTGGTTGGCAAAACTCTAAAAATGGCACCTAAGATTTCATGCCCTGATCCCTGGAACACATGGATATGATGAGACATCTCTCATCATCACTCTCACATAACAACAGCAGAGTGACTGGTTGTTAGGACATAAGAGTGGCCATAAAGCCCCTCCATCAAGCCCCTTTATAAGGGCAGAGTGACCATACCACGTGGCACAGTTGACTTTAAGACAGGGAGGTTAACTCGGGGTATCACAAGCAAATAGCTTTCCCTGCTGTTGCAGAAGGAAAAGTCATAGAGATTTAAAGTATAAGAAGGGCTCAACATACTGTAGCTGGTTGAAAGACAGAGAGAGCCACATGAGAAGGAATGCCTGTGGTTTTAAGGAGCTGAAAGAGAGGTCTCAGCTGGCAGCCATTGAGTGAGGAACAGGACCTTGGTCCTGCACCAGCAAAGAACTGGATTCCTCCAACAACTTGAATAAGCAAGTGTCTTAGTCCATTCGTGCAGCTATAACAGAATACCACAGACTGGGTAATTTATGAAGAACAGAAATCTATTTCTTACCGTTCTGGAATCTGGGAAGTCCAAGATCCAAGCACCTGCATCTGGTGAGGGCCTGGTTGCTGTAGCCTCACATGACAGAAGGCGGAGGGGCAAGAGAGAACCGACTCCCTCCATCAAGCCCCTTTATAAGGGCAACTAACCCCATTCCACAAGGGAGGAACCCTCATGGTCTAATTACTTCTTAAAGGCTCTACCTGGTAAAACGATCACATTGGCAACAGCTGAAGTTTGGAGGGGACCTATTCAAACCTCAGCAGCTTGGAAATGGGTTCATTGTCAGAGCTCGCAGGGAGAAAGGAAGGCCTGCTGACTCCTTGATTTCATCCATGAGACTGAAGCAGAGATCCCAGCTGAGCCATGCCTGCCTTCTGGAACCATGAGATAAGAAATGTGGG